>NC_138826.1:109404604-110018341 GCF_965183815.1 Platalea leucorodia
ATAATTAATTTCAGTGTATGCAATCAAATGGAAATTGCAAATTAGTCTTGGAGTAAATTCACCAGAAGAATGTATGTAGGTCAGGAAACACTCAAGCTGTCAAGAAAAACTTCCCCCCTCAGAATTAAATGGAACAGGCAAATATAGCTACACATATTTGAATAACAGCATTATATGTACATTTATACTCTGAAGTTACTGATTGCCCAGTATTAAATTCAATTTTGAATAGAAAGATTGCAAAGCTATTTATGCATCCTTGCATAAATATTATTGAATAATATATGTAAAAATGTAAAAGAATGTCTGCATTCTTGCTCACTCACCAAACAATGATTTTGGTAGAAATTGTTGTTTATAATTATCTTAGTGCTCCACCTTGTCTTTCAACCATTGTTCCCAGTGCGGCAATAATGACTCAGCTAATGACTGATTTCAGGTGTACTGAAGTACAAACTGAAGGATTTAAGCAAAACCTATGGAGATTACTGATTGCAATTTTAATTTTTTTTTTAATACACAGATTTTTCACTTTATAAAGTGCAGGTAAATGAGGTGTTTCAAACTCAATGTTTCTTTCACTTATTCATGAAATCTATACAGCATTATCTGAAGACGTTTATAAGTTTGAAAATTAAGCATTAATTGTCCAGACATCAGCCAATTATTTTAAAACTCTTACATCGAACTTATCCAGATTTGTTGATTAAAAGATGTCCAGCTTCAATAGTTGCTGTTGAACATGTTCTTAATTACTGCCCTAATGCAAACTAATCCAAAGCCCTTATAATGTTTACATATACATATATATGTATAATCTGTCTTTTCCTCAGCTACAGAACAGAAATATTTATTGAATGGTATTATTATAATTTGTTCTATTTCTATCTGGTAATTAGCCATTATTAATGATTTATTAAAAATTCTAACTATTCTCTGTAACTCTGCTGGCCATATATTTGTCTGTTTTTCCTTATGAGTTTTCTGCAATTTTTAGCTTATAGTTTACACTAAGTATTATCAGTTTTCTCTTTATTGAATTCTTTATTGTTGCTTTCTCTTTGCCTTTTAGGCAAAGCTGGTTTTTTATGAAGACTGAGGCTTTTGGGGAATCTAGTAAAATCTTTTTAAGCAGCTCCCAAATATTGATTGTATTGTGATGTTTATCTTCTCTCTCAGTGCAACTGGCTTATAATTGTTTTCCACTTTGTGAAATTGGCACCTCTAGAGTATAAAACAGGCATATATTACCGCTTGAGATTTCAGTCTTTTTGCAAATGTAGACAAGTTAAAATCACTTGGAACTAATCAATGACTAGCTTTCAGTTCTGTGATCTGCTCCCCTCTATTTCTTGGAATGAAGTTTGAGGTAAAATTCAAGTCACAGAGTATGTGGATTCTTGATTCTCCTTAGATGTAGCAATTGTTTGATGTAAGTGTTTACAAATTGCAAAAACCAGCTTTGTACCAGTAACCACAGGCTTTTAGAGCAAACTGAAGTTCCTCATGAGTTTTTTTTCCGTACGTTATTGAGAGTACTTAATGAGTACATCTATTTCCTAATGGGATGTTGTGGTCTTTAGCACGCACCTTCTTTAGTACAGCTTGAGTTTTATCCATTAGGATACCACTCTGTAAGTATTCAAGAATATTTGGAACTGAGTTTTCAATGAGCTGGCGATAAGGCCTTCCATTTCTTTTGTTTCTCATTTTTCCTGTATAACCTTTCCTAAGCAGGTTGTAATTTGTGACTTTGACATTCTAATCATGTGATTCTACCTACTACGTTTCAGTGATACCAACAAGATTGAATTTATGCTCATAAATGAGCAATTTATGAGCTCAAATTCTCCCTGTTTAGAAGCCAGTCTCTTGGCAGGCATATATAGGATATTAAATACTGTATTCTTTTGATGTATAATAACGATTTAGTGAATTTTCTTGACATCTGGATTCGATGTTAAATGAGGGATTATTTTTTCTCTTTCTCCTTTTGTTGCTAGTTTAATGCCACGTTGACTCAATCAACCAGTGGTCCCCTAGAAGATTTTTTCCCCCTTTCGCTGCAATAAAGCCTATTCAAAATTACATGCTTCTCTTTTAAAATAAAACATGGCCCATTTACCAAAGCTTTCTGTCTTAGTCTATTCACTGATAGATGTTTGCTATCAGAATCTTCACTTCCAGGAGAAAAAAAGATTTCTGAGACGATACCTGGGACACTGGGTTTCCAAGTGAAGAGGAAAACTCATTAGTTCATTTCAAATTGATTTCTCGTGCTTGCATCTGTAGAGAAGAGAAGTCCTTACTGCATCCTCACATGTTCCTTCATGGTATTATAAAGAGCTAAAGACAGGATGTAGCTTGTTTACAGCAAAAGCGGAACATTTTGAAGGTTTCTGTGATCAGCTCTAGATTTTAAACAACAGAAATGTAAGATGGATTTATCCTCTGCTCCCTTGATCACAATTTCAATTTAGAGCAGAATTGCCAGCAAAGATGGAGACATTTATTATCTGTTCTGGGATCACTTACATTGTGCAGAAGCAGTCTCAGTGATATTCATTACTTAGTCTGTAACTATCATGGACTTTGTTGTTTACATGTACATGTTGGATGTGAGTCAATATAATCAGCCTAGTTATTACTGAAATCCAGAGTACATTCTTCTCAAGCCATTACTTTTTACCTTTGGATCAATATCAAGTTCTATAGGACTAAATCCAGGAAGCTGCATGACCCCCTATACTAATAGTGCCGAAAGACGAGCAGGTGGGGAAGAAGACCGGCCTGGCTGAACAGAGAGCTTTGGCTGGAACTCAGAAAAAAAAGGAAAGCTTACCACCTTTTCAAGAAGGGACAGGTGACTCGGGAGGACTACAAGGATGTTGTGAGGTTATGCAGGGAGAAAATTAGAAAGGCAAAGGTGCAGCTGGAACTTAAACTGGCCATTGCAGCTAAAAATAACAGAAAATGTTTTTACAAATGTATCAGCGACAAAAGGAGGGCCAAGGAGAATCTCCATCCTTTGTTGGATGCAGAGGGAACATTGCCACAAAGGATGAGGAGAAGGCTGAGGTACTTAATGCCTTCTTTGCCTCAGTTTTTAATAGTCAGACTGGTCATTCTCAGGGTTTTCAGGCCCCTGAGATGGGAGATGGAGATAGGATGCAGAATGAAGCCCCAGTTGTCGAAGAAGTGACAGTCACCGACCTGTCCCTCCATCTGGATGCCCACAAGTCTATGGGGCCAGATGGGATCCACCCGAGGATACTGAGGGAGCTGGCAGAGGAGCTTGCCAAGCCACTCTCCATCATTTACCAGCAGTCCTGGTCAACCAGAGAGGTCCCAGATGACTGGAAGCTAGCAAACGTGACGCCCCTCTACAGGAAGGGTCGGAAGGAGGATCCAGGGAGCTACAGGCCTGTCAGCCTGACCTCGGTGCCGGGGAAGGTCATGTAACAAATCATCTTGAGTCCCATTACATAGCACGTGTGGGACAATCAGAGGATCAGGCCCAGCCAGCGTGGGTTTATGAAAGGGTGGTTCTGCTTCACTAACCTGGTCTCCTTCCATGACAAGGTGACCTGCTTAGTGGATGAGGGGAAGGCTGTGGATGTTGTCTACCTGGACTTTAGTAAGGCCTTTGACACTGTCTCCCACAGCATTCTCCTGGAGAAGCTGGCTGCTCATGGCTTGGATAAGTGCACTCTGCACTGGGTTAAAAACTGAGTGGATGTCCGAGCCCAGAGAGTGGTGGTGAATGGAGTCAAATCCAGTTGGCAGCCAGTCATGAGTGGTGTTCCCCAGGGCTCAGTGTTGGGGCTGGTCTTGTTCAATATCTTCATTGATGATCTGGATGAGGGGATTGAGTGCACCCTCAGTAAGTTTGCAGATGACACCAAGCTGGGTGGAAGTGTTGATCTGCTGGAGGGTAGGAAGGGTCTACAGAGGGACCTGGACAGGCTGGATTGATGGGCTGGGGCCAACTGTATGAGGTTCAACAAGGCTAAGTGCCAGGTCCTTCACTTGGGTCGCAACAACCCCATGCAATGCTACAGGCTTGGGGAGGAGTGGCTGGAGAGCTGCCTGGCAGAAAAGGACCTGGGGGTGTTGGTTGACAGCCGGATGAACATGAGCCAGCAATGTGCTCGGGTGGCCAAGAAGGCCAATGGCATCCTGGCTTGTATCAGGAATAATGTGGCCAGCAGGACCAGGGAGGTGATAGTGCCCCTGTACTTGGCACTGGTGATGCCGCACCTCGAGTACTGTGTTCAGTTTTGGGCCCCTCACTACAAGAAGGACATCGAGGTGCTGGACCATGTCCAGAGAAGGGCAACGAAGTTGGTGAAGGGTCTGGAGCACAAGTCTTATGAGGAGAGGCTGAGGGAGCTGGGGTTGTTTAGTCTGAAGAAGAGGAGGCTGAGGGGAGACCTTTCAGGTAGTTGTAGAGAGTAATAAGTGAGGTGGGGGTTGGTCTCTTCTGCCAAGTAACAAGCGATAGTACAATAGGAAACGGCCTCAAGCTACGCCAGGGGAGGTTTGGACTGGATATTAGGAAAAACTTCTTCACTGAAAGAGTAGTCAGGCACTGGAACAGGCTGCCCAGGGAAGTGGTTGAGTCTCCATCCCTGGAGGTATTTAAAAGAAGGGTAGATGTGGTGCTTGAGGACATGGTTTAGTGGTGGACTTGTCAGTGATAGGTTAATGGTTGGACTCGATGATCTTAAGGGTCTTTTCCAACTGTAACGATTCTATGATTCTAATCTGTGGGAGCACAACTGTGAGTCCGAAAAGACATACCTTTATAGAACTTTCTGAGTGATATTCAGCTTTGAAAAATTATGATGCTTCAGGCAAATTCTTTCGCTTAAGAGGAAGAGATCTGTTTTCACTTTCTGTTCTGTTTATGCTGTATTTATTTCTAATACCTCAAAACTGAGTGAAGCAGAGATTTGGTGTGATAGCTGTATGGACTTTTTCACATTTTTTTTTTTCTTTTTTTAAAATTTTTTTCCTTTTATATTTTCCCCTGGGCTTTCCTCCTATATCTCCTGAGAAGTTAGAGAACTGAAACATTAGTTCAAGATCTCCTTCTGGGTAAAGCTCCTTGGTTTACTTTGATATAAAAAGATAAAATCTTAGGTCCAACACATAAATGAACTCAGGCACCTTATTTCAAACTGCTATCTGAAAACTCCATTCCAGATTCTAAGGCAGAATATAACTAAAATTCTGTAGGCATTGCTCATTTTTTACTTTATGTTTCTGTAAGCGTACAAAGTCACAATTTTTTCACATCCACAACTAACCTGATGTTGATTTTCCTGAGGAGCCCTACACTCAGTTCATGCCCAAGAAACATACTAAATTCTTCCCCAGCCTCCAAAAGGTCTTGTTACACATAGAATACTGTGCAAACACCTAAATCACCTGTGTAGGTTTGTAGTACACTTCAAATGCAGTGGGAGATCCTCCCTCTAAAAACATAACCATAGGAATTATTTTATTATAGATGACACCCCCTCTTATGGAAAGGTCTGTTTGTTAGAGCATTCATGGGTGTGATGCCCAGAGTCAGTAGGTTCCTTTTCCTGAAGCAGACTTATTTCCCACTGACTGGGAAGGAACCCTTTCCAGAAAAAAACTACAGACTTTTCCTGGAAAAGTGAATACTGTCCATTCTGTCAAGTCTCTACCATCAAACAGGAGAAAAAAGAAGCATTGGCAAAAACACTAAATCAAGAAGTGCTTTAGGGTGCTGTGATAGTCAGATGGCTGAAGATGTGACACACTTCAGAGACCAAATTTAAGAATTTCTTTTCCTAATTATCTCTATTTAGTTACCTTTATTTAGCAGCATCTTGAGTGCGCTGATTTCAGATATCTCTCAGCTTAGGCTATTGATCACTTGGGATACCATTCTAATTTAACTTTCCATGAAAACTATGGGGAATCTGAGAAAATAACATAAAGTTTTGGATCTCATTAAAGTGTTACAATGCCTACATCTTCTATTAAATCCAACACTTAGAAGTCAGCACTGCTATTAACTGTGTTTTGAAGGCTTCTCAGATTGTAAAAAGACTAATGTATGCCAAGTTGAAAGAGAGCGTCTTAGGTTTGAAGAAAACTCAAATGAAAATAGAATTATATTGTTCCAAAAGAGCTAGGTTTGAGTTGCATTATTTTCTCTACTTGATTTCCATCGCACCGTTTAAGCTGTTTAAGCCAACACATTACTTTATTTACAATGCATCACTACAATATTTATCATTCTAATCAAATCTGCAGCTGGTTTTCTTAACTGGAGATTCAGTACTGGCTCCCTCATAAACAGCACTGAATCTTCTTAAATTTAAATATAGTGCTCAAGACAATATGCTCATCAAAAAAAAAAAAAAAAGCCCATTCTGTTTCCGTTTTAAGGGATGTGTTTGCTGCATGTTAATGTTGAGTTCTGTAATGTTTTCTCTTGAAATATCATATAGACTGTATTTTGCTAGAAAATATGTCATAATGTTTTCTGATATTTTTAGATGAGCTAAAGTGTATATCTGTTCTTAATCTATTCCCTTTGCTGAGGCAATGTACATCCTCAGCAGCATATTTAACCAAATGGATTTTTTTCCTTAGCAGATCAAACTGAGTTCTGCTGCAGGCACAGAACTTCCTATTTAAATGACAAATGTCTCTGCTTGCAGATTTGAAAACTCACTTATTGACTCTTTCATCTTGTGTAAACAAATAATCAGCCCATCACCACTATGGTGGAGAAAGTGGAAGAATAAAAGGGAAAAGGAATTTTTGGGAGTACTGCCAAATATTGCATTACTTGGAATGAAAAATGACTTGTTTGCTGTTAATGTTGCCATTATACACAGATAGTAGACAGCAATGCTGAGAAAGAACAAAGAAAAATCTACAAAGACTCTGTAATACCAAATATTTCTTCACACTTAGAAGGCAGTGAGATTTTACTTTTTTCTCAAATGACAGCAGAGAAGTCCCAATTTTTTAAAAACATATTTTAAGCTGCTTTCCCAATTAAATTCTGAAAGCTGTTTATTTAAGAAATTTTCAATTTGGTCTTCAAGTGTCCAAAGAGTTTAAATACATAAAGAAATGATGTCCGAGTTGTCTTTTTTCATATAACAGTGCTTTGAAATGTGTTATTGCTGAACCGCATTTACAGGGTAAATAAAAGCAGTGGAATTGCTCAAGGAATAAGGTGCTAATCAGTGTATGTAAAAGTAATCCTGGAGTGAGATAGGTCCATAAGGAAGAAAACATATACTGCAGGTTTTAGGCATAATCTGAAGCTGCTATATTTACAAAAATCAACTGCCTATACTAAAGAAAAAACATTTCTCTTAGATCCATGGAACTGCATTGGTAAATGTTGTTTTGGGATCTGGACAAGTAAGATGCTGCTTCTGAAAGTAGGGTTTGTTCTTTTCTTACAATGTTTTATGGCTCCCCTAAATTAAAAAAGAAACTTCATGAAAGCAGATGTTACACCAAAGTCTCTGAGATCCAGATTCAGTGAAATTGCTGTGTTCTAAATTTGGGTATTCCAGCTGCAGTCAGAGTTGCTCAAAACAGTAAAGATGCACAGATTTGCTGTTACAGATGAGCTTTGCTCCCATCTAAGAATAAAATCTGTATTCTTTAGAATTAACATTTACATTTACAAATGTAAAGTTTTACAAATTTAAGTCTCCTTTCACAACTAGACTGTATTGCAATGGAGAGATGTAGGATAATAGAATGGATGTTTGTCATAAAATAACTAAATTTTGGGGAATCTAAGTCATTGCTATGAAGTAGTTTATTTATAATGCACAGGAAAACAAACCTGAATAAATTAAACAATATGTTTGCTCTGAATCTTACAGTAAATAACAAGTTTGCAAGCTAGGAGGCAGCAATTTGTTAATTTTACATACTATTGATCTATCTGTATTTGAGATTATTATTTTTTTTTTTCTGTGTATGAATGACTTAGGCTAAGTCAACTGCATTTTTAAACATTAAGAAACCCCCCAAACTCGTGCTGGATGAAAGTAGTATCAAACACATTGTTAACTCACACTGCAAAAAGTTCACAGAAAGATGAAAAATGAACATTTCTCAATCTATGTGGAGGATAAAAATGTATATATATACAAGACCTGCAAGGACGTATCTATAGAGTGGTAAATGAATGCTGTCAGAATACTCTGTGTTACTCTTTTTGAATATCTCCATTTAAATCTACATTTTGAGTTTGACTTCCTCACTAGATAGGTGTACTTATTACAGTAAGTGTTGGAATAACCTTAAACAGACATTTGTGACAGGGATATTTTACTTCTAGTTGAAAAAAAGCTTCACCTATTCCCCTTAATAACTTTTCTGTTCATTAAAGAAACCTCTGAAATCCTCAATGTTAATTACCTTTTGCACTTTCTTTCTTGAGTCTAACAGCGATTTTGCTGCCTATTTACAAATCTATTAGTATTCCTACTGGAAGCCTGTGTGGACAGATACAGGGAATAAGATGGGATAAGAAAAATAGGGAAAAGTTATTTATTTACTTATTATAATTAAAAAGAAATGTAACTTCATAGCAAATGAAATCCACTGAATAAAGTCATGCTGTGTCTTTAAAAGGTCTCGAATAATGTTGTACTTCTCCCTTCAGAATCAACAAGGATTTTATCTCTCACTCTTTCAGTGAGAGATGAATAAGTTAATTCAAAGGAAAAGCAAATAAAATAACTTAATGATAAAAAATAACCTGGGGGGCAACTTTTTCTGTCAGATGTACTGATATAAAATCAATGTTATCTAATTAGCTTCTTTCTCTACACCGTATTTATCTTGGAATAGAGTAATATTTAGCCCATAAGACCTGTTACAGCAATATAGCTCAATTGATTGAAATGGGAATGATCTATCATGCTAGCATAAGTTAGATCTGGAACATAGTCTTTGTTTTCAGTCTTCTGTAGATACTTCTTACAAAGATAAAGAGGCTAGAAAGAAAGTTATTTTGGTATGTTTTGTAGTCTCTGCAGAAAGCCACAGTTAAACTAACCCAGAGAGTTTTACATATACAGTCACCAACAATCATTATTACCATACCAGGGAGACACCACCTCAGTTTAAAATTAATTCGTTATTTATAAAATTGTTAGCTTAGTTTGTTATGTTGACTGGGTGAAGAAGCTAATCAAAATCTCATAACTTTCGCTCAAGGACTCCTGGATAGAAAGTAGTCTGTAGCTTGGGAATGCTGGAAGCCAAAAGCTGGACAGTTTACATAATGATTGACAGCTCAGGTATATTATTTCACTAAGGCTGGAACTTATGTCCCTCTGCTATAGCTGAATCACATGGGAGATTATGTATCACAGGCCAAATGTTCAGTTTATTCAGGCAACCAGCCCACTAATGTGGAAGTTCAAATAAGTAAAAGCAGCAGCTAACTTCAGTGAACATTTTGCTTCAAGAGGACCTTCAACATCATGTGCCTCTAATGGCTGTGAGTACATTTTAATCAGGAAAGCTCTCCCGATAAATCTCAGTTAAATGACTTGTATGAGTGAGGACTACTCGTGCAAGTATCTACAAGGCTCCAAATCATGGGGTGGAATTGGAAGTGTAGAATAAATAAATGCATCTTCTTGACTAACTGTCCAGTATTAGTATTCTAACAGTTTGTGCTTGATCTTGCTTTTAAATAAATAAAATTTAAACTTGGAGAAGGAATTTTAATTTTAAATCCTGGACTAGTCAGTCCATCAGTCATGGGATACAATTTGCATATTATATACCTTCTTGAATAAGCTGTGTATTAGTCATGCTAATTTTCCGTGGGCATTTTGGTCATCAGGAAGAATGAGAAGCTGCAGTGAAAACAGAAAGGAAGAGATAACTGAAAGTGACGGTTTTTGTTTACCATTTCCTTCACTGCATAACTGAAAGCGTTATGTATGAATAAAAAATACCCAATACCTCCAGACTCTGAAGGTTTGTGGTGTTGTATAGTAATCCATGGAATAGAATGGAAATTTTGTGTGAGATTTTAAAAACAGTTGAAGTGTAAAAGCATCCCAAAAGGACTGACATTCAGAAAGAATTATGTGCCTAACCCTCCTACACTATTTTGCAAATAATTTGCTTTAAGGTAGATAATTAGCTTGGAATCATATTGAGAATTTAAGTTACAGTTTCCTCAGCAGCAATCTGCAATGAAAAGGGTAGACTGAGAGGGATGCAAAAGATATATGTGGATCAAAATGTTACTGATATCACTACTATGTATTTTTAACAAGAGTTCAAAGAAGTTACTTCATATCACGCGTTAAATGCGTTTCACGATTATTTATTACTCCAACATGCTGGCAGTAGTATTAACAATATCATAATATTGGTATAAACCCTCTTAATGTATCTTCTGTTGTGATAAGCTTGATATGTCTAGGTATACAATCAATCTAAAATATAGAAATTAAATAATACAGTGTGTGGGGATCACAGAATGTTACAGAGGGTATTATTGCACTTTGGTGATAGAAAAGAAATATTGGAAAACCTCTGAATGGTAGATCAGTAGTCATAATATACAACTGAATATTAAACTGAAATTCAGGCCACAATAGCATGGTTGGCCTACATTAATTACCCAATCCCAAAGGGACAAGAAGAGGACAACTAGTCCATCTTTCTGAAAACACCACCAAGACAGAACCTTTAAGAAAGGTTTCCCTCTAAGAACGCTAAAGATCTGTAAGAAGAAGAATCGCTCTTTGGTAGATACTGCTGAATATTAGAAACATTAAGCTCTTTGTTGCTAACAATTCCAAAGAAGAGTTTATCTATAATCAAAAGCCAGGCCACTGCTGCATTTTTCTCCGATTAATTTTTTAGTATTATTTATTACTCTATGTTTTAACCAAAGTGCTTACTGCTCCTTTATTTGCTTATTTGTATGTTTATTTATTAAAACCCTTGAGTGTCTTTTCTCTCAGAAAAAATATATTTAATAGCATGCTCTTTGAATGTACAATTGTTTATGTCCTGAAGAACTCGGAAGCTGAGTGTGATTATTTGCAAAGGAAGCCTTTAAGCATATAATTATCACCCATTGCTGTGAGCTCCCCAGGTACATTTAACTTTTTTTTTTTTTTTTTAAATATGTGGTAAGTGAAGCACTGACACTTCTTTTGTTAGCTGAGTATTTGTTTTTCTATTGTCAGTTCTATCAATGGTCAAGTCATGTTCGTATGACTGGCAGCATTACAGTTAGAGGTAGTTTTCTCCTGAGTGCTGATATTGTGCTTCCTGAGTCTCAATGTCTTCCACACAGACGTATTACTTGTGTTACCTGGTATCCCATTCTTTCCCTTTTCTTTCCTTTCTGCCTCTTTGACTGTCTTTCTTTGGAGGTGTTTCAACAACATGTATCACCATGATGTCCATGACCTTTATAAACATTAATGAATTTTTGTTTACTTTAAGACTTTCCTGAGCGTAGTGAGTCAGGTAACGTCATACTGGTAGCCACACAAAGGAGGGAAGGAGGAAAAGAGGTTATGTATATCCTGAAGACGCCCCACTGAAGCTGGGACAGATTGAAATTCCAGTGTGATGAATGTTCCTTATGTTTCTATAAGCTTGGAGTTCATGTCCATGTGTTGAATAGCTGAGGGTTTTCAAAAACCACATTTTTTTGACCGACCCTGGTTTGGTTTTGTTTGGTTGATTGTTTTCCAGGAGCTTATTACAGATTCCCTTTTCCTTATTTTTTACCAGAAATATCCTAACTAATCATTTAACAACACAAACAGTTTACTGTGTTGGGTAGCAGTTCTCACAGCTCTGCATAAGACTTGTGAGATTCAGAACAGGTGTTTTCTTTACATACCTTTCCTTTTATTTCTGATGATTTTTCCAACAAAAATATGAATTGCTTCCAAAATAAGACTCTCATATTTTGTTTTCTGGCTGCAAAGGAAAACTTTAAAGACAAGCCCTGAAAACAAAGATGTAAAATTTTTTTAAATGTTAGATTTATAGTCTGCATATAAGAAAGTTTGTTTTGTTTTGTTTTTCTGTGCTTTTAAGTCTCAGGTGGGAGTAAAGGGACCCAAATCTTCTGGAGGAGGATTGAAGGCAACACACAGAGAAAAAGCGCAGATTACATTGCAGTGTTATTGTTTCCTGCCCTTCTGTGATTGCTTTGAGGGAGCTAGAGGCTTGAATTCTACAGTCCTAGGTAAATCTCATATTATGTTCTCAGCATAATATTAGAGCTCCTGTCAGTTACTAACATTCACCCAGATGGGGTTAGCAGTATGTATAGGTTGCGAGAACAGATTAGGAGTATGAGAGCTACCACTATTTGTGAGCCAATGAAATGTAATGGTTCTGTACAAATTTTATGAATCTTCTTTGTGTTTATTTTTTTTAAATACAGTTATGTTCTTAAATTTTAGGACATTGCCACTTGTGGCAATAGGCTTGAACAAACAAACTTGAATAACAGGGAATGACATCCTTTAGGATGCCCTGACGTATTAGCATAGTTTTCCTGCTTGTAAAATGATATGTTCTGATGTCCAGAAGCCACTAACTTTCTTCAGAGTATCACATTTTGCTGTATAAGTTAATTAGAGCCATTTGTTTACATATTGGTGGATTAATTTTAGGGAGCAAATGTTGCATAACAAGAAAATAAAATGGCGCATATCTCAAAATAGTAACATTCAATTGAATAGAGGGCTTGGATGATTTTGAGAAATGTTTAATCTGGGTTAGTAAGTGTGTTTTTAGAGAAATGGGAGATATGGTCAAGCTACCAGTGGATTTCACATGTCATTAGGAGACATGATCAGGTATTTCTTCTCTACTTCCTCCTTGTGTTGGTTTTGGAAGTGAACATTCTTTTCTTGACCTGTCAGATGCAACTGACCCTTACTTCAACTGATATAGCCCTCTCACCTGTCTGTTTTTAACCTACATGGAAACACTATGTAGCAATATCCATGATAAGACCAGAAAGAGAGAGTAGTGACAGAAAGAAAGTGTTTTATTGTATCCTGTTCCCAGGATTCAGAATATTCGAAATCACAAGTATAGGTACCGTCCCTGCCCACCTGAAATTTAATGGGATACTGGATTCATAGGAAATGCAGGAGGAAGAGGAAGAAGACGAACAATAAATAAACCTAACAAAGTCCCCACTAAGGGATACTGCTTGGGAGCATTTTTATGTACTTTCTGCATGTTGTGTTGCCCAGACTGGTGCAAAATTGCCTGCATGATGATCCTCCAGAAGAAATTGCTATTCCAAGGTTCACAGAAACAGGTAAACATAGGCCATAAAGTTACAAAGGGTAAGAGCTTCTCCTGAATTTGCCTTAAACACACACCTCAAGATAGCTCTGTTCATTGGGGGAGCAGAGTGAAGAACACTATTTTGGCTAGAAGTATTTGCACTGTACCAAGAAGAGACAACGAGCAGCCAGCTTAGTTCAGGCTTAGGGACTTGCTCATGCAGCAAGAATGATTCAGTGGTTTGGCTCTGACACAGGACTAAGGTCAGCAGCTACTGAAGTGGAAGAGAGTGTAGAACATCTCCACTCAGCAAGCAAGCATTCAGAATTAATAGCTTAAAGTTTGGTGCATTATAAAATTACTAGGTGTGTGTTCCCTTGACTTTTCTTCAGTATTCTGTTTCAATTATGATAGGTACATTTTTCAAAATTCATATAATAGGCTTCTTTGTTAGCTTCTAAGCTTTGAATATCCTTTCATCATTATTGGCAGCATTATAGGAAAAGCTCTTAAATGGGTATGGCACTGTATTTATAAAAACATGCAAAGTCATGAGTTTAGGCATGTTCAAATATATATTTGAAAGATTATTTCTTTCATACAACAGTAACAATTTTGCTCTGCATTTTAAATGTTGTGATCCTAGTTTCAGAGATATGCTGCATATCTTAAAAAAAAAAAAAAATCCACAAATTCCGAAGATGCCTGTCAAAAATAGATTCAGTAACAGAAGAGAAGGAAACTTTCCAACTGGTTTCTCCAGAAATTCCTTTTATGTTTGATTGATATGATCTCTGAAGGAGTAAGGGGACAAGAAAGAGCCACACTAGTAGTTGGGATAAGAGTTGTTTGAGGAATATCTTACTCCCTGTTAGAATGCGATGATACAGATAGTGCTCTATATCTTATCTCTTAAACCGCTCTTGTGGCATCAACAGCAAAGACTAAATTTTTATTTGATGAAATTGAATTGCAGGAATTTTGTGTGCATGAACATTGCAGATATTCTTTCTTCCAGGACATACTGAAGGAATCTGAAATCCCAGAGTTTCCAAGGATAGAAGTCCTTTTTCCTGTCCTCCAAAAAACACAAATCTCATCGTTTTTGAGATATGCAGCGTTTTAATTAGAACAAATTATAGACCACTGAATACAAATGTTGCACTACACAGAACAGTAAACTGAATAACATTTCAATATTCAGTCATGGTAAGGAAATGGAAAAGTGTGCCATCACTGTTCATATCTATGGTAAATGATCGGATAAGCCATAGGTTAGCCCTGAGAGAACTATTAGTCATTAACAAAGATCAACTATTTAAACAGACTTTTTTTTCCCCCTGAGAACTAACTTTTCATTAATTATTTCATTCTTTTTAACATGTATTTTTTTTGTATTTTAATATATCCTAGTAATGAATTATAGGAGTACTCATGAGTGTAAATTATTTTCTAGAAAACTGTTTTCTGAGAAAAGTATGACAAATTCATCTGATAAGTGACAAAATTTTTTAGACAACTACAGGTATCTAGTTCTTTAGAACATGAAATTAAAATATGCTATTTTAAGATCAGCCTATACTAAGTTTTTCCATAGAGAAAAACATATACACTGATGAAAGCTATTAATGAACCAGCTCAAAGTTTTCTGTAATGAAAACTGTTTTAAAAGTCATTGTCTCTAAGACAATACATCCACTTTCTTCTTCCAGTCAGATGTACTATCATGTTTTTTTTTTATTTCTGGATAAATAAGATACCCATGAAACTCTTTGAAAGAAAAAAAAAAAATCTGTAAAGAGAAACTCTTGTAATATAACTTAGAAGAAAAAGGAAATCCAACAATCATGATGATATACTCTCAGTAGATCACAAGCCACATTTTGAGAAGCAATGATATTACAAAGAATATGGTTAATATTTAAAAAAAAAAAAATTGCTTGGGTTAAACCTGGAAATATTTAATAGCTATGCTACATTTTCCACCTATATCTTCCAACTAAAACAAGAAGTATAATGCAACTACACAGTTGCATGTGAAAATGGAAAAGAATTTTTTTTTAATTATTTTGTGAGCAGACTGTCCACAGTAATTTATGAACACTGTGGTTTACAACTGCTTCTTAATCTCCCTCAGTGTGATATTGAAAGTTGGGAATAAATTATCTTTAAAACGTTTTCTTTTTTTAGCTGAACCTCAACTATGTAAATGTTAATATAAAACTTATAGCTCAAGACTGAGAGAGCCCAGAGGTAATATGAATGGATAGATACACTACTTATATTGCCTTGGTATGTATAGACTCTTCTACCTACTTTAAAAAAGAAAAAAAAAAAAGAAAAAAAAAAGAAGCCGCAACATTATTTCATACAGAGGAAATGAATATTTTCAGCTCAAGATGAGAGACGTGCAGAACCTGGCAGTTTATGTTCACTGGCACTTCACATGACTTATATTACTCTTACCTGCATGGACTCCATTTGTACCTCTTTCCTCATATTTCACTTTATATTTAGGACCTAATCAAAGAAAATATAGTGGAACCCATAGAGGTGGATCCTCCACCCTGATGAGTTGAATTTATGCTAGTGTAATTTTATAGACTTTGTTATGGCAGCACAGGGAGTCAGGTTCACTGAGTTCTGTTTGGTTTCCATTAGAAACCATAAATCTTTCTCCAGTGCTAGAAAATCAGCCCAGGTATCTCCACATTCAGTTCCAATTCACTATCACATTTGCAAGTCAGAAAAGCTCTCTGAAATGAATGATGAATGAATCATTTTCTGTCAATCACATGATAAGCTAGCTGTGAAAGCCCAATATGTATGTATTTATATCTCAGACCTTCACAGCTAACTTCCATAAAATGTAAGAGAAATAAAGAACCGACAGATTGTTGATAATTTATGTGACAACCAAAGGAGCGAAATTATTATAAAATGTTTTTATTTAAAAAAAAAAAATCAAGCTAGTTAACAGGGTAATCATAGTCCTAGCTTCAATACTGCAGAAGTGTTTTTCAGTAGAGCCCCAGTGATTTCACAGCAGACTGGGGACAGTTGTGGGAACAGAGCACTGCCCCTGCATGTAACCTTCATCTCAGGAGTTCAGCTCTTTGTGTTCCAGAATCCATTTTCTTAAAGCATGGTCACATACCCTTTGCTTGGTTTTATTGGGAAAACCGTTTATTGGGGGGGAAAAAAAAAGATATAAGAGTACATAAGCCATGCAATATAAGAAAAATAAAAACGGAAGTGCAATTGCTAAGTAGGGAATTGTTAGCAGACGAAGGATTCACAAGGAAAATACTAGCATGAGAAGATGCAAATCCCTAAGAAAAGCAGTGAATCAGAAAAGAGCAAATCAGCAACATGAAGGATCAACCCACTCCAAGGAGCAATGGAAATCAACCCTTCCTATCCTAACTAACAACTGCCTGGCCAGCTCAGACTCATCACCTATCTCACTGAGTAAGGCAAGCTTATTAATGCCTCACCTACTGGTATACTTAAGTCCCAGCTAGCTACTGTGTTAACTAACAAATAATTTCTATGTAGTCTTGAGCTGTTTAGATCCTGCTTGCAGAATCTCTTTGCAAATGGCAGAAGATCCAGTAACTAAAATGACCTGTGAGGGTGGGCCACAAGGGGCTAAGAATTCCCCTGAGTTTGTGTTCCCTAGGGAAAGGGTGAGCAAGGGAGAAGGATGTGAACAAATTTATTACCTGTTTTGAAGCCTGGCTTGGGAAGCTGGTATAAATAAACCTCTAGAAGCTGACTGTCAAATGTCCTGCTGCCTCATATTTTGGGTCTTCCCGCAGCTTCCCCTTCTATATTGCCTGGACGACAGAAAAAGAATACGCTGCTTTAAATATCTCTTGCTATCTTTTGGTACCTCATCGGTTCAATTTTTTATCTAAGTCTTTTTGTTGATCTTTTCTTCCAGGCATTTTTCATTTTTGTGCCTTTGTTCACAAATAGCCTTTTACTTTCTCTGAACATAGTAAGTATTCGATGCTTGCTGGACCCTTTACAGCTATTCAGCAACCACATGTTTCATAGCCTTACCATGAAAGCTGGAAAAACATTATCTCCAGCTTTCCTTCTCACTCCCCTCCCTTCTGTCATGTAATCAAACATTCTTTGTATGGCTTTGTTCATGGCAGGGTTTCACAGAATGATTTAAAAATGGATGATAGTTTTTAGGATGCTTGAATACACTCTACATTTAGTTTCCTTTGTCTGTGTGATGCCTTGCACAAGTATTACCACTCCCTTTTATCATTTCAACAGAAATATACTCAGTAAAATATAAAATTTTCTCCATTAAGAATAATACATGATTTTTTCTACTTTATTTCAATCTTGGACATTAAATTTTACATCATCTAGATTCTTTTTTGTTGAACATTTCAAGTATTTCCTTTTAATTTGTCTCTATTTTTTCAAATAAAAACATTAATTTCCTTAGATTTCTTGATTTACTGTACAGTTAAGCCTAGCACCACAATTACCTTTAAGTTCAGTAGTTGTCGTGCAGTACTAATAAAGAATCAGAAAGCTATATGCTTTTAAAATGTCACAGTTTATAAAAAACAATAGGCATACCCAATGAGTCACATCCAGCAATAATTCTTTTTTTTTTTTCTCTCTAATCTCTGATCAGATGAATCTACAATCTACCACTTCTAGAGTTTTGGGGTTTTTTTTTCTTTCTGTAGATGTTTGAAAACTAATTCATTATTCTGTATTTCTGTCAAATTGCTTTTATAATCTATTCCCTCAGATTTTATCACCTCAGATACCCTATTGTTTTGTTCTCTGTTAGAGAGTTAACATCCATAAACATGGATTTTATAATTTATTTTGAAATTTCAATGCGAAATTCAAACTTACATTCTTATCCTCAGCCATATTCAATTAGCTTCTATCTATCTTAAATTTTACATCATTCAAGTAGCATAAGAAAAATTTACAGGAAATTTTACTCATGATCCTGCTGCCTGTCATTTGATAAAATCCAGATCTTACAAAGTAGAGCTTCAGATTAAATGTGCTTTAATAGCAAAAATCAAGACAAAGTTTTAAGTGGGTGCATTTCCTTTGTACATTTTATGTGTCAGGCACCATTAAGAACATGGTCAGTCCAGATAACTTGAAATAACTTTGATATCTTCTACTTAGCAGGAGGGGTTTTTAATGTTAAAAAAAAATGGTAATTTTTTTTAGTACGTCCACTTTAAGGAGATGATAGGATAGTTCCCCTTCAAAGCTATGACCTGTTTTCTATCCACTCCCTAAATACAAATGATAGCATATTTCATGCAACTATGCTTCTTTAAGTAAATTTTATTTTCATTGCTCATGTCTGTAGATCCATGATTAGTTACAAGTTTTGTTGGGCTTCCCCCCCACCCCCCCAATGCTTTAATAATCAGATTGTCAAAGTACAGAGAAATGCCACTGCAGCTCGAAATCACCTGAAAAGTTGGAATTTGGCCACATGGGCATTTTAGAAAATGTAATAACTTTTTAATAGCTTAATTGTTGCCGGAAGTCAAACACAAGAGAGGCCCAACAATGGATGAAAGGTATTTGTTAAAAGCAAACATGATTATTTTCATTAGACAACTATTATAAAAGTTCACAAGAGCAAAAGGAACAATTTACCCAAATTGTTATTTTAGGTGAAAAGTAGTGAATAGAGCAATACACAGGAATAACAGGATGGAAGAAAGTATAACCCCAGCCGCATTGTTTTTCAGATTAGAAATAACTTTGCAAAGAATATGTACAAAACAGTAACTGGTCAAACCCACAAATTATGTTCTCAATGACCCCCACGAGGGATGTCTGCACTGTTTTTCTAGCCTGAAGCAAGATCTTACTTTCCATATATATGTCGGTACTTACATATCCATAGTTTGCATTACTTTGGTTTGTAGAACAAACTCAAAGGGTGCAAACAAGTCTGAATAAAACTAAACTGAAAGATATTCTCCACTAGTGAACCATAAGGAACTGATATGAATAGCTGAAAAAACCCTAATTATCACAAATATATTTCAGATCACAGTAATAAAGCCCGTGTTTGCTCCTCTCTTCTTTCTCTGCTTCCCATCCCTCTGACAGGAATTACCACTAGCAGGAAAAATGAAAGGTGCTTTGAAACTCATCATCCCCACTCTGCCTGTCAGATAAATTTGTTGAGACAAATATTATAGCCCTCCCAAAAATATTTTTTAGCCAGAGGGTAAAAGTATTTGTTTCTACTTTCCCTATGGCTGCCTATCAGTATGTTTTATCTTGGCTAAGAAACAAGTAAAACTGAACTTGATAATGGCCAATTAATTTCTTCTCTTCCCTTTTTTCTTCTTTAATTTTATTTTTTATGGTGAGCGAGAACACATGTTGAGGAGTTTAAAAATCTTGCTTTACAACTATTTAAAATAGCATCCGCTATTAAAAAAAAAAAAAAAAAACAAACAAACAACCAAAACCTTAATGTTTTTACTGATCTTGACTTTCAGTGTCAGCCTTTTCAATGTTTAGAAGAAATACAGAAAATTCTTCCTGATGGATAATACTCATTTAATGGGTTATGCACTTAAGTAAAGGGTAACATGCAAAATAATTTGAAGCCTGAAGAGTGTGCAAATGAGTAAATGATGACCTGTCAAGGTGTTCAGGAGCTAACTGTCTTTGCCCATACCATATTCCTCCAGCCAGCCTGTTTCTGCTGTATGATTTAGTTGATCTTGCCTACAAACCCTTTTTCAGCCCTGTAAATATTGATTTTTTTTAAAAGTAGTAATTCACAGATAAGGCTCGATATCCACGTGTCTGTTGGATGCAAATACGAAAAAAACCAATGATTTTGGTCTTATCTAGAATCTTAAGGAAAACTAGTGAGTGTATTGATTACAAACAGTAAAACCTCATTGCTCAGTTAAGACAATAACGCCCTCAAAAATCCAATAAACAGCATAAGAAAATAAGTAAATAGGAAACTAAACAAAAAAAGGCTAATTAACCAAATTACTCCTTTTAGAAAATGATGGGGAAGTCAAGAGTTTTATACTAGGCTGTAATTACTAAGTGTGTTGTATGAGTAAAAAATACACCATTCTGTAACCTTCCAAAAGACATCGTTTAAGTCCTCCTCACTTACCAAATAGATGATGATTTGACCCTTTTAATACAGAAGTGTTTCATATTTTATTATACAGAAACAAAGAAAAGACAGCATTAGAGAAAACTTCTAAAAAGTTTGGCCTTCTTTCTAATATACTGCATTAGACTCAGAGTCATAATTTTATGCTTCAAAGGAGGATGCATCAATGTTAGAAATTAATAGATTTCAAATTCACAAATTTTATTGGTGTGACAACCAGTAAAAATGTTGCTAAAGTGTAAAAAAGAGGCAGATCCCTTAGGTATTTGTCAGAAATTGGTAAAATCCAAGTAGGGCAGGACGCAGTATTTGCATGTACTGACACTGTCTTATTTCAGCATGATAGCCAAGTAGCTCATGGTTCCTTATAATGTATTTTGACTGATAGTTATAAGATAAAACATCTGCAATGCAGCCACACGCAGTATAGGAAAAATACATTCCCATCCTATGCAACTTACCAAAATTCTTAAGTTTCTTATTGCACACAGGAACAAAGCCAAAGATCTTGAAAGGTTTGTGTTTGTTTGTCTTTTTTTTTTTTTTAATTTTGTAAAAACAATATGTACAAGACAGAGACCACACATCACTTCGCAACTGCTAGCTGACAGATGACTCTCCAATTAAAATACAGGAGGGCAGTAGAAAACTATTATGAACATGCTGATACAAGCCTTGAATATCTCACAAAATTGTAGGGAACAGATGGGGACACCCGCTAAATTGCAACAGTGAGTTTGGGGGCTGGTACCATCAAATGTCAGGTAAAAGGTAGAAGTCTCCCTGGGCTGGCATAATTCATTGCATGAAAAGGGATCATCAACAGAAAAACAGCTCTGAACTTTTGGAAAACCACCTACTGTCATAAAAAATTCTTCCTGCCACTCCCTGTTGACTTGGCTCAACCACATGTTTTCCTTCACATCTCGTTGGTGGAGACTATCATTATTTAGATTTGTTATTATGGTTTGACTTCAGTGTTCTTTGCATACTTGCATAGAATTGAAAATCTGTCATGACCCCAAGCAATCTGTAGGGAGCTTGGACAAGTAGGTTTAGAAGATCTCAATTTCAGTATTTACAGAGGATAGCAGGAATTAATTTCCCACCAAAGGGAAAAATATCCCATCGAGAATCTCCGCAGTATGTTTGCTGTGGGCAGTTGTCTTACTGCAAAACTTATTTCCACAGGTTTTGCAGAGAATAAGATGAGATAAAAAAAGAAATTTTGAAAAACATCGTGAAAGTCCATATCTATGAAATATAGCTGAAGAAGTTCCTAAAAGCCAGGGGAGATACAGCAAGAGAAGACATACTCTTCTACTTTGTTTCTTTTCTATTTCTTTAAGAATGTGGTTTAGAATGGATTTTTGTTTTCTTTACCTTGACTATTTTTATAACCTTAAATAAAGCAGAACTTTCTGCTATTGCAGTTGAGTTACAATGACTCATTCCTCCTCTGTTTAGAATGCAGGATCTGATATCAAATTGATCTTTATTGAAAACAATAACTTAGAAAAGAGAATAATTTAAAAAAATACATCACACTTCTGCAAGGAAGTTAATATTAAAAAACTCCAATATGTCATCATAGAGAAACAAGTTCATTTTCTAAGGCACATAAAAGTCAGTTTTAGCAATAGCTTCCTAAGGAGTTCATGACAATAATGGTGTTAAAGGTCCCAGGACTTGCATCGTACCACCAAGATAAGGATCACCTTTGTAAAGATTATATTCTAATAGACTATAAATATTTCAATGCCTTTTCTAATAAGATTTCTTGAGAGACTTTATAGACTGCTAATGTCTCCAAGTAAACAAGGAATTAATTGAAAATTAAGAACACAAAAAGATATCACATATATTTCTATATACAGATATATATACAAATCTGTAAATATACAGACTTAAATCTGAAAATTGTTGAAGAAAAATTAATATCCTTATACTATATTTTAATCTCTTACCTACCATAATAATACTATATACCCAGATACCTTAAATGCCAAACTGAATTTCTAGGAATACACACATTGCATTCTAGGAATTTCACATTGCATTACCACCTCAACTGGACTATTTTGACAATCCACCTTATCACGTCCTTTGTTTCAGTCTCAAAGAAACATTCCTTGTTCCCTTACTATAAAAGACTGTATGTATCTGCAGAAGACTTTGCTATGCATTAAATTTCTCTCATTTGATGCAATTCTGGGTAGATCTTTGAGGTTTACAATTGAATCCAGCTAATTGAAATATTTGTAAGTGCAACTTTCATGTCTTTTTAGCGAGGGGGAAGGGCCAAGAAGAACCATAAACACAGTTCAGCAGCTGGTAGAGGCAAGCTCATAGCAACACTGAGACAATAGGTAAGTGGGTGTTAACCAATGCATCAATATTTAGTGATATTTTGAATAGATTCTGTTCCAAATGCTGAAAATGTACATAAAAGTGTGAAAACATAGATTATGTGATCCTGAAAACTCTCTTTTTAAGCATTGGTATCATAAGATCAAATGCATGTCTCCAGCTCTCCTCCGTGTGTTCCATGGAGTAGCATTTAGGAGAATATGGGTATCTTTGCATAAATAAATATGGTGATATTCAGTGTGATAAGCTAGTGAAACGGTCTAGAGAACAAGTCTTATGAGGAGCGGCTGAGGGAGCTGGGGTTGTTTAGTCTGGAGAAGAGGAGGCTGAGGGGAGACCTTATTGCTCTCTACAACTACCTGAAAGGAGGTTGTAGTGAGGTAGGGGTTGGTCTCTTCTCCCAAGTAACAAGTGATAGAACAAGAGGAAACGGCCTCAAGCTGCGCCAGGGGAAGTTTAGGTTGGATATTAAGAAAATCTTCTTCACCAAAAGGGTAGTTAGGCACTGGAACAGGCTGCCCAGGGAAGTGGTTGAGTCTCCATCCCTGGAGGTATTTAAAAGAAGGGTAGATGTGGTTCTTGAGGACATGGTTTATTGGTGGACTTGGCAGTGCTAGGTTAACAGTTGGACTTGATAATCTTAAGGGTCTTTTCCAACCTTAACGATTCTATGTACTTTTCAGCAGGTGAAAAGCAGAGGAGCATCGGACTGCTTTTACTATTTAGAGATTATGATGATGGAGACATATCAGGACTAATAGTATATAAGAGTTAATTAGGCAGAAACAGAAGACACTTCTGGTCAGGCTGTTCTGTACCAATAGCCTTGGTACAAATTTAAAAGAAATTCAGAGAAAAATTAGTTATTCTCAAACAGTAACTGTGTTGGGCCCCCCATTCAGGCACCACTTTAAGGTGCATCTGCATTCTCCTTTAGTAAGCTCCCTTGAGATGAGAATGTTTTTTAACTCAAAACTCCCTCAAGTTTTCATTAGAGAATAAATTAGAATAACTAGCCTTTTAAGAATAAAGACCTAGTAAGATGGAACAAAAAGAGAAAAGGGCTTGTAAACACACTTTTATTTACTTGATACCACACTTAGCTGTAGGCAGCTCATTTCTCACAAAATTTGGCACAATTTCATCCACCACCAAGAAAATGCCCCTATTTACATGTCCCACCTGTGGGGTTTTTTTTTTTTTTTCCTTCTCAGTAGTACCCTGCAAATCTCCCTCCTGTATTCTCTCCTCAGCTTCACCTTCCTGCCACGTCAGCTAGAAGTCTCTCCCCACCACACATGCAAGTTAAACTGCTGTCCTGGGATTGCCGCTCTCCTTCACAGGTTGCCAGCTCACCGCCATGCCACTTGTAAGAGAATGCAACATAGAGGCTAAGGACAGATGAATGCAGGTATGTAAGGATGACTTTAAGAAAACCAAGGCTCACCTAGAGATGACACTTACGAGGGATATCAAGGGCAAAAAGAAGGGCTTCTATTGCTACATTGGTAGTAAAAGACTGAACAAGGAAAATGTGGGCTCTTTGCTGAATGGAGCGGAGGACTTTATGAGAGCAGATACAGATAAGGCTGAGCTATTAATTGCATTGTTTGTCTTGGTCTTCTTCATCAACAAGGTCTCCCACGCCTTTGTCCTTAGAGAAGGGGTTAAAGGAGGATGAGAATTACTAGCAGCAAGTGAGGGTCGAGTCTGGGATTACTTGAGCGAAGTCAACCCCTATGTGCCCATGAGACCCAACAGTCTGCCTCCAAGGGTGCTGAGAGAACCAGATGATGTCCTTGATAAAGGAAGGTAAAGATGAATAAGCCTGTTAAAGAGACCTTAACCTTTGTAGGGGCAAAGATTGTTCTCTATTCTTTTCTCAAATCTTATGGCCAGAAGCATAGGGCAGATTCTGTATTGTTAGTGGATTGCAGAAGAAACCTTCATACTGAGATTCAGAACTCCATGAAAGATGAAAGTGAGGTTGAATATTTGCATTTTTTAACAATAGCATTCATTTCCATGAAAGAACAAAATGAGATAGAGTTATTGTTTGTTGCTGTTATCTTTCTGTTTACCTTAGGTATGTCTACTGGTAAAGGAAATTACAAAGACAGACAAAGCTAGCACTGGTCTCAGAAGATGCAGTGTAATACAACACGAGGTGGGTTAATTAGGTACTCCAAGAAGCCCGAGAAACTGGGACACCAGAGAAAGCAAGATCCTAGCACAGCTCCTCTCCCTGTGTTGTTGAGGACTGACAACCAGAACTAGCTCAGGTATACCTTTGTAGAGCACACAGAAATAAACACTTCATTGCACATCATTAGTGCTTCATTCCTAATTCATCTAGATAACATATAGGTAAGTTGCCATGCATTCACAGAGTCAACAAACAAAATAATTTTCAAACATTTTAGTAGTATGTTAGCATTTACATGCCTAATTTTCTACAAACGGTGATTAGTAATAACTAATGCTATTGGTCCTATCAGTACAAGTTATGGGAAAATTGGAATCTGTTATTGATCATTGTGACAGTTATTTGAAAAGTGTTAAACGTGCTGTTCATTGCAGTAGGACAAACTTATTATCAATAGCAGTCCACAAGGGAAGAGATACACAGCAAAAAGTGGATAGTCTGTCACAAAAATCTTAACATATATTTTACAACCTGAACAGAAACCATTTACTGCTTACAAAAATCAAACCTCCTTTTGAAGAAATCAGGATGCCTTAGGAGTCTAAGTAGTTTTAAGGGGAAAAAAGGATCTTTAATAAATGGAATTCAATTGAACCACAAAGCAATAATGTATATTCAGTAAGCATTCAAGAATTAAACTGATAAATATAACTTTTACTCAATCTTATATTCTCTAGATTTAATTAAAAGTTAAATGTGAACTTTAGAGTATGAGCAAGTGAAAGAACCACGAAAATTGACTTTGAGAATATGATAAATGTGTGCTGTACAGCTACCTGTTAGTCCTGTAAATCTAATTACAGCAGAAGAGGAGATAGTCTGAATTCTTTGAGAACACATCTTCACTTGATAGAGTGGCACACTCTCTCTCTCTCCTTCCCCCACTGGCTTTCTACTCTGTCAGATAGCAGGGAAATAATTTCAAAACTGAAAAATTTACAGCACAGAACAATATCCATAACACACAACATTGCTGCATGAACATGTTGTTAACCTTTAATATGTAGTCATAAAACAGAAAGCTGATATTAGAGAGGATTAATTTTGGGGCTGATTAAAGTCAATAGCAAACACCCTATTGGCCTCGAAGAATCAGGGTTTTGACTGTGCATTCTGTTTGGCATTTTAAGACAAAGATACAGATTTATAACATCAGAAACCTTGGCTCCATCCTGGCATAAATCCAAAATGTTGGGCGTGCAAGGTATAAATGAGTGCATTTGCAAGTCCTTTGAAATAAAACCATTTCAGACTCAAAAGGTCATTGCAGCTTCAGAATGACAGCACTGAACCATATATACTGAATCTCTCTTTTTCAGTTAAGAAATCCACTAAAGGTAAAATTACAATCCTTTCAAACATGCTGTGGCATATACCAACAAGCTGAGGCCAACTGTAATTTCTAGTAACTGAAAAAGCAATGGTAAGAATTTTACTTTAGTAGTCAGCCACTAGTGTGGCAGAAGGACTGTTTAAACTTATGTTTTGAATGTTCTTAGAATACCAGTGGACTATTTTAAGGCTATTCCATAATTCCTTTCCAGTGAGTGCAGCCACATGCATCCTTTTAGGTCTTTAGATATCCACTGGTAACACCAATACCACATGCTAGCAGCAAATAATATATCTATTCCAACTTTCAGAGGAGAAAGATGTAAAAAAAAGTTTCCTAATGGCTAACTTCTTCCTGCCTCCAACTGCAACACTCTTTTGGAAGGGGTGTAGGGGAACAATTTGCCTGCTCTGACTTCTGTCCAACAGCTGATGATCTTTTTGATTTCAAACCTTATCTTCTCATTCGTTAGTCAGTTCTTGCAAAAGCTTCAAAATGTTACATTTTTGGAATGTGGTTAGAAGAAGAATAGGAGTTACAGTACATTTATAAGAAAGAGATTGGGAATCAACGATCTCAACCCTGTTGTCACCCAAAAGTGATTGATTGAGACCAGACATGACTGCAGTCAAGAGCACTTACTCTGCATATAATTAATGTGTTTTAGCATTGCTGGCATGTGTGGTTTTAATGCTTGGGCAGACAGAGAAAGAGAGATCCAATGAAAGATGGCTTCCATCAGTCAGGAATGCCAAACAGCCACAGAAAAGGAAAAGCTTAACATCTCATTGAAATAAACAGCTATTTATTAGCAACTGCAGTGCAGATGTTGACTTCTGGTAGAACAAAGAATGTACCTATACTCATCTGTGGAAAGGAAAAGCCTCAGTCTTATACAAAAGAAAAACCTCCTTTTGTCCAAAAAGCGGGACTTGGGGTTTTCTGGTTTTGTTAGCGGAAAACTGGACCAGATCTGACAGCCTGAGAGAGGCAATGCTGCCACAGCTCCTTGCCCCCGTGTCCAGCCGGTAGCGAGACTGAGCACGCATTCCCAGTACACACATGCAGAGGTATATAGAGCACAGGTATATACCACTTATATATAGGTCCGGCCACACAGATCAACACAACAAACTCATGGAACACTCACACGAGCACAGACAGCATGAATGGCCTCATCCTGCTCCTCTCTCTGGCTGAGCAGGATGGAGGTTTACTAGTGGGAATATGCATATGTAAAATGTGGGTGGCCCCACAGCTGGGCTCAGACACCCAGCCTGCCCAGCTGCTGGCACCTGGATATATGAGCCTCTGAGGCCACAAACACACACAGCACCAGCTGGGACTCCCCTGGTCCCCAATAGGCACTCCCCACCCCACCCCTGTGGTCTCACTCTTAGAGACCAACTCACTCCCTGGCTTCCAGACCACCTCACCTACTCACTGGCTCACCTGGCTTGATCTTTGCTGGTGCTCACACACTCATTTGCACACCCACACTTGCTCAAGTGGCTGGCACCACAGACATGAGTCCCTGCAACCTGAGGTCCCACTCCAGTTGCTGGCGTTGACACCAACTCACTGGGGTCTCTGCAGTTGCTGGCACCACAGACACACAGACCCTCCAATCCATGGCCTGGCTGCAATCACCCCCCCCATAGACACAAGAATCCCCTCACTCAAGAAAACAGTAAAAAGGAATTTTAAAGGTATAAAAGGAATTTTCAAGCCAGCACTTGAGTAAGTAGTTTTGGTGCTTTATGTAAGCAGTTTTGGTCCTCTCAAGTTTACCAATCACTATTCTCCAGTTATCAAGTCTCAAAATGAACACTCATATACTGGAAAATACCAATATGGACTGGACAGAACCATAATAAGTCTCAGTTTAAGTGGTATTTCACTTGGAACATAGAAAATGTCAACAGTTCGGATTCAGTATCTTTCCCATGCATTCAGAATTCTGAGGGGAAAAAAAAAAAAAATCTCTTCTGAGGAAGCTAATTACCATTTACAAAAAGTTTAAACACAGTTTTGAACCAAATTTAGTCCCCAGAAGTCTGTACTTGCTTTTGCTACTAGCTGTCTTCTTTAGGAAAAATGCCTGGTGTGTGCATGTTCTTAATTGGAACTTATTTGTGAGTTTGAGGACCAAGTCTGACAAAACAAATTCATATTTAGTAAATAACTTCAAAGGCATTTTTAGAATTTATTACATGACACAGGACTTCCAAGAGGTCCAGTTCCTTCTGGACCAACAACTGCAAGCCAGGTAAGACACCCCAGAGTATCTACATTTAGGATAGTGAACTGAGCCTTTAGCTTATCTGTGGAAATCTCACTTTAGGTGAACTCAATCTTCCTCTACACTGATACTTTTGAATTAACTGGAGTGCTAGCGTATTCAGTATTTATCTAACTTCTCAGGTGAGGTTTGAATCAATGCTGTATTGCCACAGCTGCTCTGTGGCTGATACTTGAGTTATTTTGAAGCTGAGTTACCTATGGGACTTCTGGCAGGAACAGACTGTGGTGCTGCCATACCCAAAACCAAGCGCAAACAAATATAGATATTTTGAAATCGCCAGTTTGGAAACAGAAAAGGTACGGGGAGTGACTGTTTCCCTTCTCCTGCTTTACGAAAATTTAAAACAGAAGGCAGGATTCAGGGGAGAAGAAACTGAGTGGGGCCTCATTTCAAACTCTGCCTCATCCACAAATTCCCTTGCTGGTTCTCTTCATTCACCCTGTGGTGGTTTAACTCTTGTCTACAAAATTAAGATGGTATTTCATCATAGTTTTGCTGTGAGCTTAAAGTCCATTAATGTTAAAGTGGTGGTAGTGTTTACTAAGAGGAAAATATTAGTTGAAAAGTACAGTTGAACAGTGTGTTGTGTTTATGCCAATAAAATAAGGATGTTTATGTTGGCCATGACTAAAGCAAAAATCTATTAAAATGAGTTGATTATTTTTGACAATATTTTTAGTTTTTTATGCCCAACTCTAATATTGAGAACCTCACTGAGACAAAGATTTAAACTTGAAGAAAAATGCCAGACTGGTTGGATGAAAACCACTTCTAGTAAATCAGGACTTCTTTTAATAGCTATAGTCAAATAAGTGATTTCCTTTATGCTTCCTTCTAAATTCTTGCATTTTATCAAACCTAATATGTTTATAGTTACTTTCCCGCATTTTGTCCCTCTCCTAATTGCAACTACTAACTTTGCTTTTCTTCAGCCATTAAGTACGAAACCTGTTGATAGGTTTAATAAGAATCCATGTTACTGAACTCAGGTTTCATCTGCCAATTATTCAGTATCTTTCATAAAGATTACCTAAACTTCCTGACTCCAATACAGCCATGTGAGTTTTATTTCACCTTAACTATTGTAATTTGCATTTCTATAGTCATTCCCATTAGCCATCCTGCCTTTGTCCCTGTGATATAGAGCCCTCTTTATTGAAAACTGAGATGAAGTACTCATTTAATTTTTGAGCCAGACCCATATTATCTTTTAGACAATACCTACTTTTCACACACTGCAACTCCACTTTTTTCCTATTTTCTAGAGAACCTTTTTCACTTGTTGCAATTTCCTTTGCAAGGTCTATCTCTGCCTGGCTTTCAACAATTCTGAATTTATGAATAAGAATTAAGTGAGGTCCACCCTGTGAATAGTCCTATGCAGCCACTGAGATATAGCCCTGCCATTTATTTATCAACAGCACCTTTTCTGTTACAAATCTAGTTGACAATGACTCTTTTTACTCAGTAACCTTAATCTTCCATTGCCTCTTGTTTATTATCCTCTCAATGCCACATGCTCTCCATTACATCTAGAACAGCAGGAATTTACAAATCATATTTAGCAGAGGCCAGCTGAAGATAGCACAGGAGTCACTTGTACCTGGCTGCTATGAATTGTGAGCATCTTTGGAGAATCAGCAGTTTTCCATGCAGACAAGTTCTGCTGCAGCCTTTCTCTACGATCTGATTTTGACTACAGCTTAGATGTGCTCATTCACTACTTATTTTTCTTTAGCTGAACAAGACTTAAAAAAAAAAAAGACAGCACTGTCCTTGAAACAATTGATGCAGGATTTCTAAAATGGAGGTGTCAAAGAAAAAAAAATCAGCAAGAGGTACCACTTGCTGCTAGATACCAGTGGCTACAGAAAACAGTAGTCACTGGAGTTATACCTAGCATGGATATAGAAAAAGAAGGAAGGCAAGCCAAGATGGTTCTGATTCTCTACAGTAGCTTGGGTCTGTGAGAGAAAAAGACAACCTATGATCTAAGTGTTTTCATTCCCCAGTTGCATAAGATCAGAACAAGAGCAGTGCTCAATGGTTAAGGTCTAAAAGGATCTCTTATGCTGCCATACAACAGGAGTAATTTCAATACAGTCAGATCAGACAGACAAGCACAAAGCTTTTGCTATGGCTCCTGGCTGGCTAAAATCAAAGATGCAATAGCAAGTGGCAGAAGCACGATGTGGCCTCCTTGAGGGAAGCTCTAAGCTCAAAGTGGGAGCAGGGGACCAGAGCCCTCTGAGGTATAGTTCTTCCTTTAGACCACTCACTTGAGTATTATGAAGCTCCAAGGTGTGCCTCAAGACTGGGCATACTCAATACATAAAAACTCCTTCCTAATCCTAGCCAATAGCTAGAAAGCACTCTTATTTTCTTTACAAAAGCATACAAATTGCACATCTCAATGCTGTTAATATTTTTTTCATCTATATAAATGGTATATTCTTTAAAGTAATCTTAAGGGGATTATATGTAGTCTCTATACTCATGTCCTATACATTGAAGAAAAGGTATAAAGTCTTTGATGTTTTGCTACTAAAAGGGACAAAAGTGTCTCAGTATAACTGCCATTTCCCTAGTGAAAATGTCAGACAAAACTCCCTCTGTTTCTTTTTCTCCTCAGTTTCTAATAATACACTGAGGAACTTTTTAAGAGCTGCATATTCACCATCACAAATGAAACTTCACATTTTTCTGGCTGTGGAGATGGTAATTATAGGTTTGTGCTTCTAATTGAGGCATTGATGAACATGCCCCACACTGCAGCAAATATAAAATAATTGTTACGCAGAGTATGTGGTGTTCTGGAGGAAAAAAACTAAGAAGAAATTGAAAGCAGCAGCATGAATCCTAATAATGACTACCCCAATGGCTTATTTCCTAGTATCATTTACTGCCAGGGGAAATTAAACCTGTGGGGGCAGGATATTTTTGAAGAAAATGACAAGTTTCTCGTTCTTCCTTAAATAACGATGCACCTGATGCCTGAAGGCCAGTTCCAACCACCCTATTTGCAGGGCAGTACAACCTCTCCTGAAGGTAAATCAAAGGGGGCAGAAGCAAATTATATTTTTCTTCTCTGGCCAAAGGGTCCCCAAATAACCAAACCAAAAACACCCAACAGGAAACCCAAACAGAACAGATTAATAACTTCCTACATCTCTTAGAAGGACAAATCCAAGTTTGCCACTTATAGTACAGAACAGAAAAAGAACCTTTGGTTCATGGCTGATTGCTCCCTTTCTCCCCTCCAAAGCACTAATATCTAGCTGCTTTGTATTTGTGCCTCAGTCTGAGGCATTTGTTAGCAGCACACTTGAAGCTAACAACAACAGAGATGGCAAAACAAAGCAACTCACCTGTGGTTCCCTCAAGAGCAGCGCTAGATCCACAAGCCTTCTTCTCAACTAAACAACTACTTTGCACAGTTTGAATAAGGGCAATAAAGTCTATCAGTCTCTGAAGTTACTAATATTGAGGGTCTGTCTGTATAACTTAATGAGATCATTTATAGCTTATGCAAAACTATGGCAGTTTATGTCAGCAGAAATAAAAACTCTAGGCCTGGATTTTGTTTGTTCGAAACAAGAAGCTGGAAAGTTAGGAACAGTATATAGCTTACTAAACTTTTGTTTGCATTTCATTTGAGTGGCTTGGGTTGTGGATTATCATCTGTGTTCTCACAACATTTCAACCAGTTAAAAATTTATTTCATTCAGGACAGGAATAGGAAAAGAAGTGATCTCTATAGTTCTGACTGTTGCTCAGTTTCAATCTTTGTTGAAAACAAATGCAAAACTACAAGAGTAACAACCAGAGGGAGTTCTGCTGTAAGCTAATAGGAGTTAGATCAGACAGTTGTTATTCCAGATATTCAGCTCATAATTATTGGTAGGGAGAAAAAAAAAAAAAACAAAACAAACACCAAAAAAACAACAAACCAAGCCCAACAGCTTAAAATTAATTACAAAGAAAAAAGTTTAAATACTTTTCATGGTATGACTAACTAAAAGCATTTGGAATTACAAGGGGAAAAGGTAGGTGATGTTCAGAACTTCTATATTCAAAAATAGAAGTCTATTTTTTAATACTCTTCATACAAAATTTCATAAAAGAAGAAGCCTTGTTCTTAAGTATCTTGAATCTGACAACCAGTTAAATGAAAAACAAACAAACAAGCAAGCAAGCAAGCAAGCAAACCCCCCAAAAAATCACACAGCAAGAAAACCTTAATAAAGAGAAGAGACTGAGAGACATACCTGACACTAAGCATACTTTAGAGTGTTCCCATTAAAGGCTCCTGTCTTACTGAAGGAGCAACATCACAAACCTCCAGGAAGCACTTTAAAGCACTTAGATTGAACCTCCTGTGCTCAGCTGCTTGGCATTTCTGAACTAGCTAATTAATGCCAATATTTAGTACAAGAACAGGCGGGAAAACTAATGACTAATTTCTTTTCTCTTCCAACTCAACAATGACCACTGTCTTTTAAAAATACAATTCTTAACACTGCCTGCTGATTCCATTTCTTGTCAGCCTCATTGCTCCGACATGGGGCTGCAATAAATGAACAGCTGGATGCAGCATTCTACTGCAAGTGGAACAGCTTCCTTTCTGCTACAAGAGCCTTGTCTTAATCTGTTCATGTTGCCTCACTTGGATGGGTCAAAAAATGTGAACTCTTCTAACAGGAGGACCAACAGCATATGTGCTGCAAGTGCCAGTAGTTCAGTTTGATTGCTGAACTAAGTAAGCTCCATTAGAAGAGGAAGGGAAAAGGAAGGTACACAGTTTTTTGAAATTGTATTTTTCAGGTATATGTAATAAAAGTGGAGGAAGACAGGACATGTCATAAAATTTAGGCTTTTTATTCAGCAACTCAGTAATAAAGGTATTCCTTTAAGATGGTGGGTGCATACAAATGTCTGCTCTGAATCAGCTGAAAGAGGACTTGGTTTAATTGTGCCTGAGTTAAAGCCCAATCTTTTCAACTTTTCTCACTCCAGCTTCTTCAATCTGTCTCTATTAAGTACATTGGTAGTATTTAGCAACTGCATAATTTCCTTTTTCTGGTTGAATGATCTTGTCAGTGGTCACAGAAGTTTTGACCAGGCAGGTCTAGGCCTATGGCAGCTTCTTCATCTTTAGTTCTGACATGCTCCAAGGTTCATGTAAACATTCCTTGAGCTAAAGAAAATGATTAACGCTCTTAGAAGAAACATATGATCCTAGACCTTTCTCCAGTGACACATATAAGAAATGTTGATGGGGTACTACCAATCCCTACTAATAGAAAAGATAAGTGAACTTGCTTTCACCATAGTTTAAGGGAGTGCAGTTCATGCTGGGTAACTGTGCAGGGGCATTAGCTCTTCTTTGGCCTTGGGCTAATCAAGGACTGGCAATTCTTGCTGGGACTTCTTTGCTCTTGACAGCAAAATGTCAAGGTATTTTTTAATTGCTTTTTGTTAGACCTAAAGGAAGCAATTGAAATGTTTCAAAAATGTTTTCATTACAGCAAAAACAATTCAGCAAAATTCCCATACCTCTGCAAATAGTTTTAGCTGCTACAAAACAATATTTCTGGCAGCCTAATACCATCACAGTAAAACCCTGTGTATCAAGGTTTTGAACTGCATACACGACAAAGTTTGGTAGAATATTGTATTGGGTTTGCATGGCAAGGTTTTGGTAGCGGGGGGGCTACAGGGGGGGCTTCTGTGAGAAGCTGCTAGAAGCTTCCCCTATATCTGAGAGAGCCAATGCCAGCTGGCTCTAAGACAGACCTGTCACTGGCCAAGGCTGAGCCAATCAGCAATGGTGGTAGCACCTCTGTGATAACATATTTAAGAAGGGGGAAAAAAAACATGCACAACTGCAGCCAGAGAGAGGAGTGAGAATATGTGAGAGGAACAACTCTGCAGACACCAAAGTTGGTGAAGAAGGAGGGGGAGGAGGTGCTCCAGGCATCGGAGCAGAAATTCCCGTGAAGACCATGGTGAGGCAGGCTGTGCCCCTGCAGCCCATGGAGGTTACTGCTGGAGCAGGTATCCACCTGCAGCCCATGGAGGACCCCACACTGGAGCAGGTGGATGCACCCGAAGGAGGCTGTGACCCCGTGGGAAGCCTGTGCTGGGCAGGCTCCTGGCAGGACCTGTGGAGACAGAGGACCTCATGCTGGAGCAGGTTTGCAGGCAGGACTTGTGACTCTGTGGGGAACCCATGCTGGAGCAGTTTGTTCCTGAAGGACTGCACCCTACGGAAGGGACCCATGCTGGAGCAGTTTGTGAAGAACTGCAGCTTGTGGGCAGGACCCACATTGGAGCAGTTCATGGAGGACTGTCTCCCTTGGGAAGGAACCCACACTGGAGCAGGGGAAGAGTGTGAGAAGTCCTCCCCCTGAGGAGGAAGGAGCGGCAGAGACAATGTTTGATGAACTGACTGCAACCCCTGTTCCCCATCTCCTTGTGCCACGCAGGGGGAGGAGGTAGAGAAATCGGGAGTAAAGTTACGCCCGGGAAGAAGGAAGGGGTGAGGGGAAGATGGTTTTAAGATTTAGTTTTATTTCTCATGACCCTGCTCTGATTTGATTGGTAATGAATTAAGTTGATTTCCCCCAAGTTGAGTCTGTTTTGCCCATGATGGTAATTGGTGAGTGATCTCTCCCTGTCCTTATCTGGACCCACAAGCCTTTTGTTATTTTTTTCTCTCCCCTGTCCAGCTGAGGAGGGGAGTGATAGAGCAGCTTTGGTGGGCACCTGGTGTCCAGCCAGGGTCAACCCACTACAAATAAATATAAATGTGAATTTTAGCACTAGCTAAAGCTGCAGTGAATGGAAATGCTGAAATTATAAGTGAAGTCTAACAAAAATAAATGGTTGATTGATAAAGAATAAATTTATTGCATTCATACATGATTTCAGCTGCACGCTCAGTTCACACCATCTTTGAAAAGGGAAAGGTCTTTCCTTACTTAGGTCCTCTTGGAAAGCTGAGTTTAATAGCTTTACAACAACAAGCCATGAGAATCTAGAGGGAATTCATATGTAATAATTAGAAAAAAATTACAAGGATTTCACTTCTTCAAGAATTATATTCAGTCACTCTTGCTCTTAAACACCATGTAAACCAGATCAATTTTAAAGTGCATTATATGTTGGCTTGAAATTAATATGGCTGGGTGGGGGAAGCAGATGGAAGAGATGTGTCTGAAATAAGCATTTGTTTAAAAGTATCAGTTTAATACAAGTAGGCTCTTTAACAGAAAAAAGAAAAAAAAAAAAAAAGCATGAAATTACAGGAGCTCAAATTTATGCAGAACAGGCTATTTAGGCAGGAAACAAAAGGGCAATGTAGTGACCTTAATTCTGCACAAGACAATTCCAAATTCATCCTCTTCCCTCAGTGACCATTGTGTCCCCATGCATAAATAATTTTTAGGAGTAAAGTTTAGTAAGCGTTGTGTGTATGAATACATCTACCCTTCTTTTAAATACTTCCAGGGATGGAGACTCAACCACTTCCCTGGGCAGCCTGTTCCAATGCCTGACTACCCTTTCAGCGAAGAAGTTTTTCCTAATATCCAACCTAAACTTGCCCTGGTGCAGCTTGAAGCCGTTTCCTCTCGTCCTATCACTTGTTACTTGGGAGAAGAGACCAACCCCCACCTCACTGCAACCTCCTTTCAGGCAGTTGTAGAGAGCAATAAGGTCTCCCCTCAGCCTCCTGTTCTCCAGACTAAACAACCCCAGCTCCCTCAGCTGCTCCTCATAAGACTTGTTCTCTAGACCCTTCACCATATAGATATAGTTTAATACAAGGCACCATATTACTACTGCATAAGGTTCTAGTTCTGAAAGCTTGTTATTTATTGCCACTATCTTTTATTTGTCAACCTCAAGTGAAAAATGTCAAGCCTCGGTTGATTCATCAGCTGACATTAACCAATGGAAATGAGGTGTATCACAGAGCATAAAGATAAGTGTTGCCTGCATACTTAGGACATTAAAGATCATATTTTCTTTTTTTTACCAATCATTTAAAAATAAGAACGGTTGGGGAAAAAGAAACCCTTGTAGGATTCTATGAATATGATATTTATCCACAGCATGGTATATGTCCATAATATGGAAAAAGATTGGAAAATTTGAGCCCATTAAGGGCAAGTATGCTAGATTTTTCCATTGTCTGTCAAAATAGTATCAGTTTTCCTCTGACTGTGAAACTGTCTCTTTAGAGATAGATAACTCAGTCCACTGCATTATAATTTAGTGTCTAGTTGTAATAATTCAGTACTAAAATCTGAAAGGTGGCACTGATAATGGATAATTAATAACAATTTTTGAGACAAGTTTTATAGCCCAGTCCTACAGTCAACATCCAGCCCATCCCCAGTGCATGAACTATTTTGTTCTGATTGGCTTTGTACTTGAATCAGTTTTTTCATCTTTAATTCCCAGGGCCTGGTTTCCTGAACCTTGGTCATTATCTCCTCTTACACAACATGCAAATTCTGTACAATCACAATGCTATACTTCTCCCATTTATTGGCATTGATATTAATTCTTTAGCTACTGGACTTTGGAATTGCAAGTCACTCAAAAGCTGTAGGAAAATAATGAAAGCTACTGTAATATGAGGTCCTTTCCAGAATTTCTATGGTATTATTTTTCCATAGTATCACTTCTATTTGTTGATCTGTTCTGCTCCACTGCTATAATTAAAACATTTTAAAATGAATGGCAACTTTTTAGTAGAAAAGTTGCTGAATCTTTAAAAAAAAGAAAAGGATAAAAACTTAAAAATTTATCGTGATATCTGATGCTTAGGTTTTGGTAGGATTTTTAAGCATGCAGACATAAATGACTGCATTCCAGAACAATAATTTTTCTCATTTGCAAGTAGGTCAAGTTAGTCATCTAAGAGCAGTTAAAGCAATTTAACAGAAACAATGACTAACTACTTCAGAAATATAACAGAGGTGTAAATTATGACACTTACTATGTAGTGATTTTAATATGTCCATTCATTGGGCAGTTACTAAGTGATTAGAAGGAAGAACAACAATGTTTTCTTCCTTGTTCTGCCTTAGCTACACTGATAATAATCCACAATGAAGGACAGTCTCACCTGCAAAATGGGAAAGCAATTTATTATGAAGCTGGGCACCAGAATATTTGGTATCTGTGTGACATATACAAGCAAAAAGACAGAAGTACTTGTGATGGGACAGGACTTCAGGTAAAGTCTTTAAATTAGATTTCATCAGAACATAAACTAATATATTTAACTTTGTAAAATAACAGGAAATGCAGAGAGATCAAATAGAAATAAAACAGGTTCATATATCAGCACATCTCTATCTCCCACATATCCTTACAGAATAACTTTCTTCAGGGTTGGACTCAGGTGACAAAATGCTCCACAGTCCCCTCTAGGACTTCCAGCAGCGTGTTTCTTTCCAGCACTTTGGAAGAGTGAGTCCTTGTTCCTTGCAGGGCTCCCCTCCACCCCAGGAGCTTTCTCTCATATCTTGCAGAAGGTGCACCCTCTGTGCAGAGATTTAGATACCAAGAAAATGTTCAGGGACATTTACTTTGAGCAGTAATCCTAGTTATCTTATTTATTTAATATTTATCCTATTATATCTATAAAAAAAAATTATCCTATTTGTATATTACATCCTAGTTATCCTATTTGTAAGATCCAGTTATGAGATTGAAAGCAACAGATTAAATACCACAGTTGAATGGATTACAACTATAATACCTTTTCAACCTGGCTAAGCCTCCTCCCATTTATTCAGTTGACTCCAGCTAGAAGCCGTAGCATGTTCCAACTTGTCATGGTATCTATCAGTCAACAGAGTAATAAAAGGATGTTGCCAAATACAAAATTAAACTGTGTTTATACTTTTATCAATAGGCTTAGCTGGAAAGGAAAAAAAAAAATTGTAGCATTCTTTATAATAGGCATATGAATAGTTTTATATTATGAATATAACCTGGTTTATACATCCTGAACTGTCACTTCTCAAGTGACTGGTATGTGGTTAAGCATCTAAATTTATGTTACTTATTACTGGGAGAACCAGCTTGGAAAAATTTGCAGATGAAGATGGTGGTTCCATAGCAATTCTGTGATTATTATCTGCCAAACCATTCATCCTCTGCAAATAATGTTAACAGAGCATGCCAGATCAGAGCTTTGCAGAAGCTGCCAGTTCTATTTTGTAGTAATTTTTGAGACTTTGACATTTGTTTAATTACAGACTGGAATAAAAACAAGATTTAAAAAGTATTTAAGTGAAAATTAAATCTCAATTTATGGATTTCACCATAAGATTTTCCACTCGGTAAGAGCATATATATATATCCTTATGGTTAGAGCATAGGCTTCAGACAGACTCATAGTCATGACATTTGGGTGCTGATTCAGAGGCGATTTTCCACATGTCAATTTATGCTGACAAGAGTGGTAATGTAAGTCAAGATCTCCCATCTTGCACAACACAACCTTTACCATGAAGTTGCAGAGCACTTAAGTGTCTTGTGTCAGCAAAGTCAGATTTCCCAGCAAAAGTGAAAAAATCACTGAAGCTAGAACCCTTGGACACCGATCTCACTGCACATTTAGATGACGTTTTAACCAGAAGTGCCTATCAGTTCTTCCATACTATTTCAGCTGGATGGACATATACTTATTATTCACTTGAAAATGAGCTCAAACCCATGCAATTTCACTAAAACTTTATAAATAATGTTAAATTTTTCAGTTCTTCCTGTACAACCATTTTTATTGCCTCTAGTGCAGGAACAACAGCAGCACAGCCCTTCAGTTGAGACTCCTGATATGTAGACCACTTCTTCAGAGTAACAGGCATGAATTAGAGCACCATTTCTGTTGATCTAACTTGCAGTAGAAATTTGAGATGACAGATCAGCCCCACAATTCATGGAGCAACATTACTGTTAATTTCTTGCACAGTGGGAGTAGATGAGTCAAAAGCATTGTGAGTGCAGATGACTGCATATTGAGCTATAAACATAGCTTAAATTTACCTTTATCAGTCATTTTTTCCCCATTTTCCTTTATTAGACTTAAAGTAACCAAAATCATATTTTATGGAACAACAATACACGCTTTCATAAAACATTTCTTTTAGGGACAGATTCTTTTATATTAGAGTAGTCAGATGCTTAGAATAAGACAATCCCTAGATGGAGCAGAAGGAACTGATGGTAAGATTGCAGAAGAGTTTGGGTTGTGTAGGAGTCTGCCATCAATGGGAAAACAGGCAACTTAATTACTTGTTAGTGATCTGAAGGAAAAAATTATGGTAAAAATTTACATAAATAAACAAAACAAAAGGAAAAGCCTTTGCTAACTATTAAGGAAAGATAAAACATATTTCAGCTGAGCATTCAACCACAGAGTAGAGAGAACAGCTGTGATTATGATAATAGTAGAAACAGATTCATGAGCAAGACCTATCAATGTAGCTGCTAAAAGCTACTGCACGCTTTGCCAAATTAAAAGAAAGTACAAGATCTTTTTTGTGAATATTCTGTTGCAACTAATTATTTTTAAATTCCTGAATATGTTGTCTTTCATTTTGCAAGCCATAAATGAATCATAGATTTATGAAGTTAGCAGAAAAGTTTTCTTTTTGTTAGGTTATTTCAGAACTGAATATTATGGGGTTCCTTGGAATGTTTTCTACTGTATTTAAAACAGACACTGACAGAAACAGTTGACCATACAATTATATCTCATATAACAATTACCATATTACTATTAATAGCTTTTTCTTGGAAGCAGAAGAATGTGAAAGAGAGGTAGGATTTACTATCTCTGATCAGAGAGCAGAACAGTCAGAGCAGATATTTTGCTTCTCAAGTTACATGATTTAATAAGCTTTACAGGAAAAGCCCTCTTAACATGCACAGAGTGAGTTATGTGCTAGTATTTATGTTGGTAGGTGAAGAAGTTCTGACCCATGCAATAATCAGATGGCAATTCAGAGTGGAGATAATTCGGTCCTTGGAAAGTCTTGCTATTGATCAAAAGATCATCTATTCTAAAAAGTACAAGAGAGAGACAAAACCACTGTAAATATACATCAGTATGAATCTTGGTTTAAGAATAGTAGGTCTTCTGGATGTTTTAAGTTGTTTATTGGTTTGCTAAGCATTCTTCATTCACAACATGCTATTAGACTTAAGGCATAGTTTATGAACTCAAATTATCTTTAGATACAAGAAAGTAATGCTTCTGAGACTTCTTATGGTGCTTAAAGGTTTTGCAGTGATAAGCCAGACTGAAATCTGCAGGGCCAGTGTTTCTAACTGAACAACCTTACTACTAACAGTTAAGTAGAATACAGGCTGACTGATGTCTTGGAGAATTAGATAGAGTCAGCATGTGATGGTGTGAATTATAATAAGGAAAAAGACATAAAAGGACACAAATATTTACTATGAATAAGATTTTTCTTTAGTCTTAGGGTCCTTCTGCTATTATGGTGACAGTCTGAAACAAGTTTGACAAATTCTGGGTTCCCGGAACCTCAGCAAATATGTATTTTGAGATTTGTTAACATTTAGTCAGATAAGGCCTTCAGAGATCCCTTTTGTCTTGAAGTCTCTACCTCATAGTGCATGGGCTGACCAGGATTTCCTTACCTGCTACATTTTCCATGGATCAAATATTACAACTGAAGTGATGTTGCTGTTGCTACCAGAAAACTGCTTGTGCTGGTTTCGGCTGGGATAGAGTTAATTTTCTTCATAGTATCTAGTACGGGGCTACATTTTGGAATTGTGCTGAAAACAATGTTGATAATTCAGAGATGTTTTCATTATTGCTGAGCAGTGCTTACACAGAGTCAAGGCTTTTTCCTGCTTCTCACACCACCCCACAAGTGTGTAGGCTGGGAGTGTACAAGAATTTGGGAGGGGACACGGCTAGGACGGCTGACCTCAACTGACCAAGGGGATATTCCATACCATATGATGTCATGCTCAGCATATAAATCTAAGGGAAGAAGAAGGAAGGGGGGGGACACGTTTGGACTTATAGCCTTTGTCTTCCCAAGCAACTCTTTTGTGTGATGGAACCCTTCTTCCTTGGAGATGGCTGAACACCTTACTGCTGGTGGGAAGCAGTGAATGAATTCCTTGCTTTTGCTTTGCTTGTGTGTGCGACTTTTGCTTCACCTTTTAAACTGTCTTTATCTGAACCCATGAGTTTTGTCACTTTTGCTCTTCTGATTCTCTCACCCATCCCACCAGGGGGAGTACATGAGTGGCTGTGTGGTGCTTAGGTGCTGGCTGGGGTTAAACCACGGTGCTGCTTTACTGTTGTGCATAGCCTGCTACATCCAAATAAGAGAGTTAGAGAAAAGCGAGTGTGACTGGAATACAGGCAGGTAAGCACTAATAAAAATTCAGGCTTCCACCCTGTGTGTTGTAACCACATATTGTAAAGTAACTGTGCTGAACTTTTGCATTATGTACAGTTTTCAAAAGTGTAGGAGAGACTCATTTTACATCTCAATGACCTAGTTTTCCAGGAGGACGGACCTCATATCGTTATGCATAACCCAGCAGTTTTGAAAACAGCTGTAGAACAGAAACCTAGAGTAACGAGGGGAGGAAGGACTACAGGGATTCAAGAGTCAGTACATTGGTGAAAATGCAGCTAAATATGGCTGCAGGCAGCGGCAAGTCTAATGCTTTTGTGGGAGTGAATTAAAACTCAGGTCAAAGGATATTAAGTTCTGGCAGGGGCTAACCCCATTGTTCCCAAGTAAGATCTCCCCCTGCCTGCAGTGCATGAGGAGACAGAAAGAGGTGGCCAAAGCATTGCGAAAAGCAAATTTTCATCCTTTAGCTAATTTTTCATAGCAAAAAGAAGAGAGCAAGGTAACTAAACAGCAGTGTCAAAGGACACAAAGATAAAAGCCAGGCCTCAGATTCATAAATATGATTTCCCAAGTACTTTTTGACTTTTGAATGCTCCAGATCCTCTTCAGATGTGTACAGTTATCTCCCTTTGAAAAAACAAACTATAATACTGTCCCAGCTGTTTAGAAGGAAATTCCATTTACCACCTCCCTGTAGTTAGAAGATACAAGTCCTTTCCCTGACTTGCTCACTTTCTGCTATCTCACTTTGATCCTCGCATACTGCTCCTGAGTGAGGATTATGCATGCAACTGGGTAATACAAAGCAGTCTTCCTTGGTATGAATTTTTTGATTATTTTTCCAAAAAGAGCGTAGTCACCAAAGAAAAGATAAACGCCAAACCAAAAATGTCTTTAAACTTGAGTCAAGTTAATAACCACTGAAAAAAACCTTAGGCAAAGCAGAGCTTTTTGTAATTTAGTAACTAATTATTATTTTGAATCCAAACCCATGTTTTGAAACAATCATTTTTTTGCATTAAGAGATAGGAGGGAGTGGAAGTATAGACCCAGGGTGAATCCAGTGAGTGTCCCTAATACAGTGAGGAAATGTATTGTTTGGAAGAAATTGGATTAATATACTGTTCCATATTTCTGCTCCAGAAAAAATATTTTCATAGTCAATCTTGCTTTAGCTCTTATTTCCAAACAGGCACCTCACTGCAGAAGAGCAGCTGATACACTCTTCCTAAAGGCTGAGCCCAAATGAACTCTACTCTTGCCTTTTTAACTCCTCATTTTACGGCTAACACTGATAACAGGTCAGAGAGAGAAAGGCTAAATGCAGTAGTTGTAGCTCGTGCTTTCCTAATAGCTGCAAGGCCTGTATACTTAAGCAGGAGAAATTGTAAATTATGTTTGTGTTAGCCAAATTCTGGGAAGTTTCAGTGTCAAAATTATTTAATGGCTTTGGATTAGCCACATCCTATCCTCTCTGAGCTTTGCTCCTTATCTTTAATGTCAAGGGCTGTGAGTGGGAACCATACTTGTATGAGAGGCCCAGTAATAGCCCTCTTTTGCATACAAGAAATATTGGTTTTGCAGCCTTTTTCTATGTTGGCAGTACTTTGAATGAGAATGCTAGTGCTAGGACAAGAACCAGCCCTTAAATATTTATTAAACTTTATTCAGATGCCTCAAACACATACTGTATATTTTATTTAAATATATTATAGCACTGTAAGCTCTCTCTGCAGCCTTAGCATTTCAATTTTTCACACATTTTTAAACAATTTTATGATTCTATGATTTTCTTTCTCATTTTGATTTAATACCCAGTGAAGCCTCACCTTCTTGATAGATTGCCACAGGCTGTCAGGTTTGTATGTAACATCTGAGACTATTCCAGAGGAATAAACACAGGTAGCATGAGGGAAAGGCTTTCTTTCCCTTTTCCCAAAATAAAAGTAAATTCTGTTGATCACATGCTGTATGTAGGCCCTTTAGGGCCAAGCAATGGGTTCAGCAGAAATATACATAGACAGAAAGGCAAAAGATTAAAAGAACCTCAATTAAAATGAATAATACCTGTTCTTCTGTTAAGATCACTGTCACTGATATGACAATCAAAAAACACCAACACATTGTCAGTGATAGATAAGAGCTGGAAAAAACTCATACAATCTGTTACTCATGGCAGAATGTCCACTTTTCCTCCCACTTCAGCTTTTCCATTAAACAAGTCACCAGCAGACCCAAACTCTAGATGTAAAGAAAGAGTTTTTTGAAACTAGGAGATTGGTAGAGAATTTCAAATTTAGGGAGGTGTTTTTCCTAAAAAACAATATTTTAATTATCCATCAGAAGATTCATAGTTCCTCTTTTTTCTGTCTTTTTTTTTTTTTTTTTCTATTTTAAATTTTTGGCTTTCTGAGAAAGGCCCCTTACAGTCAGATGTGCTAAAATTCAAGAACCTCTAGAATCCATTCCAGGAGCATCTATGATTATGGTCATACTGCACTGAACCTTTGATGCTCAGATGTAGAGACCATGAAGCCTGTTATCATGTCATCTTCTGTGACAAGCATCACTTGTCTCAGTGAAAGACATTAGAGGAGAGGTGGCAAATGAACCCTCTAATGGGGGGATTGCCAAATATTTAGATCATGGTAGTATTTAGTCTAGGAGTATGGAAGCTTTGCTTATAATTCTGTCTTATTCTTCCTGTTTTCTCTACAATTATGGATATTCTGGCCATCTGTAGAAACACTCTCTTCCTGAATTATTTCAGTTTTGTCTTTGACATTTTTGTGCAGTTGTGTTTTTCTGTCTAATCCTGAGCTGTATGAAGACAAGTGTTCTATTATCAGCTTCTGAACAGATCACTTTTACCAGCCATTCCCTGTTTGTCATGCCATGCACACAGTTCAAAGTGCTCAGGGCCAGGTTAGCCAACTGTCCATATGACCTATCTGCATGTGTATCTTCATGGCTAGTTTTGACTGCTAATACCTCCTGTTCCCAAGAAGACTTTAATGAACTTTTGTCATCAGTAGATGCAATAAAGCAACCTCTAATTCCCTCTTGAAGACGCCTTGATGGCTTTCCTGCAATTGCTTGGATATAGCCTACTGCAAGGTCAGATGGGAAGTACAGGGAGACTCAAATGAAGGGTGAATTTGCTCTGCGAAGTGCAGATATGGGTGTCACATTCTGGGCTATAAACTGTAGGCAGATTGGGCTGTAGAAAAGCCCTAGAGCCAGACAAGCAAAGCAAAACCACCTGCCCTCCCTGTCTAGACCCTTCAATAGATCAATGGAAGGTATATTTTTGTCATTTTTCCTCTACTTTAGATTACTCATTGCCAGTCTCAGAAAACCAATGGTAATGATAAACTCTTCCTTTTCTGTGTTCAAAGAGAAAAAAGGACAAGTTTGAAATTGTAGAGATAATATGAGTGATTTTCAGAAAATCTTTAGCTCATTGCTTCATCAATCTACATCAAAAGTTGCTGTGATTTACGGTAGGAAGAACATTAAATAGGGTTTGGCACAAGTCACTTAAAAACACTCAGGCTTTGAAAAATGAGGTTTTGTAAATCCTAAACATTTTTGTTCTATTTTGTGTATAGAAATACCTAATTTTTAGTAAAAAAACATATAAAATATTTTTCACAAGTTATATGTTATGAAAACACTCATACTTTGAAACTAGTTAGTCATGATAGAAACAAGACTTAAAAAAGCTCTTTCAATGCACATACTATTTTCTACTTTTCCAAATTACTTATTTATTATCAGTTTTACTGAGCCAGAAATAAAAAGAACAAAATATTATGACTGCATTTGGACAGAAAGTCTCATTATGCTGCTTACTAAAATGTTGGACTTGCACTCTACATCCAGTTTGCTACATATGCTAAAAAATAAAATTAAATGGGACAGAGCGGTATTTTTTCTCCTTTCCATCTCCCTCCAAGTTTAAAGTATTTTAATTTAAATCTGACTCAGAACTTACATGCATTACAGCACTGACAATACAAAATAATCTTTTTTATAGCTATGGAAAAAAAATCAAATAGGAAATGCTTTATGTATCTCTGTTCAAAGTGAGACTGCTAGGTACAAATCAAGTTAGGTGAATGCTTTTAAGAGCCCTAGTAAAAAAATGAGCCCCATCAAAGAAAATTCCAACCAAAAAAAATTCCACCAAAGAAAATAATAAATAGGGTGGGTGGGGGGTGGGTGTTGAAATAATCAACTGAAAATCTGTTTTTTGAGCAATGGAAAGCAAAACACAAAACCAAACAAACAAAAAAAAATCTTCAGTCACTGTTGGAACTGGAAGGAAGCTAAATTTCATAAAGCTGAAGCACTTCAGTGCCATCTAAGGAGACATGATATAATATAGCCTGAGGTAAGCTCCTTGAAAAGGCAATGAAACTTCTCTAAACAAAGAAGTAAGTAGTAGATTAGTCTGAGTATATACAAATATTTGCATATGAAAAACTGACTTCTTACAAGTAATATAAATACTTTGCAAATTACAGAAGGTAATTGGCCTGACAATTTCTCAGATTGTTTTTAAAAGAAGATCTTTAAAAGATATACTTATCAAACCCCAGAAGTCCTTTTCTTACCACAAAGTTACAAGGCTATGTGTGGTTTTAACAGATACATCTGGTTTGTGTGGCTAACAAAGAGGTATTCTTACAGCTGTCTGCCACTAATGTGAGGTCAGAAGGGTTAAACTTCTTGGGTAATTACTATACCGGCAAGGGATTCATTTGCCTCAGGAGAACTGAGAGTCTTGATGCCAAATATTACATAGTCCCAAGCAAACCAGAGTGAGGTTCTGGCAAATGATGGGTTAGCAGCTATGGAGGGAAGCCCTGTAGAAGGCATTGGGAACACTCTTGGAAAGAGCCAGTAAAATGCACTGAATGTGTTTATAAAATGTGCCTCCTACAGATTTGTTTACCTTTCTCTATATTTACCCTTTTTTTCACCTGTTGTGAAATGGCAGCTACATGAGATTAGAGAAATGGGTTGTGTAGATGAAGAGTTGCTGAGTAGCTTTTACGTTTCCATATTTCTTGCCAGAAGGCGAATTTTGGAAAATCCTTTCAGAAACATTTAAGGAAATACAAATATGTTGAGACCATCTACATGTCCAAGTGGATGCAGAGACATTACTTCTGTTTTAGGCTGAAGAGCATCAAGCAGAAATTGAAACAAAGAGTCACCTTGTGATTTAGCAGGTCTGGCACTTTTTCTTCCCATATCTAGAAGTCCAAAACATGATGCCTGGGGCAATATTTTCTAAAGGATATTTTATTTTTGAAATCAAATTGAAACAAGTCTGATCATTTGAATTAATCAGAGGTCTCTCATAATTTTTCATAAAAACAAGAATTCTACTCTCTTGTAGCACAGCTGAATCCTGTAAATTTTCCTTTTCTTCTCATTGAATAGGGTATTCGGCTTAACTTCACATGTTAAATGTTAGAATCATAGAATCATAGAATCGTTAAGGTTGGAAAAGACCCTTAAGATCAAGTCCAACCGTTAACCTAGCACTGCCAAGTCCACCACTAAACCATGTCCTTAAGCACCACGTCTACCCATCTTTTAAATACTTCCAGGGATGGAGACTCAACCACTTCCCTGGGCAGCCTGTTCCAATGCCTGACTACCCTTTCGGTGAAGAATTTTTTCCTAATATCCAATCTAAACCTCCCTTGGCACAGCTTGAGGCCGTTTCCTCTCGTAAAGAAATTATTATTAAGAATGTGGTATGCCTCCTAAACCTTTCCCCACTTTCAGAGGGTGGCTACGTTCATTTGATTAAATATTCTGTATGCAAAGTGTGTACAGCAATTTGGCATGCTCACCGAGAAAAGGTGCTACGTTAATGTGATATTTAATATTGTTCTAAGTAATAGAAGTAGGCTCCAGGAAAAAAAAAAAAAAAAAGGGAAAAGAACCCAACTTCATTTAAATAATGATTGATGGCAGCACATGATGATACAATAATTAATTTCCTGACCGGTAAAAACAAATCAATGTGTAATTTTAGATACTATTCTTCAAGACCAGGAGATATTTAAGGCTTGATCTTAGTCATGTAGTGCAGACAAAATTCCTACTGATTTCACATACAGTTTCTGTAAAAGGGTCACAGCACTGACCCTAAATAGAAGGAAGGTATAGGAGAATTTTATATCAAAAGGAATCCCCACCCCCAGTACACAGTAACTCCTTTTATCTGGATAATTAATATACTTTATGTAAATGACAAATAAATATGCTTGATTCAAGGACTCCCCTGGAACTTTTGTGGCATTTAAGAAAACACTGATGCTTTCCTCTTTTAGAGGATAACCAATTATCATAAGAGCCTCACCTGTCCTTGAGTGCATCTGCCTACTTGTGGAAGCAGGATAAATGTGTTTTCCAGTATTAACTCTTCCTACTTTTGACAGTGCACCTTTAAATTCCTCCTCAAATATCTAGGAAGTTGCCACATTGCACAGACTAATCTTACGTCCTTAGTCACATAATTAATTTGTGGGGCAAGAGGGTGGTACAATTTACTTGGGGTGGGTCAGGGTAAGGCTGGGATTAGAAGTGACTCCAGGATTCTTGTTTAATGCCTTACTACACTCTGAAGTCTCTCAGCCTTGGCTGGAAGACCAACCTGAAAAGGCAAATTTATTGTTGTCCTTTTTTTTTGGTATTATTTTTGTGGTTTTGTTTGAGATTTTTTTAAAATTCCTTATAGACTATCTTTTTTTAATTTAGGGTGATTAGTAACGTGCCTCAAAGCAAGCACAAAGACTTTATTCTAGGCTCTGAGAGAATTAAACCCATTTTATTTCTCTTCCAGACTAAGTCACTAGTAAGTTATTCATTCTTTCAGCTAAGAGAGTGCAATTTGGCCCCACTTTCCTGCAGAAGGTTTGCTTTGCTGCAGAGCTGTTTGTGTCTCAGCCCTGGTAAAGTGAATCATAAAAACAGCTTCTTAAGTAGCTGTAGGATAAATCTCCAGGAGAACTCTAGGAACTGTGACTAGAAAAATCTCTGAGCAAGCAACCTGGATTAACTAAAGTTGAAAATACAGTCCGTGGCTTAAAAACTAATACAAAATGACTGGCTGATTAACTGGTAAAGCAGATGTCTCAGGTGAATAGCAGAATAAATCATCTACCAGCTGACAAACAAGATGACTGTGCTTTGTGGATAAATTGACACATATACAGAGTACTAATCCACGTCTGCTGGTTTAATTGACTAATGATAAAGTCTAACTCCAAATGTAAACAACACATAGTTAAATCTAATCTAAGTACAGGCACTGAGGAAGCCAGTGGTTCAGCTCCTCTAAAAGTTTGTGCCAGACATAATGCAACTCCTGCAGTGAATGTGCAGATTAGGGAAGGCTTGAAAGGCAATCAGCTCACTGGTGGTAACAAGTTAAAAATCATCACCCCCCTACTACATTTCAGCACAGGTTGCCACTGGCAAACAGAAGGGAGAAATTTGGCCAAGAGTAAAAATGAACAGGATCCTTAACTAGACTACAACAGAGTACTGTTTCTATAGCTTAGTATTTACCTTGATAATGCAGTCACACTTATTCTACTTCAAAATAAATATTTTATAGGTATATGACAGATCACTACCAGTAACAATTGGAAATTTCATATACAGCTTCAGAATAGCATTTCTGTTTCAATGGGAAGTCATTCTTTCCATTCAGTTATTAATGTCTGGTTGTTTGTCATTACATAAACAGGTGGAGCTGACAAATATGCAATGAGAGAGACTGAAGCTGCCCATTTCTCCTCAATATGGCCTCCTGCTGCCCCATCCACCTGCTTTGAATTTACTTCCAGAATGCAGCATTTTTCACTATTTGCTCAAGTGCTTTCTAAGGGGAGACTCCATCCTGACCACAATTTGTTTTCCAGAGAATGCAGAATATGGATCCCCAAGCACACGACACCATTCTGTATAATTGTTATTAATATAAAGTATTCCCCAACTGCACAGAGTAGTGTAAAGTCGAACCACACTAATAAATACCATCAGTTAAAGTGTCAATATAGAAAAATCTAAACTGAAACAGCTTTGCCTAAGAACTAGAGCGTGTAACCCTTTTGCTGTCAAATTCTTTACTAGTTGAGTAGGTCCTTTCAAATTAAGGAAGCTTCATGGATGAGTAAAATGGGACTATGCTTCTGAATTAATGTTGAATCAACTTGAATGAAGGTTTTACATTGTAGCCCAAAAATAGCATGACAGAAAGGGAGTTAAATTAGATAGAGGCATAATGCATAGCTAAAATGACCCAATTTAAATTTATATCATCAGACCAAATAGTATTTGGATTTCCACAGTTACTGACTTCTTAAATTAGAGCATTTAACTTGCAGTCTTGCAAATCATGATTTAGCATGGCAAATGCTGCACGGAGGCAGAGATGGAATTACATATCTGTATGTTTCAAAGCAGGTGATTGTTACCTGACATGGAACTACAGTACCTGTGCTACAGTTCAGGCTAACACAAAGTCTGGCACTCCAGAAGATTTTGAATTTATGGAATCATATAGTAATTTAGGTTTGAAAGGACCTTCAGAGGTCATCTTGTGTAACCCACTGCTCAAAGTAAGCCTACATAGATCAAGCTGTTCAAAGATTTCTCTAGCTGAGTCTTCAACATCTCCAGAGGTGGGCATTCTTGAACATCCCCAAGGATGGATGTTATAAAAAACCCCCAACATTTTAATAGAAATACAAAGTATAAAGACTGGGTTAGATTGAGGAAGCAGAAATTAATACAGGAGGAATAAATAGAGATAAAATAAAAGATTTCTACATGAAAGAGTATCTCACTGAGTTGCTTTGATTAGTTTTTGTATCATATTGTAAGTGACTTCCCACCTGGAATCTGTCCATAACCTCATTCCTCATCTTTTTGTATTGATTCCTCGCACCACTGTCCACTGTTGGTATTACTAGTGACTTCATGCCAGCAGAGATGAAAACCCTTAGAGGACATGTGAACATGGCAAAACCACCAACATAACTAATGCAGATATATCTATGCTGTCACTATGTCTGTAACCAATTTCCAAAAGTCCATGACAATCCTGAGGGATATGGGCCAGGTGAAGAGTAGAGTCAGGATGCTGAAATTTAGAAGAAAAAACTTTCAGATGTTTAAGTAATTAGTGGATGGGATCCCCTGAAAAACTGCTTTTAGCGACAGTTTCTGAACAGAGCTGGCAGCTCTTTAAGGACATTTTTCTTAAAATGCAAGAGCTCTTGATTCTCATGTGTAAGAAATCAGACAAGGAAAGAAGGTGCCCAGCATGGTTTAGTAAGGACCTCCTGGTCAAACTAAAGTGTAATAAGGACATGCAAAGGCAGTGAAACCAGAGATGTGTACCTTGGGAAGAATGTAGGGACACTGGCCAGATGTGTAGGGATGAGATCAGGAAAGCTAAGGCACAATTGGAGCTGAATTTGGTAACGAATGTGAAGAATAATAAGGGCTTTTACAGGTCTGTTGGCCAGAAAAGGAAGATTAAAGAAAATGTACAGACCCTGATGAATAAGACAGGAGAACCAGTAACAATCAACATGGAGAAGACTGAGGTATTCAACAATCTTTGTGCCTCAGTTACCACTGGAAATCGCTCTTCCCACATCTCTCAAACCCCTGAACCCTCAAGGCAGAGACTGGGAGAATGAAGTCCCTCCCATAGAAGGAGAAGATCTGGTTCGAGACCACCTGAGAAACTTGAACACACATAAGTCCATGGGACCTGACAAGATGCATCCCAGGGTCCTGAGGGAACTGTCTGATGTAGTTGTCAAGCCACTCTCAATCATATTTCAGAAGTCATGGCAGTCAGGCAAAGTCCTCAGTAACTGAAAAAAAGTGAAACATCACACCCATTTTTAAAAAGGGTAAAAGGAGGACTCTGGGAACTACTGACCAGTCAACCTCACCTTCATGTCTGGAAGATCATAGAGCAGATCCTCCTGGAAGACATGTTTAAAGCTATGGAAGACAGGGAGGTGATCAGAGACAGTCAACGTGGCTTCACCAGGGGCAAATCATGCCAGACTACAGAATCATAGAATCATAGAATCATAGAATCATAGAATCATAGAACCATAGAATCATAGAATAGTTTGGGTTGGAAGGGATCTTTAAAGGTCATCTAATCCAACCCTCCCTGCAATGAGCAAGGACATCTTCAACTAGATCAGGTTGCTCAGACCCCTGGCCAACCTGACCTTGAATGTTTCCAGCGATGGGGCATCTACCACCTCTCTGGGCAACCCGTTCCAGTGTTTCACCATCCTCATTGTGAAAAATTTCTTCCTTATATCTAGTCTGAATCTACTCTCTTTTAGTTTAAAACCATTACCCCTTGTCCTATCGCAACAAGTCCTACTAAAAAGTTTGTCCCATTTTTCTTATAAGCCCCCTTTAAGTCTTGAAAGGCTGCAACAAGGTCTTCGTGGACCCTTCTCTTCTCCAGGCTGAACAACCCCAGCTCCCTCAGCCTTTCCTCACAGGAGAGGTGTTCTGTCCCTGTGATCATTTTTGTGGGCCTCCTCTGGACCTGCTCCAACAGGTCCATGTCTTTCCTGTGCTGAAGGCTCCAGAGCTGGACACAGTACTCCAGGTGGTGTACCACCAGAGCAGAGTAGAGGGGCAGAATCACCTCCCTTGACCTGCTGGCCATGCTTCTTTTGATGCAGCCCAGGATACAGCTGGCTTTCTGGGCTGCAAGCGCACATTGTCAGCTCATGTCTGGCTTTTCATCCACCAGTACATCCAAGTCTTTCTCTACATTGCTGCTTTCAATCCATTCATCCCCTGGCCTGTACGGATATTGGGGATTGCCCCAACCCCAGTGAAAGACCTTGCACTTGGCCTTGTTGAACCTCATGATATTTGTATAGGCCCACTTCTCGAGCTTGTCCAGGTCCCTCTGGATGGTATTCCGTCCTTCAGGCATGTCAACCATACCACTCAGCTTGGTGTCACCTGCAAACTTGCTGAGGGTGCACTCGATCCCGCTATGTCATTAATGAAGATATTAAACAGTACTTGTCCCAATACTGGACCCTGAGGGACAGCACTCATCTCTGATCTCTATCTGGACATTGAGCCATTGACCACTACCCTCTGGATGCAACCATCCAACCAATTCCTTATCCACCAAACAGTCCACCCATCAAATCCATATCCTTCCAATTTAGAGAGAAGGATATTGTGGGGGACCGTGTCAAAGGCCTTACAGAAATCCAGATAGATGACATCCGTAGCTCTTCCCTTGTCCACTGATGTAGTCACTCCAGTGTAGAATGCCACTAGTTGGTCAGGCGGGACTTGCCCTTGGTGAAGCCTTGCTGGCCATCTCGAATCACCTCCCTGTCCTCCATGTGCCTTAGCATAGCTTCTAGGAGGATCTGTTCCATGGTCTTCCCAGGCACAGAGGTGAGGCTGCCAGGTCGGTAGTTCCCAGGGTCCTCCTTTTTACCCTTTTTAAAAATGGGTGCAATGTTTCCCCTTTTCCAGTCATCAGGGACTTCACCTGACTGCCATGACTTTTGAAATATCAAGGATCGTGGCTTGGCAACTACATCAGGACTCTGGGATGCATCTTGTCAGGTCCCATAGACTTATGTATGTTCAGTTTTATGCATGTTTGGTTTCCTCAGGTGGTCATGAACATGATCTTCTCTTACAGTGGGAAGGACTTTGCTCCCCCAGTCCCTGTCTTGTGGTCCATCCACTCGAGAGGTGTGGGAAGAGAGGCTGTCAGTGAAGCTGTTGATGACCTCAGCCTTTTCCTTGTCTGTTGTTACCAGTTTGCCCGTCGTGTTCATTGGAGGGATACGCTTTCTTTGACCTTCCTTTTCTTGCTGACATACCTGTAGAAACCCTTATTATTCTTTGCATCCCTTGCCAAGTTCAGCTCCAGCTGCGTCTTGGCCTTCCCCTACACAACCAGGCAGCATCCCTATACTCTTCCCAGGATACCTGTCCCTGCTTCCACTGCCTGTGCATTTCCTTCTTGCCTTTTAGTTTGACCAGCAGGTCTCGACTCATCCATGCCAGTCTCTTGCCTTCCTTCCCTGATTTCTTACACCTGGGGTTCAAGAGCTCTTGCTCTCTATGGAAAGTGTCCTTAAAGTTCTGTCAGCTCTGTTCTGCTCCCTTGTCTCTGAGGGCAGCTTCCCAGGGAGTCCTATTGACTAACTCTTTGAAGAGCTGGGAGTTTGCTTTCCTAAAATTCAGGGTCCTGACTTTACTCTTCACCTGACCCATATCCCTCAGGACTGTGAACTCCACCAGTGCATGGTCACTGCAGCCCAGGCTGCATCCAATCTTGATGTCACTGATTAGCTCACTTGCGTTGATGACCAACAGGTCCAGTATTGCATCCCCTCTGGTAGGGCTGTCTATTACCTGGCTTAAGAAGTTATCCTCAATGTATTCCAGGAGTCTCCTGGATTGCCTACAGCTCACCATGCTACTTTTCCAGCAGATGTCAGGGTCTTTGAAGTCCCTCAAGAGGATGAGAGCCTGTGAGTGCAATGGCTCCTGTAGTTGGAGTAAGAAGGCTTTGTCAATAGGCTCCCCTTTATTGGGCAGCCTGTAGTAGACAGCAACCACACGGTTCCCTTTATTGCTTCGGTCTCTGATTCTTACCCATAAGCTTTCAACTCGTGGCTGTTCTTCAGAGACAGCTTTTCACACTGTAACCATTTCTTGATGTAGAGGGCAACACCTCCATCCCCCCTTCCTTGCCTGTCCCTTCTGAACAGCCTGTAGCTCTTGATAGCTGCACTCCAGTCATGGGATTCATCCCACCAGGTTTCAGTACTGGCAACTAGGTCGCAGCTTTCTAGCAGCATGGTGGCTTCCAGCTGCTTCTGTTTGTTGCCCATGCTGTGTGCATTGGTGTAGAGGCACTTCAGCTGGGCTGTTGGCCATGTCACCTTCTTAGAGGAACACACCTTAATTCCTTTGAGGTATTTCACTGGTGTTTTCCTGTTGGCTCCTATTACCTCAGGAGCCCCTGGGTCATCTCTGTAAGACTTCAAGCGTTCTGCAGTGTAGCCAGCACGTGTCAGAGCAACAGGCTGAGGGCCCTTGCTAGCACCCCGTCCCTCTAACCTTGTCGTGCCATTCCACAGCTTGTCACGGGCAAGCCTGATACTATCCCCCTCCCCCTTCAAGTCTAGTTTAAAGCTCTGTCAATATGAGCCCCGCTAGCTCCTGAGCAAAGACCCTCTTCCCCCTTTGAGAAAGGTGAATCCCATCCAATGACAGCAGGCCTGGTGCTGGGTAGATCATCCTGTTACTGAAAAACCAAAAACTGTGGTGGTGACACCAGCCATGGAGCCATGTATTAATAGACTGGGCTCATCTGTTTTTTCCAGTGTCACTGACTACAACTGGAAGGACAGAGGAAAAAATAACCTGTGCTCCAGATTCCCTTGCCAATTGTCCCAAGGTCCTGAAGTCTCTTTTGATTGCCCTTGAACTATGTGTTACAGCTTCATCACTTCAGCTCCAGAACAGCTTCCCTTGGCAACTCAACTAATCTAGTGGTCTTATACAATGTGGTGACTGCATCAGTGGGGAAGAGGAAGAGCCACGAATGTCATCTACCTGGACTTCTGTAAGACCTTTGATATGGTCCCCCACAACATTCCGGCCTCTAAATTGGAGAGATATGGGTTTGATGGATGGATTGTTGGATGGATAAGGAATTGACTGGATGGCCACGTCCAAAGAGTTACAGTCAATGGCTCAGTGTCCAAGTGGAAACTAGTAATGACTGGTGTCCCTCAAGAGTCCATACTAAGACCAGTACTATTAAATATCTTAATTAGTGACATAGACAAGGGGATTGAGTGCACCCTCAGCAAGTCTGCGGATGACACAAAGTTGGGTAGTGCAGTTGATTCGCTAGCAGTAAGGGATGCCATCCAGAAGGACCTTGACAAGATTGAGGAATCGGCCCATACAAACCTCATGAAGCTCAACAAGGCCAAGTACAAGGTCCTTTACTGGGGTTGGGGCAATCCCCAATATCCGTACAGGCCAGGGGATGAATGGATTGAGAGAAGCCATGTGGAAAAAGACTTGGGGGTACTGGTGGATGAAAAGCTGGACATGAGCCAACAATGTGCTCTCACAGCCCAGAAAGCCAATCGTATCCTGGGCTGCATCACAAGAAGCATGGCGAGCACATCAAGGTGGGTGATTCTACCCCTCTACTCTGCTCTGGTGAGACCCCACCTGGAGTACTGTGTCCAGTTCTGGGGTCCCCAGTAGAAGAGATGGACCTGTTGGAGGTGGTCCAGAGGAGGGCCATGAAAATGGTCAGAGGGCTGGAACACCTGTCCTATGAAGAAAGGCTGAGAGAGTTGGGGTTGTTCAGCCTGGAGAAGAGAAGGGTCCACGAAGACCTTGTTGCAGCCTTTCAAGACTTAAAGGGGGCTTATAAAAAAGATGGGGACAGACTATTTAACAGGGTCTGTAGTGACAGGACAAGGGTAAGTTTAGATTGCACATAAGGAAGAAATTTTTTACAATGGGAGTGGTGAAACACTGGAACGGGTTGCCCAGAGAGGTGGTAGATTCCCCATGACTGGAAACATTCAAGGTCAGGTTGGCCAGGGGTCTGAGCAACCTGATCTATTTGAAGGTGTCCGTACTTGCAATCTGGGGCTGGATTAGATGACCTTTAAAGGTCCCTTCCAACCCAAACTGTTCTATGATTCCATGATTCTATGACCAACAGTGACGAATTTTAGCATATTACAGTCTTTAATTCAGTACTCCACAAATGATGCTCACTTCAGCTGGCATCATATTATCACTGCATTACATTATTGCAATAACATCAGTTGATCTTAGGGTGCTTTCTACACACCGTAAGTGTATAGAAATGCTACATTTGTACAAGTAGTATGCTGTAAAAAACCCAGAATTTCTAAAACTGTTCAGATTTATGTTGTTGGAAGTTGTTCCTAGGTGTGTGAATATACTGTATATTGGATTAAAATGAGACTAATTTTGGGAACAGGATTAGGACCATGTTGATCCAAAACCAAATGCTGTAACATTTAGATCACAGTTACACTCCTCTTACTTTTTCCTGTCTTGATGGCTTTTGTTTTCCTGGCTGCCCGGTGTCTTAGCTTTAACAGCAGATGTGGACCACATTTTTAGCTACAGAATTAATCTGTGTGATGGTTAGGGAATGCTCATTATGGGTACTGTCTCCAAGAGGCTATGAATGATCTAGAACCAATTTCCTACTTACAATATTAAACAAACCTTGGGATGCTAGTCAGTACCTGCTGAAATCAAAGTGCTTCGGTAGTTACTGGATAAATGTCTTTTGAAAATTTTGAAAATTGAAATAGATATAGTCTACAAATACACTCTAATTTTTTGGTTTAGTGTTCCAAAAATGTTATCACACCAATGCGCTGCACATTTAAGTCAGGAATTTTCCTTGTTTAAGTGTTTGAATGTGGTGGAGAATGAGATAGTTGACCTTGTTGGAGAGGAGGACAGGAAGGTCAGGACTGGCAGTGATATATGGAAATGAGAACTAGAGGGAAAGAGTGAAAAGCTTGAGGGAAAGTGCCTGTGCTGAAAGACAAAAGTCTAAGTTTATAAAACGGACCAATAAATCTCTTAGAGTTGAAAGTGAGGAAATAAGGCTTGGAGGCTACAAAGAAGTCTGCTACGGTGCAGTGTCATCCTTATTGAAATAATTGCGGTGAACCGTGGGAAATGAGGTTTCAACCACCCTATGAGATAATTTTTGGAGACTGTGGAAACCTGGGAGGATGCGACTCAGTACTAAATCAAAGCTGTAATGGTTTTCTGAGTTCATTAAAGAAATATAAGTGAAATATTTCAAAGTTTATGAATTAATTTTTTTGAATACTCTGTTCTCTTAGAGGAGTTGATAGCTTGATTATCTGCCTCAGTTCAGGATGAAAATAAATTTGAAAAAGAGTAAAATATTTCCCACATGTTCTGTAACTTTAAGTTCAGATCTTTAGTTATGGTCCTCATTAGACATGGAAAGGGTAGGAAGCCTGATGCCGAGTGAAAGAGGCTCATTTCTAGGGGATGAGTGGGTCACCTTTATCGAACATGTAATGGTAAAGGGAATGTAGCAGTTTACTTTGAACTCATAATTAGCCTCATGGGTTCAGTAACGTGGAAGCAAACCTTACTGGGCTAATGGAAAATAGTAATGGAAGGTAGCTGGCTTTTGGGTCATTTGTGGAAAGCCTATGTCTAGGGGCTGGATGAGGAATTTTGTATCTGCACCAGTGCTGGAATGTTTAGATTTGTACTCAAACTTTGCCACTGCTACCAGTCTCTATTTAGAGCTGTATGTAGTTCTGCCACCTGCAGTTGTGACATTCCAACTTGCGTTGTAATCTTCAGAGCTAAAACTACACAAGGGAGAAAAAAGCAGCAGATGGAGTCACGTCATTTACACTGAATACTGCAGGAAAGGCAGCCAGATCGCAGCAGATCAGGAGGAAAAATCCATTTTTGTCACTAAGCAGCAGAAGAAAAAATAAATTGCAGATAGAAAAGGATTAATTTCTAAGGGACGAGCTATTAAATGTAGCATGGAAATTGGACTCTATCAGAAGTTTGAAGAATTTAACTTGACAAACTATATGCAACAGTGAATTATTACTTTAAACTCATAACCCAAGGCTGCAATGCAGGGATAGACAAGGTAGAAATTAATTAATCAGCAATCTAAGCTGAGAGCAATATTCACTTTTAGAAGTCTGGTGAACAGAAGTAAGGACACCAAAAGGACTTACATAAATTATAGGTCACTCGAGATAACAGCACTCAAATCTGTGAAGGTCTCAATGTTAAATGCAGAAGTGGTGTAACAAGATAAATAACAAGTGTTTAATGATAGCAGAAAAACAATAATAACCTGCAATCAGATGGATAATAAATTATGGACAGATGGTAGTTGGGATCTGCAAATATTTCACTGTCCCATCTGCCTTCATCCATTGGTATCATTTTAAATTGGATTCCAGAAAAGATGCTTTTATCCCCCCCCTTTTATTTTTCAAAATTCATTATTAGCATCATGTTGTGTGAATTTGTTTCATGGTTTGTTATGATACATCACCAACAGGCCTTCGTATTGTGAATTTGCAGCACTGGAAAAAAGCCAGGGTAATTTTGGGTTTGCACATTTTTGTCTTAAAAATTTCATAAAGTGAAACTTCCTCTGTAAAGAGCATTTTTATTGCAGAAAACGTATTGGAAGTTTTACCTCAGTCAAGCAATGGTATGACTTTGAAAGTAAAGTAGATTTTCCTGTCCAAATAAATATATTGTACAAACATAGTAGCTACCTTGACAAACAAATAGCATTCAAGGACAAAGTGTATATTAACATTCATTTAGTGATGTTGTTAAAATTACCAATAGATATTTAACTTCATGGGTCATGAATGGAGAATAGGAATTCTTCTGACTTGTGGTTAAAGCACAATTTCTCTCTCAAAAGACCAAAATGAAACTTGGTCTTTTTTTAACATCCTCTTTTTTATGTTTTCATATACATTGTTTTTCTCAGCTTAAGGATGCTGAAAAATCTCTCTTAAACTGAAACTTATTTAAAAATAAAAGACACCCCCCTTGCCCCCCTTTCTAAGAGTTTGTACAATGCGATAAAACAGTAGGAGAGGGCAGTTTCTTTGTAATACCACTCTCCCTAGCAGGCAGGAGGGGAAGGAAAGTAAGTGAGAACTTCAACTCATTTGAAGCAGGCTGTCCATCAAAGACACCTGCAGTTCCTCAGACACAACCATTCATCACCACCATCCTACTAGAGGAGAAAAGGGGTTTTATAAGCAACTTAATGAGCTTAATTCCCAAATCTGACAGAGCTTAGCCCCAGGTAGCTGAGTTCAGAAATGGTGGTCTTACATTTAACAGCTTTATGAAATTATATCTTTTTGTAAAGTGTGAGTGGGGATTGAAAAAGGGAATTGTGAGGGCATCTGTTTTATTCCTGTAGTATTCAAGGATAATAGATAAAGTTAAGGGTCAGTTTTCTTTGATTTATACATTCATGCCAAACTAATATGCTAATATCTTATTTAAATCAAGGCATATGAATTTGCATACTGTAGTGTTCTATATCCCATTGAGATCTTCACTGCCTCAATGCTCTGTGTTCTCCTTGTGCTTCAGTTTCAAGGGCTCTTTAACCTCTGGAAGAATTTATTATGTGCCTTCCAGATGGAGAAGAAGAAAAAAACCAGTTTATTATAACACATCTAAAAGAATTATTAACCTTTCACATGTGAGACACAAGACAAAATCTATAGTATTCATATGCCAAAGAAATTTGGGTAGATTAACTAAATTTTTGAATTGAGAGATTTAGCTGTATGTTAATGGATTTCTAATAAACTTGCACAAAGGCATTAAACAGTACAAAATAATCAGGAAGCAGGAGATATCTGTGGGGTTTTTTTTCCCACTGATTTGGTTTTTTTTTTTGAGAAAATAATATATTTAGCACTTTAAACAATGAATGGTATGTAGGAATGAATGGTAGCAAACAATATTCTGAAGTGCTTCCATTTGTAAGACTTTTGCAGAAGCATCTCTATTTGGTGAAAGTAGCATTGTACCTGTGTCCCAGAGCATTCAGGACGGTGACACTGTTTGCATGTCAGGTCTGAGGAGCAGTGACCCCACGGAATATGGAAACAAGTAGTTAAGGAAAGTCATTGCAAAACTTTAAAAAAGCCACAAACCAAACAAAACCCCATGTATTCAGTTAGGAGTAGTTTGAAAGAAATCCAGTTATCACTCCATATATTTCTATCCACAATTCACAAGATGTCACTCTAGAAAATGAAACCTTCAGGAAAAAAGTAGCCTACTTGCAAAGAAAGAGTTGCCAGAAACATAAAAGGAACTAGATCCCATAAGGTAAGATGACTTAGGAAGAAATAAAAACCATTGAAAACTCAAATGGAGAACTAAGGATATTGAAACTGTGATAAATTGAAAAGATTTATGAAGCCCAGCAGAGAGATGGCAGAGAGACTTATTTTGGAGGGCTTTTAATGAACCTCATAATGAAAGAGGTGAGTTAATTTTGAAGGTAATAGTTGAATTCTTATATGCTGTTCTGAATAACAAAAGATAGAAAGTTAATTTGGGGTTGGTCCAGAAATGGATTGGAAGAGACCATTAGAATAAGTTTGGTGTAAGATGGTGAATCAGTATCTTTCCTGATGACGTGTGATCTTCTGCAGCTCCCAAATTTCAAAATCTGTTTAGCTGAATTGTGTAACCTTGTTGAGTATTTAGGGGTTTTTGTGATTATTATTAAAATGTAATATAAATATGCAGAGACTCATTTTTCAGAGGTTCCAAATATTGGTGGCTTCCTCTGAGAATATAATGCATGCCACCCCTGCTTCAAAATGTGCATACAAGAGATTAGTTTTGAAATACTTCAGTTAACATTTTTGCATTATTTATAAGCAATTAGATATAACAACGAGTAGAGGTGGCGAGTGTCCACTGTATTTTCTATTCTGTCCTCCTGACAGCACTTTATTCTATCAAAACTACAATACTTTTCTAAGATCCAGCCTATCTTTTCTTAGAGCATCTCCCATCCTCCTAGGAACAAATATGGTCATATCCTGAAGCTGTAATACTGAAACAGATCACGGAGCTTTTCCAGATTTTTGACACATGCTACAGTCCCTCTCCAATAAGATTGTGCAGCTTGTCTTGCTTTCAGTTTTGCATGTTTCAAAAACTTAAGTGCTGACTTAAGGCTCTGGATGTTTTGGTTTATGTCTCTGCACTTTAATTTCATTTACCTATCTGTTTCCTTGCCATAAAAAGCATCTGACTTGTGTGCATGCCAGTTCATTATACTCACTTAATAACACTAGTTTGGTTTATTTTGCCATAAGCTATGCTATTTTGGTACAGTGTTGCATTTCACACCCTTCTTTCTCTACGATACAAGTCTGCTTTCTGTCTCATTGTTTTTTGGTAAATGAAAGATTAGTTAAGATTTAACAGAAGATGTCAGTCTTTCTCCTTACCACCTTGTTTAATGTCCAGCTATTAAATCTTAATAATGCTGATCTTACTTATATGAAGAATATTTCCTTGAAATATTTTCCCGTTTTTACTGTAGTTCTAATTTTTGATGATGACAAACCTCCATTCACTGCTTCATTACTGACACTTCCCTTTTGTCACTGGCTCTTCTGCCATGGGAAGACCTATGATCATTCTTTTCAACTGAGAGAAATATTTTAAATTATATTTTGAAATATCTTTTTCTGGTTTAAGTTGTAAGCTAGACTCCTTCTGTCTATACATGAGCTTCACATAAGTCTTGTTTAAAGTTCATATTTTGTGTCAAGAGGGCAAAATTAAACCTTCTTTAACCTGCATTTCTATAAAATATTTTTTTAAAAACAAGCTTAGTAAATAGCAGGGTTTGGTTTTTGGGGGGATTTAGTTTTTTGGGGGGGTGGGGATTTTTTTTAATATATTTACCCTCAATGATTTAGATGCACTTCTATTCTTCTGATTTAAGGCTGCCAGACAGTAATAGTGATTATACACCAGATTTTCTGACATTTTTGTAGTTCTGTTTTTCAGATAAACTGGTGAACCAGTTGGTTGAATTCTGTGGAATGATATGTTGTAAATACAACAATTCATCTTTTCTCATTTCACCTGCTGCAACACTGCAACAACAAGATTTGTTTGCTTTTTAAACTGTGGGAACAGGCAGAGACAGAATGGCATTTTAGTAGCATTTATACACTTTTTTTTTCCAGAAGCTGAACATATATGAGAAATCAGTTCATTGACTAATACCATGTATTTATATTTTAAGTCTTTTTTATGCTGAAAAGAAGTCTGGTACACAATACTTTTGTTTCAGTTTTACGAATTAATTATTTTTTTTTCATATTAGTCTTCTGGGCTTTAATTTATATTCAAAATAGTAATCAATTCTCATTCTTTATATAAAAATCGATAAACTAAATTTCCTCTTTTAACACATTAAACAGTTAAATTATTTCCCACTGATATTTTAAAGAGTAGTTTCCTCTTTCTTTACAGACTTTGGAGGATAACGAGGTGCCTAGTTTTTTAGAAGCCAAATGTAGACTGCAGTGCCTTGCTCCATGCATGATACTTCTGAACTATACCATTGCATCTCTTTCTTGTTTTTAAAAAAAAAGCTTTCAAATACAATCAAAATGTGAATAGGTGTAAACTGTTGCATATAATGTGTTCCTCATCAAGTAAAAATCAAATTTCCCTTCAAATTTATAAAAGAAGAAGTAGTCAAGATAATCAACTTGTGCAAGTCAAGATAATTTTTGTGCAATGCACAACTAAGCTTCCAGATTCCTGGTTACAGAATATGATGGAGAGCAAATACATAAGCGGGTTTACTAAGAGCTGAAATGCAGATGTAATCTTCAATAGGGTTATAAATGGAAGAGAGGGCCTACTGGAGGAAATAGCACTCTATCTTGACCTGTTCTTAAACTTTTTCTCTATTTGGTGTCAGTGGTCACTGTCACATGAGAGACTGGGCCAAATGGATACCTGGGCAGACATGAGGGCCTGTTCTTCTCTCCATTAATTTTTACCTTGGTGATGCAGCCAAGGTAAAAGCCAAAGCAATGTGTAGCTGCTGATGCCACAAAACCCGGAATGGGCACTGATACGGTGGTAGGTGGATGCTCAGCTTCTCTCAGGGTGTTCCCTTGGTGGTCAGGGAAACCCCTCACCCTACTCCCAACCTCATCTTCTGGATATCAGGAGCAGGTTTGACTCGTGTGTTATGGTCATAACAACAGTTCTGGTTTATTGTCCTGCTCCAGCTGTGGTGATCAAGCACAGGGCTGCTCCACAGGTACCCCCCGACAGCACCAGTCACATGGCTACATGCTCTGTTGTCCTTTTTTTCCATCTCTTGATCTCCCTTTTCACTGTTGTTCTACATCTCTTTCTCCTCCCTTGTCTTCTCCCAGATAAACAGCCAGCTCTAATTATTTTTTCCTTATTTTCCCAGCTGTGGTACCACAGTACACAAATTCGGTATTTCTGACATTACCTAGGTAATCTCATCCTTATATGGTATTGCTGGTACAGTTACCTGGCCATAGTTGCTCTTGCAATACTGTACTTTCCAAAAGGTCCCCAATCCTTCCCTCCAAGTGCCTATGCAGTTTGAGCTCCCTTTGACCTGTGAAATCCAGCCAGCCCTCGTAGCACTAACTGTAACTTATGTCAGCATGTTGCTGGGTTATTTGTTATGTCCAGCAGTTTCACATCCAGTAGTTCTCCATGCCCAAGCCAGTTAGCTCAGCCTCAGGCCAGGGACAAGTAAGTGCCCTAGTCATTTGCCTGCAACCCTAACAGAGCCCATTGCCATTTTTTCCCTAAATCAGTTTATCAAAATGCTGCTTAAGAGATTAAGTAGGTGGTATTATTCTATATATAATTGCTAATTTAATTAATCCCACCACCTTTCCAATTTAATGATAATTATTAAAGTGGTAAGAACAGCATTTTATTCTGTGAATGGTGTCTTAGTGAAGGCCAGATTGCAAATTCCTCTTTCATACTGGAAGGGTCCTGTTTGATTCCAGTCAGTGGAGCTATATGCTCACCAGCAGAAGCAGCTGAGGATTGAGCATCCATGCACATCTGCTCTCTGCATTAGTTTACCAATGTTGACTTATTGGATGTCAGTGGAAAAATGTTAATGGCAAACAAATGTGAAAATCACAGAAATTAATATTCATGTAACCTTTATTTTATATTTGCATATGTGAATATTCATTCTGTGACCATTTCCCCTTAGTTTCTTCCCTCAAACTGTGGAAGAAGAATAACTGATATATAAAAATAGGATAGGAGATAAGAGGAAGGTTACTAATTACCTGGAAAAAACTTCTGGCTCAAGAGCAGCAAAGGGCTGAAGACTAGAACAGCTGAGTGAGAATATAAGTATCACATATGACTGCCCTGTTCCCTTCCCCTGAGGATCTCCTACTGCCCACAGTTAGAAGCTGGGTACTGGCCCAGGCTGATCTTTGCTCTAAGAGTACACTACTTGTAATATTCGTATGGTTTAGAAACAGTCTTCCTCCCTGAATATAAGCTTCTTTTTGTTGTTGTTTAAATAGTCTTTGAAATTCCCATTTAGGGTGGCATCTAGAGAAAGAATGTTCAGCCAGATAAACTGTCAGGTGGTTGGGATTTTTTTTCCCATCTACATTAATAATTATGATCATTCAAATATGGGACAGGAAATGCAGCATGCAACTTACCTGGGCAATCACCTTAAACAAGAGAGCTTGATTTCTGGAAAAGTAACATTCCATGCAAAAAAACCCTAAGGTTTTTGAAGATACTGAGAACAAATTTGAAAAACAAACAAGCAGAGAAAATTGTGATCTGATTTTTGGCAGGTGGAAAAAAAAAAAGGAAAAAATGTCAGATATCTTGTTTGGAAAATACACATCAATCAAGAATCAAAATTAAATGACACAGACAAAATGAAAGATGCAACAATCTGAACTCTATTGTTGAAAGCCTTACAATACTTTTCAGTCCTCTAAATATCTGTAAAGTTCTTATTCATCAGTATAACTTCTCTTTCTCAGATTTCTATTCATTTTTACTCATGCTATATTTGAAACCCAAAAGCAACTGCAGCTTACCTTACTTCTGGTTAAGAATATAACTTATATCACAATTTAATTCTACCATATTACCATTTTAAAATAATCTTATTAACACTCTCAATATGCTTTTGCTCACAAGATATACTCTTATTTTGAGCAGCCCGTCTGCCAATGTAATTCAATGGTTCAACTTCAGAAGAACATTGGCATCAAAACAAGCAAGCTGAGATCTGTCCATGTTTGTATCTATGCAGACGGCATCTGCAAGATAAGGATTTTTTTGTAAGCAAATGGATAGTTAACCCTATTTAAACTTTGCTCTCATGGCAGTGTTTCAAGACTAGTAAATTTAGCCATGTTCGTCAGAGAAGAAGCTACCAAGTGAGAGCCGAATTCCATGAAGGAAGTCTGCTGAATTGGCCTGTCATTGCTTTTTCAAGAAACATCCAGCACTTGAAATCTCTTATCCATATTGGACATTTTTAGATGCTTCATTTTAATTAAGTTGTGGGCTAGGCACTGATATTGTATAGTGTACATCTGTCTTATGTTCTGCAGTAGTTCAGATTAGATGCTTTTAATGCTCTCTGAATGCTTTAAAATGTAGTGCAGATCTTCCATCCTTGTTAACACTTCACATCCTGTTTAGTACATACAGCAAACCAAGACAGAGTAATTAAGCCTTGCAGAAGTAACAATTATCAGTCCCTCTGATAGCAGCCAATAATGAATGTCTAGCAAGACGTGGATCTGTTGGAGTGGGTTCAGAGGAGGCCCACAAAACTCACCAGAGGAATGGAACACCTCTCCTATGAGGAAAGCCTGAGACAGTTGGGATTGTTTAGCCTGGAGAAAAGAAGGCTCTAGGAAGACCTTATTGCAGCCTTTCAAGACTTAAAGAGGGCTTATAAGAAAGAAGGGGACAAACTTTTTAGTAGGACTTGTTGCGATAGGACAAGAGGTAATGGTTTTAAACTAAAAGAGGGTAGATTTAGACTAGATATAAGAAATATTTTTGAAACTATGGAACACGTTTTGCAGAGAGGTTGTAGATGCCTCATCCCTGGGAACATTCAAGGTCAGGTGGGATGGGGGTCTGAGCAGCCTGGTCTAGTTGAAGTTATCCCTGGTCATTGCAGGGGGGTTGGACTAGATAACCTTTAAAGGTTCCTTCCAACCCAAACCATTCTATGATTCATGAATACAGTAACACAAGCATTTATGGATATTTTCTCAAGCTGCAATATTTTGTGGTTCAAATTTACACATACTGAAGATAATGTCTTTGGGTTTAATAATTCTGAATTATCTTTCTTCTAACAATTTATCTAATACCTTTCTGAATCCATGTAATCTTCCCATAATCAAGCATCATGTGAAAAAGTATTCCATTATTTAATCATCATCCTGTGAAGAAGTGTCTCCTCTTGCTTATTTTGAAACTGCCACTTAGTTTCATTTGTTCACTTTCTCAAGTAGGAATATCATACTCTCTTCAGGTATTGAATGTTATTCATGATTGTGTAGACATTTATCACACCTGTTTTTTGTGCTAAAGAGTTCTAGCCTATCTACTTTTTCCTTCAATGGAGGCTATCTCTGGAATTAATCTTACCAGGTCAGTGGAATGCTAATACCCAGATGGTAGCTTCTGGAAGTGTAATTTTCAGGCACTTCCAGTTCTTCTTGTGAATCATGTTCTTTCTTTCCTCTCCCTATGCAATGACATTTCTATGTTCTTGTCCTGGCCTAGTGCTTCTGCCTCATATGCAGCCTCTCACACTCTAAAATTCTGAGTTTTGAGGACCATGTGAGCAGATATATTCCGGCTAACAGTCTACCATCAACAGGGTTAGTGTGGCAGTTTCAGGACTAATAAAAGTCTTACATTTGTGTATCAAACAGAAGTTTTAAGGATCCTTAAAGAGTTTCATCTTTTGCTTCTGTTTAAAGAAAGCAGTCATTGGAAGGAGCAAGCCCAAAGGAACAATGTGATGCTAAGAGTATACAGTTCTGCTTCCTTTCAGACATATTTTCACTGTGCAGAAATGAAACTGTGTCTTCTTCTATTTTTTAACACAGATCACTTCAAAACAAATTCCATTGATTAATCTGTCATGGCTTGACTTGTAAAGTTGCCTCTATACTAGCTTGCCTGGAAACTGGCCCTCTGCTTCATCCTGAAAGAATGCTCACCTCTCACTGTCTCAGACTTCTTTTAAAACTGTGTGGGTCTGTCAAACAGGAGGGAAAAAAGAAGGCTAAGTCCCTGCTGGGGAGTCCATCTGTCAGGTGGTGATGCTAAATTAACTTTAGAGCTTTTCTTTCCCAGTAAAGACTAGTTGTTCTGAATTTTCAGACAAAACATCAAATTTATTTTCCTTTCTGTGTAATGCTGGGAGTAGTAGTTTTTTGATACTGTTATCTTTTGTTTTGTTTTAGATTTTCTTTTGTTGTTTTATTATTTTTAAAGTGCCTGTGTGGTTTTCAAAACCCGTGGGAAGACATACAGTGCTTCAGAAGTCAGGCACCCAGATCTGGGAGAGCAGTTCATAGCGTGCTAAACTAGGCATCAATGCTCTAGATACATGTATGCGGGACAGTAAAGCTCTGACATGCAGCTCATCTGATTTGGCAAAGAGCGACTGAGAATCTCTTTCCAGCAGAGCTTAGGTATCTCCCTAGAGCAGAGGTTACATTCCTCTAGGACCAAGATTCAGTCTGGCAGAGTCCTGGCACCGCTTCCAGCCCTGAAGTACCCAGCACCTCCCTGGGAATGGGTTTCTGGCAGTTCTTACCCTTTCTGTCATAGTTATTTGGTTTTAATTGAGTGGTATTTCCAATTTAAAATAGAAGAAAAGCCCTGGGAGTTGATATTGATAAATAATTGCCTCAAAAGTTGAGCATTTCAAGATCTTAAGGATGTGAGGCTTACTTTTCCTGAATTTGTTTCCTGAACTTAGATTTCTAAGTTTCACCTGCAGTACCACTAGCTGTCCAAAGGTTTTGCTGCACACCTGCCCAGCTGTTCTGAGAAATGTACATGAATAGTAGGCAATCTTTACCTGTGACTTTAGGCATTCACATAACTAAAAAATCACTTTCAGTGTTTCACTTGTGTATAATATGGGTATCTATTTCAAAGCATTGTCTCTCCCCACTTTTATGGAAGTTGGTCTTTTTATTATCATCTGCATTGTTATTCTATAGCAGTATTCATCTTTTTGCTTCATCTAAAGGAAAACAGAAAAATTACATCTGAGTTGTATTTATTCCTATCAACATAGCTGCTTTCTTTTTCTAGAGGGAAAAATTGAACTTCCAGAGATCTTGCTAGCCATAAAACTGCTGAAGCAAGGTCAGGCATTTCAATATGGAGATAAAATGTTAATAAACGGGGGCCATTGTCCCATACTCGAAAATTTAAGCATTACATCAATATGGAATCATTCTCCTCTTGGTTAGATTCATCTAGTAATTTCTGACTATATTCATTGCCTAAGAATATATTTCTTTACAGTTAAATATCACTAGCTGTGCATTTTGATAGAAGAAATGCAGACTACAATTTATAACCTACACAATAATAAGTGAATAGAAAGTTGCCCCTTGGAAGAAATGCTACAGAGTATATAAAAATACAACATTCTGTTCCAACTACTTACACTGAACTGCATTGGAATTCCCCAATTGGAATTTTAATGCCATTTCTGAGCTTCTTCATTCTTGCTGCTCTGAGAACATAAAAACAATAATGTATTGACAGTCAAGGCAATACAAGATAAATACAGTGCTGCAAAAACCTTGAGACGATCAAAGTAAATTTTGAGAGCACACACTTCCCTATATTTTGTACATTTCTGGATACACTGTTATAATAAATATCTTTCCTGTGGCCCCAGTAATTAAGGAACACATAAGTAAAATGACCATTGCTCCTCAAATTTTATTATTTAAATAGAAATCTCTCCAAGGACATTGGAACTTTGGATCTCCAACAACACTCTCTCCAAGAACTCTATGTGGTAAAAGAATGACAGAAAAAAAATTGCTTTTCTTCCAAATGTTTATGTAAAAATTATATTTCTAGGAAATAAAGGTTCATTAAAAATAGAATTAAAATATCTTTTGATGGGTGTTGTGATTCATACAAGAAGTAAAATAATTCTGAAACGTTTAAAAAAAAAATTAAGAAATCATACTGCAACAATTGATTTGGGGAGGCTGTAGTGGGCAAACAATTTGGCAAGAGTTCCTAAAGACATGCTCAGAAAGAACTACAAATAGCAAAAAAGAGCTATAATGATCTTTGGCTGCACGTAGAGGAAGTAGCAAGTAGAAAGATGTTTTCACCTCTTCCTACAGGTACAGAAACAGTCCTATAGGGGAATACCACACAAATACTAGAGTACTACAGTTCTAATACCATATTTTACAATGGAAGGAAATGTTGGAAAACTGTAGAATGTCAGAAATCTTCAGAGACACAAAAAATATTTAATGTTAACTAAGAGTCTTTAAGAGATCAATGTATTTATCTGAACAAAAAGAGGACTGAGAGGTTATTTGATTATAATTTCTAACTACTTTCACAGGGAGAAAGTACAGGATATTAAAGAACTGTTTAATCTAGCAACAAACAACACAATGGGAACAAAAGATGTAAGAATTCAGGCAGACAAAATGAAATTACTTATCAGACACTTTTTTTTTTTTTTTTTGCATGCAGGGTGAATATCCACTACAGCAAAGTGTGAAGGCAAGGGTAGATTCCCCATATCTCAATGTCAACAAAGCCAGACTGAATGCTTTTGTGGAAAATCCCAGTCAGTGAGTCAAAGTTGTGGCCTTGAAATCAAAATTACCCTACATGATCTGCCCTAATCATTTATTTTCTTAAAAGAAATCCTTTTCTCTTATTTGCCATTCTACCTTGCCTTATATAATACAGACTATTTTCTTCCTTTACTTTTAATTCATATCTTTTAAATACTGCTGCTATTCAGGCCACTGTATGTACAGTGATAGATGGACAAACAAGGGTGGAAAATATTTTCCTATGTATCCTCTAATTTGGATAAGTAGATATATGGATAAATGCATGCACTTAAAAGCTGAGATAGCCTAAGGAAGTTTAACAAAAAACATGTGAGGAAATAATTGGCAGACTCTGGAAGATTACATAGAATAATAGAGGTTAACACTGAAAAAAAAAAAGTCCTTCTGATCATTTCATTCCGCTGTTTTCTGTAGGTAGTACTCAACTCCAGGCGACAACTCGTAGCTGTTGCAGTTGACCTTCTACCAGGTTAATACATGTTTGTAACCTCATGTGTTTGCATGAGGGGAGCCTATTGAAGAAGCCTTCTTACTCTAGCTACAGGAGGCATCAGGCTCTCATCCTGCTGGGGGACCTCAACCACCTCAACATCTCCTGGAAAAGTAGCATGGTGAGCTGTAGGCAATCCAGGAGACTCCTGGAATGCATTGAGGTTAACTTCTTAAGCCAGGTAATAGACAGCCCTACCAGAAGGGATGTGATACTGGACCTGTTTGTCACCAACGCAAGTAAGCAAATCCATGACGTCAAGGTTGGATGCAGCCCGGGCTGCAGTGATCATGCACTGGTGGAGTTCTCAGCACAGGAAAGGCATGGACTTGTTGGAGTGGGTTCAGAGGAGGCCCACAAAACTCACCAGAGGAATGGAACACCTCTCCTATGAGGAAAGCCTGAGACAGTTGGGATTGTTCAGCCTGGAGAAGAGAAGGCTCCACGAAGACCTTGTTGCAGCCTTTCAAGACTTAAAGGGGGCTTATAAGAAAGAAGGGGACAAACTTTTTAGTAGGACTTGTTGCGATAGGACAAGGGGTAATGGTTTTAAACTAAAGGAGGGTAGATTCAGAATAGATATAAGGAAGAAATTTTTTACGGCGACGGTGGTGAAACATTGGAACAGCTTGTGCAAAGGTTGTAGATGCCCCATCGCTGGAAACATTCAAGGTCAGATTGGCCAGGGGTCTGAGCAACCTGATCTAGTTGCAAATGTCCCTGGTCATTGCTGGAGGGGTTGGACTAGATGACCTTTAAAGGTCCCTTCCAACCCAAACTATTCTATGATTCTATGAAGGGACAGATGTTTGATTGCCCCAGTCTCACTACACTCCAAAAATAGGAAAATATAAACTTGAATGCAAAGTGAACACACATTCCTCCCAAAAATATACAACCATCCCTTCGTTTCTTGGAAAGGGATCACAGGTTCATAGGCAAAGAGGTATATGTAGAGGTTTCCAGCTGGTGTTCCCTGACAGCTAACAAGGGGACCACAAATATGTGGTGCACTGCAAGGAATGTCTACCTCTACCTATAGAAAGAGCCATTATTGGTCCTTTTTCCTATGATATTTAAGTCATGGATGGAGATTATTTGCTCTAAAATATCCTGTGGAAAGTTGAATTTTGGTTGGGGGACACAGTTGCTGGAGACTGAGCTGGATTTACCATCAGGGTAGCATGGCTGAGTGGTCTAAGGTGCTGGATTAAGGCTCCAGTCTCTTTGGGGGCATGAGTGCGAATCCTACGGCTGCCAGGAATGTTTTCTAGGATGGTGTAACACTGGGTACAAATATAAATTGGGAGAGGAGTGGCTGGCGAGCAGCCCTGCGGAAAGGGATCTGGGGGTGCTGGTTGACAGCAGGCTCAATGTGAGTCAGCAGTGTGCCCTGGCAGCCAGGAGGGCAAACGGCATCCTGGGGTGCATCAAACGCAGCATCACTAGCTGGTCAAAAGAGGTGATTATCCCACTGTGTTCAGCGTTGGTGTGGCCTCACCTGCCATACTGTGTGCAGTTCTGGGCCCCACAATTTCATAGAATCATAGAATCATTAAGGTTGGAAAAGACCCTTAAGATCATCGAGTCCAACCATTAACCTAGCACTGCCAAGTCCACCACTAAACTATGTCCCTAAGCACCACGTCTACCCTTCTTTTAAATACCTCCAGGGATGGAGACTCAACCACTTCCCTAGGCAACCTGTTCCAAAGCCTGACTACCCTTTTGATGAAGAAGTTTTTCCTAATATCCAATCTAAACTTCCTCTGCGCAGCTTTAGGCCATTTCCTCTCGTCCTATCGCTTGTTACTAGGGAGAAGAGACCAACCCCCACCTTGCTACAACCTCCTTTCAGGTAGTTGTAGAGAGCAAGAAGGTCTCCCCTCAGCCTCCTCTTCTCCAAACTAAACAACCCCAGTTCCCTCAGCCGCTCCTCATAAGACTTGTGCTCTAGACCCTTCACCAACCTCGTTGCCCTTCTTTGGACATGCTCCAGCACCTCAATGTCCTTCTTGTAGTGAGGGGCCCAAAACTGAACACAGTACTCGAGATGCAGCCTCACCAGTACTGAGTACAAGGGCACTATCACCTCCCTGGTCTTGCTGGCCACGCTATTCCTGATAGAAGCCAGGATGCCATTGGCCTTCTTGGCCACCTGAGCACATTGCTGGCTCATGTTCAGGCGGCTGCCAACCAGCACCCCCAGGTCCTTTTCCGCCAGACAGCTCTCCAGCCACTCCTCCCCAAGCCTGTAGCGTTGCATGGAGTTGTTGTGACCCAAGTGCAGGACCCAACACTTAGCCTTGTTGAATCTCATACAGTTGGCCTCAGCCCATCAATCCAGCCTGTCCAGGTCCCTCTGCAGGGCCTTCCTACCCTCCAGCAGATTAACACTTCCACCCAGCTTGGTGTCATCTGCAAACTTACTGAGGGTGCACTCGATCCCCTCATCCAGATCACTAATGAAGATGTTGAACAAGACCAGCCCCAACACTGAGCCCTGGGGAACACAACTCGTGACCGGCCGCCAACTGGATTTGACTCCATTCACCACCGCTCTCTGGGCTCAGCTGTCCAGCCAGTTTTTAACCCAGCGCAGAGTGCACCCATCCAAGCCGTGAGCAGCCAGCTTCTTCAGGAGAATGCTGTGGGAGACAGTGTCAAAGGCCTTACTAAAGTCCAGGTAGACAACATCAACAGCCTTCCCCTCATCCACTAAGCGGGTCACATTTTCATAGAAGGAGACCAGGTTAGTGAAGCAGGACCTCCCTTTCATAAACCCATACTGGCTGAGCCTGATCCCCCAGTTTAAGAAGGATGTTCCTTGAATGGCTCCAGAGGAGGGCAACAAAGCCATTGAAAGGGCTGGAAGGAATGTCCTATGAGGAGCAGCTAAGGACTCTGGGTTTGTCTAGTTTGGAGGAAAGGAGGCTGAGGGGCGACCACATTGCTCCCTACAGCTTCCTGAGGAGGAGAAGTGGAGAGGGAGGTGCTGATCTCTTCTCCCTAGTATCCAATGATAGGATGTGTGGGAATGGCTCAAAGCTGCACTGGAGGAGGTTTAGACTAGACATTAGGAAGCATTTCTTTTCCAAGAGGGTGGTCAAACACTGGAACAGGCTTGCTAGAGAGGAGGTTGATGCCCCATGCCTGTCAGTGTTTAAGAGGCATTTGGACAATGCCCTTAATAACATGCTTTAACTTTTGGTCAGCCCTGAATTGGTCAGGCAGCTGGACTAGATGTGTTGTAGGTCCCTTCCAACTGAAATTCTATTCTATTCTATTCTATTCTATTCTATTCTATTCTATTCTATTCTATTCTATTCTATTTCTATTTCTATTTCTATTTCTATTTCTATTTCTATTCTATTCTATTCTATTCTATGGACTTCATGACTCCAAGCTCAGCTCAATGAGGAAATCTGCCTTCCTAACAAGGACAGACATGAAAAGCCCCATGAAATACTGCCATTCAAGATGATTTCCCACAACTCGGTCTCCAAGGACAACCAGCTTCCCCAGTCCATGCACTAGTTCTGCATTGACATCATATATGAATTTTGAAACAAGCCCATCACCTCAGGGTTACTATCAACTTCGAACTACAGGTATCACAAGTAACTTCCCATACCTATATGCCAAGTCAATCAGTCTAAGAAATCAGACCTTCTTGCAGAACCACTCTATATCTCAAACACTGAGCTTTCTGTCTGTTGTGGTTTAACCCCAGCTGGCAACTAAGCACCACAGAGTCGCTTGCTCACTCCTCCCCCTTGGCGGGATGGGGAAGAGAATCAGAAGGGTAAAAGGGAGAAAACTCATGGGTTGAGATAAGAACAATTTAATAATTGAAGTAAAATAAAATAAAACAGTTAAATGGTAAAGCAAAAGCTGTGCACACAAACAAAGCAAAACAAGGAATTCATTCACTACTACTCATCAGCAGGCAGGTGTTCAGATCATCCCCAGGAAAGCAGGGCTCCATCACACATAACAGTTACTTGGGAAGACAAACGCCATTGCGCTGAACATCACCCACTTCCTTCTTCTTCCCCCAGCTTATATACTGAGCATGACGCCATATGGTACGGAATATTCCTTTGGCCAGTGTGGGTCAGCTGTCCTGGCTGTGCCCCCTCCCAGCTTCCCGTGCACTCAGCAGAGCATGGGAAGCTGAAAAGTCCTTGACCAGCGTAAGCACTACTTAGCAACTGCTTAGCACTACTTTTAGCAAGAACCAAAACATCAGTGTGTTATCGACATTGTTCTCATCCTAAACCCAAAACCACAGCACTATACCAGCTACTAAGAAGAAAATTAACTCTATCCCAGCTGAAACCAGGGTACTGTCTTTCCAGGAATAGCTTGAATTCTTCCTGTGAATGTGCAATAATACCCTCATACAGGCCTAAATGCCTGCTTTTACAGGAACTTGATCTCAAAATATGTCTGACTGGCACAGAGCACTTAGTGCTTAAAATGCCAGCAAACTTGTGCTAGCCTTCCAGTGCTCATGATATTCAAAGGCAGATCCATCCTGAACAATTCCTGTCATCCTTAACTCTTCCCCACCCCCTTCCTCAGCATCTCCTTACCTAACTGCCTACAGAGACCTTATTTTAAAATTCAAATGATCATGTCACTGGAGACACTTTTACTTCTCTGATACCACTAAATATTTTTCTTTATTGTTTGCCATAGACCCTGCAGCACCTCCTCTCCCCCCTCCCCAGCCTGGCTCTTTTTATCTTCTGTCCTCTTGCCTTTCCCCACCTCCAGAGATGCCTCTAAAGACATCCCCACTACTTTTGCTTGGCTGTGGAAAATTTATATTTCCAGTTGATTACAAAGTATTTGAAAAAATGGTTGTGTTTTCATTAATTAAAGACCATAAAATATCCCAAATTATGCCATAAAGAATATGACAGCAAAGAACATTTTTGAGAGTACTGGGCTGTTGTCACTGATGGAAAGCCATCCCTTTAGCCCAGGTGAAAGGGACGTAGCTGAGGTGTCTGGAATCGCAGCTCTGTGTCTTGTCAATTAGATGGCACTACTACTATTAAATAAGCTAATAAAGTCCTTCAGGAAGGAATGAAGGTATATCTTTTTGTAATTATGGTATCTGCACATTGTGGTATCTCCCTATGGCAGCAGTTTCCAGGCTTGCCAGCAGTTACACAGAAAAAGAGAGACTATGTCTGCTTCTAAATGTCATACCTTCACTGTGTGAGCAACCCATAATGATACCAAGGCTATTTAAGTTTAGACCAGAGCTCCCTATTAGATGGCAGGCAGTAATACCTTTTAACAGTACTGCAGTGCAGAAGACTCAGTCAGCACCTAAATCATGTGAGACGTTTCTCCCAACAGTAGTATTCTGGCGATTACACATAGTTATTTTTAAAGAAAATGAGGGACAACGGACTGGATTTCCCTTCTATGTTCCTAAAAACCCTCCTGTTGAACAGCTTTTCAATCTCTTCACCATCTAACCTGAGGCATGAGGAGATTATTATATTAATTAAGACAACATTATGATTAATAGCTCTCTGTGTCAGTCAAAGGGAGATAACACACCCAAACAGCTCCAGACGTCCAGCAGCTCCTCATATTAGACTGGCAATCACACCTAATTCTTGATTTTCCTCAGATGCTGTTAATGTTCCATTGTGATACTCACCTGATCATCTCATTCCTCAGACACAAGCACTTCTGGTGTATTTCTTGCTGTCCTCATTTGTCCCAGTCTCAGCTGCCAGTTTGTAGATATGTACCTTTCACTTCTCAGCTGTGACCTTCAGTACCATCAGTTATGTATATAGTTTCCACGTGCATTTAATCTTCACGATGGAAGAGACTAGCTTTATTGTCTGATCATATTATCATTGCAGTCTTTAATATAAGTGCTTTAACGCATCATGAGTTCTTTGGAGTCAGTGGGTCATAGGAGTAACAGGACAAAATCATTGTTCAATCTCTTATCAGCTGTGCAGGACAGTGTTTCCTACCTGTCCTATTTAATTTCTCAGCTTTAAAATAGCCAGAAAACTTCTGTTGCCTGATGCAGCCATATTGCAAATCATAGGTTGTATCATCTGAAAAGTTTTTCAGCTGTTTCATTAGCCTGGGGGTGTCCATGACTTATTTTCTTGTTCTAAAATAATTCAAAAAGTCAAGCATTTGTCTGCTTGCAGAAGGAGATCACTCAATACCTATTTCGGGATGCCATGTGTTGAAGACAACACTCCGTTTAGCAGTGGCAGAATGGACTGACATGTCAGGGAGAGACTAAAGTTTTGGAAAGTGGAAAAAAAAGTCCTTAAATGGGTGTTTATGTGCCAAAGTAAAAACAAAACCAAAACCAACCAAACAAAAAAACCCAACCAATCAGACAAAAAAACCCTTCAGCTATTTTGTGTAATTGGAGAGATAAGGATCTTTAGAGACTATAATCTCATGCAGAAATTGTTCTGTATGCTGCGTCACACTAGACCAGCACATCTGCCTATCTCAAGATTTGTTTTTCTGGTAGTTCTACGTGATTTCTGAAAAAATATTTATTGGTAGCAACAAATGATCTGACTTAAAAAAATTTATTATAAAGTCAAAGTAGGTTTCACAGCTGAATAAGGTTCATGTCAGGGTTTCTCAACATGGCCACCTTTATTTGTAGAGTAGATCTTAAATAAATATAGAGATTAATTCAATGACATAGATTACTTTTTTCTGAAGGAATTTTATTATCTGATTCCTGTATTACTCTGGATGATTTTATTTGCAATTAAAGTTTCTGAATTATGTGAGGTTTCGAATCTATTTCTGCAAATGAAATATCTAAAATAGCAGTTAAATGTTCTTCCAAGGTGTTTTAAGATTATCATCTACATTGTGTGTGATCTAACACATGTGCATATTTATGAAATATCTTTGTGGCAAACACAAGTGCTAGTAGACTCTTCTCAATTTGCACATCATTTTCTTTTCTCTCTGTCAGTGCACAAAAGACGTATGAATCAAAGATTCCACTTGGAGACAGGCCCCTAAATCATATTTGAACTTGTTTGCTTGAGTGGTAACTGGCTTAGTGGGAACATTAAATGTGAGTACTGGGGCATGTCAGAGTGTTGTCTTTATTTTCTGCAATACTTTGTTGTTTTTTTCATGGCTGTTGCAAAGTTGTGGTCTCACAAAACAATTTTAGAGGAGCAGTTAAAGCTGTTTCACCTGTGCAGTACTGTACAGCAAGTTCTCAAGGATCTTCTACACATTTCTGGGAGGCTTTTCATGTGAGCTACAGCTTCAATATGTTCTTAAATAGCTTGATGAATATACGTGACCTGTCTATTTGAATGTTTTTGTCATGGATGGGGTCTTTGGAGAATGAACTTGGTATATCATCCTTGTGTCCTTGTCACCATATTCCTCAGTGTCTGCGTTCATCTGGGGCTGACACAGCCTTTATCACGTCGTCATGTGGCTGTTCAAAATATCTGCAAGTATTTCCTTGCTCTTTTATTAAAACATTCCCTATATCAGTTTATTGCAAGAGGTAAATGGATAATCTTGCAGCTACTGTATGGTGTTTGAAATTGCTCAGTTCAGCTGATTGATTATGTAATCTGGCTTGCTAGGACCTGTCCTTGTTCTCAGTAAAAATGTTTTTATCAGCCTGTTGGTGCTCTATATCAAATAGTGTGCAGATAGGATGATGCTACCTCAGGATAAACCTGATATTCTCTTGTGAATGCTTGTGAATACAGAATTTCTTATCTGCCATTTCTCTTCCTAATTTTGATGAAACTGTTAACCCATGTGTTTGACTTTGTGATGTTTTTGTAACACTTTTTTTGTGAATTCTAATTGGAGTTCCTTCACTATTCTCTTCTTAGGCTGTTTGCAGCAGGAGCACTAAACATGAGCATGCCATTCTTGGTATTTCCAAATTCGGCATTTTTTCCCCCCTTCAGCTTTGTTACATGTTTTATCTGCTCTTCTCCTAGGTGTAGATGAGAAAAGGACCTGATTTTGATGAAACATAATGCTTTTCTTTGATTACAGTAGTTCCTAAGTATTAGGATTTCATTCTAAATAGAATATTTTCAGTTGTTTTCTAATAAAATGAGTTAATGCTTCCAGGGCTTCCTTGCCCACTGTGTGCAATAAAAGAGAGAGTTGTAGGTCCTCTTCTCTGTTATGTTCCCCCAAGGCATTCACATGGATATGGAAACCTTGTTTCTATTATTTCCAGTCCTCAGCAAGTTCACTGTGATAAAGATAAGAATGTTTTCTAGGTACTCTTCATTTTTCTTTTGACTTTCATATACTGACAGGGTTTCAAATAAAACAGCAAATCCTTGCTTTGTGTGGGCTGTGGTCGCTTCTGACAACATGTTGTGCTGTCCTTTTTATATATCAGGAAGACAGATTGTGACCAAGGATATAAAATTTAAAGTAGAGCTCACTCTGTTATACACAAAGCACAATAGCTTCCTCAGACACACCTTGTCCAAGATTCCTCTGGTAATTAAATATAATTGATTTTAAACAGAATTTGAAGAGATGTAACTTCTGTAATTCTGAGTTGTCCCTTAAATTCAAGCCTAGGAGGCCTATGTCTAAAGTTGCCTTTCGTGAGTATGAAGTTTGTGACCTTTTAGATAGAATATAGTTAGAATACTCTAGTTCACTATCAGGATAATATTCTAATGATCTCTGTGCATGTCTTTAGTTATAAACCCTACAGTATGTGAGGCTTTGTGACTTTGATAAGTACAGCTTGTTGTTTAAGCACATATTTTGCCAATGGGAAGCTATTCTACAGAAATCTACCAACATACTAGATAGGTTTAATTATTTTTGCTTATATTTATACAGGTTTAAAATCCTCTAAAAGGAAAACCAACAGGCAAATGAAAGCCAAGAAACTATCTCTGAAATCTGGAAAATCAAACAGCCTGTGAATCTGCTTTTAAGGATGGTATTTATGATACCATTATATTGCATTTATTACTCTCTTCTTTTTTCCACCAGTCACAAAAAAGAGCAGCGTCAAGAGAAAATCCCCACACAATTTAACGTAAAAAAGTATCAAATTATTTAACAAATGCAATACCTCTATTGTTGCTTTGATACAGATCTATATCTCCAGCTTCTGATATTTCTTTCTGACATTAGCCTTTGGTCTCCGATGCATTTGAGTATAAAATGCTGAGTATACGTTTTGCTATACATGTCGGACAAAAGTATTAGCTACTTTAGCCTTTACTTAGTCTTCTGTGCAGTAGCCTCTCTGAGAAGAATCTTACAGTTTATTTCTAGTAAATCATTGTTCTTGTTGATGTGATGTCATTTTTACTGGAAGGGCTGACTTTTGGGGGATTTCTTTAAGACACAATTTCTTTAAAGATGATCCATGATCATTTAAAACAAAGAGTCATTAACTCAAGACTTTTTTGCCCTGCTGCAGTCTCTGCTGAACATGCTTTTATTTCTTATTTGAATCTTGAGTTAGGTGTATATTAAAGAAAAGAGGTCTTGTCATCTATCGCTACGAGCCTTTTTAAAACATCCCACCCTTCCCTTAGGTTCTCAGATCTGCTGTTGCATGTTTTCTTAATAAAAGTTAATGTTTCAGGGATTTCCAAAATTATTTCTTTTGCATGCTACCCCCTAAAATAGAAGCAGGTCTTCTGAGCACAGAGAGTCACTAATAGAGAAAATACGTGAGGAATTGCTTTCCTCAATGTGTTATATAGAGTACCACATGATTTTGTTGTACAGTGTTGCTATTCCTATTTTTTAAAATGGGTTATAAAATCAAGTTAATATATGAATATAAGAGCAGTATACTGGTTCAGACCAAAGATCTAGTGGAGATAGGTAAGTCTCCAGGAAGTGGACACCTGGGGAAGAATAAGAGGAGGACAAACATATAGGGTAGTAGTTCTTAAAACACTCCAACTATTCTCAGCTGCAGAGGATTCCTGAGTCTCTTGCAGTTTCTCTTGGTGACCTCCCATGAATGCCTCTTCAAAGAAATTGTCTGGTCATCCTTTTGGCTCAGAGAAATCTTTTGCATTCACAAATCTTTTGGCAAGGAGTACTACAGTTTTACCTGCTGGGTGAACAACTACCTCCTTTCCTAACAGAGAACATTTGGGATAACAAGAACATTGCATATTTAATTGATTTTTATTTTTTTATTTAATGTTATCCAACACTTAGCTGATGCTTTCATAGAATGGTTTATAATAATCCCAAAGTTATGATTCTGTGTGCTATTGGTCAGCTGAAAACCTCTCATTTGTATGTGAATCTAGGATTGCTTTTTGCTGTGTGTATCAATTTACACCTACCTGCACTGAATTTCATCTGCCATTTGTATATCCAGTTACTCAATTTGTAAGATCCTTCACAATCTGCCATCATCCCTAGTATCTTGAATTACTTTGCATCATCAGAAGCACAGCCACTTCTTCAATGTCCTTACTGGACTATTTATGAAGATGTTGAATAGCACAGCACTCCACTACTGCTCTTCCTGCAGCACAGGAATTAACATTTCACTCCTGCTTTCCATTTCTGACCTATTAACAATTTATTCATTGCATTTGTCCATGTAAGGATCCCCTGCACTGATGTGATGGCTGCTTGTTTTCCTCAAGAGTCTGCAGTGAAGGTCATTGTGAAAAGTCTTTTGGAAATCCAGACAGGCTATATTAACTTAATCACTACTATCTCTGTGATTGTTGACTTTGTCAAAGAGTATCAGTATATTTCTGGGGCAGAACTTCTCTTCACAGAAGTCTCTGGATTTCATTGTCACAAACATATTTACAGAGACATTAATTTATGCTTTCCTATGCTATTTACTGATTTGCTTGGTATGGAAGTTTTTTTTGTGGTTTTTTTGTGGGTTTTTTTTGAAGATCAATATCATGACTGCTACCCTCTAGCCTTCATGTATTGAGCTTTAAGTGAAAGATTATGTGCTACATTTAGTCATTCACCTATTTTATCATATTAGGTGAATACCATCTTCTTCTGGTGAGTTGCTGACAATCATTTTGTCTCTTTGTTTATAATCACATTAGTTCAACTTCAGGTATAGTCTCTCCTGAGTCCCTCCATCCCCAAACCTGTCAAGGGATTCCAGATGGGAACCTTCTCTGTTCCTATTATGGCAAACATCAGTTAAAATCATATATTCAGCTTCTGCAAAATTATTTTGTCCTGAGTGCCCTTTTGTATCTCAATGTGCTGTATATGTCAGTACAGAATCCCTATTTCACCATTTGTTCCCAAAGGATTGCAAGGAGGGTATGAAAGGAGATTGATTCATTTTGCTAGCTGACTTCAGAACTTTTTTTTAGTCTGCCTAACTATTACAGTAATTATAAGAGTTTATCATCTGTAAGCTGTTAATGTGTACTTGGTTGATTTTTTTTGTCTCAGCTTTTCTTCATAATCATATGACTTCTACTTATTTTTAGCAAATGCTGAGGTTCCAAGTGATCAGATGATTCCAGGAGATTTCAACTATAGCAAATATTATGAAACTTACAATAAATTCACATGAACAAACAAAAAGGATAAAGTGATTCTTGCATACACTTCTGTTGTTTTATATTTCAGTGTACCTCAAAATGTTTTTAATGTCTCTTATTTAGGTTATATTATACTGTTTTCAGATTAATCAATCTGAAGTATTCCAACCTACCTTAAGAAACTACTGACTAAGAATTTCTGAGAAAGATAGCTGATATCGCATTCATTATTTATCTTGATCCTCAAATGCACATAGCTACGATTTTTGTTTGTAAAGATTTATATGTATATCCATTTTGCAAACCGTTTTGCTGTCTCCCACCTTTTATCTCTTCCTCCTTGCCTACTTGTCATTAGCTTTCTGCTGGACATGACTGCCCACAGCAGGGCTTAAGAAAGATATCATGTGTGTATCCCTCATTAGTTTTAGTGCAAAATCTGCCACATTAGTTGACACTGCCATTGCAGATGGCATGAGCTAGCAGGAGCGACTTTGCCTTGAAAGAAAATAGGAGCTCCACACATACATTCTTCGTCACAGTCTGCAGAGGAGCAGCTGGGATAATAGTGTTTTCAAACATTTTCTCTACAGACATCTATCAGCAACATAATAAAGTTATTGGGAAGTTACTGTGTGGCTCAGACTTAGTCTGTCATTCACTTTCAAACCTTTAAGCCTTACTGACCTTAGATCAGTGTTACCTACTGCTGAGAAGTCAAGAATTTTTGACTATTGCATGTTTGCGATCCTCTTCCAACTTATCAATTCAGATGTAATTTGTTTATGCACTATCTCTCATCATCTCAGAGAAATCAACCTACTTAAATACCCTGTCTTGTCCTAGGGCTTTGTTGCCTTTGATTTTATAGACAATACTAGGGTAATCATATTCAACAGCATAATGCTAACTTTCATTCTGAGTATATGTTAATAATATAGAATTTTATATTTAAATAAAATTAGTTTTTTTTAAATCACTGCAATGATATCTAAGTGTTCACAGCTATAAGGAAAGTTGAAGTCTAGCTTCTCCTCCAAATCGTGTTTATAAAATGGCCTACATAAATGGAAGGTTCAAGGTCAACTGCTAAACATTGCTGATCACCTGAAGTTTGGATAGAATTCCCTGCTATTTCTAGACCGTATCCCTTTCAGAGCTGGAAAGGAGGGGTGCTGCTCTTGGCTAACTGGCAGGGCAGAGGATATTATACTGACTTTGGCCATTTGTCACTGGCTCACAGCTTCTAATATGAGTGCCATCACTACATTTCAATTTTCCATTCCTTCCAAGCTGTCTTATGTATCATTTGCATTCCACTGATGGCTGTCATTTTATTCTTCTCTGTCTTAATTTTTGTGTGTGTGTGTGTGACAGCTGCAATGGGCACTATCTTAAGTACAAAGCAGAGCATCTCTTTGCCAGCCATCTGGTAAGATTTTTTTCCCCCCTGTTACTTGTGTCCTCTCCATTGTATCACTGCATTACACATAAAATGTCCATGGCTAATTTTTTTTCTTTCTGACCAAATTCTGATTCTATTCCTGGCATTTATTTTGTGTTTGAGTGATGAGGATTTAAGTTGGTGAAAGAGGCAATCAACTGACATTGCTCCACATAAGCCATGATCCTCCCTTTCAACTCAGCAAAGTAATTTTATCACAGTAGTCAATTGTGAATATCTAGGCTAATATAACTTCTCTGAAAGCAAACTATGTTCATTCTAAAACATGATTCAGAGTCCAGTTTTAACTGGCTGGTCTCCAATCATTATTAAGGAATAAAGTAAACAAAAAGGTGGTTTTAAAATAAAGTAGATGATAGAAATTATAGTCAGTTCATATATTCACACTTAAATGGCGTCAAGCTGACCCTTAGATGGCGCATGAGGGTATAGTTCTAAAGAAGGCAGTGAAGGAGTATATATAGCCCCTGCTTAAGATCTGACTACTGTGTTTTACTTCCTAAAACTTTCAAAGAACATAGGGAAGAAAATACAACACAAATATTTACAGAATAGTTGTACCTAAAGCAGAAAAAGATCTCACAGATTTCTCCTGAATTTGTACCACATTGTGTCATGTTACTATGGCAGGGTACTATACAGACATTATTCTTAGTGGGAGCAACTCATCAGGTTTCCATGAAAGCTGCAATAATAAGAATCCAGGAAGATGGTTTTGAAAACCACATATATTTATTTTGAACATTTCTTTTTTTGAATCAAGCCATGGTTCAGAAATAAAATCTCAGATCTAGCCAAGAAGCTAGCTCTTAACATTTCTTCATGTTTACTTGAATGGTGCATGAATAAAAAGTCCATCTTTTGAAACGATTCAGATATTATCAGAGATCTTTGCTTTCTACCTGTTAGAGTGTATGTAAAATTATCTTCAGACTGACAGCATTCCAGTTACCTAAATGCAATTTGTGCACATGCATACATTAGAGAAAATTAAATACCATATGGTGCTGAGCCAGTCACAGTTTGTACTGCTTCAAAATAGCACACTTTTGAAGCCTGATGACAAATTTTATGGGTTTTCGCTCTTGCTAATTTATGGAAAAATAGCTCTTAACCATTTATCCACAGAAGCACTGCCTAAGCTGTGGCTGTAAAAATTCACTGCAAGAACTATTTCTAAGTAAATGACTGTCTATAAAACATAGAAGACCTATGAAAAAAGATTTTTCCTCTTAAAATATATACAACGTTTTTTTCATTTGCTGGCCTCTCTGGGTGATGCTGTGTTTTTACTGCTCACAAACATCCCAAACAAAGGAGGTAAATTGAGCTGTTTCTGCTACCCCTCGGACACACTAATGTCATTGTGTGTCAGAGGGATTCATGGTGAAGTGAGTAACTCATTTCTTGGCACAGTTTCAGGGTGGTGTTTGTGCCTTCTACTGGTCAGCTGACACAGCTGGGTGGTGTTAACCAGAGGTTTTCTTTATGGTAAAATATCAGGCAATAATGAAACAGAATTATTATGAATGTCTGGGTAAAAAGAGTGCCCTTGGCCATTTTTTTTAGAGTAAACTTTAATGCTCAGCATGAGCAATGACTTTTTGTTTGTTTTGTGTGAAAGCTGTAAACTACGGAAACAGCAAACAGAGCATTTAATCTTTGTATTTTTGTGGCACATCCATGCCCCATCTGAGACTGGAGGCTCCTCATATGAGATACCGGTACATGTGATAAGAAAACCTGGAGAGATATTCTGTATCTCCTGAGACAACCACAAGTCTCTTACAACTTAGTGGCATTTCTCCCTGATCTGAGTCAGCTGTTGCAGGTCCTTGTGTAGGTAAGGGAGGAAGAAAGTGTTATTATCCTTAATTAATACATAAGGAAAGTAGTACACTGATTAACTTGTTATCTAGTCCATGAGCACACAGGAGCCTTTTCAAGACTGGTAACAGACTCAGGTTTCCTGAGCCACAGCTTGTTACCGGCTGAACCATCCATTTTACAACGCAAACAGGCCAAAGATTCAGCAACTGCTTCACAAGCTGGAGGAAATGGACTTTGATAACCTTTTAAATATGGTGGGTTTTTTTCCCTCTCCTTGTCTCTAGTGTTGATTACAACTTCTCTCATTTCTCAGTCTTACGTCACTGTGAATCAATGAAAGATAGTCTGTGCTTTGCGTAATAAATGCTGCTCATTTTTTTCCCTTCTCATCTTTATATAAGAAGAATATGGACTATACTGAAAAGCCTGTTCTAAAAATGAGTTGCAAATGTTTTGATATTTCTCAGCTCTAAAAGTGTATATATATGTCTAATTAGAAAAATTCCTTTTGCTCTTTCATGCAGTCGGTTTGACTTTGCCTCATTTTCACAACCAAAAAAAAGATCATTTAGTAATGGTAGAAGTACTGTATTTTGGAGCCCTATATCAGAAATATTCCATATTTCTTTTTTAGGATGATTCTAATTAAAATGATCATATAAATTAAGTAAAAATAAAAGCCGTGGTCAACAAATATAAGGACTTCAATTGTAAGCAAAACATCTATTTATTTTACTGAGACTTTTTATTTATGTAAACACTTCTTACTTACAAAAATTTTGTTCATCAGTTTGATGGAATAATCCACACAGAGCAACTTCTAAAAGAACCTTAGGGAGGCTACATTAAATAGGGTCCATGTTTTCTGAGTAAAAAAAATGTATTAAAATACATTCCTTAAACCTACATGTTTGTGCAGTTGGATGTTATTTCTCTACCATGTGTATCTTGCTGCCTTTCGGGTCTAAGAAATGTTCCCTTGCTACCTGTTTTAAAGGTCAGATTGAGGCTCTACTTTTTCTTATAGCTCTTGTCTGGACTCTTTTGAATCCCTTTAGAGCATACAGTGCCTTGGGGTGTGTATGACAAAGGTGCTTTGGAAATGGGGTGGTGTGGGGTTCTCTCTGTCTCTCCCATCTTTATTCTGTGCACTCTTGTTATGCTCCAAGGTATTGGGCAAGGAAGAATTCACTGTATCTATGGAGCTAAGGATTTATTGTTAGTCCAATTAATGTTTTAACAGCCTAATAGACCAAATTCTCTAACACAAAAAAGTCTTACCAGTTTAAATTCTTATACCAAAAAAATCCCACCCCAATCCCCAAAACTTTCCTAGTATCTACCTATTTCCCTGGTGCTGTGCTTGCTCTTTCAGTGTCCCTTTAGGTCTTAAGGCTGAGCCTTCCAGACTTTCTCAAGAAGAACTGGAGGTAGTGGTGAGTTTTTAATAAGCTCTCAGTGTCTGGAAGTCTTTGCTAAGAGAAGGGTGACGTTAATGGTGGAGGTGTCTTCCTCCTTAGTCCTGGGACCTGCTTGTGCGTATTTTCATGTTTCCTTGCCCCAGGCAGCTGCCTTCTGGCTGCTCTCAGCTGAGCATTAGCATGTCCCCACAGGCTCCCGATGCTCAGCTCCCTGTCCCAGGGATCTTGTTTGTTGGGCAGAAACCCCGTGGATTTTCCAGGCCTTTCTCCTGGAGGCACTGGCTGAGCTCAAGCTCAGGTAGGGTAGGTAAGAGGCACTTAGTCCGGAGGCAGGAGCTGACACCAGCTTAGCCCAGCTCTGGCCAAGGTGAGCCCAGGCCAGCCCTGAGACCTGTGCTCTCAGGTCAGTGTAGAGCCCGTGGCCCTTTACTAGGAATGACAAAAATCTTATTTATCCAGCAACACTGTGAGCTTCAACCCCAGAAACTATTTTTAGATTTTTCTTCTGTTGTGTTTATCTTCTGTTGTTCTGTGTCTTCATTTTCTTGAAGTGATCAAGGGCTCAACAAAAATGGATAATGTAGTGTGTAATAGGATAAGGAAATATTTTCTTCAATTTTTAATTAATACATCTTGTTAGTCTACATATCAATCTCTTATAAAGGAAAAAACATTACTGGAGTGAGCTATTAGCTTTGACTATTTATGCTATATTGTCAGTAACTTCCTGAATGCTAACAGAAATGTTTTAAGACATTCTGGCTGTTTTTTTTTTCAAATCAGTTGGTGTCTTAAATATTTTTCTGTTGGTGTTTCATTCGGTTCTGTTGCATCTCTTTGCCCTGATCCTGTAAACAATTACTCTCAGTGCTTATGGATATGATTTGTCTCTGCTGTGCTCTCTACCAACTCTGACAAAGCCTTGCAAGGAGATGTAGCCCACTCTGTTTTTTATATCTTCTGCCAAATTGTTTTGGCCTATGTATTTTGCCACAGTGTATGCAGCTTCGTTTGTACTTGGCTGAGTTCATGCTTTGCCAGACTTTGGTTTTCCAGTTGTCTCCCTGAATTTTTGGTCTCAAATGAAAATTACAGATTAGTATTTTATTGCATTTATTTAACAAATTCCTATCCACAAACTTTTCCTCACATAACCAAACATGACAGAGTAGCTCTTTAGCTGCTTGATAGTCAGTGATTTGTTTTTGTTTTTTTTTTTTATCTTAACCATTCTGTACATTCTTATTAAAACAAACAAACAAACTCAAAGCTTTTTACCTAGCCTTATTGGTATGATTGCATCTCCAGATACTTAGTCACAAAATAATATCTATAATTACTATTGTTCACCCTCCTTTGGCTTGTGTGTTTGATGTCCTCCCAACTCTCACTCTGAAATTAATGTCCTTTGCCCCAAGGCCCTGTGTCCATGTGGAAGGATTGGTGAGATGGTAACTAGAAGACGCCACCCGAATAGTAGTGTTACTCCTGGGGTTGAAAGGCAAACACATGGTTCTTCAGTCTCAGTGGTTTTATACTGATGAAACTGCATTTACCACAGGCAGCTATAGTTGCAGTAGTGAGCTGGAGAGCTCTGTAGTGTACAGTGGAGAAATGTCATGCTCTCAGGAGGGGGAATGGAAGATGACATGCAGGCTAGGGAAAGAAGCTACAGCCAAACTGGAAGCATGGCATCCATTTAAAATATAGAACAGTTACCAAAATTCCAGCTAAATAATGTGCCACAGTTATCAAAAGGGTTAACAATCAACCATACATTCAGCATATGTCTCAGTGGCTGTGAACATTGTTGGCAGCATGTATTGACAGGAGAAGTCAAAGCTTTCCATTGAAGTGAGGAGACAGAGAAAACAAAGTGATTTCTAATCCCCATATAGCTTTTATGATTTGGATGAACTTGATTTTTTTCCCTCCACTAAGCTTTTATTTTCCGAGTAAGAATGTGAGGTTGCTTACTCAACCTTCATTTCAAAGAGTCTGGTGTCTGGGTCTCCTGAGGCGTCTTGTCATAGAGGTGTACTTGCAGCAGATTAAGCCACACAGATCTGAATTTCATGATCTCTTACTGTCTGTCATCTTCAACATTCTTCATTCAGAAACTGTAATGTTTCCCATGCATTCATCCCCTGGTCTAAACATTGTCCCCTTGGTAATCTATACAGCACTGATGAAAGTAGTAGACTGAGTTGTCAGCACAGTTTGTATCCGTGTTAAGAAATACAGTTCCCTATTGCTGCTCAAGGTCAGCATAGTCCTTCAGAAAGATTTTACAGAGGGAACAAGTGTCACCTGACAGAGAATATGAAGGCAGGTCATTTGCTGGAGTACACATTATTAGAAGCTTGGGTATGAAAGTCTTAACCTCATTCCATAAATTACAATGCAGAATGTCCTCTGTGTTCTAAAATTACACCTTTTATGTGAGGTCAAGATTTCTACAAGGTTTTATAATGAAACAAGTCTTTGAAGAACAACTTTATTTTCATTTTTTTTGTTTTAATTTTTTAAATTGGCATTCAGTAGTTAGCCTGATATTGGGAAATACTTCAGGACTGCAGATTGGGGCAGTAGATATAGTACACATTTTTAAATTATTGTAAAATAATAGTTTGCACTGCACTTGGAGCTATAAAAATCACAAAAAGTAGTGATTATAATAATGCCTATGGAAAGGCAATATTTTCAGCCTTAAACAAAAAAGAATCACTTCACTGTCATTATGAAGCCATTCACTAGAGTCATAGAGACTGAGGTGTTACAAAGAGGAATTATAAAAATTGTGTTAGTAGTAGTCATAGTACAGTCATGTCTGAAATCAGTTCTGAAAGAGAAGGTTAAGTGATGAAAGAGTAGATTTATTTTAAAAGTAATAATTCATTGAAGCTCTTCTACCTAGTGGGAAAGAATATATTTTGTTCTTATGAAAATGAAAGTTGTAGGTATTGTTACAGTTAGAGAAAAGTTGAGGCAGTATAATTTTAGAGATCTGCCATTTTTCATATTTTTCAGCCCTCATTGCTTTTTGATATGTTATCTTGTGAATGGTGGCAAACAGTGTTAAATAACTCTTGCAGTTCTTAATGGGTTTGAGTATGAAAGCTTAAAGATGCTGGTTTTGAGAGGAACTAATACCAAATATTATAAGATTATATTTAGCAAAATAACTTAGGAAACTGTAGAAGGCACAGAATGGGGTTATTCCTTAGGAAAAACCCTTCCATCCTATTGTAATGCGATTTTCAGTCTTGTCATGAGCAGTCTAAAAGGAGAAGAGGCTGATTTTGCTTCTTTGCACACAACACTAGTCTGAAACCACAACTGGCTGCTATAGCAGAAAGTCTTAAAAAATTAATCAAGCTCAGTGATGAATTAGCAAAGGCATATATCACCTAACCTGTAGGCGCACAAAACTCAGGACAAACAGCTGTTTTGACATTTCTAGCTGGGAATCCTGCCCTCCACAAACATATTTGATGCTCAGACATGGTCTCTTGGCTGTTTGCAGTCGTCCCCATCTGTCAGAATGGCACTGTGCCCACACACAAGGTGGTATGTCAGCTTCGCTAGGGCATAGGTGCCAAGTAAATTCTGTTGTTTGCAGAGCTTTGCATGTGCTGGTTCTTCAGTAGGAAGCCTCTACTCTGTCACAGCAAGGCTGCCTCTCAACATGACTCCCTACACTTGATTACACTTGTTGACACTTTGGTATCTAAGGAAGAATACTTAAATAGTACAAGCAAGAAACATCAGTACACAGGAATGGATTTAGGAATCTATATTGCACACACATTGAACATTCATTGCTACTTTTTTTTTTTTTTTTTTTTTTTTTACCCTGATCCCACAAGAAAAGCCTGCTTTTCAATGTGAGGCAAAAATAAATTAGATTTTTGGAGACAGATCACCTCCTGGCTCATCTTTCTAGTCTGGAGAGAAGTATATTGGTATGATTTATGTCATCATTATTATCACCCACAATTTATTCTCCTTCTCCATATTCTTCCCCTGCCCCTCACCCCAAAAAGAAAAAATTCCAGTTATCATCATGAACTCAGTCAAAAAAGAAAATAAACCACAATGGAAAATGGTTGCTGAAGTAAGGAAAGAGAAGCTTGACTCTTCTGTCTTATTGATTTTTGCAGTGGTGAAACTGTATTTACCACAGTGGAATAATCCTTGCTTTATCCCCGTGCATGAACTATGAGGGCAGAGAAAACCCAGGCACTTAAATTGGGTATTGTGCTTGGGCAACTCTGTGAACAGTCTATATATCTGAGAAAGCATAGGGATAGCTTCCTTAGCAATAAAGGACAAAATCACCTAAAATATGAGAAAATTGTGAGGCTGCAGAGACGTTACTGTACCTTCTTCTTGTAACAGTCTACATAGCTGGTGTAGGGAAGAAGGCTGCACTTCCTGGGGGGAACTGAGTTGTTCTTAGTTCTATTTATTATTGAAATTATTTTCTTTAATGAAAAGCTGAATGAACTGAATGAACTGAACTGAACTGTCCTTTCAAAAGACAACTCTGTCTTTCAAAAACACTTCCTCTTATTTGCACATAACTGGTTATTCATAGAAGTCAGAAACAGAAGTCTTCATCGTTCCTTTTACATCTTGTAGATTTTAAATTTCACAGAGATGTTTTCTGTAACAACGATGAGACTTTTAGCAACCTTACCAGCTGCTCAAAATTCCTACTTGTCTTTTCATCTCTTGTTGCCATATAACTACTCTGTTTTATGTGTGACTCATCCCTCTGTGTTTCAATCGTTTCCATTTCTGCATGTTGCATTGAAAAAGCTCATATAACCTGAGTTTTCAGCAGTATTTACTCTTTTTTCTAATAAAAAATCCAATTTCCAAATACCTATTCTATTTTAAAAACCTCCAATGTCCTGATTAGTCATAAATGTCTTTAAAGAGGTCTTTTAAAAGCTGGAAATAATCACAAATTGAAACCTTCCAGAAACACACATTTCTGCTCTTATCTATTTTATTTTTTCTATCCACTGATTGTAGTGACACATGTAAACTGAGTAACTCAGAAAGATTTAATCCAACAGAATGATACATAAAATAACTTCTTATTGTTTTTATTCCCTCCCTTGACATTAAGAGTATCCCTTACTCTGCTTTTCTCACATGTATCTTTTTGATTGGTGTATCTTATTTTCCCTCTATTTCCAAAATTCCCATTATATTTATTCTTAGGCTTTATTTGTACTGTAGCAGAAGTATTCCAAGCACTCATATTTTCCTAAATGTTTCTCAGTCCTCTAGTTCACGGTAGTGTTTGCCCATTTCTTTATTTTTTTTTTTTCCTACTAAGTTATTCTCCAACCCTCTAGCACTATATCATATTATTCTAACTACATAGTGTATCATTCTACCTCACCTGCCCTACCACTCTATCTCTTAGCGTTTTTGACAAATTATCACCATTATTTCCCTTCTAACTGTTCGTGTGCCATTCATCACCCATGACATTAAATAACTGCTCTTCTATCAAAATAATATACCTACATCATCTAGCCAAGTGAATATTCAACCATTTTCTATTAGAGATGGCCTGAGACTGACATATCTGTCCCACCTGGGTATTCATGTATAAATGGACGGACTGAACTGTTACCCAAAAAAAAAAAAAAAAAAAACCACCACAGGTGTGATGAGGTTTGGGTTTCCAGTTAAAACTTCCCTAAAATGATTTAATTTTCCTGCAAATGATATTCCATAGGTGCTTTAAAAGAGAAAACTTCATCATGGAAAATGTCACTGATGTAAAATATTAAGAGTGCTTTAATTCAACACTTTTCCATGTGAAAGACTTAACTTTTATTTATGTGTGTATTGAAGTAGTTTAATATTAGAAATGTTTGACTTCTTGTAATCACACCAGTTTACAAAATTGATCCATCTCCTTTAAGGCAAATCCATTCCCTGTACCTAAAAGAGAACTAGCTGAAATGGAGTATTTCACTACCACTCATGCTAATAGTTCATATTACATTTTAACTGCAATTAGAAAAAATCCCTCCAAATTTCCCTAAGCTAGAAATATTGACAGGAGCCATGTAGACCTTTTGAGCTGTGAGAATTATGTCTTATGCCTTTTATTGCTTTATGATTTTAAACGTTTGTGGTTGCATTCAGTACATGTAATATATATCACATTTCATTCATTAAAGAACTATGTTAATACAATCTGAAACTCTAATTTTATAAATCATAATATCTGGCAATTGCACTGAAATGATGATGTTAGACATTTAGAACTTTTTAATAAGAGAATAAGTTGGGCTGTGAGCACTCAAAGAAACAGCTTGCTGTATTAAGGAAAAGTATTTTAGGCTAGCATTTTTAAACAAGGTGCTGTACCAAGTGTAGAGACCACGTGAAAAAGAAGGTTTTGTGACACTCAGCACTGATGGTCCTGAAAATTAAACACCCTATTATGTTCCCTGTTACTGTCATGGCATTCAACAGGCTTGGATGAAAGAGGGAACGACCACAAGCCTCACTCGTCCCAGATTAACAGACCCGACCCTTAGCCATTAGTATAAACCAATGGAACTTGACTTATGTTTGCTCAGAAGCACAGCTTCAACAGAAATTTCACTTCTTAAGACTAATGCACAGTGACGGGATTTGGACATTCTTGAGAATTCAACTCCATTCAGGCTGAGCTGAGCGTACTTTTTCTACCTTTATTAAGTGATAGAAAAGCTTGCTCAGTTCATGAGAGAAAGCTACCTCCAGAAGAAAATTTCAGGTGTGGAACCCACATTCATATATCCTTTTCTGCATTCCTGATTATGGGTTTATGCCATGAGCATGGTGGTTCAGACTGGCCAGTTTTTCAATTTTACTGAATCTTAATGAAATTCATACAATTCAAATACAATCTTTAAGCACTCCTTTTGTGTGTCATTGTCCATATGACCTCTTGTAAATAGTTATTCATTATTAATTACCTTATTCACCTGAATTAATAAAGACCAAATCTCTCACCTGTTCACAATATAAAAAGAATACATTTCATCACTCTTCTTTTTTCCTTTTTCTCTTTTTCTTTGGTGATAAGGGAGAGGTCCTCTGGAAAAGAAAATCTGTACAATGATTTTGTTGCTGCTAGGCACTACTGTTGAAGGCAATCACGACACCAACTGGGTTTTCACATTCCTCTGAACAGTCTTGCACCTGATGACATGGAGTTATGCAGCTATTATTAAAGCTTGTGTCCTCTTCTTGGCCAGTGTTAATAGAGACATGCCAATCTCTGGAAGCAGTATGGGTTATCTATGATTACAGCAATTTTTCTCCTAACAGATGTAAATGGAATGGCATTACTCCAAAAAACAGAGCTGATTGCCTCTTGCTGTTTCCCATGATTGATCTCTAGAAGCAAAAGATGAGTTTTCTTTCCCATCTTCATATATGTAAAATGAGATTCCAATTAGTGGCATATCACTGGGTGCGCAGTGAGGAAGCTCTGTTTCCAGATGTGCATGTATTGTGAGTGAGAGAGAGTGGCAAAAGGCAGTGGTATAGTATCAGGCCAAAGCCAGACCTTCTGCAGCTAACCTGCCATGTCATCTGGCAGAAAAGTGCCTGTAGCCGCTTGTTTTTCTTGACATCCAGGAGGGCCCCACCAACCTAGATGGGCAACCTAGACAGGCAATCAATCTGTCACCGGTGCCTACCTAACCAACTAACCCTGCTACAGTTAACAGTACAGCTAACTTTAGCTACAAAGGAGTAACAGGTCTGCCCCCTTCCCTCTGGTGCTTGACCTGCTACTTCCTTTCTCCTCTGCTACCAGGTCTGTCAGAGCTATTCCCTGCACTAAAGCTGTTCTGTTTGTTCTTTCTTTCCCAAAAGCATATTTTGCTTCTCATGCTAAACCTATTTTGCATCATTCAGAATCTGTGAATACTAAAAAACCAAATAATGAATCAATTTCCTCTAATATTGCAACAATTCTGAAAGAGACCTCAAGTATTAGGCACTGGATTGTGAGGGGAGAGGGTTTACAGTCACATATTCTATGGGTCTCTTGTTTTTAAGGGAGGTATCCCTTTTACCTCTGTGTTGTGCCTCAACTAAGAAACTAGATTTGGGGGAAAAAAAACAAAACAAAACAAACTGACCCATGCTTTCCTCGTGCTTTTCATTTTCCAACAAGTAAAACCCACCCTTTTCAAAGCATCTGGCACATCTACATGGACAGATGCAGATAGACCCAAATTTATTCTGCCCACCCTGCAAGCTGTCTGGCCTTACTCCAGCTCCCATCCAAAAGCCATGTGGCTGTGATGGAGCATCACTGAGCCTGGACTAATAAACTCGACCTCTTGGGAGCTAAACACAACACCGTGCAGCTAATGCAGCTCTGCGGCTTCTGGCCAGGATGAGGCTGGCTGTTGGCTTGCTCAGAACATGAACAGAATAGATTCAGGTCGGTCTGTACTTGTGCTTAGAGATTTCTTTCGTGTTTCTCTGTTAGGTTCCTTTTTTACCAATACCTCATCCAAATAAAAAAATTCAACTCTTTAACCCTCGGCACACCTTCATTCACATAATCTGGTGAATATTTGTACCCATACACTGTTGTTTACAGTCCTAGCAAGAAAACAGCTGAAGCTGATTCTTATGCCAATTGCATCTTCAAAACTCTACTATACAAATAACTTACATGATGACAAATTTGCCTAACTGTACAAATAAAACAGTATAAAACGTTGGAATGAGGAAGGAGAAAATAGGTGATTTTGTTATTTAATTTGAATCTTCCTAAGCATTTAATTTTTGGATCCCAATCTGTTAGTCTCACACACCTTCCAAAAATTCCTCCATGCTCCCTATTTCTATACTGTGGGGCTAGAAAAACATCAGAATAATGGAGGAGGTGAGGAATTAGAGGAGATTTTAGTGACTGATGGATATTCTCTGTAGATGAATAACTCTGAAAGCCCATAGTTGGGGCAGGGTGTGAGAAGTTCTTAGAGTTATTATTCTGTTTTTTGTTTGGACAGGTGAGCTTTCATAGATGATACTAGTCATGATAAATATGTGTTGAGGCTCTCAAAATAGATATAGATTCATTTCCAGACAGAATCTTTTGGAGTTATATTCCCTGCATATTTTAATGTCTTCACCAATCTGGGGAATCACATAAGTAATGTCAGTAAAATTTGCTGTTCACTCCAAGCATGACAAAATTTTCTAATGAATTTAAGAGTTCTGTGTGCTCTTAAGACACAGCCCTTGTCTGATGGCATGCCTTCCAAAATAATTCTTTCTTATATGAATGGTGCTTAAAATACTATCTTAAGTCAGGATGTAAACTTAACCAAAGTTTGTTTCCTCAGTATTTCAGGATTTATTTTCTCTTTGATTTATTACCTACTTCTGGAATGCTATAGAAAAAAATAAGGTTAGATCTTGCTTGTTAGTTTTCTTCCTGAACAGAATAAATATAAAGACTTAATGTCAGAGAAGAAAAAAAAAAGAAAAGGGGGTTGAAACAGACACGTTTGGAGGTAGGAATCTTTACATATCTAGTAAGTAATCAACCTTGATGCGGCTTGCTGTTTTGTGTAGTTTGTATAACTGAGCGGTAAGGTTAGACATGCCAAATACGTAAAAGGCCTTTCACTAGTACCGAGGCTCTCCACCAAATCTCTTGAAGCTGACAGAACTGGAAAAAACTTTCACGTATTGCTGAAAAGTCATAGAATTAGAACCAAATTCTTCTGTGTTCCCAGCATGTTCTTGGCAAAGGTCAATGGACTGTCTGGGTACCAGATCAGTGTTGGTATACTTCAGACAGACTGAAAGCTGCTATAACTTAATCCTGCATGCTGAGGCACAGTTGGACGGTGGAAGTATGCTGGACTTTCTGTCCTTCCACTGTAAAATTATTTAAGAAGGTGAGCATGTTTTACAGCAGCCCTGCTTCCTTAGTAGCCATTTGATTTTGGTCTCTAAAAGAATACATACAGCAAAGACTGAAAGCTTGGGTTTGATACAAAGCTCTTTCTAAGCACTTCTACAAGCCTTGTAAGCTACTTTATCTATTTAGTACAGAAAATACAATTTTAGCTTTTACATTTTTCTACCCAGGGCTGTGGAAACCCAGTAATTCCTTAGCACTGCCTTTCGTAGAAGTCTCTTCACTTTCTTTGAGTCCCGTGCTTTTGCTCACAATCCCATACCTGTAACCAGAGCTGTTATGTTTTTCCACACCTGAAGGGCACCTGTAGACAACACTGTCATTTTGTATGAGTTTTATTATAGAGTTAGAGAAACAAGAAAACAAGAAATAAATCAAGCAAAGACTCCCTGAAGGAGAGAGTGTGTGTTTCTTCACTCGTATATCACAGCAGACCTGTGAATACAGCTGATTGATTGATAGAAATACAGTATGTGGAAAACAAATTCACTTATATTTACCTAAAGCTGTTTTCCTCACAGATGTTTGAATTGTCTACGTGATACATGAGACATGCTGTATGATTGGCAGAACTTGTAATTTACTTCAATTAATACAACCACATGCCTAGCAGTAATAGCAGAGAAACAGAAAGAAATATTTGACCTCAAGTGTATCTTATTATATGGTTTTAAAGAGTAGTTCTACACATGAAGAAATTAAATGAACTCACCTTAGATTGTAACATGCTATCATTCGGTTAGATATGAATACCTTAATGAATATTTAGAAAGCTAGACATGAAAGCTAAGTGCTTGGTCTCTGATACATAATCACTGCAAGACCTGAAGAGTTTACAGAGATCAGTAACAGGGCTAAAGAAGCACAGTGGAAGCTTAGACACTAAAGAAGTTGTGGGTTTGCCTTAGGGAAAAAAATAGATTTTTAAATTTTATTTTTAGGTTCTAATCTCTGTAAGTACAAAGCATCCTCAGGCCTGCAGGTTCACATTTCTACAACCTCATTCATTAAACAAGTTCTTTAATGCCAAATGGAAGGTATGTCTCAAGCAACCACATATTTTCAAGATCTATTTAGTGCAAATAAGTTCAAAGATTTTGCATTGCATGGAGAAAGCTAGACATTTAGGAAGAGCTATGTATTCAACAGGAACATATGTTGACCTTTGGCCATTGTGGTTTATTGACATAGCTGTTTGATACGTAGGAAGAAATTTCAATAATACACAACTAAATTACACAACTAAATAAAATACTTAATATTTACCACACAGAAGATGGGAAAAATACAGAAGTGCTAACTATGCACACATATATCAGAATGGACTAAATGAAATTCTGAAAGCTTTCATTACTGTCTCTAAAGCCTTTATAAACTGAAACATAGAAAAACAGGGGAGTAAGACAAAGCATAAGAATATGTGCAAAGGATACCTTGGATAGAAAACAATTTCAATGACCTTCTGAGCATATTTCTCTTTTGTCAGCAGTAATATTACAGCATTGGTGGTTAAATCTAATGAAATGAAGAAATTAAAAAAAAAAAAAAAGAACTATTCAGAGAACAAGAATAAAGCAAATATCCAAGAACTGTAAAAAATGTTCACCCAGTTAAAAGAAGTAATCCTTTAAATGACATGGAGGATTATAAAGCTTTACTGAATTTTCTCATACCTTAGACAGACACAGACACGACTGTTCTGAGCCTATCAAGGTCAATGAAAGCCCCTGAAGAGATGCCAAGAGTTCACTGAAGAAGAGCTTGAAGGAATGAACCCAAGTTTCACTTTCAGCTGTTGTAAAACTCATAAAGAATATTGGCTTTTTGGAGTTGGAGGCAGTCATGGAATTGGTCAACAGATTAGTAGTGAGGACTCTTGAGGAAGAGAATCAGTTGATTCTGTGTAGAGATGAAGAAAATGCTCCTGCAGACATAAACAATGTACTCTTGATGAAAAATAGTAGTTTTCTTGTGCCAAAAAGTTCCTTTCAGCGTTTAGAGTGAGATGTGCTCAGCAATCTCTCCTTTAAATACTGAACACTGCCCATGACTTAGCTTGGTGCTGTATAGTGATGTAACCTGGACTGTAAAATGCAAAAAGAATAAAAGCCTAGGTAACACAAAAAATGAGAACTAGAAAAAGAGAAGGGACATGCTATGAGTAGGATCTGAATGAAGACTGGCAGACTGCTCAGTTGCAGTCAAGAAGGAGTGCTTGAGGAATCCTTCTGCTTGGCAACAATAAGAATTTGTGATGGAGAAGCAGCTGGAAGCCAGGCATGCTATCTTAGGGAAGCTAAAATAAATCTAGAGACTTATTAGAGACATCTGAATTGCTGTTCCTTAGGTCTTACTGAAAATCCCAGAGAATATCAGACATCATTAACTAAAATGTGAGACTCCAAATAAAATATTTTGGCAAATTCTGAGTAAAATGAAGAAATCTGAATAAATGTTAGGACTAGTTTTAAGAAAATCCTCAGCCAGCTCACAAGTCAGAATGCAGAATTCAGCCCCATATTTCTAATGTCTGAGATGTATTAATTATTACAGCTTTATATACCTATCCTTTAATCTCCATTAAAATAATTAAAAGTGTACTAAATTACATGGTATTATATGAAGTTACATAAAAGAAAATTCTCAACAGAACAGAGCCTTTTAAATGCTGTTACTACTAAATGTGATTAAAGTGTGATTTCTTCCATCAGGACAGATGAAGAGCAGAAAATTTCCCACAGTACTTGTAAATCGAACAGAAAAACCTGCTTATTGGCCACCTAAATTGTTTTTGTAACAGACTGATACATCTCAGTTACTTATGTGAATAAATATCAAGAGAATAAGCCTCTTATTTACAAGAACTCTCAAGTGGTAACTGCCTGGAACACAGAAAATTATCACAATATCAGTTCTCTACCCAACAGCACATATGCTAGATACAAGCATCTCGGGACAGCATAGCCGATAACGTGCAGCTTGTAAAGCGTAGCATAAAAGCATCTTCTAAAGTCAGGGTCAGACTATTGCACAAGAGGGTGACTGAAGATGAAAAACAAGCAATACTTTCAGGAGGCATGTTAGGTAAAATTACAAATTTATTTTTAAGAACTAAGGAAGCATTCTGAGCAATAATTTTCTGAAATCACAGGAAAGAAACAGCAAATTTCATCTTCTTTTAAAAGTAGAAAAAATTAAGCTTGCCACATTTCTGATTAGGACATTGAAAAACTAATCCTGCCCGTGTCATGACATACTGCTAGGCATTCATAACACATAAGAAAACTCATTGTACCATCTGCTGCAAAGTTTATCAAGTTCATAATGGTATTGCATTATTAGCCAATCTGTTAAAGGAATCACCATTGTCCAGCAAAAAGAAAAATTATTAGTTTTTAAAGTTATATTTTGTCATTTAAACCAGAGCAGCAGTTGGGTTTTGTCTAAACTGGCAACTTAGATGATTCTTGTCCTAATTAAAATACCTGCACAAGGTACATAAGAAATGAGTGTCTGCAAGATATTCCAGACATTTTATTACTTTACTGCTGAAAGATTTAGATTAAAAAATAATATCTTTATTGATGATCTGGATGAGGGGATCGAGTGCACCCTCAGTAAGTTTGCAGATGACACCAAGCTGGGTGGAAGTGTCGATCTGCCTGAAGGTAGGAAGGCTCTACAGAGGAATCTGGAAAGGCTGGATCGATGGGCTGGGGCCAACTGTATGAGGTTCAACAAGGCTCAGTGCTAGGTCCTGCACTTGGGTCACAACAACTCCATGCAACGCTACAGGCTTGGGGAGGAGTGGCTGGAGAGCTGCCTGGCAGAAAAGGGCCTGGGGGTGTTGGTTGACAGCTGCCTGAATATGAGCCAGCAGTGTGCCCAGGTGGCCAGGAGGGCCAATGGCATCCTGGCTTGTATCAGGAATAGCGTGGCCAGCAAGACCAGGGAGGTGATAGTGCCCCTGTACTTGGCACTGGTGAGGCTGCACCTTGAATACTGTGTTCAGTTTTGGGCCCCTCACTACAAGAAGGACATCGAGGTGCTGGAGCGTGTCCAAAGAAGAGCAACGAAGCTGGTGAAGGGTCTAGAGCACAAGTCTTATGAGGAGTGGCTGAGGGAGCTGGGGGTTGTTTAGTTTGGAGAAGAGGAGGCTGAGGGGAGACCTTCTTGCTCTCTACAACTACTTAAAAGGAGGTTGTAGAAAGGTAGGCATCGGTCTTTTTTCCCAAGTAACAAGTGATAAGACAAAAGGAAACAGCCTCAAGTCGCACCAGGAGAGGTTTAGATTGGATATTAGGAAAAATTTCATCACTGAAAGGGTAGTCAGGCACCGGAACAGGCTGCTCAGGAACGTGGTTGAGTCTCTGTCCCCGGAGGTATTTAAAAGATGTGCAGATGTGGTGCTTAGGGACATGGTTCAGGTGGACTTGTCAGTAATAGGTTTATAGTTGGATTCGATGATCTTAAAGGTCTTTTCCAACCTAAACAATTCTATGATTCTATGATTTATTTAGCCTCAGATACTGAAGTCTTCAACTAGTATGTAAATGGATGGATAGATGATCTAGTTGAAGATGTCCCTGCTTATTGCAGGGGTGTTTGGACTAGATGACCTTTAAAGGTCTGTTCCAAACCAAACTATTCTATGAGTCTATGATTAGACGAATCATATTTGTTATTATGAATAGATGGATGGATGGATAAATGAATGGGTGGATGGATGAAATCTCTGTGGCCTGAACTTCAGTCACCCCAGCCATCTCCACATGACTGTGAATATCTGAAGAGCCATACCAAGGTGAATGAGGAATTGTGGAAGACAACTAATGGCAAGGCTCTTTTGTAAGCAGTCCTTTGCAAACATCAATGTAAGGGTTACCTTATGCAAGGTACAGCTGTCTGGGGCCATAGAAAAATGTTACTTGGTATGGGCCTGTAGCTTAAAGCAGTTTAAGGAAGCCTAATATTGCATCAAATAGTCCAACGAGGTTATTATGACCTGTGGAGACCACTAGGACACTCTCAACTATAGCAAGACCATCTTTCAACTCCAAAATTGTTCGGACTTGAAAAGACACAAAGACACATTAAATCTCTCAGGTTCCTCAGCTCTGTCAGTTCTTACAGAAGCCTTACAAAACTTCACTCCTGTGCCATAAGGGCTCTACCATAATATCTTCCTGTTTTGTAGCTCTGTCTAGCACAATACCAATGCTATTAGAATACATATATTATATATGACAAATGCAGATAATAAACAGTAATGATGTGTGCTGAATAGGACAGTATTTTTCTAACAGTTTCTATTGGGTTTGCATGGCAAGTTTTGGTAGCAAGGCTCTACAGGGGTGGCTTCTATGAGAAGCTGCTAGAAGCTTCCCCTATGTCTGACATAGCCAACGCCAGCCAGCTCCAAGATGAACCCACCGCTGGCCAAGGCCAAGCCCATCAGCGATGGTGGTAGCACCTCTGTGATAACATATTTAAGAAGCGGAAAAAAACCTGCTGCACGGAACAGCAGCAGAGAGAGGGGTGAGAATATGTGAGAGAAAAAACTGCAGACACCAAGGTCAGGGAAGAAAGCAGGGGATGAGGTGCTCCAGGCACCAGAGCAGAGATTCCCCTGCAGCCTATGGTGACGACCATGGTGAGGCAGGCTGTTCCCCTGCAGCCCATGGAGGTTAACAGTAGAACAGATATCCACCTGCAGCCTGTGGAGGATGGACCCCATGCTGGAGCAGGTGGACGCATCCAAAGGAGACCATGACCCCGTGGGAAGCCCGTGCTGGAGTAGGCTCCTGGCAGGACCTGTGGACCCATGGAGAGAGGAGCCCATGCTGGAGCAGGTTTGCTGGCAGGACTTGTGACCCCGCGGGGGACCCACACTGGAGAGTCTGTTCCTGAAGGACTGCACTGCATGGAAAGGACATGTGAAAAGAACCCAGGCTGGAGCAGTTCATGAAGAAGTACAGCCCATGGGAAGGACTAACATTGGAGAAGTTCATGGAGGACTGATTCCCATGGGAGGGACCCCACACTGGAGCAGGAGAGGAGTGTGAGGAGTCTTCCCCTTGAGGAGGAAGGAGAGGCAGAAACAATATATGATGAACTGACCATAACCCCCTGTCGAGGACTAACCAGAATTGTCTCGACATTGCCATTCTACCGCCATCTTCTGGGTCCGACATCCAGCCCCCGACGAAACCACCACAGCCCATGCAGAGACCAGGACACGAAAGGCGGGACCATGGACTGCACACACGCCTGCGCAGACACCAGGGCGCAAAAGGCAGAGGCCAGGGCGCGGAAGGCAGGGCCATGGACTGCACGCACGCCTGCGCAGAGACCAGGGCGCGAAAAGCAGAAGCACAAATTACATGTACGCAGACCTGCTCTGTGCATGTGCATGGCCCTATAAAAGGACCGCGTGCGCCTTTTGAGGTCCTCTTTTTCTCTTCTCGTCCTTCACCGTGCACCTCCTTGGAAGCTGCTCCTGCGGACACAGAGGCTGGACCGACTGGACCTTTGATCGACGGGACAACGCCGGACTCGGAGTGGCAGTAGCTAGTTCCCCTACGTGGCTCTTTTCTCACCCGCCTGAGCACGCTCTTTCTATTTTTCTCTCTTTTCCTCTCTCTCTTTTTTTTTCTTTTTTTCCCCCCATCTCCCTACCCGGTCCTCACCCCTTCGTTTGCCAAAATAAAGTCAAAAGGTTGTACGGCATTTGACCTCATTTGCGTCTTAATCTCATCCTTGGGATCGTATCGAAACCTCTCCCGACATTGGATCGGGACACCCCCCATTCCCTGTCTCCCTGTGCTGCTGCGGGGAGGAGGAGGTAGAGAAACTGGGAGTGATGTTGAGCCTGGGAAGAAGGGAAAGGTGAGGGGAAGGTGTTTTAAGATTTTATTTTATTTTCTCATGACTCTGTTCTGATTTGATTGGTAATAAATTAAATTAATTTTCCCCAAGTCAAGTCTGTTTTGCCCATGATGGTAATTGGTGAGTGATCTCTCCCTGTCCTTATCTGGACCCACAAGCCTTTTGTTATTTTTTCTCTCCCCCGTCCAGCTGAGGAGGGGGAGTGATAGAATGGCTTTGGTGGGCACCTGGCATCCAGCCAGGGTCAACCCCCCACAGAGTTATTAGGATTTCTAGTGTGTGCCCTGCTCTTATTACCACAGTCAGTCAAACATTGGCCCGATAGGCCTGTACAAGGGCCTTTCCTAAGGAGTGGTTAATTCACAGATTTCAACTATTTAAACTCTAGCTGTTTTTTCTGCTGAGCCTGAGAAAGGTATTCTGACAGGTGCAAATTATTCGAGAGATGATAGATTTTTGTGAAGCAGTCATTTTACATACACAACAATATATACAGACACAAAAACTCTTTAGATAGAAATGGTCTTTTGTCTTAATATCAAAAGAATTCCATTCTCCCAACTCCCTGAAAGTGTTAGAGAAACAATTTAATAAAAACTTTTCAGAAATGGTCCAAAAATGTTTGCTACTGTACCTTTGCTGCAGGGAGAAACTTTTAGTTTGTCATGTTCCTCCCTGGCCATCCCTGCGGATGTGAACAATCATTTTGACAGAAGGTGATCAGGGATGGGATTCATCTTACAGAACTTCGGTCATCCAAAAGTAGGGCAACTAGTCTAAGCTAGCTGCCTAAGCTCCCTTTGTAAGACAGGAATAGAGGGCAATATGGGCACAGCGTGCCTCATCCCATCTCTCAGATACTGTTTTGGAATGGGGTAAATCATCCACCAGCAATGCACAGTTCCTTCAGGTGCACAGTTGAGAGAGCATAGATTATTAGTTTAGACAGCTCAAGTTAGCTATTAAGGCTCCCTCCAAATGTATTGCATGCTGTAGAGGAGACAGGTCTAATGTGTTTCATAGTCCTCACCTAAACATTAGCTGTTTAGTTGAATGGTTGAAGAACTCAGTAGGTTTCAGTGACTGTGGCACATATTTAGTGCTTGTTCCTCCACTGACTCCAGAAGAAATTAACACAGACACTGTGTTATCATGGATTATCATAGATATGATAGCTGCTGTGTTCTATTTCCTGGCGATTCCCAAATTTGTTTTAGAAAACTGAAATGAGCTTCATACAAAAAAAGTGCTCTGGAGAAATATATGAGTGTCAGGTGAGGCAACCATATTTTACCATATACCATACCTTAAGCTACAGCAAGTTGTAACACAACATAAAATTAAAAAACAGGAAAGGAAGTTGAAAAAAAAACCCCTATTTACTTTCATCTCTGTGATTCCAACCCTGACATTAGCTTTTATGTGGGAGCATATGGACAGTATTTATTAAGAGAAGCCACTATTATAGATGTCAGATGAAGGTGTAGGGTCACTTCTGTAATGCCCTTTTGTCAATGTAACCATTTTCAACAAGGCTTATTCAGGAGAATAGAGGAGAAATTACCATCTCTATTACTGAATGTCAACAAAACAGTATAGATGGAAACAATTGTCTCATCATCTAATACTGGCTCAAACTGCCCTTGACATTTCTATTTTGACTTTTTGAGCACATAAGATGTACATTACCACAAGTTAACTCTTTTGGTTGCTGACACTTTATGGGTTTAGCGTATCATAGGTTACTAAGATACACCTTGGGAAGCAGAACGTGCAATAACTACACCTGCTGACAAATGTCCTTCCCTGCAGAGCTGCAATAGTTGGGGAGGCAAAGAAGACTTGCATGTATCTTTTTGTTCAACCGCTTAAGAACATTGCTTTGACAAAGCCATTATTATTATTTTGAGGAATAAATACACAATTAATAGATAAAAGTCAGGACAAGTTCACAAGAAACACTTTATTCAACAGTACAGTAGTGTTTCTGCTGGGTGTTCTTGCCAGAAGTCAATTTTACAATGTTTAGCTGTAAACTGTAATAGATATTAAAACATGTCAGCAGACTTCTTTATGTTAAAATATTACCAACTGATTTTTTTACATTTCTGTTATGAAACACATTTTCATCATATTTAGCACAGTGCAGTTGTATTTCAAACTTTCTATTAAAAAAGTGCAAATATATGTACTGCTTTGAAATGATAATAAATTAACATGCATATTTACTCTCATTCCTTAAGTTTTCAGCTGCAGCAATGTTACAGATCATAAGTTCTTTCTGCCACTAATACCTAATCATCCAGGTAATAATTTATACCACAATATTGAGGTGAACACACCCTATCCAATATATCATTGCTGCAGACCTGTCACATATTTCATACACTTGTTGAAGGTTCAGGTCCTGTCCTGTGTTTTCAAGCTCACTGAGGCATTAGGATACTCTTTTCTCCTTTTTTGCCCTCTAAAAGTCTAACTCTTGAATACAACAGAGACAGAACAAACCACCTTTCTTGAGAATTTTCTATAATAGCTCACTTTGAGCTATAGAAGACAAACACAAGTGACTGAGATAAAAGTACTCTTTTGCGAATGTTGAATAAAAATTATCCTTGACTTCTGTATAGTAAATTGTTTACTACTTTTATTAATAATTATTGGATTTAAATCTTGCTTGTTTGCATGTGGGAGTGAGGGTTTCTATCTATATGTAAAAAGACCTAGATTTGGAGAACTGTGTTGCATGCAGATGCACCTACCAACACTATGGTAAAAGACAGATTTTGGGTTGAGATGGTTATGGGAGTTTCCTTAATGTATGAATCCACCAGCAAGTAATTTCTACGGTAAAAGTGGTACAAAAGTTCCAGTATGTATTTCCATGATGTAAACACATGAGAGAGTTCTTAAGGTATCAAGCTGCTGTATAGAAGTGGTTCTGAATGTGTGATTGTCATATTAGTTTGAAAATATTTTTTTATCTGCTTGCTTCTGAGTATGTCCTTTATCACCTGACAACACCTAAAGGCTGTATCACACCAAGAATGCCAAAACTTTTATTTTGACAAACATGGTTTGTATATCCTTAGTTAGGATCTGTGACAACATTTAGAGCATATGTAGAGAATGAATAGCAATTTGCTGGAATTTACTACCAATTCCAAATTAGAAGTATATCTATTCTCTCCAAAACCAAGATTTGTTGCTCAGAATTCAAAGGTCCAATTCACAAGCTCTTTTTGGGCACATTTTGACATTAACATATTCCTTAACCATTATAACCAGTTGAATCAACTGTATGTTCCAAAAAAACCTTAACTTTTTTATGTGAACTGATAAGTATATCACTCTCATTTTATCGTCTAAAGTACGTGTGTAACCATGACTTCAGAAAGTAATGGTATATTTTTATAGAGACATGCCCATGTATTTTTATCTAAAGCTTCATCAACTGTAGAATTTCTAGAGTAATTCCCAAAATTTTTGTGCTATTATAAAGTTGTGTTCCATTTGTGTGTGTGTAAATGCCTTTTTCCAAGATTTTTCTTATATGTCTGTAACAATATCACAGCACAATTCATTTATTAGTCAGAATATAGTGGCATTATTTCCCAGAAGTCAGTCAGGTATTTTGTTTTTTCTATTTTAAACAGATTTGTGTTGAGTAGCTGAAGAATGTGAACTTCCCATCAGTGTAATCATAATGAGAAGCTTATAACAGCAGGTGCTTTAATCATGTTACAGACAAATAACAAATTTTGGAAGGAATGATACAATTACACTGATCAAATATATGAAACAGATCCAACAGCTTCACAATTTTAATCTATCAAAATTACAGTATTAAAATGAGTCAGAAAACCAGTTCTTCTGAGGCAGCTGAAGTCAGATGAATCAAGAAATGTGGTTTCAATGTAAGGAAGGTATTCTTGCTCTTTCTTGCATATTTTACTTCAAGTGTGTTTTAGATTTGTATTAGCTTTGACTTTTAAATCAAATATGTATCTTTCACATAGCAATCTTGAAAACTGCAAGTTTATCACAGAACCTTTTTCATTTTACAGTGTTCTCTAGTTCAGAAATGTTCATGTATATTTAATGCTATAAGCAGAATTCTTTCAGCTTACACTATGAATCTCTTTTTCTCATTGGGAAGATCATTTAGATACACTGGACTTATTCTCCATGCGCAATTCTGTATCACAGGCGGAAGTTCTGAACTTTTGATTCTGAGCAATTGATGACCATGATTAAGACTGGAAAGGAGAATTGTATCACAAAACTTGAATATCTTCAATCTGGTTCCATGTTCTGGGAAGAATATGTGTTTTGTGAAAGTTTCAGTTCCTTTATCTCGTCTTCTGTAGCCTTTCAGGTGTAGGAGAATCACAATGAACATCTTAATTCAACAGAAAAGTATGCAATATACAACTTACTGGTGTGTTTTCTGGTGGGGGCTACAGGTTATTGATCTCAGATCCCAGGTTCATTTATTTTTCAATATAACTGAATGAATATAGCTGATCAATGTAATTCAGAGTGTGTACTCTTGCCAATTTATTGCAAAACAGGCAGTGCATATTTATGTCAAACAAAAACACACCAACATTGTGATGCAGCTGGAGCTCTGGTGATACTAACTTTTTAAGCCAACATAGCTGTACCATGCAAATTTATTTTCTCAGAAACAGCAAGTGTACCAAGTTCGAATAAGACTTTCCTCTTACTAGATTAAAAAAGGACATAGTTGTGAAATAAAATTACCTGATTTCCTATCTGGAAAGTAGTGTTATAAAAATGAACTGTAGAGTTAAACAGAGGAGAGACTAGAACTGTATTCTAAAGTAGCTAAATCAAGATAGTTCATGCTATATCAGTCTTGGTTTGTAACACATGCTGTCAATAAGGAGAACTCTTTTAAAATGACATTGTCCAATGGGAAGGGCAGAAAATTTCAATAGCCTTTCAAATAATTCAGTAACTGTTGGGAAATTTGTCTGTATAACTTCTTTGGGTACATAACTGTTCTTGGTTCCTTAATCTCTTCAATGTTAGAAGAATTAAAAAGAAATCTCAGCTGAGGAGTTTCTATTGATCTAATTTTAATGAAGCATTCAACAGTTTCAAATAAATTGATATATTTTTTAGCGTCTGGGGAAGATGGAGAGTGAATAAAAGCCCTTTACATTCCTATCAGTATAGTTGATCTAAAAACTTTATTTCCATCCCACAGGAAATTCTGACATTGTAAAATTTATTTTTTTTATTTGGATTGAAAAATGAAAGTATAGATGTTTCTTGATGCAGAGAAATTTGGAAAAAATAGTCACTTAAACATTACTGTGTTTCATTTTCATGGGTTTTCATTCCCATGTGATAAAAACAGTGTAACACAAAATATCAACTTCTAATATTGAAGTGAAATTCAATAATAAAGTTCAAATGGAATACCTCTTTCTTACTGAAGTAAGTGTGCATTACTAACCTAAAACCAGAAGGTAATGCTGATCTATTTCATGCTTTTCCTTTAAAAATATTACTGATCTATTGGTACTTCTCTGTTTTCTGATGAAAAAAGTTTGTCCCAGATTTACTTACAGCAATCTTAATAGAGTAATTCCCTGTTCCATAGGAGACAATGGAGATGTGGACGTATTTAGAGGTGATTTCTTTCCCCCCATTTTGAAGTAATGTTTTATGGAAATGGGGCTGATGACTGATACAAGATATATTATTTTCTCAAGATTTTTTCTTCTGATTTTTTTTTTCTTTAAATATTCAACCTTTTTTTCAGTGATTTAGTATGATTATAGGATCCCAAGGAACATTTTTGTTTGCTAAGGAGGTACAAATCCTTCCAGTCAGTCAGTGGAATCCATTGATGTCAATGGAAGTTTTGCTATGTGAATCTAACTGATTTTCAGCAGAACTAGAATTATTTTTTAAATTTTCTGTCAGTTCTAAAAACAATTGCTTTGAGTAGATCCAACTTTTTTTTACAAAGTTTTACTGGAAAATAATTTCAACAAAAATTCATCTCAAGAAAAATAATGACTTTTTATACATAAAGTTGAAGGAAATTTCAACATGAAAATGCAAAAAGTTTTTATTTTAAAAAGAAAAATTTGACTTTTAGTTACCTAGTTGACCTGAAATCGGTTCAGAAAACATTCAGTGTTGCTCAGCCTGCATTTTCAGCTACACGGATATTTAATCTGAAAGTATTTGCCCTGCTCTATTTCTCAGTTATCTTCAAATACTCTTAAAATAAAGAAGCTTGGCTTGCTTCCTTCTCATCTCAGTTCTCCCCCACCTTGCTCAAATTGTTGATCAAATAGTTTGCCTAACGTTTTGCATAGGAACTGTGTCTGTAGCCACAGATGCAAATGCATGTGTTCCCATTATGCAGGCTGAAGAGCTGATAGTGTCCATAGACACTTTTCCCATGAATATAGTTGATAAGCACATCTTATTTAGGAGGGAATTGATTGTGAAGTCCTTTGAGGCTAGTTCTCTTAGTTCTTTAGCCCTTGTGATTATCACTCTTGCAAAGCAATTGGAGGCTGCTGAAGTGTAAAATGAGACTGATTCACCCCATACGTCTGTTGCAGACTCTGCTTGTTTTTCCTGTCGTTCAAGTTATTGGGGAAGAATTAATTCCTCCTCAAGAACAATGACATTCTTCATGGGCACCAGAGGGCCGGGTTAACTGTGTTGTTAGCTTTAGGTGCCACAGATGACTTGTTTTTTAGGAACAACTGATATTTGGAACATAGCTTGAGAAAACCTTTGCTTTTAGAAAGCTGTTTTCTCTTTCATTGTTAACTGTAATAGGATGGGTATATTATTTTATTCCAGTTCTCTGTTTTCCAGTAAGTTACCTTTTGTAGTGTTATTTTGAGGTTATGATGTAGACTCAGATTCAGCATGAGCTGTTCTGGGCTTCATTCTGTGGTTCATCACACTAAGAGGTCTAGTAGGAATTCTTTCTTCCCTACTTGTAGAGAAAAAGCAGAAAGAAGAGCAGTTTCCATGACCTGCACACAAAATTCATTTACAAAAAATCTGCTAGGAATGATCTTGAGAGCAGAAAGTTAAGAACTTTTGATAGAAACTAGACATACAATAGTCCTATAAGCTAGTGTAGCAAGGTGGGAAAAAAAACATTTAACTGTTTTTTCTACAAGACTTCGGATTTTTAGCTAAAAGCATCCTTTGCTATCCAACTTAAAGGCTGACAGAATGACATTCTAGAACAGGGATGTTTCTCTAGTGTGAAGTGCAGGAAAACAGATTTTGGTTTCTCCCTTTGCATAATTATGAATCTTTCAATCACTGCTGAGAAATTTTCATACCTCTGAGAAATTTTAACTTTCTGTCTGCATTTGTTTGTCCTTATATTCGAGGGCTCAGCATGTCTGTCCTGAATATTTCTGTGATTGCATACTAGGATACCAATAAGAATGACTAGAATGAACACAGCGTAATGGAATAACCTTATTTTTAAGGAAAAACTACAAATGAGATAATTGAAGGAAAAGCAGTTTTTGTGCCTCCCTGTGCTCCACTGGTTCATCTTTGAGTCAGCTGCTATCTAAATCTTACATATGCCCTTTGAAGAAATATGAAAAGTTAAATGACATCAGGATGGAAATTGCCATCAGCTGATTTTGCAGTATTTGCTCCTACCTTTTGCGCACTGGCCTAGTTCTTGGGGTACCCAGCCAGGAAATGACATATCTACATTACAACCATGGCTTAAACTTCATGATGACAGCCTTTTCTATCTGAACCTCAAAAATCTGGCTCTAACCAAGCCTGCAAAATATCCTAAGTCAGACCTTACCATCTCTCCTATGAGAGATGAGCCCAAGGATGCCAAGTAATGGGATGAGAAGGAAAGAAACAAGAGGCAATCTGACTCTACTTGACTTTTTGTAGCACTCAGAAGATAAATGGTCCTTTTTTTCTTTTTTCTTTTTTTTTTTTTTTTTTTAGTGACATATAAAATGCATACTTATGTCAAGAACCTGGGTTTCAAAACCTTTCTGTCCTTTCCTAAGTGCTTTAGCCCATGTTAGTTAGATTAAAATATCTTCAGTGTCTTCAACAGGAGCAGTAGGGAATATTCCACTTGAAGCAGTTATACAGCCCACTGATTTTGGATATAATAGGTATAGGTTCAATTCCTTTCAGGATGAACAGAATGCAAGTATTCCACTTGGGAGACACTTTGAGGGAGAATCAGCTTGCAGGTTATGATATCTAAACCGAAGACTCCACATGTCTATAGATTAAGGGTTTAAGCTCCACTTATCCTTAATGGGATTCTTAACAGTCTGTGTAACCTTGAGCTGACCGTGGCTATCTGCTTTCCTTAGGAAGAGTTGAATTGTTCTCCATGATTCCTTGGCCGTGCTGACTGAGTGGCCTCTGCCTGTACTGAGAGCTTAGACACCTACCTCATTTGCAGAAACTTTCCATCGTGATTGCCTAGAAGTAGATGTTTGAATCTGAGCTGAATCCCACCCCATGTTTCTCTTCTTCCATTACATCTTCTGAAGATCCCAGGAACATCCCTGTCAGTTCACTAGTCTGTAGACATACGAACTGAGCAAACTATTTCAACTTTTGCAGGTTTTCAGATGCACCTACTCTCCAAATAGGGAATATTTTCTCTGCTTACTGGAATGTGAAGTTAGACATACAAGATTGTGCTCCTTTTCTAAACCTACTTGTGAGACAGTGCATAAATTGAGTAGATTGGATTCTACCTTAATTGCAGAACATTCACATTTGAACTATAGGGTGTTTATCATTTTGTGCATCTTTAGCTCTGTTAGAACAGCTCCAAAATTATTCTAGTAGCTTTTAAGCTTGTTTTGCTGATGCTTTTTTTTTTTTTTTTTTTTTTTGGGGGGGGGGGGGTGGGGGGGGGAAGAGGTCTGTGTGCTGATTATTGTTGTTCTTTCTTCCTTAGGAATATATATTTAAAATTTCCCTGCTGCCTCACAGTTCCCACACAATGTTTGCTTGATTGCATATTCTTTGTTGTTTAGTCTGGTTTGTCTTTCTAGTGTGAGGTCTTGCAAGCAATGTTAATAGACCATCCACCCAAGAGGTATTTATGAGTAATTTTCTTTGGCACCTGAAAGATTTATGATCAAAATATTAAACATGAATAGGAAACTGAAATAAATAAATCACAGGTTAATTCTACAGATGTATACTGATTTATTTATATGTGGGTACAGCACTCAGAGACCCCAGTTTTACTTCAGATTTCTGCTGACATATATAGGCAGGCAGCAATTCCAGCTCAAGGCTAGGTGCGAGGGACTCTCATATTCAACTCACTATCAGTACCAAGTTCTTCCACAGTTTTTGATGAGGCTTTTGGGGACAGATCCAGAAAAGTTTGTGAGCTGTACCTGTCTGCAGTATTCAGACTACATTAGGAACTTCATTTCACCAAAGCAACACTTAAAGTATCATTAGTGGGCCTCAGCAGGACAATCCAAACCACCTAAATCAGCAGTCTAGACTCTGTAAGTAGACAGTGGAGAGAGGTAAGGCCCTCTTAGGGTCTATGAGCATTTATTTTGGTTAGCAAACTATTTCTCTCCCTTGACTACTCGGAGTGTACACACCTACTTCAGTGTTACCGCATAGTGAGCAAGGGGCAGCTTAGAACTAGCCAAGAAATAGCAGCCCCAGTCTCAGCTGAAAATTTGGAGACTAAGCCTTGCCTGGAACAGCATATAACCGGATCATTTGTTTTGTTTGTTTGTTTGTTTTTTTCTTCACGAAAAATTACAATAAAGTATAGTAAAACCACATATTTATTTTTGACCTTTTTCACACAAGTTGTAAAAAATTGGCAGTACACAGAACTATCAAAATAAGTGATGATTTATTCCTTAATAATGTGATTTAAATGTTATTTTTCACTTCAGGAACAACAGCAAATACCACTGTTTCCTGGAGCTTGTCTCCGTATTCCTGCATTCTTATATATATGAAGGATTTTCTTACACCTGTCAGTCTTCTCTGCCAGCTATTGGGCTTTCTCCTGCTCTGCATGTTTTGTTGTGTTATCTAGGCAACTTTCCAGTTTCATTCAGCACTTGACAGTCCTCTTATACTGCTTGTTTTTTACTCATACATAATGATGCACACAATGATTCTGACAAATGATTAACAGACATTTTAATGCTGCTAACCTTGCTTGCTGTTCCTCCTTGTACATCTCCTCTGTTTTAGTTGACTCTTTTCCTGGTGTGTGTAAACTATACTTCAAACTCTCTCTCACAGCTAGTCTTTGTAGGGTTCTCAGATGTCAGAAAGCTCAATTTTGTTTAGAAATTTTGAGCCTAGACTCTGTTCATTTCCAAGCATTATTCTGTAAATGATAACAAACTAACATCATGCTCCAAAAGGCTCATTGCTTGTCAAGTTATTTTTAAAAATATCATCTTCTAAACGTATTCTGAGGTTTATTTTAACTCTTCACAGACCTTCAAATAACGCTGACATCCATTTTTAAGACATAAAAATTTGGTGTTACTTTCTAAACTTACAAGGTGATTTAAGGAGATATTGTTTTGGACGAGGTATTTCTTCTGAAAAGGAAAGCAAAAGCATGATTTATATAGTTCATGACATGAGCACTAAAATATTCTGTGTTCAGGCAGTGAATGAAGCTACCAAATTTTAGATGCTTGGTATTCTGCTGTGTTGCTACTAACATTATATCCAAAGTAGAATTCAGGTTTCTGCTTTCTCTGTTATAGGCACTTCCCTGTTATCATGGATTTAGTTCATCTTAAAATGATGATCATGAATCTCAGTGGTGTTTGAGAGCTTGCAGTAGTGATTAACAAAGGCCTGTTGCTATTCTGAAGTGCACTGAAGTATGTAATTAAACTTTTTTTTTTGTCCAGATTGGAGCTGAGTTTTGAAATAAGAGTGGTTTGATTGAAAACTTAGCTTTGTGAAATAGTTGAGTTTTTCCCAAGCTAAAGCAAAGTTCAAAAAACTGATGCTATAGTTAAAAGAGCTTGAGCTTAAACTATTAATAGGAGGACCTCAATGCTGACACTGCCTTTAAACTCACCCAAAGTCCTACAATTCATGATGACTGCATGTTCATTTCAACTTGATATAAAAATACACAAATGTCTTGGCTATGTTCATTCCCTTGGTGGACACCAAGCTGGTCATGAGCCAGCAATACACCCATGCAGGAAAGCAGGCCAACAGCCTCCTGGGCTGCATTAGGCAGAGCATTGCCAGCAGGTCAAGGGAGGTAATCCTCCTCTACTCTGCACTGGTGAGACACATCTGGAGTGCTGTGTCCACTCCTGAGCTTCCAGTAGAAGAAGGACATGAACATACTGGAGTGAGTTCAGCCATGGACCACAAAGATGATTAAGAACCTGGAGCATCTGTCTGGGACTGTTCAGCCTGGAGAAGAAATGACTTGGGGGGATCTCACGAGTGTAAAAATATCTTTGGGGGCATTAAAGAAAGTGGAGCCAGACTCTTCTCAGTGGTAACCAGTGACAGCACAGGCGGTAATGGGCACAATTTGAAATATAGGAAATTCCACATAAGCATAAGAAAAAAGTTTTTTTTTTTTAAATGGTGAATATGGTAAAAAACTGGTAGAGGTTGCCCAGAGAGGCTGCGGAATCTCCATCCCTGGAGACATTCAAAACCTGACTGGACATGACCCTTAGCAACCCACTTTAGATGACCCTCCTCTGAATAGGGGTGTTGGACTAGACGACCTCAAGAGGTCCCTGCCAACCTGAATGATTTTGTGATTCTGTGTGTTTGTGGATGATTCACAGACTAAAAGGAAGGAAAAAAGTGTCAGTGACTACAGTAGTTTTAAAGGCTTCAGCTCTCCTGCTCTGCCAGATCACTTCTTCATGTGACTCCCATGATGGCATTACATCCTAAAATCTTCTTCCAGCCTCAACAATTCTTTGCCATTTATGTCAGTATCCATTCAAATTCTTTTTATCTCATTTTTTTTTTAATATTCCTTATCCTAGAAAGCTTTGCTGGGAAATTATAGTATTTAGTCTTAAGAGAAGAAAAAAGCAGGAAAAAGTACCTTTTTCTAGCTTAAAAATGTCTTTGCAAACAAAGTCTTTCCTAAGCAAAATTCTACATGTCATAGCAAGTCATCCATGGTGATAAGGTAATCTTTTTACCTATAAGAGAATAGATTGTTTAGTGCGTAATTTCCTTCATGCATGATATAAACATCTTTGTTAGATTTCATACACTCTTTGGGTCAAGTTACTAATATATGTATAGTTTAAAAAATTCATCTCAGGGAACCACATGGGATTAGGAAGCAGATTTACACAAGTGCTCTTCAGAACAAGAAAAAATATTGCAAAAGACATAAATGCTGCAGTATTATCTTCATAAATAATAAAGATATTATAAAGGAAGAAAGAAAAGATGATCAAATATTTTTTGTTGGCTGCATGTATTCTCTTGGTGGAGAAGCCGATATTAGGTCTCAGTGGTGTAGTAAGCTTCCTTTAAAATATTGAACATTCAGAAGCAATAAATCAAGTTACATTTTATCAGCTGAAGTTCTTAGTGCATACTGACTCTGCCTTGCATCTATTGACATAAAAAAAGATTATGTCAACAACATTCCTTAAAGGTGCCTATCTATCCATTTTCTGCTTTCTTCTTCCTGTTCAGGATTGACAGTTCAATTGATTCTGTTCTGTAACAAGAGTCAACCCCCTGAGCTCTAATTTCCATTAGTGCTTAATAAGTTTTTACTTCCAAAACAAGTAAACTCCCTTTAACCTGAATAATACAGGAAAATCAACTGCAAATAGTAACAGTGATGCACACCCATGACTGAGTACTTAAGATGGAAGGATGAAATGTGCAGAAGCAGAGTTCTTACATGATACCATTATATGATTTAGAGCGTACACTGTAGTAAACAATGTTATTGGTTGAAGTGAGGGTATAGGAACTATAACCTTCAGAGATGTGATATAGTTTTCCTCAATACTTATAAAGAAATACTAATGAATAGAGCATGAAAATGTTATATGAGTAATAATTTCAATAAGGTAATTTCTGTGATTCTATAGTGGTGGAATTTGATTTAAAACCCATTCCTTGCCTAAGAATTGGCTTCCAAAAGATCATGTTTCATTTTTAATGAATGATATCTGTGTCTTATATTTACAGGGCAGCTCTCAGAAATGTTAATGAAGTGTAATTGGTACAGTTTCAGTAAATCCCAATAACAGTGTCAGATAGTAATGAGGCAGCAAATCCTATTCTAGTTGAACATCATGTCTGAAAGATTTCAGCCTTTCTAATTCAATCACCTTTGTTTTTTGTCTTCTTTACATTATTTTCTTTGATTGCTAATCTTGAAAAATCTCATTGTTGCATAGTTTTTCATGACTTCACTTTCTACCCTTCTCTGTTTGTCACAAGCTTATAAAACAAAATGCTGTAAGTGGCTTTGTCTGAAAAATAAAAGACCACAATATTCAGCCTGTGACTATTACCAGATATTAATTCCTTCTATTTGCCAAGAGATCAGTTCTGTAAAACTCTTCAAAGCATTACAAAAATGCTCAGCAATATTTTTTCAAGATGCTATCATGGTTCTTCGCATCACCCAACTTAGCTTCCCAGGAGTCCTGTTATTTTTAAGGAAAGATAAGGGGAAAGTGAAAGGACTGAAGGCTACGTTTACACTGACATTGCACCAGCCCAGAGGGTTGTCCCTGGCCATTGAACTAGGTGATGGAGCTGGGCTAGACAAGAGGATTGTGCTGCCCATTACTCCAGGGCTGCTCTCAGAGGGAAATCCACTTCAGAAGGCAGCCACCGGTATCAGTCACACCATCTGCAGTAAGGACAACTACAGCAAAAGAGAGACCAGGAGTGAAACAAGGAGCAATGCAAGGTAGGATTATAATCCTGTATAAACCTGCACAAGGCTTCTATTCTGAGCTGTCTTTAGGTAGGATCCCATCTCTTTTCACTAACCCCTAAGGGAATCTAGAGACAAGAGGCAAGTTCTGTATCTAAATGTACATGACATAGTCATATCTGAGGTATTTTGCCATGTCCACTCCCAATCAATGTTGGGAGAAGGGAAAAAAAAATATTGTTCAGCCTGCACTGGCATGGTGGCCTGCAAGAGCATGATTGCTTCAATTAAAGCAATTCTAAGAAAAGCAAAAAGAAACTGAGGGAAGCTCTTGTACAGTTTGAGGTTGTCTGATAATTTGTCCCCCCTCCCTCCCTTTCTTTTTTGATACTTGAGGCCAATTCTAGGTCTTTGTAATCCAAACATTGTGCAACTCAACAGAAAGAAGTACCTGCTTTCCAACCTCCTAATACAAATACCACCAATCTCATCCTTCTAAACTCTTTGCAAACAGTTACCAGTGTATTAACACATACTGCACTACTTATTCATTAGCTCTTCAGCATCTGATGTATGACCATTTTAATAATAAGATAATTTCACTATGTGATTGTATAGGATTTTTTAAAACCTAACTGCTTGCAATATTAGCATTCATGAGATGAACTAGAATTACTAAGGATTTCTATAATTTTTTTTCTCTCTTATATAGTTTTTTTTTTCCCCTGAGAAGGATTATATTTTTACCAGAGTGAAAAGAAGATAACAGTTAATATAAGAGTTTTATATTCCAGCACAACCAGTGATTTAGGGCAATAGTATGAGACAGGGGCCAGACCGACAGGTGCAACCAATCTGAGCAATATCATTCAAGAAACTCATGAATTTATAGGTAACATTTACAGTAGGAGTGAGGACTTCCTAGAGCAGTTTTGGAAGGTATTCCACAAATTCACTATTAGCAAGATAAAATAATTTTATCTTCTGTTGTTTAATAGGCAAGACTAAGGCAATTTTCACCCTGCAAAGCATGAATGGCTCTGAATACACAGACAGGGTTCAGTTCTAGCAGAAAAAGGTAAATATACTCTCAGTTACCTAGTTTGTACCTCTTAGGATTCTCCTAAATGCATCTTGCTGTAAATTTTAATTCTTCTTTTTTTATTAAAAAAGTTACAGATTTGTACCTGTGAACTCAGTAAGAGTTCCATATAGCCATCTGAAATTCAATTTATAGTTATCTTTTGTTTCCTTTCCTTTTTTTCCCACTTTTTCCTGTCTTATCCTAGTTTTTCAGCTGTTTCTCCAGCTCTCCCTTTTCTGCCTTCTTTTTCAGCCTAATTGCTTAGGGAAGCAAGGGCTATGTGATTGTGTTGTTTGCCCGCCCACCTGCAAGCCAGCCTCTCATAACCTTAGAACATTACACTAATTTCAATCATATTTGACACAGGCATGGAAATCTCAAAGTTCCTGAGCTCTCACAACTTTCATGAGCCCTTGTGGCTGTTTAGAGAAGAGGCACACCACACCATTCTCCTGTTGAGCAACGTTACAAGGTGAATGACTTCAAAAGCTATCTACTTGGCTGGCTAGCCAGGAAAGGCTGTCCTCATGACATAATTAGATCTTCAAGAAAAAAATTAGTACATGCTGCCTCTTGCTTACATGGTATTCATGTAAAATAGCAGAGAAATGAGAAAATTGGTATGGTGAAGGGTACTTGTAGATGAAACCAGATATATTGCAGATAAAGGTCTGCAACATGGCTGCCCTGTGAGAACTGAAATGGTGAGCTGTTGTATATAGAAGAAAGGAAGGAAACGAGGTTGGGGTGTAATTAGGGTACTGAGCAGAGCTGAGTCTTGAGTAAAGTTACACAAGGGATAAAGGGCATTAAGCTCGTAATTCCACTGTTAGTTGAATAACTTGTTTTTACTTCATTTCCTAACAAATTGTGGCCTGCCCTAGAGTGCACTTTTCTGTCATGTCATAGCATTTTAAGGAGTCATTTCAGTGATTAATTGTCTATTCTTTTTCTTCTCAAAAGTATCTTCTGTCCTCCTCAGTCTGATCCCTTTTTCAGGCTCTCAGAATCTCTTTCCATATCAGAGTTGTATGACTGATATTTTCACTTGGGGAAATACATGGATGTTGAGGAGTATAACTTAGTTTTAATATTAACCTATTTAAATATCAGAGCAAAATAACTTTTTAAAAAAGAAAATGAAATTAAATTAAGTTTTTGTTTAGTTTGTGGGTTTTTTTATGAATCTATTTGCTGAATTTAACTGGGATAAACTGTTCTAAAAAATGTACCCAGCTGCTTTCTTTAAATGTCTGCCTTAGTGCAAACATATAGAACAGTCATCCCATTCCTATACACTGTCTGTTTGTCAACTATTGCTACAATTTGTATGCTGGTCTGTCCTGACCTTTGCGTGACAGACAGTTAATAACTTGCATTACCATTTCACCAGTACAGTCAGACTCTATGCACAGTATCATGTCATGGGACCTGGTCTGTTTCATCGGGACATATTCCCACCTTTGTTCAGATTCTTGGACCCCACTCAGAATAGTAGGTCTTGGACTCGTTGTTCTTATACCCACAGAAGAAACCTATAATTTTGGATAAGTAGTGAATGTGTCAGATATAAAGTTAGAGGACAGAACAGTGTTTGTCTTCCCTGTGTTGAAAAAGCAATACCCCCAAGAACATCGACTCACTGATGATTTCCCTGGGGTACTATGGTTCTACATGGTCCCTAAACAAGGTTGTGACATGACTGCAGTCTAGCCCCCCAATATGTTGCTTCTGTCCTTGAGAGGGACTTCCTCCAGAAAAAGAGCAGATTGAACCTCTATGTGTGTGTAAAAAACTGTATTTATGTCAGTGTGCTTATTACCAGAACATTAAGCCCACATGCTTGAAAAGGCATCAACCCCAGAGAAAAACAAATATATCAATCAGTATCTACCCCCTATGGCATTCATTTATGCACCAGAGGGAGAAGCATTAATGGACAATCAGAGAATCTTCTTAGGCAGAGGAAGTACACTGACTGATCTCTCTTAGAAGGACTGCTGTGACAGTGGTCTTTGAAAACCAGAATCAGAGAACCAAAGAGCAAAGGCACACTCTGCCTCGGTCCTTGGAGAAGTTTCAGGAATTCTTCCCTCTCATTTTTGGTTGCTTAAACCTATGCTTCAAGGAACCTGCCAGACTTTGTTGTGTGCTTTCTGTCTACAAAGATTATTCTAGCTGGCCTTCCAGAGCAGTGAAAACAGTCTGGGTTTGCTATCTCTAAACAAAGATCTTGATACCCAGTTGAACTATGAAAGACCTGGCATCTCTCCTCATAAAAGCCTCACTGTAGCATGCAGCTACTGAATTGCAGATCAGGACTTTCTCACGTTAGTGCTGGCAGGCAGCAAGGACCAGCCCACTCCGAGCCTTGCTCTCCTAAAAGCAGGGAGAAGAAAGCAAGTTCACTCAGGGTTTATCTTACCTTTCACTTGGAAGCATCAGAGTGTTAATGTAAGATGTTGTTGCTCTTCTAGTAGGAAATGTCTGGTCACATTTTAAGTATACCAAAATGTCATGGGGTTTTTTTGTTGTTGTTGTTGGTCTTTATTTGGATTTTTTGTGCTTGTTGTGTTGGGTTGGTTTTTTTTGTGTTTTTTTTTTTTTTTTTTAATATTCCCATATTAATCTGATGTTGGTAAGAATAACACAGTTTAATTCTTCCAGAAGGTTATTACAGTGTTCTAATTTCATTACAATTATCAGCACAACTCCACCCCTCCTTACATTTCATCATATTGCTAACAATAATGTTACCTCATGCTCTTCACTTGCCTTTTTCCCCTCCTTTTAACTTCTCTTAGTGGTTTTCCCTTCTGCCCTTGACTTTACATTTTCTCACTCCAGCCGACCCCATGTTCTTAGAACGCGCTCTAGCTCACTCACAAGAGCCCGTCGTTCTCTTTTCTCCTTCACAGTCTAACTGCCATGGGCTAAATTTTCAGCAAAGACAGGATACAGAGAAGACAACATACATGAAGAGATAACTCTTATTTCAGTTTTTGTTTTAAAAAGATTTATGTTTCTTTTTTTATTTTTTCCTGCAGTGAAGTGGTAATTCTTTAAGAATAAGCAGATTAAAATGATTGGGAAAACATGCTCTGAGATACAAACATTCATGTTTTTCATGTATGTCTAGCTCCTTGCTTCTTACTCTGATTTCATGCTCTGATTTTATATTTATGATTTTATGATAAACCTGCACTATTGCGAAACTGGCGATGCTCAGCAATGAACTGGTACCTCTTAAAGAGCAGTGGTACAGATTCCTGTTTCGCCCTGGCACATGTCCACTATCAGGGCAGGCATTAGCTTGCTGTGCTTGGATCCAGCCACTCAATTCCATGTGCTCCTGATGTCTCATGTTGTGAGTAGTGATGGTCACTCTTCACAGCATTGTGACTTTCAGGAACACAATTTCAGGATGGCTGTCACAGTTCTTCCAAGGATCTAGTGTTAACATGTGTTCTGAATGGAGACCACTGGTCTATGGGAGTTCTGCTTTCCTATTTAGAGGTAATGTGGGAACAAGGCAGGAGAGCAAGAAATACAGAAATTCCTTAAGCATGAGTAGGCTTCAGGAAAAAAGTCTGAGAAATCTGTGAAAAACAAAATCCAGCCCTGAATAGATTCCTGCTTGTCTCATGCCACTCTTACTTATGATTCTCAGCTGCAAGTGGTATAATCTCTCATAGCATTTCTTTTCAGCCTAGTCTGATTATTCATGGCTGTGAAATCACTTCTGGTCAGAAAAAACAGTCTCCTTTTACATCTCTTTGACACACTCCTACAAGGATTGGTTAGGGGGTTGGTCCCAGCAGCAACTTCAGTCTAGCCTGTTAGCTTCTGTAAAGATGATCCTTTAAAATCAATGTCTTAGCAAATGGAGTCTTTGTTTTCACTGCATGTGAATTTTTGGCCCTAAGGATCATTGATGCCTCTGTCGTTGTGAGTTCTATCCAAATGTCCAGAAAATGATATTTGGAAAAAAAAGACTCTGTCAGGTTTTGCCAAGAAAGTGGACAGTTTTCTCTTGAACTTGCATCTTGAGCTGGTTTATCCCATAGGACAACTGAAACGGAGAGAAAGGATAGGAGTAAACAATTAAGAGAGGAAGAAGATGAAACTACTTAAGCTGTATTACCACCAAAAAAATGTTTGTGGAATCATGGCCTTAAACATCTTAATTATGATGGAGCTTACAATGCAAGCGAAGGTTGCAGGGAAAATGGTTTTTGCCAAATAAAGTGGAATTCACAAGTTCATACAGAACTTAATTCCTTAATATCTCACACCTGTTATTTGTTCTTTAAAATGTAATAGTGCCTACAAGGTCACTTTAAAGCATACTGTTCCATTGCACTATAAAAAATGTATCCCCTCAACTCCGAGAGCTAGTATATGGTAGAGAACAGTAGACAGCCTGGAAACAATAATTTTAGTGAGACAAATGTAAAGGGTAGCTGTCAAGGACAGAATTTGTAAGCATTTTCAAGAATTTTATAGCTATCAGCACAGGTGAATTCCTTTATGCTTTGGTCAGGCAATAAAAAAAGCATTCACACTTTTTATTCATTCACCAGAAGCAGACCTCAGTTCACAGCTAAAAAAAACTATTAGTAACTACAGTGCAGGGGATGAAGCTAGTAACATACATTAATGAATGGATGTGCCATTTATTTTTCAGTGTAGTGATAAAAAAATACTCATACAGTGTTTGATCTTGAAAATCACATTTTAAAATTTAAGACTCAAAATTATAAGTTGATACATTTTCATGGTGATACACCAACTTTAATAATTTGATCATGGTAAACCGTATTTTTCACCAATTTATCTCAAAACACTTTAAAGATCTTAATTAACTAAGACTCCTTTGCAATATCCATGATGTAAATTTTATACCCATTTTACACTTACATAAGCAAAATAATTGTGCACTTCAAATAGCAGGATCAAGGTTTTTATTTTCCAAAAATAAAAAAGAAAAAATTACATTTGCTACTCAAAGGAATTATATCATTCAGAGAATATTCTAGTCCTGAGAATGCTGAGTATCCTTATGTTTTATTATAACTGAGGTTTCCTGGCCTTTTCTAGGTAGTGTTGTAAAGCTCTGGAATATAGCCTTTGTGTATTTGCACTCTACAAAAAGTTTCAGTAGATTATTACATAAGAAATCTTAGAAAAAGTTAGTCTCGGAGATTTGAATTCTTCTTGTTGCTTCCAGAGCTCAAAGCTTGGAACTTGCAAACATGCAATAAAAACACTGAAAATCAAAAAACCCTGGCATAAAAGAGAAGAATTAAGATGTAATAGAAAGCAGATGGTTATATGAACAACTAAATGAATTCTATATTAAAAAAAAAACCAAACCAAAACAATGAAACTAGGGAAATTGAAGAGAAGGTCCAAGATATGCATGATGCAGACAAAGAAAAAGTACCTTGAAATAATTTGGAAATGGTAAATGAGTTTTAAATTTTACTGTTTATCATCCTATCACATCTTTTTCTTCCTAAAATGTCTTTAAATAATGCAAGCAAGCAGATCCACTTCAAAGCATCTTTATGATTCATTATTAAATACATTATCTCTGTTGCATACAGAAACCTGGTGATGGAGTATTAATGCCTGGTGGTAGTCATGACATTAGAAATCCTCCTCACACTTGCCTACATATGTGATTTCAGGATACCAAGTATGATGCCTCAGATGGTGACTGTGTAGTGTACAAAACTGCACTACAAACCATGAATGAATTAACTTGGATACAATAAAGACAGGAATAAAAGAAATGCTTCTTTTACATAAAGTGTAACTGAACTCTGCAAGACATGGTCCTGTACTTTAGAGAGATAAAAAAGCAGAGATGGAATCAAAAAGAACTAGAAAAAATAATGAATTTTGGATCACTGTTGACTGGAAAGAGTAATTGTTTGGCTGTGACTTCTTGCTCTATAAATCCCCTTCTAAATCAACAGCAGCAGGAGAACAGAATTCCTTTATACTCCTTCAAATCTCTGTAAAGCAAGTAAATTTTCTTATATTTTCCAAATAAAACATGAAAGGAGAATCAGGCACCTCAGAATGGAGTACATAAAATAATCATAAGGTCCAGCACTGGAAATGCCCTTATACCTACATTCTGTAGTAGAGATGTACTTTTCACTTACACATTCTCTATATATTCCCCCTTGTCTGCCATTTTTTCTGGCCACATGGCTTGCCCTCTTGACTGCATAGTGGCTCTGATTCAAAAGGAGAGGTTCATGTTCTTAGCATACCCTTAACATACCTGGTGCTTAGACCAACTTTCCTGGGAGACACATTTAAATAAAACATGATGAGGAGGGGACACAAACTAGGGATCTTGGTTCAGGAGCAAGGGATCTAAATAACAAACCATTAAAAAAAAGATGGTCATTATTACTACCATCAACATTGTCTGAAGGATTTGAGCTGCTGTTTACCTAAAGGAGAACCTCAATGAGTATCATGCAGGAGACCAGCAAGTGACTGTCCCCCCAGTACAAGCATTTGTAAACACATAGTTAATAACTTTAGCTGGCCCACAGGTCATCCAGGACAAGCAGGAACATGCCTGAATTACAAAGTCTGCATAGGGGACTATGTTCTAATAATATACAATTCTTCAGACATAATTTAATCACTCCCTGGGGCTTAGCTATGTGTTTAGGTGCTTAAACACAAATTTACTTATGGTAACAGGAATGATTGCAACCTCTAGAGGCGTGCATGTGTGCTATAATGAGGATATAAAAATCTAATTTGTCTCTTTCTAAGATATCTATTGTTTTGCATCCACGTCTATTCTCTAAAAGAAAGCAGTGTCATATATCTGAGACTCAGGTTAAAACAATACATGGGATATGTTCATCCTAAATTCTCACCTGTTCTTATATTTCATTTTCTTTCAATACCACCAAATACATAAAGGACTAACTGCCCTAGAAGAGAACAAAGTGGGTTCATTTCTGGGAATTTAACAGCTCATCAGGGGCAATACAAACAAAAATGGCACAAGTTAGTATTTCATAAAACCTCTTCGCATATGTGTATGTGTCAAATCCCAAGAAATTTCTGTCTCCTCACAGAGCATTGCAGTGCACTTGTTGCAAAATAACAACAATTTGCTTAGCATGAATGTCTGCATCACAGACTTCAGAAAGAGCCAAACATGCATATTTGTTCATTTACTGAGAACTGTTGCATTACTGAAGCTGTTGGCCTCAGGTAATACTGAGAGTCAGATTGGTGAAATCAGTATGTGATTTTAGTTACAGTAAAATTTGCAGAAAGCTTTCAAATCAGACATTATATAAGACTTGTATAATATGAACCTGTGCTACTCACATTCATGAAAGTATGTTTCAATCCTGATATTTAAAAAATCTATATTTTTTCATAATGTGTTTGAATGCTCCCTGTGATGCAACCCAGAATATGATCAGATGTGAGCAGTGCTGAAGGCATCTCTACCCTAGCAAATCCTTCTCTGATCGTATGAGAGGCTTGTTCTGCACTTCTCCATATGTATATTACAAGTTTCCCTATGAGTAATATGCAAAATTTCCGCCTGTCTCTCTACACCTTTAAAGGCAACTAGAAAATAAACAAACAAAACCAGCTGTGTTTTGATCATTTCCTTCTTTTCTCACTTTTCTCACTGACTGCTAGGTGATGGCCTGAAAACTAAAGCAATCTTCTTGCTCTGCTGCTTCCACTGTCACAAAATTTATTTTACTGCTAGTACTGTATTTTGAAGAGAAGGATTTTTAATGCTTCATTACTAAGTTTCCAACATTAAAGGGTAAGATTCAAAAGTCTGATGTTTCTGAAGCACTCTAAATACTCTGTTTGGAAAATACTTAGCTCGGCTCCTATACACCTTTGTTTAGAACTTTGTCAACAAAAAACAAATTAACATTCAAAAAGTTTCTCTGAGGACCATTAAAAGAATAGTTCCTGAGTATTATAAAAGAACTGGACAGGTTTCTTAGACAAGAACTGAAATACGGTCTTGGTAAATGATTTTATCAGAGCTGAAAAGTTGACCAAGCCTCCTCAGGATCAACTTATTAGTTAATATTGGAAACAGTCTTATTCTCTCTTCTGCAATAGCCATTAGGGATATATTACTCAAACTGTGTTTTCCTTTTCCTTTGAGAAAAACAGGTGAACCACAATCTTTTGAATTAAGCATAACATTAGCAAGGCAATACTTACACCTTAATGAGAGAGGCAGGCAACTCAGCCAAGTAATGGTGCTAACTGTGCTGCTGCTCCATAATAATCTCTCACCCTCATACAAATAAGTGGAAACCAGGATAGTATAAGAGTTAAAAACAAAGCAAAGGGTTTGCAGGCTAGTAAAAGTCTGAATGTGATAAATCTCTTTCAACATGCTGGAGACTCTGACCGCAAATTTTGAAGGATGAAATTAGCTGATAAATGACAAAAACGATTAGTTTGAAATATTTACTATCTGTGCTGCTAACAGTCATTCCATCTATATTAATTGGCACAGCCTCTTCTGTGCCAGATGGTCTATTGCAGAGAGTGAACATCACCCTTGTGGATTTAGCCAAATTATGTATTTGAGGTTTGGATGAAAGCATTTTACTTTTTTTACTAGTGGAGCACTGAGAATTATGTTTGTCCTCTTAATGCTATTATTGCATACAGGTAATGATCTGTCATCAATAAATATGCATATAAAGGTCTTGCTGGATTATAAACAAAAACAGATATGATGGATTTTTTTTTTTTGAAAATAGCTCTAAAAACTGGTGTCCTCTTAATGCCAGTGTTTACCTCAGCTTTCAAAAATACATTCTGATGACCTGTTGCTAAGACAGCAAACCAATTACTAGAAGTGAAAGTCACTGTTAAGTGTAATAGTTTACCATGCTTCCCAGATCTAGGTATTTGGGGGAAGACCCTGGCTAAAATACTGCCATAAGCATATCGTGTTTTGGCCTAATGCCAGTACAGGCATTGTAAGTTCCCCTCCACTACACACTGACTGCCTGAAGATAAGCTGGTCCAGGGCTCACCTCATCCCCCAAGCTCAGTGATATGGCAGCTAAGCTCAGACCCCTGACTGACTCCAACCTCATCATACTGTGCCACTCGTACCGAGAGCAAGTGCCCTTGGAGGAAGGTGGAAAGGAAGGGAATCACTAATTCAACAAGAACATGTGATAGGGAAGAAGGCTGGATGGACTGCTACAAGGGTGGTTGCTACTCAAAGGGCCAAGACACCCCCAAAAGTCTAGGTTTTCAGTCAGTTATCTGGTAGCAGCCATATGGGAGTTGATGGTACTTATGGGTAAGAATCAGGTGGAAGGCCAGCAAGGCAGGTATCATGGTGGGAGTCTGTTATAGACCACCCAACCAAGATAAAGAAACAGATGAAGCATTCTACAAGTGGTTGGCTGAAGTCTCACAATCACTATCCCTTGTTCTCATGGGAGACTTCAACTTACCAGATCTCTTCTGGAAATACAATACAGCAGAGAAGAAACAGTCTAGGAGGTTCCTGGAGTGTGTGGGAGATAACTTCCTGACGCAGCTGGTAAGCGAGCCAACCAGGGGAGGTGCCCCACTGGACCTGCTGTTTACGAACAGAGAAGGCCTGGTGGGTGATGTGGTGGTTGGGGGCTGTCTTGAGCACAGCAACCGTGAAATGACAATTCTTGGAGAAGTAAGTTTTCAATGCTTGGAGAAGCAAGGAGGGGGGTCAGCAAAACCACTATCCTGAGCTTTAGAAAGGCAGACTTTTGGACTGTTTAGGAGTCTAGTTGACAGAGTCCCTTGGGAGGCAGTCCTGAAGGGCAAAGGAGCCCAGGAAGGCTGGACATTTATCAAGAAGGAAGTCTTAAAGGTGCAGGAGCAGGCTGCCAAAAGACAAACTAGTTGGGGAGAAGACAGGCCTGGCTGAACAGAGAGCTTTGGCTGAAACTCAGAAAAAAAAAAGAGAGTTTACCATCTTTGGAAGAAGGGGCAGGTGACTCAGGAGGACTACAAGGATATTGTACAAGAAAATTAGAAAGGCAAAAGCCCAGCTAGAACTTAAACTGGCCACCGCCATTGAAGACAACAAAAAATGTTTTTACAAATATATCAGCGACAAAAGGAGGGCCAGGGAGAATCTCCCTCCTTTGTTGGATGTGGAGGGAAACATTGCCACAAAGGATGAGGAGAAGGCTGAGGTACTTAATGCCTCCTTTGCCTCAGTTTTTAATAGTCAGACTAGTTATCCTCAGGGTATTCAGCCCCCTGAGCTGGGAGACAGTGATGGGAAAAAGAATAAAGCCCCAATAATCCAAGAGGTAACAGTTAGCAACCTGCTACTCCACCTAGATGCCCACAAGTCTATGGGGCCAGATGGGATCCACCCAAGGGTACTGAGGGAGCTGGCAGAGGAGCTCGCCAAGCCACTTTCCATCATTTATCAGCAGTCCTGGTCAACCGGGGAGGTCCCAGATGACTGGAAGTTAGCTAATGTGACACCCATCTACAAAAAGGGCCAGAAGGAGGATCCGGGGCACTACAGGCCTGTCAGCCTGACCTCGGTGCCGGGGAAGGTCATGGAGCAGGTCATCTTGAGTGTCATCATGCGGCACATGTGACAGAATCAGGGGATCAGGCCCAGCCAGCATGGGTTTATGAAAGGGAGGTCCTGCTTGACCAACCTGATCTTCTATGACAAGGTGACCCGCTTGGTGGATGAGGAAAAGGCTGTGGATGTTGTCTACGTGGACTTTAGTAAGGCCTTTGACACTGTTTCCCCCAGCATTCTCTTGGAGAAACTAGCTGCTCATGGCTTGGATAAGTGCACTCTGCGCTGCGTTAAAAACTGGCTGGATGGCCAAGCCCAGAGAGTGGTGGTGAATGGAGTCAAATCCAGTTGGCGGCCGGTCACGAGTTGTGTTCCCCAGGGCTCAGTATTGGGGCTGGGTCTGTTCAACATCTTCATTGATGATCTGGATGAGGGGATCGAGTGCACCCTCAGTAAGTTTGCAGATGACACCAAGCTGGGTGGAAGTGTCGATCTGCCTGAAGGTAGGAAGGCTCTACAGAGGGATCTGGACAGGCTGGATCGATGGGCTGAGGCCAACTGTATGAGATTCAACAAGGTTCAGTGCCAGGTCCTGCACTTGGGTCACAACAACCCCATGCAACGCTACAGGCTAGGGGAAGAGTGGCTGGAGAGCTGCTTGGCAGAAAAGGACTTGGGGGTGCTGGTTGACAGCTGCCTGAACATGAGCCAGCAGTGTGCCCAGGTGGCCAGGAGGGCCAATGGCATCCTGGTTTGTATCAGGAATAGTGTGGCCAGCAGGACCAGGGAGGTGATAGTGCCCCTGTACTCAGTACTGGTGAGGCTGCACCTCGAGTACTGTGTTCAGTTTTGGGCCCCTCACTACAAGAAGGACATCGAGGTGCTGGAGCATGTCCAGAGAAGGGCAACGAAGTTGGTGAAGGGTCTAGAGCACAAGTCTTATGAGGAGAGGCTGAGGGAGCTGGGGTTGTTTAGTCTGGAGATTTAGATTGGATGTTAGGAAAAATTTCTTCACAGAGAGAGTGGTTAGGCATTAGAACAGACTGCCCAGGGAAGTGGTGCAATCACAGTCCCTGCAAGTGTTCAAAAATCGTGTGAATGTGGTGCTTAGGGACGTGGTTTAGAGGTGGACCTGGCAGTTATGTTAATGGCTGGACTCGATGATCTCAGAGGTGTTTTCCAATCTTAATGATTCTATGATTCTATGATTCTACAATTCTATGGTTCTATGATTCTATGATTCTATGATAGTTTGCTAACTTTTTAACGGTCTCATTAAAAAAAAAAAAGTGTCAGTTTACTTGCTATTATATAGCTAAAAGCTTCCAACACAGACTTTTTATTAATCACTGTATAAGAACATGGCACAGAATGTGTGAGATAAGGAGATCAAGGGCTGGAAGCTCTGTGCAGCTTAAAGAGTGTGATAAAAGATGGGATCATTTATTCTACGTACATACATACACTCAAAGGATATACTGGGGAGTATAAAAAGAGATAGTCACATTGGAAGTAAAGGGATGAGAAACTAAAAAGAGGGAGGGAGGTGGATGGGAAGCAAGACAGAGAGCAGGATGCCTCCTGCCATAGGAACTGCAGTGAACACAAACGAGAAGATAAGTGCAAAATGAATACAAAATAGATGTTGTTTGTATAAGCAAAGTAAAAGAAAGATGACAGAAAAAAAAGGGAAAAGAGAGTGGGAAGAGATGATATGGGCATACACAGAATGGGAAAGGGAGGGAATATTTAAAGCTGAAGGGGAAATAAGTAATGTTGCAAAGATGTTTGTACTTGGTGCTCCCTTTTACTCAAAATCACTTATCTCTGGTTTAGAAAAAAATAACGCCAGAAGGCCAAAATCATCAGACAAGTTGTCTAGCAAGAATTGTCCTTTGGAAGAAATATCAAATCTTGGCAATTAGACCTTGACCAGAGCCCTCTCTTCAGCAGGTGAACAGACTGTGGAGCCATTCAGTATTCTCCAGTCCATTTTTATCTAAAATAAATCAATTACGTTTTTAAGACACTAACAAAGCTTGCAGAAAAAGATTTTCACTGTTCTTCCTACAACAGCTCTGTGATAACAATTTCAGGGAGGGTTAAGCTCGTTGTGAATATTTAAATAAAAGAGCCATCGAATAGCTACAACTTGCTGCTTTCTACCCTGGCTTATGCTTACCTCAGACATTCATCTGCTGCAATAAGTGACTTAGGCTAGAAGGAGGTCAGCAAAGGCAAGAAATGTGAATGAATGTTAACTGCCTGCTAAACAAAGTGATGATTCATAAATAAAAAACAGGCATGATTTTAAAGGTCACTAGACCTAGTTAAACCGCATGTCTAACTCTTGTGTATCTGGCACACACAATATGCGGAACTGCCATAGGGCAATTACTTGGGTATTCATCAGCATGAATAATTCTGGTCTTGTTTAGCAGATAGCCATACTAAATTACATAAGAAAAATGAGGTATAGTCTCAGATCCATAGTCAGTGGTTTTATTACACAACTTCCACCTCTTACAGAAATTCTGTCACTCTCTATACCTTTTAATCCTCTTAGGAGATAAGAACTATTTCTAGAACCAAGCTCAAAAAAAATTCACCTTTGCAGCCTGGGGCTTAAGGAAGGCTCTCTTTTCTGGCAAAAGCATAGGTTTTTAATTTTACAGGATGCACTCATAGGTCACTTTTGGATGGCTTTCAGCCTGGTGCATTAAGATGATTTTAGCATTATTCAGTAATGCTTTGTTATTTTAATTGAGATATTCATTTCTTTTTCTTTTTTTTTTTTTTATTGCTGCTTTTATCTGTGACACTTAGAATGCCAAGACAGATCGCCTCAAGAAAAATAAAAGGCATTATTATATACTGTCTGTCTCCAACATTTGTGCTTTCAACGCATAATAAATATTCAGATGTGTTTGCTGTCATTAGCTAGAATGGGAAGACTGTCACTGAGAAAAGGAAGACCTACTTAATAACAGCAGGGCCAAGCTTACTTTAATATTATGGAGCTAAGCAACTCGATATTTTGTCAAAGTCTTTAACAAAAGCCTGACAAGCTAGGGTAAGGGCATTTTTGTGCGTGCGCTACTGGGCTCCTTCCTTAGGATTCTTTCCAGAATTCTTGAGCACAATATGCACATGACATTCATCCTTTCATGGGTTGTAGAATATTATCTCTTAATAGGCCATGAACACCTCCTGGAAATCATCCTTTCGTTTTGGATATCTAAAATGGATGGGGGCAGCAAAGGTCACATCCAAGGTCGGATGGTTATTTGCACTCTACTCCACTTCGCATCTGCTGGTAAGATTCTTTAAATAAAGATGGAGAAGCCACTCTCACAGTGAGCTCAGAAAAAATACTGGAGGGCTTTCAAACCATGATGGCCTACTATTACTTTCTTCAGTTTTGTTCCTTTGTTTGGGGAGGCAACATGGGCCACATGCATCCCATAACTTAGCATTAGTTTGCTGGTTTACTAGATGAGTCATTTTCTCTTTCACTAGCCCCACCTGTAAAATGCAGATTTTGGTCATAGTAACTGCTCCTTGAAAAAATATCTTAAAGTGGTTTGCAAAGAAAATTACATATCAATGTATGTTAGGAACTTGTATGGCTCAAAAATTATGCAGATACATTCCAAGTCACACACTGAGTGGTACTGTTTTTCCTAAACTTCACAGTTATTTTTAAATGTTATTTCTTTTTTTCTCTTAATCCATGTATATGAAATATTTTATTTTGCAAATCAACTACAATTTAAAGAAATTAAATATTTAAAAAAGTTAACATAGCTTCTTAGTAACTAGATACCATTCAATTATCATCCTTGAAAAATCTTTAATACTTCATGATCACTGCCGTATTGTCTTTTCTTCTTCATTAACAAAATATGATTCATATTTTTCTTTTGTCTTCTGATAACCACTACTACGTCAGGAAAGAAAGAGGGTCAGATTAATGGTTATAACTTTATTGTACATGCAGCTTAATTCAGCATCAAGTTCATAATCAAAAGCAAGGCTGTAAATTGAAATAGCAAGGTTTAAATGTAGTACATATTTTTGTCCATGATTTCACTGATCTAAAAATGAAGCAAATTGTATATTTATAGAAACAAAACAAAATAAAACTTATTCCCTCCTCCCCCCCCTCCCCCCGATTCTTTTATCTTCTCTTCCCCATTTCACCTGGCAAAATTCCTTTAGGATACAAGATACTCTACTGCATATATTTATCTCCCCAGAGAGAGATTGAAGAGAAAAAACATGTGACAGATAGTCACGTTGCTTAATGTACTACTGGAACACATTCAGAAACTATGGTGATGAGAATGATATAAATAATCTATATAGAAGAGAATCCTGAAACCTTTCCTCTGAGAAAATGTTCATTAATTTCAATTAGATTTTTACCTGGGTAATGATTAATATAGGCTAATTCCCAGATTATAGATATTTTTAGTCTATTTTTAAATAAGCATACCACCATCGTTATGTTATTCCTAAACTTTGTTCCCAAAAGCTTTCTACTTATTTTCTCTAAGAAAAAGTGAATTTATTAAGGAAAATGTACATGATAAATGGCAGCATCACAGGTAATAAAAGCCCTGGAAGTGATACTAGCCAACAGCTAAATTAATAGCTAGAATGCTTATTATCAATTCATACTACCTGTTGGCCAGAATGTGGTGAGCACAGTGGAATGGCTGTACTAGATCAGACCCAAAGGGACATCCAGCTGAGGATCGTCTCTCTGCTCAGTCTGGCAATAGAGTAGAAGATATGGTGAGAAAAAAATATTTCTGTTCTCCCCCTACTCCTGAGTTTATGGACCTGTTTTGTTGTCCTCCTAATTTGTTTCTTCTCTAGATAGAAGAGTCTTAACTCATCCTATATGCTTCCATTTTGTCCCATTTGGAAATAAATCCACGTTTAACAATTTTTGTTGTTTTAATAATTTCCAATATTATATCCAGTATATCCTTTTGGACATGGGAGGACAATGGGACAGGGACCATAATTGCACAGTTTTAAAGGTGATTCAGGATTTATTCAACTGAGCATTATCTTGTTGTCTGTTTTGTTATATTTTTTTCCTAACAGTTACTAACATTTGATTTGCTTTTTTTGTCTGCTGTTGAGCATAGGATTGACATTTTCATGGAACTAACTCTCATTATCTCGAGATCTTTCTTCTGAGTGATAACACTTAGCTCAGAGCTCATCATTTTATATGTGGATTTGTGGTTTTTTTCCTTGTGCATCACTTTACATTTTTCTGCATTGCATTTCATCTGTCATTTTGTTGCCCAATCAGCCTCATAAGTTTCTGCAGCAATTCTTCACAGTCAGTCTGCATTTTTCTTATTCTGAATAATTTAGTATTAACAGCAAACTTTCCCAGCTTCCTACAAAAAGCCTCTTCCAGGACTTTCATGAAGACATTGAAAAGCACAAGTCCTACCTCAGCCCCCTGCAAAATTCCATAGTGGCCTCTCTGCTCGACAAAAATTAGTATTTTACTCCTTTTCTCTGCTTCTTATCTCTTAATCAAATACTTTTATCCATGGAAGGTTCCCCAGCACTTAAATGATCTGTCACTGCTCAGTTTCTTTAAAAGGCTTGAGAGATGGCCATTGTCAAAAGTCTCTTTGAAATACAGATAGACTATATCAACTAAATCATCCTTATTTTTGTGTTTGATGACTTTGTCAAAAAAATGCCAAAATATCTACATCACAAGACTTCCCTCTACAGAAAGCATGCTAATCTTTCCAAGTGACTTGTATTTATCCAGGTGTCCCCTAATTCTGCTATACATTTTGACTACTAATTTACCTAATATGGAAGTCAGGTTTACAGAATCTAGCTACCCCAATCTCCCCAGAAAGCCTCTGATACAACATCTGCTATGGCTACAGTGACATGCTGAAAAATTTCAAAGAACATGGAGGAAATTCTAACTACATTTTAAAAGGAAGACTCCAGGCATTTTCCTGCCCAAGGTGAAATTTGAATATTTATTGATAGAAATGCAATAATAGGAATAACTCACTGAATACTTTGATCAGTATGTAAATTGCAGAAGATTATTGATATCATGACATCTTGATTCTGAACTGGTTTTGAAAGAAAGTGGCCATAATGGCTTTATTTTGTGCTATGCCCACATCCCATATGCTCTTCACTTATGGTACTTAATACAGAAGCCAGAGCACATCTATAGTTAAAGGATTATAGATACTGTGATTATGAAGGCCATAAAACAGGTATGTGGACACTTTACTAAGATGAAATAATCTCTGAAGAGGTACTAGAGCAGGATTTCAAGGCTGAGTGTGTGCAGTCTTAAGCATCTAAGCAGCTAGCCAGAGCTTTTACTCTGTTGTTGAAAATCATGTTAGGTGCTTATGAGATATTTTGGATCCTTCTCCAATATCCTTTGGTTTCAGAGGGGGAAGAGAAAACCATGTTCTCCATTCTGTCCCAGCATTTTACTTTCATTAAGATACTATGATCAGACCATGACAGACCACCTCTTTCCACTTAGAAGGCACAGCCTGAATGTTAGATTTTGTGTAAATCCTCGGAAACATCTATTTTTCCATTACTAGCAGGGAAAAGAGATGTGTGACATAGAAAGATCCCATTCATACAGACTTTCCTTTTTGTAAGAATTCCTGTTGAATGTGCTGACATCTTGTGGCTGGATATTTGAAATGTGCCATGTGTGCGTCGAAGTGAGGTAATTACTGCATGGCATGCTGGGATTTTCAGCTCTTCTTGGAGACTTCAGCCAAAGGCCCCATGTTGAGGAACATCTCGAATTTGACTACAAAGTGTTGACTCTTTTTCTCCTTCCTGGATTGAAATTCTTTTTTCACTTCGAACCTCATAATTTTGGGGGCAAAATGAGTACTCTCATGTACATTTATTTCCTTCAATTCACATACTCATTAAATCTCTGTGCCTGAGACACAAACCAGAGTTGCAAGCATGATAGTAATTGCAGGAATGCTGACATGTATTTGCCAGATAGAGTGAACTGTTATTCTTTGACTGATTCTTGGCTTCTTTTGTGGCCAGATGTTAGCAGGAGGAGGGAATGTTGCTCTGTTTTTTCCACAGTATGGAGCGCTGCACTCCAGCTCACTGGGATTTTGTTTGTTTGTTCTTTCTAAAAAATAAATCCCCTGCAAACCCTTCTTGTCTCATCCTTTTACAGTCTAGAGATGGCTTCTGTCATTGTTGTCTTCTGGCTATTCTTTTTTTGCACATTCCTCCTCTTTCATGTCTGTAGTGTCCTTTCCACTCTGCCCATCTTTTAAAACCTGTCTTCTTTCTTGTCTTCTTTTTCTAATTGTTTTTTTTTTTTTTTCACTCATGTTCAAACTTCTTCAGCAGACATTTTGTTGTGCCCATCTGCAGCACAGCAGCTGATTCCACAACAAAAGTTACCAGCTTTGATACCCCCATTCTGCTGTGAGCGAAAAGGCGAGGAGCAGACCCTGTGTGCATAGCTCAAGGGAAGTTAATAAAGGGTCTCAGGTTTACTGTGAAGACCATTTCCAAGCTGAAGGCCCAGCAGACAGGAGGACTGCAGGTGTCTAAAACAGAGAGACTTACAGCAGGTAATGCAGAATTGGCAGCTCTTTTGGGGTTAATAAGATGTTTCTGAGGACAAGGGGAGAGGTTCTGCAGGTAGTTGCTGCCTCAGGCATAAGGACTGGCATCCACTGCGCTCAGTGTGAGAGTTAGACACAGTCAGAGAGGCTCTATGTATACAATCTGTCTCCTTCTGTTTATGTTCATGATTCATCTGTGCCTACATAGTCTTATGAACAGTATGCTGCACTATGTTATTAAACACAAAACTGTGTACATTGCTTCTGGGATTTGTATATATGTCTCATAAGAAGAAAAGAAGAGTTCCAGTGAAATCCTGCCCATATGGCGGGTCAGCATGCATTAGCCTCCATTTCTCTGATGTGCCTGTTCTGAAGAACCATTCAGAGAATTTATCTAGCCAGCACTACAGGAAATTTCCAAGCAGGAGAGGATATATACACATATGTTTCATAAAGATTTGATGAAGTTTTCAAAAAGGTGGTATATCAGAAACTAGAAGAAAGGCAATATGATCAAAGTATGCTGTAGGTTCAGCATATTTTTAGTACAAGTGGAAAGCTTACAGATATCAACTTATAAAGGGTATTTATTACAGATAATGGAAATGGAAGAGAATTTAGTGACCTGAGAATGTTAATCTTTTTAGGCAATAATGAATTATTATGACTAACCAGAAGAAAAATTTTAGTACCTTCAGGAGATTTTCCAATGCAAATCTAGTGGTTACAATGTCAGAAGTTATTTGAGAAAATTAAGAGATCAAGTTGTTTGTGAGATCAACACAAGAATGAAAAAATGGGCCCTGGAATAAATGTACACATCCCAGCAAAATTGTTATAACTCTTGAGACACTAAACTTGAGTGCCTTCATCGCTGGTTGGTCATATGATTAAGAACAAGCCTCTCTAACAGGAAAAGACAGTCAAGTAAGAGGCAGATAGAAAACCCAGTCGAGATCAGTTCCCTTGAATTGTTCTCTACAGTAAATACTACTATTTTTTTCCTGGACTTTGTAATTAAAAACAAATTTGGAAATAATGTATTTATTTTCTTTTATATGTGTATGGCTGTCAGGACATTTAATCTGCATCCCTGTATGATCACAAATAAATGTTATCCTCATTTCAAGGATTTTCCCAAGATCCATAAATAAACTATATTCCTTTGAAGATGTTTTAATATGGTTCATGTGGGATTGAAGTCATGCTTAGACTTTGCAGAAGCCTTTGTGCTGCAAAAAGAACTGTATGAGCACAGAAACTATAGTTCTGAAAGTTCATTTGTAGCCTCATCTGCTTAACTGCTATATTAAAGTTGCTATATTAAAACTTTTATGAGTTCTTCACAAACTTTATTATCAACTAAAAATGTCTACTTCATTTGTAACTCACAAACTGTAAGAAAAGAAGAAAATGCATCTTTCCCTTTTCTTGCCAATATTTCATTGAGTACTTTTCATTTATTTCCTAGTCTCTTTAAATATTGTGCATTTGATTTAAAACACATCGTATACTCTATTAATATTCACTTCAAGGATTTAAAATGTATTTTTGGAAGTCATTGATCTAAAAAGTATAGTGGTTGAAAATTCCAGCACAACCTCCAGAAATTCATATTACTGTGAACCGTTACCCTGAGGCCATGCATGCTGGAGTGAAACCAGTCACAGCAATCCAAGTTGTGTCACACCTGGTGAGCTTTTCCTTATTGTGATCCTGTAGCACTGATGAAAGTTAGTTTTATGAACATTTTTCTGCTCTTTTATAACCACCCCCATTTAAGGAAGTGTTGGCTCTTCCTACACTTACAACACTGATAAATGTAAGTAAGTGCTGCTGTGGTGGGTTGACCCTGGCTAGATACCAGGTGCCCACCAAAGCTGCTCTATCAGTCCCCCTCTTCAGCTGGACAGGGGAGAGAAAAAAATAACAATAGGCTCATGGGTCCAGATAAGGACAGGGAGAGATCACTCACCAATTACCATCATGGGCAAAACAGACTCAACTTGGGGAAAATTAATTTATTACCAATCAAATCAAAGCAAGGTCATGAGAAAATAAAATAAAATCTTAGAACACCTTCCCCTCACCTTTCCCTTCTTCCCAGGCTCAACTTTACTCCCAATTTCTCTACCTCCTCCCCTGCAGCAGTGCAAGGGGACAGGGAATGGGGGTTATGGTCAGTTCATCATATATTGTCTCTGCCGCTCCTTCCTCCTCAAGGGGAAGACTCCTCACACTCCTTTCTTGCTCCAGAGTGGGGTCCCTCCCATGGGAGACAGTCCTCCATGTACTGCTCCAATGTTAGTCCTTCCCACAGGCTGCAGTTCTTCATGAACTGCTCCAGCCTGGGTCCCTTCCACAGGGTGCGGTCCTCCAGGAACAGACTGCTCCAGTGTGGATCCCTCACAGAGTCACAAGTCCTGCCAGTGAAGCTGCTCCAGCATGGGCTCCTCTGTCTCCACAGGTCCATAGGTCCTACCCGGAGCCTGCTCCAGCACGGGCTTCCCACAGGGTCACAGCCTTGCTTCAGATGCATCCACCTGCTCCAGCGTGGGGTCCTCCATGGGCTGCAGGTGGATATCTGCTCCAGCAGTAACCTCCATGGGCTGCAGGGGCACAGCCTGCCTCACCATGGTCTTCACCACAGGCTGTAGGGGAATCTCTGCTCCGATACCTGGAGCACCTCCTCCCCCTCCTTCTACCCTGACCTTGGTGTCTGCAGAGTTGTTCCTCTCACATATTCTCACTCTGGCTGCAATCGCCATTGCACAGAAACTTTTTCCCCTTCTTAAATATGTTATTACAGACGTGCTACCACCATTGCTGATTGGCTTGGCCTTGGCCAGTGGTGGGTCTGTCTTGGAGCTGGCTGGCATTGGTTCTATCAGACATAGGTGAAGCGTCTAGCAGCTTCTCACAGAAGCAACGCCTATAGCCCCCCTGCTACAGGAATCTTGCCACGCAAACCCAATACAGCTACCTTTGTTCAAACAGAATGTTTTGGCCACACTATTCAGAATATGCCTTTCTATTCCATGAATGAAATCCTAACATGTTTCTACTTCCACAAAATGCCAGTAATTTTTATTCTGCTCTAACTGTGGTGGGATCTGATGTCATCAAAGCCAAAATTTCAAGGTGGATGTACCTGTGCCTTCTGCACCTAGTGAGTCCTCTGTAAGATCAAAATATTTTAAAACCTTCAAAGGACACATTTTCTTCAAATAAAAAGCAAAAATTTAGTTATTCAAGTAGAGAAGGCTCAAGTAAGGAAAATTTGCTTGTAGACACCCTTTGCCCATTGTCCTTTCTTTTCCCTTCTCAGTCACCTTCTGAGTAGCATCAACCTCAGACTCTTCTAGACTCTTCTGAAGTATTTTTGCTACTTCTTCTCAACTGTAGTTGTATAATGTCCTTTCATGCATTTCAAGCTCTTACTTATGACTGTAACTGACTGTCTCAGCCATACCCCACTATCTCCGAGATCCTCTGCCTTGAGTATGCTCAGTAACTCCCTCAGGGAAGGAAAAGTCTGCCTTCTTCTCCAAGCAGACTCTTTGTACCCAGCTGCTTTATTAAGGAAACATAAACATAACTCCAAGTGCACAATAAAGCAGATACCACCTGGCACTATCACAAAAAAATATAAGGTATGTTTCTTTGCTGGTTAGCAGCCACAAAACAAAGCGCAATGTAATTAGTATCTGGGAAGCCTTTGAGCATATGGTGCAGAGAGTTGTCAGCATGTGTGCCAGTACAGATAGAATAAGGAAGGATCTTTGGAACCGTCTTGTCTTTCAGAAGCGCTCTGACCTTCCATAGCACTCTGGGCAGTCTGCTGGGTGTCAGTGCAACCTGATTTACTAAGAACACTAGTAAGACATGCTAAAAGAAATCAGTTTCGAAGCACAAGATTTTTTAGAGGTGCTACGTTCAAACCTTCACAGTTCAGACAAATCAAACCCAGTTTTCCCTTGAACACCTGAATGTACTACTTCTCAATACAGAATGAGTATCTGCCAATTTCTAATTTTCTAGGTTCGGCTGATTCATCAGTACAGTTCTTCAGCAAGTAGTCATAAGGCAGTTTATAACAGAAGTCAATTTTAGTCTTATATTCCAGAGGACCACACAGTATTAATCCAGCCACTGCAGAAAAATAAACAAATTTCAGGTTTAGACTAGGCATGAAAAATTTTAATCTCTAAGGCAAACATTTCAGAATATGGATGGGTGAAAAAAGGGCATTTTAGAAGGCAGTATTTAGGAATCTACTGTTGGAATATCAGCTGTAACAAACATTAATTAGTCTGAAAACCAGTAACTTCAGTCAAACTATCTTTTCTTGGCACTCTAAAATGTATTGAAGTGTTGATAATTACAAAATTTGAAGTGGTTTTCTGACTAAAGGGTTTACAAAGGATTCATTGCAGTAATTCTACAAATAGAAAACAACGGTTTATGCATCTCAATTCATAACCCCATAGTTATTAGTCATAAACGTTATTCCACATTGGTATATCAAAGCAATATATCTGTCTGCCTAACAGTACATTTGATAATTAAGACTGACTGACAAGTGGAAATAAACTTTGTTTTTTGATGAAAATTCCTACAAGTGAGAATATTAATGTAAGAAAACATGTCTTCAGATTTGCCCCTGGGTATGGCCTGGCCCAGCTACCTTTCCTTTGGAAAATCAGGATAGAAAGAAAAGTTAATTGTGGTGGGTTGACCTTGGCTAGCTGCCAGACACCCACCCAGCTGCTTTCTTACTCCCCCTTCTCAATCAGGGTGGGGTAGAAAATAAGATGGAAAAGCTCATGGGTTGAGATAAAAACAGGGAGATCACTTACCAACTGTCATCATACACTTGACTTGGGTAAAAAGAATTTACTTTATTGACAAAATACATTTGGATAGTGAGAAACAAAGACAAATTAAAACACCTTTACCCCCACCCTTTTTCCCAGGCTCAACTTCACTCCTTCATTTCCAACTCCTCTACCTCCACCTTCCCCCATTGCACAGCACAGGGTGAATGGGGAATAGGGGGTTGTGGTTGGTCCATAACAGTTCCTCTATATTTCTCCTTCCTCCTCACACTTTTTACCTGCTCCAGGTAAAAAGTTTCTTTCCACAGGCTACAGACCTTCAGGATAACCTGCTCCATTGTGTGTCCTCCCCAGGCCACAGCTCCTGTCAGGAGAACCTGCTCCAGCATAGGCTCTCCACAGGCTTCAGCTTCCTTCAGGGCATAGACATATGCTTCTGCATGGTCTTCTCCACAGGCTGCAGGGAATACCTGCTCCATCACGGTCTTTTCCACAAGCTGTAGGGGAGTATCTACTCTGGCGCATGAGCACCTCCTCCCCCTTCATCTCCTTCTTGACTCTGGTGTTTGCAGAGCTGTTTCTTACACTTTTTTTCTCCTCACTGACATGTAGCATTTTATCCTTTCTTAAATATGCTTTCACAGAGCATTGCTGATGGGCTCAGCTGTGTCCTGCAGTGGATCCATTGGAGCTGATTGGAACCAGCTGTGTCCAACATGGGAGCAGCCCCTGGCCTCTTCTCACAGAGGCCACCTCTGCAGCCTACCCACTGCCAAAACCTTGCCACGGACACCCAGTAAAGAAACAAAAGCAGCAGCACATCTCATTGCAAAGGTGGGCTTCTAGCACTGAAGGAAAACCATGGACTAGAGCTGTCTCTGTCCTGCTTCTGGTTCTGGACCCTGTACCCTTCTTGAGTAGCCTTAGACCATGTGCTGTCTACTCTCTCAGCACATAAATTCTCCATTCTTGAAGGAATATAAGATGCTCAGATACTATGACAAATATAATATTGACAATGTGAGTAGCAAAGTGAGATAAATCCATCCCGGTAAAGTCCATATTAGATAAGAAAATATTTCCTTTAATTATGAGTTATTATTTTTAGACTTTCCTGGAAAGATCAGCCATTTTTTACAGTGTGTATTTCCCATCTCCTTAGTGACTACAGGTAGGACAGATCTGTGCTCTGAATTTGTTTTATGACCACCCTTCATGTCAAACTGCTCAGAACTAATGCTGAAAATACTAGCAAATAATTTTTTTTCTCAAGCATGGAGTCTTGACATGAATTTAGAGTTGCTTAGAGAAATATGCCTCTCCCATTCAGACTGCTTAATAAAAATTATCTAGAAACAAACTTGCAATCTTAAAAAAAAAGGAAGGACAGAACATCTGATATTAAAAGAGGTTAAGAAAGGAAAAGTTAGTTATTGTCTGAAAGAAAATTCTTAATTTGTTTATAATAACTTGGTTTCTTGCTCCAGTTCCTTCCAGGTTCTCCAAGTACTGAGAAGGCAGTGAAGTTGTAGACAGAGATGAAAAGAGTTTCCCTTCCCTTCCCTTCCCTTCCCTTCCCTTCCCTTCCCTTCCCTTCCCTTCCCTTCCCTTCCCTTCCCTTCCCGGTTGGAAGAAGGAAAAGTTATTTTCTGAAAACACACATTAAATTAGATTCTATTTGTGCTTCTGAATGAAAACCTTAGCTGCATATCTGATAGCATCAGTAGTGTCCCAGCTTGAAAAGTGTCTTTGTCTCTTCACAGAATTCTGGAGATCCCTACTCGTGAGACTTTTGATCCCTTTTTAGGATCTGACTTTGAAAAGAGTCATTCATTGGTTCCCATGCCAAACTTCTGAAAGTCTAAGGAAGGTGCCCTTTCAGTGGAAGGGAAATTGCAAGCAGTTTCTGGACATGTGTGAGTATATTTTGAGGAAAACAATAGCCATTCCATAATTTCCTGTAGGACAATGAGGAAAAGAAGCAGGTCTACCTCCATATATAGGAGACAGAGGACACTGTCTCATTCTGCTTGAGTCTGCGATGAAGTAGAAATAACCTCACAGAATGACAACTGAATTACATCTATTGGATGCAAATGACTAATTGGTGTCAGAAAGATCTAAGACTGTTTCAAGGAAGCTAAGGGTATGCATGTAAGCAGCTTACAGGATGGACTTTTCTCCTCTTGCTATGCATGTCATCACTGGCCTTAGGTATGTTCTGTCTGGGAATACAAATTTCTTCCTTCTAGTTGCTATAAGAATGATGTTGGAACTCTGCTTTCTCCTGAGATTCAGGAAATGATAATGAACCCTTTCTGCTTGCTCTGAGGGATTCATACTTGAAGCAAGAGACAGGAGAGCTTTGAAAGCTGTCCCCAACCCAGTACTATTGATATCTGGCCTGGTACCAATGAAGCCAGTCTTTCTGTGACTGGATCAACTATCCTGGCATGGATTTTTGCCTTTGTGCCAGCTGGGAGCCACATTTCACTGTGCCCTACACTTCATCTACACACTGGCAGAAGCTAGATTTCCCTGCAGGCTGCTTAACCATCTTGGCATGGCTCTTGTCCAAATACTGACTGGGAGCTGGTTCCTCTGTGGCCTTCTCAATTCTCTTGGCATGAACATTGCTCAGACACCAACTGAGAGCTCAGTTCCTGAATCCTGCTGTTTCCATCTGCTAATTCTGAGTGGCAACAAAAAGAGAGGGGCTATCCTTCAAACCACCTCGGATTTTTTTTTTCCCTTTGGAAGTTTCTGAGGGGAAAAAAAAAACACTCGGAGATAAAGAAACACTAGGTTAAACATTCTGTGAAACCTCTGTTTCAAAAAGAAATTGGAAGTCCAACCTCTGTGTGTCTGGGTTAGTTCCACCTGGGTAATCAAGCTACAGCTGGCTGTAATTAATCTGCAAAGTAATGGAGAACTGGCCTGTGGGATGCTTTGCTTCATCCACTTAGTACAGAAAATCCACAGTGATTTCTGTATGATGTGCTTCTTTCTTACAGATGAGTTCTAGGCTCTTGCTCTTCAATCCTGATTTCTGCATCTCCTTCCTTTAATCCTTTTTTGTAGTTGCTAACTGATTTGCCTGACTTTATGACTGTCTACTCCTTTTCTTAGCCTTCAGTTGAATAACATTCTTAGATTCTTGAATATATTGCAGATTTATTTTTCCAGACTAGTGGAAAAATATTTCCTTTTTTGGTTCACTATAAATAGGTCTGTCTGGTTTTTACTCAGCCTTAAGTGCTGAGTACAAATGTCCCTGTCTTAAGCTACATTTCCATGAAGGGATATTGTCTGGATACATAGAAATCTGGAAGTCTCTTCCTGACAAATAGTATTAAGTCTAGATTCTGAGTGAAGATCTCTCTCTATCTGTATGGAGATGGAGAATGTTTATCTCATACTAACTGAGACAAGATAAGGCTGAGAGCATTCACTCCTTCTGCAGCTAATGCACCAATGTATCTTTAGTTCTGCTAATCTCAAATGATGAAAAGTCCTGAGTCAGACATGAGAAATCGTGACACTTCTTCTAAAAACTTATGACTATTAAGCATTTATAAAAACTGCAAACCCCAAATGTCCTTGGCATTTGGGAGGTAGTAATTTGAGAGGTAGTGGGGAAGGAAGAAATATAACCAGAATGCTTGTTACTGGGAATTATTTAGCAAAGCAAATAGCTTTACAACCTCTTTACTGGAGATGTTAGTAGGCAGATTTGAACAATAATACTCCTCCTTTGACAAATGTCTTAATATTTTTCTTAACTTCCTGTCCTGGTTTCAGCTGGGATAGAGTTAATTTTCTTCCTAGTAGCTGGTATAGTGCTGTAGTTTGGATTTAGGATGAGGATAATGTTGATAACACACTGATGTTTTGGTTCCTGCTGAGTAGAGTTTAGACACTGGTCAAGGACTTTTCAGCTTCTCGTGCTCTGCCAGGTGCATAAGAAGCTAGGAGGGAGCATAGATAGGACAGCTGACCCAGACTGGCCAAAGGGCTATTCCATATCATATGACATCATGCTCAGTGTATAAGCTGGGGGAAGAAGAAGGAAGCCGGGGGACATACGGCGTGATGGTGTTTGTCTTCCCAAGTAACCGTTACGCGTGATGGAGACCTGCTTTCCTGGGGATGGCTGAACACCTGCCTGCTGATGGGAAGCAGTGAATTAATTCCTTGCTTTGCTTTGCTTGTGCGCGCGGCTTTTGCTGTACCTATTAAACTGTCTTTATCTGAACCCATGAGTTTTCTCCATTTTACTTTTCTGATTCTCTCCCCCATCCCACTGAGGGGGAGTGAGCGAGTGGCTGTGTGGTGCTTAGTTGCCAGCTGGGGTTAAACCATGACACTTCCTTACTTGTCTTTATGCTGAATTTGAGTAAGCACTTTGAAAATGTCTGAAGAGTAAAAGGAAGACACTGGATAACTTTAACCCCTAAAAATTTTATATTCCCTTGGTTAACTGGTTAGGTCACATAGTCCTTGCCCACTGCTTGGATTGTATAGTGGCAAGATACTACTCTACTTATTACTCATTTTACAATCAAATAACTTGCTAATAACTTTAGATGCATGCATAAAAACTTGTGCTAAAAACATGATCTGAATGACAGTCATCTGTGGGCAGATAGTCACTTCCAAATGTACTTACAGGGCTGAAAGGTGATTTCCTGACTTCATTTGTAGTCTTTCAATTTGCATGCTGCTATTTTAAAATACTCTCTAGGCAATAAACTGCAGTAAAAAGGCATGATGAGAGAGGGGACATAACTGATGCTATGTCAGTTTAGGGCGAGACAGTTTTGCACAGTCACAGAATCACAGAATGGTTGAGCTTGGCAGGGACCTCTGAGGATCCTGTTGTCCAAACTCATTCTCAAGCAGGGCCACCTAGAGACAGTTGCCCAGGACTGTGTTTAGACTTTTTTTTTAATATCTCCAAGGATGGAGACTCCACAGCATCCCTGCGCAACCTGTGCCAGTGCTCAGTCACCTTCACAGTGAAAAAGTGTTTCCTGATGTTCAGAGGGAACCTCCTGTGTTTCAGTTTGTGACCATTGCCTCTGGTTCTCTCACTGGGCACCACTCAAAAGAGCCTGGCTCCATCCTCTTTTCATTATCCCTTCAGGTATTTGTGTGCATTGATGAGATCCCCCTGAGCCTTCTCTTCTCCAAGCTGAACAGTCCCAGCTCTGTCAGCCTTTCCTCATAGGAGAGATGCTCCAGTCCCTTTGTCATCCTTGTGGCCTTTTCTTGAACTCTCTCCTGTATGTCCATGTCTCTCTTGTACTGGGGAGCCCAGAACTGGACATAGTACTCCAGCTGTGACCTCACCAGTGCTGAGTAGAGAGAAAAGATCACCTCTCTTGACCTGTTGCCAGTACTTTGTCTAATGCAGCTGAGGATACCATTTGCCTTCTTTGCAGCAAAGGAATGTTGCTGGCTCATGTTCAACTTTGTGTCCACCAGGACGTCCAGGTCCATTTCTGCGAAGCTGCTTTCCAGCTGGTTGGCCCCCTGTGTGTACTGGTGCATGAGGTTGTTCTTCACCAGGTGCAAGACTTTGCACTTCCACTTGTTGAGCTGCATAATGTTCCTGTTGGCCCATTTCTCCAGGCTGTCAAGGTCCCTCTGGATGGCAACATGACCCTCTGGTGTATCAGCCACTCCTCCCAGTTTAGTGGTGTCTGCACATTTGCTGAGGGTGCACTCTCTGTCATCCAGATCATTAATGAAGGTGTTAAACAGGACTGTGTCAATCTGTAAATACTTAATGTTTTAATGTTATGTGTAAAAATTAACTCCAATACCAGAAGACATATTTCTTATGTTGTAATACCATTAATGATCTATAAATGGATAGAGGTTCATGCTAAAAGCTTTTTAACCACAACTGTATATAAAATATAGTTGAAAAAAATAAATAAAGCTGTCCCTGGTCTTTCACCAGTTTATCTGATTTGTAGAAGTGTAGTTTCAATGTCTTAAAAAAAAAAAAAAAACTTTCAAAAAATTAAAATGCAATAATTTTGAAATGTAGTTATAAACACAAAATAACTAGAAGCTATATATATATACATATAACTATTTTCAATAACTTGAAAATTTGGATTATTTGGATCCATTATCTAGGTGACTTATTTAATATGCATGCAATAGGAAAAAGGGAATTCCATAAGAAGTAGGTATTGCTCTGAAAAAACAACCATGTGAATATGCTCCTTCTTACTCCATATCTTTTTTTTCTTGGAGTATATCTTGCATACTTGGAGCATATCTTCCAAAATTACTACTTACTACTGCCAGAGCTACAGAACTAACACAACTCTATAATAACAGACTGATTTTTTTGTCACTGGTGTTCACACACTGCTGGCAGAATTGTTAAGATTCTCCTTAGTATTTCAGGGCATGTAATTTTTTGTTGATATGCGTTTGTGGCAGCCCACAGGAAGGAAGAACATTTTCATGGTATAACTAAAAATGTAATTTGAAGACCATGGGCTTGCACAGATGTAAATAAAGGCAGCAATCAGTCTGAAGAAACTTTGTTACTGGCAGTGATGCACAACTGAGAAAGAACTGAGTTTTGTTTTCAGAATCCATGTTGGTTTTACATTGTTGAAATACAGAGGAAAAAAATATTTTTACTGTTGTTCTGATCTAATTTGCCCTGACAATTACAACATAAAAACATTTCCTGTATCACAACACAGTTCTACAATAAACTAGTGTTGACCTTTATGGAATTCCATAGAAGAATACATTTGAAAATGTGATTGGAATAGGGGTGAAATCTGATTTCCTGAAATTCTTACAATGACCAGTTTATCTTTATTTGACTACAAGGGCAGTGGCTACTCTAGCTTCCTTCTGGACACAGTTAGGAACCCTGATAAAGCTGAAATAGTTTGACAGCAAAAATCCTCCCCAAAAGAAACCCAAACGCCAAAACAGAACGGAACAGAAATCAAACCCAAAAACTTACCAAAAAAAGTCTTTTCCCAGGCTGTATTATTTTTACTGAACATCTCTTGCAGGGCTACAAGAAGAGCACTTGGACAAAACACATAATTTTATTTCTGCTCCTCTTTTGCCACTCTCATCTTCCAGTTCCCTGTGTGTCAGCCTCTGCAGAATATAGGTTTATTAACATGGCTACAGACACAGGTCAAAACAGCTTGCCCTTGTTTTAATGGATTCCTTCCAGGAATATTTTCATAGGTTTTCCAAAATACTAAATTGTATCATAATTCTGATAAATTCTGAAGTCATGATAGTTTTGAAGTGTAAAGATTTGTTGAAAGGCATTCAATATCCACTGTAAAAACTGGCAAAAGTAGTACTTCGAAGAAAAAATAGATCATATTATCCTAAAATCAGATTTTTAGAAGCTAAAACCAGCTTTTGACTTCTGGGATAGTTATATTCTAAAATATATATTCAGCATTTAAGTACATTACATACAGTATACACTGAAAACAAAACAGTAGACTGAAAACAAAATAGAAATAGTATTGTTTGGCTGTCATTAATAATTATTAACACTAATTTTGAAAGCACTTGACTGTCATGACAGCACTGGTATACTTTGCAAATGTATAAACATAAAGAAGGAAATATTTGTAGAAAGAATTTATCTTGTGGGTTTTTTTTCCAAAATCCATGGCAAAACAAAAAGAAAGGAAAAAAAAGGAATTCCTGGTTAAGATACAGAGGCTTCCTCCATTTATTTTGAAAGAGCATCTTCCTGAGTTCTTGTAAACTTGTAGAGATCATCCCCACCAACAAGGAGAGGTCTGAACCCCTATCCCCGCTGGTGGGGAGAGAGCTGTAACATGGGATGCCTGGAGGAGCCAGGACAGAGGAACAGGAGACTGGACGAGGAAGAGCGCTCTGAAGGCATGGAGGGTGCAGCCAGCAGATTTTAAGTGTGAACTCCATGCCTATTTTCAGAACACTGCCAAAATACATTGAGTCTTGGGCATTACCAAAGACAAATAAACCCATCTTCCTACACAACGGTGCACTAGAGACAGTTTGACTGAAACAACCCTTAAAGTCACAGCCATTGCCAAACCGCTGGCGGCAGACAGCGTTTCTCCAGCATGTCCCAGTATCTTCCCTGGGGCTGTCTCCCAGGCACCCTGCTGCTTTGCCTGGCTTGGCAGTGGGGTCTCTTGCTCTCCCTCCTTCCCCAGCCTGCCTGAGCTCCCACTTCCACGTAGGGGCAGTATGCAAGGGTGAAGTTCTTGCTCGTGCCTTGGGTGAGACTGCCTGTGGCTGGGCCTCCAGGAGATGTGATAAAATTAGAACATAGTGGTAGTGTGAAAACCACAGGTGTGAGGACCTCAACTCTTTTTCCAGATATATCATTGAAGTGCTTTTGATGCAGTATGTGCCACCTGCAGTTAAAAATCCTCTGTTTAGATATCATCGGAGATAGTTTAGAGCTGGATCATGTTCTTTCTTTGATTAATAAGGTATCTTTTTGCAAGGGAAAAAAAAAGCTTGCCCAAATTTAAGAGTGCATATTTTTTTACTTCTTCTCGGTGGTAACTGCACCAGGTTTAATCCCTCAATATTTTGTCTGGTAAAACTCATTTCTTTCAGTGTCTCTTGTCTTGTTAAAATATTAAATTCTGGGGACTTGGGGAACTTCTCACAGATCATTTCCCTAACACCTAGTGCTGGGATGGACCACGCTAAAACTGATTTCTCTTTATGCTGCTATAAACCAAATAACAAATGCAATTTAATGTTAAATTTTTAATCTTTTTAAAACACTTGTGAGCCAGCCATCTAAGACTAGCCAGCAACATCTAAACAATCATTCATTCTTCTTTCATTTATTCCATTTTCCAATCCAACAATACCTAAAGAGGAAGGAAACCATATATTTATAGCTATAGAAAAAGCTGGCTACTAGGAACCATTGAATGTTTAGATGCAATGTCTCCTTCCAGCATCAGTGTTTTACAGGGTATTAAAAATTATTGTTACTGCCATTGTAAATAAACACTGAATTATAGAAACCATGAAAATACAGTGTTTATAAAAACCCATGGACAAGACAGATGGGGTTTATTTCCTTTGTTTTTTCATACCTTCCTACAAAACTATGTCATGAACTACATATGAACATATACTGTGGGTAAATAAATACATCATTATTTTCTAGGAGGAATCTGTCCCGTTTAATATTTCTACTGCTTTTTAGCAATCCAATCTCATGCCTAGAGCTTTTTAATTAATAGAGGCTGATTAGATTTTTTTTAGCACTTTTTACTTGTTATTGATTTTTAAAGTATTTATTCACTACTTTTCTGACTGAGTATAAAATTTTAATGAAAATTCATCTGCCTCTAATCTCTATTTTACTTAGTAGTAGAGGAAAAAAGTGATTGGAACTATTAAAAAAAAAGTTGAGTGTGAATAGAAAAGGCCCCCTGTGGAATGCCTGTACCAAGAAAATATTTTTGTGTCAGTAAAATATTTAAAATCCCATTAGGCCTCAAGCTCTTAAATGAGATTTAAGTTTCACAAAGACCTTTCCAGGTTCTCAGGAGGAGGTGATCTCCAAATATATATAGTTTGTGTCAGATTAAGTTCTTAAGGACTGATTTTTCAAACAGGCTTCTAGGAATCTCTTCAGTGATGTTCAGCAAATGTTTGTTAAGCAGATCCTTCAGATTCAGATCTAGCAATAAACTTTTTGTATATGGTCTTCAGTGCCCCATGGGAATCCTTTGTGAGGTCAGAGTCTTAGCCAAAGTTATTTGAATTCTTTTAAATTATATACATTAAGTAGTAACTTGAAAACCTGACTACTTAAAGTGAATGCTGTCAATTTTTATCTTAAATAATGGCCTGATTATGATGTTCACATAGTTATTTTGCAACTAGTATTATATTAAAACTGTGAACTGTTCTTCACAAAGTCACATTTCATTCTAATGTGAGGCTCCTACTGTGTGCAGAATTGTTTGTTCACACTCTATTTAGCTCCATAGTAATTGTAATAAACTAATTTCACTGTCAGAACAGTCCAAGGTATCCAGAGCTGTGCCCTATGGAATAAAATTTTTCAATCAAAACGGGCAAGACCAGATTTAAAAAAGATTTTCATTAAATCTAGATCAAGTCCCTCACAACTTAACAATAACATTTTCAATTTGAATTAAAAGACTATTTAAAAATTATCTTCCTATCCACTAATACTGCTATTATATTTGCATGTATATTTTTACACTGAAAGGAAGTGCAGATTTCAGTATATTTTTATTGAGATAGCTAGTTTGCTAAGGATGTTAATAGAAGATATTTGAATGATGTACAGAGTTGACATTTGGGAAGATTTTTTTTTAATAATTATAGGGCATTTTTATTAAAAAAAAAACCAAAAACAAAGGAAACATTGTGATAGGCCTTGCTATATCATGGGTTAGTATGTATGATCATGTGTGGATTTTAACTGAACCGTAACTGAAGTAGGCCCCATAGAAGCTGAAACCAACAGATGTACACAGAGATGTGCTGACAGAGTTGGAGGATGGTGCAAGATGAACAGTCTTATAAAATAATGAAGGTAAAGAAGGAAGACGTTTGCCGAGTTCAACATGGACCAGTGCTGTATGATACAGGTGGAATACAGAGATACATATCAGGAAATCTAATATTTAATTAGTTTCACTACTTTATAAAAAAATCCTCAGAAACCTTCTGTGCATTACTGTAGAGAAGCCTGCAGAGTATTGTGCTAATATCTTGCTATTGGTACAGATGTTTCAACATTTTGCCTGCTAGTTGATGAATTTGTGTGGCTCATGCCATATAGACAATCAACTTAGCCCACTATTTGCCATTGAGCCAAGTCTATTTCTTTTCTTTTGTCTGTTCTATTAATAAGAATAGTGTCCCTAGCCAGTGGATGCACTGTTCCCAAGACCTATGAAATTACAGTACTTACAGAAAGAATGCCCTAAGCAACAGATATATTACAATGATGTTCAACATTTTCATTAGTGATGTATATAAATAATTTTAACAAATAAAATAAAGGAAATTTGGAGAAAATTAACATAATTCCAAGTGCACTTGAAAGACTAGAAAAATAGTCTAAAATCAATGAAAAATTAATAAAGATACCTATGAAGATGTAGAACTTGCAAAAATTTTCAAAGCCTGAGAAAAACCAGATTTTTCCTCTTTTTGGATTTTTGGGGGTATTTCTAAAAAAATGAAATGTTTGCATTATTTGCCTCTAATGACTTTTAAACATTATTTACTATTTAAGAAATTTATTATATAAAATACATGTATATGTACACTTGTATATGTATCTGTAAGTGTAAATTATTTACTTTTGGAAAATGACAGTTATGGTCAGTATTAGGGATGAAGCTTGCCGTATGCAAGATGAAATGATTACTATAACAGCGTTTGAAAGTTACAGGTCAGAGCCTGATGTGGCCTCAAGACTTCATTTTATGAATGCATACTTCCTTTGCAGTCAGACCGGGGTTCAGAAGTAGTACTGTAAACAGAGATCTCAGTAACTGATGTATCAGTATAAATAAAAAAATCTTATTTGGAGAAAGATGCTTGCAAAATTAACAGTACATCCTTATGCATTTGCAATAATGTATGGAGTTAACATATTCCATTATTGGCCTTGGGTATTCAAGAAAAGTAATTGTCTAATTTAATACATTTTCATGTGAAATCACTTTATTTCAAATAAGTAAAGAAATCATTCTGATGAACTGAGTTGCATCACTAATGTAATTTTAAACAGTCTTCTCAAAAATGTCTGCTCTGAAATTTCAGAGGCCCCTTTTCCTGCTCTTCATTCGACCTGACAATAGCTCCCCTCCGCCAGGGAAGAGGATGGAAAGTAGCTGGCTGCAGCTATAAGCATTCATTCTCCTGCTCTGGAAAATGCCATTATTTAAAGTAGTTAATTCTTGGGTTTTTCACATACACACAACTTTCTACTAGCTCATCACTGCTTTTGTGCTTCTGGACTGCAAATCCTGAACAGGTTGATTCCAGAAGAAATCTGAGTGGGAGGATGGTAGAGAAGAGCAGGTATAATTACAGAATTGTGATGCTTAGTTGTCATGGTTTGGTTTTGTTTTGTGTTTTTTTTTTTTAAAGTTCATTTTAGTTGTCTTATAGAATAGCTTGAAAGGATCTAGGTGTATAATTCTTAGTTATCCTAAAGCCCTCTTATGTATGGCTCCCATACCTACATTGGTCTTAATTAACCAGTTGAGAAACAAAAAAATAAACCTACTTGATGTATGTTCTATACACATAATGATGTGTACAGAAAAAAAATAATACTTCCTATTCATGAGACTCCTTTCCACTTTGGATTTCATTTCCTGGCTTTCAGTTTATGATTAATCTCAGATTAGTACCCTGTTCTATGTTAAGAGACTTGACTAACTGATCTTCTAATTTCGTTTCGGTCCCATAACTTGAGTCTACACTGCTCTTATTTCATTCAATCATCTATGTCCATCTCTTGGTTAAGAAAGCTCTCCTTAGCCTCATAATTTCTGTCCTTCTATGCTCATTAAAATTTGTGCTTATCTTATACAGGCACACATACCATAGCAGACAGACAGTCAAGTTCCAGTACCAGATCTGGAACAGTGTCCTTGCTCTCTGTGCCTGGAGGTAGACAGAAGCTGTTGCCCAACGCATAGAAGAATTTTTTTCTTTAGAGCTCCTTGTTAGAAGTGCCATCCTGCACATCAGCACAGGGTTAAGCATAAAACCAGAATATTTCTTATATCAAACCTTATTAAAAACAAAACAGTTGTTGAGTCTCTGCATTATAAGGATAGGCATTCTAAATAATACAGTAAGAAGCTATCCAGTTCTTATAATGATGTGTCTGCATCAACTTTTAAACTTGAATCCACTGAATATATTTTGAGCTCTGATGTATGTGTTTTTCTTAATTCTGTTGTTTGAACACCTCTTAAGAAAATATACAAAAGATGTATCATGGCACAGAGACCTTGAATTTCAACAGAAGTAAAGTACACTTTTAACAGAGTTGATGCTGATGCCTATGAACTAAAACAGGAGTTATGTAACTGACAGCAAATGAGGGGAACAAGAACAAGGAAAGGACTGTGAACAGTCTTTAGGAAAGTGAAACTGAAGTGTCATATCCTTTCATTTAGAAAAGATTTCTTCTATTAAATATAATTATTTTTCCTTCAACTTTTGATGAAGATGAGGTTGCTAGGAAACTCATTCTGTTTTCAGTTATGCCTGTGTAAATATGGCATAACCAATTTACACTGATGAAAGCTCCTGGACTGAAATAAGAAAGCTATGGAGTAGTTTTGATGTTTGTTTATGACTAACATAAGGAAACATGTTGTTACAAAAGAGACAAAACTCAATGACTAGTTGTTGCCTCCTGGTCTCTGGGCAACATCTGGTACAAGCCATGAGAAATTAGATTTATGCCATCCTTGTAAATCCCTGATTACTTTCCAGTAGAGCTGCATGAAATTCTTGGCAATGAAACACACCTCCACTACTTGCATAATATCACTCAAGATTACTTTGTAACCATGTCCATCATGGAATCCACATTTATGGCTCTTACAGATTGAATTCATCTGCCTTTAATATTAGGAGAGACATGATTATTCTTTATGTTTCAGGTTCTAAAGGGATGATGGTAAATATTATAGCTCTTCTTACACCTATACTGCCTTTGGTAGGAGTACCTGAGAACATCTTTACTTTTATGGGTCAGTGGACATATACTGCTTGTATAAATGCTACTGTGACTGTAATACTCACTATGTATGCCCATGCAGCATTTCAGCATGAACTCACTGGGTAATGATAAATACATCACACCTTTTGTATCTTAAGACCACTGGCCATATCAAAAGTGTGGCCAACATAGTTTTGCACACACCCTAGGGACCTATACCAGCATATTTGTGTAAAAAAGTCTGTCATCTCTGTACTAAAATTCCTGCACAGCTCTGCTGCCTATTGCTGCACCAAGGACATCAAATTAGGTCTGTAAGCAGATTTCATCCATCCAGACCTATCACAAGAAATAAATAGACTCGAGCAATATGCTGATTTCTGTTATATCATTGACAATGATGGAAATACAGACTATTCTGATAGCAAAGCTGCTTCTGTCTTCCCCTCAGGAGATGTACTAGATCACAGCTTTGGACTAGGCCAGTCTCCCCTTAGTTGATCAGGGAAGACCAGCATTGATTTATCATTATAGACTCTCCTCCTCATCTGGTGTGAAAAGAGATGCCTGAAAAGAATCATCTTCAACGGGGGACCTTCTTCAGAGCTTCGAAGTCTGTGCAACTCTCCCTCACTGGTTCACTTTCCTTTGATTAATTTTTACCATAAGCAAAGAGACTCTGAACACAGAACACAAATAATTGAAACATTTTTTTTAGGATTTTACTGAACAGTAAACACAGTAGTATAATATGTTAGTTATTAGTTTATATATATTGTAATAGAGTGGCAAGAGATATGGAACTAAAATTCGAAGTTGTATGTATGAAAATCAATTTTTTCTTTAGTTATAATTCTGGTGTAGATGATGATCAAGGCTGTGCCTTTATGCACACCCAGCACTCTTAAGACATGAACTCCCTGGCTGGTCCATGAGCTCCATAGGAAGTTATTTACATAGATATAATGCTGTCTGGTTTGAGACAATGGACCTGACTTGGAGATTAACTCAGCTCCTAGCCACCTTCTCAAATAAGTATTTGACTGATTGTTAAGTATTTGACTGATTGTTACAGGAACTCTTCATGTGGGATTTTGGACAGTTCTCAAGATTCTTCCAGACAGCTCCTGCTATGCCTAATCTAATTTACATGTTGATTAACATCTTGGGTAGAAATTCCCAGAGATTCACAGGTAGTTGCTTCTGCAGAAGTTATCAAATTGTACATAGATAAGACATTAGTAAACAGCAAATAGAAACCGTTCCCAAAGATGAAGAAATTGTCTTTTGTAGGTTGTAAAGATGATGTACAGATGTTTAAGAGATGTTTTGCCTGCAGTTAAAATAACTGATAGAGCTGGATGATGCATGTTTTGGGCCAGTTGCATAGGAGAACAGCTGGTTTGTAAAAACAGTAGAACAGTGGTTTGGAGACTCTCACTCAATCCAGCTGAAGATGTTACAAGGACCCTTGCAATGGAGGCTCCCATGACTGTCCCAACAGCAACTGACCAACCTGTTTGAGAGACCTGATTAACCCTCCAAGAATTACCCTATGCCAAGATCAGAGTAATAATTTCTTTGGAAGAAGCGCTCTGTCTGTCAGTGTCTGTGCAAGAGCAGATACAGGTCTGTCCTCTTTTTAAGAAAGATTCCCCAAACAGAGAGCCACACATTGGTCAACAGCTCTGTCATCAGGGGAATGAATCTTTGATTCTGTAGACCCTCACAGGTCATGCAAGTTGTTTCATGAATACAGTGACCACCTACCATAGGCGTAAAACATATGCTTCCTATGTATTACAAACCCTCCCAGTCTTAAACTGCAAACAGACTAACACTTTTGTCTGTGAGCAGACAGAACATGAATGAAATCAGGGTGCACACCTTTGCATGGGTAATGATCTGCATCTCTTGCTGCTTTTAGTCATATAGTTCTCTACCCAGACAATCAGGCCACACAGGGAGTTCAATAAAAAATTAATGTTTTATATATGAGAATCACATTTTGAAATGCCTGAAGGTGGGGGGATTTTTTTTTCCTTTTTTTCGAAGAAAAAATGAAATTGAAGTTTAACAACTGCTGGGTAGCAGTAAAGTGAGCTTTCAATTAGCTGACTATGAGATACTGTATCCTCAGGTACAGCCTCAATGACAGTATCCCAAATGCCTTTTGAATCACTGTGTCATGCTGTATCCTACAGCAGGGTGTTGCGCAGGGCTGCCAAGAAGCTATCCTAACCGCAGATCACTTTCACTTAGCCTAACAAAACCACAGGCACTGAGTCTGTCTTCTGTGATGGGATGATGAAATATTGTCTGCAAAATGCCTTTATACTCATGTTTCTGGCCATAGTTAGAAACACTGCTCCCTCTCGCTGTTCCATATACCATGTCCGTCCCTTCAGTACCCACTAAACATTAGGCTGAAGGCCCCACAGCAGTCTGAGCCAACAAGAGCATGTGGTCTCCCAAGGTCTAATGTCAGGCATGACTAGCAGGATACCTCTTGTGGCAAGCAAGTTATCCTCTTACTAAAAAAACCCAAACAAACAAAGAACAAAAAAAACCCACTGTATGGCAGATTCCCCAGAATCTATCTTTCATAAGGCCTACCTCTACCAGAGATATACCTTATGTTACCAGTGCTGTCATTCTGTTGTGTCCCCTAGGCACCCCTCTAATGGTGGCTGTAATGATGTGCTGAGGGGCTGGGAATCCATAAGGAGTTTGAACATTTCAAACATATTTATCCAAACAGGGACAAAGGGGACACTGCTCCCATAATGAAAGTCACCATGCTCAAAGTTTCCACGTCACTTGGGTCTAAAGTCACATTCCAGGCAGAAATGTGTCCCTGGTCTTGTGTGTCTCCTAGGTGATATGCCACTGCCTACTCTTCCATTAGACAAGTTATAGTTTGAGCGGAAAATGTTTTTTCACAGCAAGCTTGCCTAAGGATGGCTTCTCCCTAAGGAAAATCTTTGGAGAGGTCAAGAAAGCAACTATCAAACCTTCAAGAAATTACCAGATTCAGATGGGATAAACAACACAGAGCAGACACAGCAATACAAACCTAGGGGAGGCTCACAATTCAGAAGTAAATGGCTATATTGGCAAATCCGTCTACAAGGCAAGACGATCTAATTCCTCACTAAAGACCTATATCAGCCTCCTTGCCCATCCCACACCAGATGGTACCAGCAATGCTCTTGAGATCTCTGCCCAGAAAAAAAGGAGCTGGTCTGCCTGTACAGTGTGAGAAACACCATGCCTGCACCAGTTCTATATTTTGTCTCCTTATCTTGTTCTATATGATAAGTACCTCAAGCATGAGGAGACAGTAATGAATTTAATTCACTTGAAAGTGGAGTGGACATTTCACTATTGGTTTGCTTGCTATTCCAGCTGTACCATCATGCTTTTCCTGATTGAACATAAATGTGAGCTGGAGGGACTACTGAAGTCATGATAAGGTGCTCATGGAAGTCTAGACTAGCTGGAGTTGCTGCTACATGTTACCTTAGCAATCAGTCCTTGTGACAAACAGTTCTGCATCAGATGGTTTGCAAATAGGCTGCTACACTGGGTGCTGAAGCCATGGGAACTGTGAGAGAAGATAAAATAATGACACCACTGTTTCTGTCCCTGTGTCTGGAACATGCCTTACATGATGAAACAGTTTCCTGTTTCATCCTAGTATCTCAAAGGATACTCACCCTCTGAACCAGAATGACCATGCAAAACCCTGAATCACATGTTGTGATTTGACCGTGAACTGAAGAGGCCAAGAATGGACCAAACACTTCCTGGAGTTGCATAGGTGCATGAATCATTCATGGTTTGCAAATGTGTCATACGAGTGTCCAACACTAAAGGAGTCTTGAGGTGAGAGGGATGCAGGTAATCTTCTACTTCACAGGTACTGTATCACCTAGTCCAGACTATGACATGTTTGTTACTGCCACCCCTGTCACTGCTTTTCCCCAAACAGAGTCAATGCTGGGGGCAGAGAAGGGGGAGCTGCTTCTGAAACTTCCACCTCACCGCAAAGTGTTAAACCTTGCTGATTCCCGCCTCTTGACTGCCAGAGCCTGCTTACTGTACCCAGCAGCATGCACCCCCTTAATAGAGCAAGTTAGGAGGAGCCAGACCTGATGAAGAGAGAAGATTGTCTATTCTGCACCTAGGGTTGGGATTTGAGTCTTCAGTCCTCTCTCCTTCTCACCCGGACTTGCTTGCCAAAAGGACAGCTTGCATATTGCAGAGCAGAGCTCTGCACTCTCAGAGTGTGCATCACCATGCCAATGGTGTGGATAGTATATGAATTAAGACTTGAGTGCTAAATCAGAAGCATTTCAGTATGACCATGAGACACATCCTCTGTCACCAGGGAATTCCCAATTAACCTGCTTCAGCAGCCCTTACAAAAAAGCTATATGCGGTCTATGGATTTTATTCTAATTAGAGGTGTCTTGACTGTTCCTTCAATTAGTGTTATACCTGCTGAACATGAACTGGGACTTGGATGTTATAACTGCATCAATAAATTTACATCTATAAAGTGTGTATCAGTTGTTGGTGGTAGGGAAGCACCTTTCAGGGTACATTCTTACTGGTTTGGACAAAGTAGTTCTGTATATAGCAAAGATATAGGCTAGAGGGCAATCTGTCTGACATATTTCTAAGGTCTGCTTTTCTTTAACATTCAGTCAGCACTTCAACAGGAAGGGCACAGAGATTCAGGTAATTCAAGCAGGAGTCTCAGAAGGTGCGAGAGATGCTATAAATGAGGTCCATTTCAGATACTGAAAATATCACAGATCTGAAGTAGGATTTTTTTGTTGTTGCTTTTTTTTTATTGGAATTCAAAATCACATACGTGTTCAATTCCTTCTGATAGTTTTTTCTTCTTTTTTCTTTTTTCTTCCTTTTTTTTTTTTTTTTCCAAAGTAACATCAAGTGTTACCGGTTTTGGTACAAGATTTTCCAAAGCAAAGAAGAGCTGATATTCAGAAAATGCTCAGCTAATGGTCTCCAAAAACCTAGTCTGTTTAGATGTGCCCTTGGTATGGTCACCCCTCCCCCACAAAAAAGCCACCACTTCATTTTTTAAAGACTGGCACTTTTATGAATAATAGATGGAGAAGGGGGGAAAGCAATAAAGGATCTACACACACAGTGAGTAAGGCGAGAGTAGAGAAGAGGCACTGGGAATCAGAGTACCCACACTTTCTTCATGCAACAGAAAGATAGCTTCTTTTATTTGACTAGAAGAGTGAAATGTGTAACAGCTGCTGCAGTTCCAGTAAATGTCTATGAGCAAGTAGGCAGATGAAGCGATGATAATAAATGCTGCAACAGTATCTTCGGTGAGTACAGGGCTCCTTATCCTGCTGATAACCAGGCTGCCACATTCTCCTCCACTTCTTAACTATTGTCTCATCTTGGATGTTTTCTAACAATGTCTGGTTTTAACCTTCACCTAGATATAATCTTATTGGTTTAATGATATCAGCAGTTGTTTAAACCACTCTATATTTTTTTCTGTATGAAATAACCTTGATTGCATGAATCGGAACTCTTACAGCTCTCTTAAGAATTGGAAGATATATATTTTTAAATAAATTAATACATTTCCCTGCATAGTGGAAATAATAGTTTTTTTTGTTGACAGTCTGTATTCCGTCAGCAGCAACTCAGTCTACCATCACCTGCTTGTAACATCCCTATTCTTAGACCATTCTCTGCTCAGTTCAGACCCTCATCTGCTCTCTGCCAGTTATCTGAGGCCTAGATGCCCAAGAGTATTCAGGCACTTAACTACCTTAGGTGTTGAATGGAACTGGGAATCTAAGAAGCTACAAAATACTCTATATTTTTTTTGCAGCCATTCATATCAATTTGATGAATTTAGCAAAAGCTTCTCCATCTCTATTAGTGCTTGACTATACTCATTTTCATCTATTCTTACACGGTATTTCCAGAAATCTTCACATGTTCCAATAGTTTATCATTAAAAATGCTGATTAGTTAATATTTAGTCATTATTTCTAGAAAACATAATAGTTAACCATAAATAGAGAGAAGTGGGATGGGAACTATGGGAAACCCTGTGTATAAAATTTATCATGTATTTATTATTATTTTCATTATTTAGACTAACATTCTGCATTATCTGAAATTTAATTATTATTTAGCAGCCTGTCATTCATCCAATGCTTTTCTACCATTTAAACAAGACAATTTTCATATTTAGCTTTTTTACCCATTGATGGCAGGAAAGTTTTTCAGCTGAGTGCATATTAAATTTGCAAAACACAAATTTACTCAATTTCCATGCAGAAATCTCTGTGCAGAAAACAGGTACCTTTCGTCATTATGGCCTAAAATATTTTCTGTCATTTCCAGATGCTCCATACTCACATATTAAAAATATCTTAAGGAAGAAGCTGAAGCTTTGTTGGTTTATTGCTTTGTTGTTTCATTGCTTAAGACACTCATTATTTCTGAGAATAGATAAATCAGTCCTAAAACTTACTTTGTAAAATTTGCATCTTTCTTGGGGGAAGGACAGTGAATTTTGCTGCAGTGAATGGTCTTACACAAAATCATAGCCACTACTGACATCCTGGAAATCATTTAGAAAAGTCTAGTTTGATCTGTATCCCTGTTCCGTTTTTGGGTAAATACATAATTTGAGATCAGGTTCTGTTTGAGATTACTTCCAGTCTGATTTTTCTTTTCCAGAGATTTGTGACATCCTATGGGAATATGTTATTTCTATGAATACATTTGCCAGTAAACTCCTTTTCTAAATTATTTCTGGGAAGTTAATAAATGAAGAAAAAGTCAATAGAACTAAAAGTGTTTTGCAACTGAGATGTATGTTTATCAGAAATTGTTGCAGCATTTTTACAGATACAGTAATTAACCACATTTATTAATAATAGTTTCTGCATTTACAACACTGTGCATAGAAAGAAACTAAAAGGTTTTGTATAGATTATTGGCCTTATTGCGGAAAGTCTGCTGGAGTACCAGGAACAACCAAGTAAACCAGGTACAGAAATCTGTGACTAACGAGACAGAAGCAGAGGCAGGGTCAGCTCTGAGTCACAGTCCCTTGCTCCACAGTGGGGGACAACACTCCTCATTATAAGCCATCCTGTCCCCTGTCAATGTACTACCATATAAATTCCATCAGTTTCCATCTATTTGCTCCGGTCTGTGGAGGAACGACTACTTTGTTTTCATTTGTCAGCAGACATTTAGAAAGGAACACCTGAAAAAATGAAGTAATAAGGATTTATTTAAGAAATCAGTTTGATCAATCATGAATGAGTAAAGATCCCTGCAATCAAAAACTTCTGCTTTTATACTTTTGATTGCAGTTCTGACCCGACTTTATGTCTGAGTAAAGGTAATTATCAAGAGTATAAAAGAGTTCAAATGCAGTCAGTTCTTCTGGAAAATCAAGCCATGAGGATCATTCTTGTCAAATCAATAATGAGCTGGACTTCTGTGCCATTGCCTACACAATGGCCTTTTATTTTCTTACAAGATCTGTGTAATTCTCAAAAGCTGCTGCTCTGCATTACTTTTTCTTGCTGATCAGAAGTACAGACTGTACAGCATTTACAGCTTTAAAAGATCAGGTCCTATTATAAAGGACTTTCTCCACTTTGATCAACACAAGATAACATTTATTAAATCACAGAAGAGCATTGTTAAAATAATATTAAGGGTATAAATGCAATCAACAAAAGCCAAGGATTTAGTGATTTTTTTTCTTTCTGCATTATTCTTAACACACTAAAGTTTAAAAGTACTGCAGTCTTTAGGCACACAATGAATTATTTCCTGTGCTAAACAGTAACTATTATTACTTCTGGGATGTAGCAAAGGACTGAAATTATTTCACAGTATCATAGAAGCGTTGGTTGGAGTCTCCTGCTTGAACCTGTCTGTTGCCAACAGTGCACAGGGGCAGCTGTGTCTGTGTCTGGCAGAGTCTTCAAGATGCCCAGGAGAGAGATTTCACAGCCTCTCTGTGCAACTTATTCCAGAGAGGTACTGCCTACCTAGTGACTTTTTTCCCCCAATGTCCAATCTTAATTTTCCAAGCTGCAATTTGTTACCACTGCTGCAATTACGCTGTTGGGCATTGCTGCAGAGTTTGGCACTGTGATCATTTTAAAAAAGAAGAAAACTAACCAAAAAACAAACAACAAAAAAAACCCCAAAACAAACCAAACAAACCCACAGAAATTAAATTCTCCAGATCTGTCTCTTCCCCCCACAGGTTTTTCCAGTGTGAACACTGACACCCACCCCTGTGCAAGGAAGCCCCTGTCATTAGTATTGCTCTTTTTTATGTTTGAGTGATTTCATCCTTTGTGTTGAGTGTCTCAATTTTCAAATATTTAAATTAAAATAAATAGACCCTTTGTCTGGACATTTTTAATTTCAGGCTTCAAAAAGATTGTATACAGAATGTTTCAATAATCCTATGATCAGAAAACAGACCCAAGGGTGTTGTCAACCAAAAGGAAGTAGGTAAAGAAGATAATGAAAAGCAAATGCTACCATTGGGCACTGTCTTTTGACTGGCCTCTTGGGATATTGGTGGTGATAGGACGGTCACTAGCCCTCCTGCCTTCCATGCCTCACTCAGGTTGTCTCCCTGCTCTTGGACTATGAACTATGATGAGGGATACAGTCTGCATAACTTAGACCTTTGCCTTGCACCTAAGCGGTAGACATCTAGTGCAGCAACTGCTTTAAAGTGAATGCTCATTTTCCTGTTTATCAATGAAAGATGGATTGCTTATCTCAGGAGAAAGTATTTCCCCTGGATGTCTATCCCTCTCCTTTGACTATTGCCAGGGCAAATGGTGTGGATCCTTTCGTGTCTCAAAAGCACACTCCAAAGCCATCCAGAAGTTGCTTAGGTCATGAAGATGTCTGCCCTGATTGCAGAGAGTAAACATGATCTCTCAGAATAAGACCATGAGTAGGGGCACCACAGGAGTCTGTAGTGTTCAACATGTTGACAAATGTTCTTTTTTGTTAGGTAGAACTAGTAAAGAATCCCTGAAAATTCAATCTTGTTTTTTTCCAGAACAACCTGAATTAATACTGGTAAACAAATAGTAGTTCTGAAAACTAACCCATTTATGACAATTTAGTTAGGGAATCCATCACATTTAAAGTTTTCAAAAACTAAATAACAATAACTAAATAATAATAGTACTATTGTGATGTGGGGCATTAGTAATGAGGAATATTAGAAAATAGTTCTGGACTAAGGAGGCCTCCAAGCAAATGTAGAACTTCTTAGAGGCTTCTCTACTAGATTGGTGTCTCTATTAAGGAGAATACATAAAGGAGCATTTCAAAAAATGGCTGAAGTTCCTCTTGGGCCTGCAGGAAGAGAAAGAATTTGTATTATAAGCCAAGATCTAGGATAACTAGATATTCCTTGTGTTAAAACTGAATATTTAACATCTTTTCATTTATTCTGTTTTCTTTCTGTTAAACACTTAAAAAATCTAATTTAATACATAACAAGCCAGGCAAGTCCCAAGTCATAAAGAGCAAAAATACATGCTTGCTTATTTTTAGTTATGAAACAGATGAGTCCATTCCTGAATAAAAATGTAAACCACACTGTAGCAAGTTATAAATTCCTCAAGAACTTGATAATTTCAAGGAAATTAACTGTAGAAGATAAGACCTATGCAAACATTTTAGCTGTAATACAATGCCTATAGCACAATGATGAAATCTGTAGAGACCACAACAGAAAATATGAAGTGTGAAAAGAAACCTTTGGGACTTGTAAAACAATACCTTAAAATATGCTGATATTATAAATAGTGTCATAGCTTACCTTTACTGGCTTGAAAGAGGACTCCAGAGATTGGAACAGAAGACAAATCAAAATAGTTGGCCTCTTTTTCAAAATCTATTATGCTGCTATATTGGAAAGCACAATGCTCCTTCATTAACAAATTTATGGCAGCTATAATGCTTTATACATAGGAAGGGAAATGAAAGGTGTTAGCAACTTGGACACATAAGTTTCTATGCGAAGTATAGGTCAGGTGGAAAGCTGAGTTATTACTCTTGAACTTCCCACTTTTGTTAGTTTATAAATACTTCCATCAAATATAGGCCTGAATCCAGAAGGTGCACCTAGATGATGGAAGAGACGATGCTAGGATGGAATAAATAAGCTCCCAGCTCCCTGCACAAATCTTCAGGAATTCTTTATTGAGATTCCCCAGAAACTCCAGAACGGAGGTTCCCTCTTCGTGATTGCGTAACTAGGAAGCGTTACAAAGTGTGATTAAAACTGAACAGAGGAAAATTTTAATAAAAGCTGGATACCTTCTGATGTGAAATTTTACAAAATTTTACCCTTCTTAATTGTAGAATGTAACATGTAGCATGATTTTTCATATGCTTTTCTTTTTTAATTGCCTTTCAGGTTATTTTTGGCAGTTCAATTTATTACAAATGTATGCACGAAAAGTTAGTGAGGTGGAAAGATTTTGCACATAAACTTCATTATATGAAGTTCTGCATGAACCCTGTGTTATTTATGTACAACTGTGCATAAGCAGCACATAACAGTTTATGTTCAGCTGTTTTTGCACAGGAAATTGTATGCAACTCCTGGCACATAAAAGTTTGTCTATTATAGCTTCTGGCATTTAAAGCTTTCACTGCCCAAAGGTTTTATCCCTCCACTTCCACATAGAAATATACTTGGTAATTGCCTGGAAAAAAATTCTGGAGCCATTTATCATTTCATGGATAATTCAGAAGTCCAGTGGGTTTAGTACCAGTGTCTTCAGTGCATTTGTATTGTTATCCCCGAGGTATTCAAAATGGTAGGCTGAATATTTCATTCCCAAGCATGCATTTCTGATTATTCCTAACTTGTCTGCTTATGAATTTAGGAAAGAACCATACTGCGGGCTGTTTTGGCAGACTGTATGTTAAAATTACAGATAAAGCTCCTAGACCAGCTGTTAAAATTTGTTTCTGTCAGGTCCTGCTCCCCACCACAGGTGTCTGTCTCTGAAGAACTCTGCTTCTCATGCCTCTCCTGGTGGAGTGGTCTGCTTCTGATGAGGCATAGGAGAGCCCCTGCCTCTCCACAGACTAAACTTCCACCCTTCCTGCCTCAGTTGTAGAAATTGCTGATGCTTTTTTCATCTTCATCACTTTTGAGGGATTTTCAAGGGTACCAAGACACTGCAGCTTCACATACTCCTACCTTAACACTGCTGGTCCCAGATCTGCCACTTTCCAAGTGTGACCACAGCAGCTCTCTCTGCTAAAGAACCAGGCTCTGAGCTTGAGCATCTCTTTATACTATGCAAGTTTGTATACAACTGTCTTAAAAACCTGGAATCTTCTCTGACACCACTGTGTACATCAATGGAACAGCATTCTTACCTTGGTGTTGCAGCCAGACACATTCCCTTTTCACCCTAATACAATGAAGTTTTAATGCCTTCAACATGTTGCTGAAGACAATGTAATTGTTTAGCACAGTAGAATGACTAAAGTGTAATTATAAAATATGTCATGCTGTTAGTTTAGGAAAAAACCCGACTAAACCCTAACAATGTAAACTGACTTTGCTTGTACTGAATTACGCTATTTATTTTGTTCCTTTCAAGTACCGCACAAAGCTTTGATTAGACATAGAGCTGTAACATATCCATGCTGATTTTCAGAATCTTGTCCATAACCTAATTTCTTACATGAATTGCTCACTTTTTTTAGAGGTTATGATAAGCATAGTTTAAAAAGTGGGTTACACATTTGTGGCTAGTGCTATAAACCTGCAGAGCCAAAATAAAGCTTGTGGAAAAAGCTTACTGCTTACAGGCAGAAAATGCATGGCATGTGTGACAAGAAAATCCTGCAAAGCTGTTTTGATGAGCTGGAGAAGGCAAGTTACAATGGTCTTGGTCTTAATTTGGTTCTGTTATCAGTTTCAGATTTCTGGTGTAAAATGGGACCATGTTGTTAGTTTCTCTGTTTACATTCACATGTTCTATTATGGGTACTTAGGGTCTCGTAATATTTAAAGAGCTGCTGTCTGTTTGGCAGGATGATTCAGAGCACCTTCCTTCCATGAGTGGAGAGAGGCAGATCCACAGCCTCCACAGTGTCTGAGGAGGCTTTAATAAGGTGTTTGTCTCTATCTATCTACTGACTTTGTAAGGCTCCTGTGTACTCAGGAGAGTGACTAAAAATCAATAGGAAATTGAATTAAGAGAAGAGCAGAAAGAAAAGGAGAAGGAGGAACGATAAGGGGAAGACAACAGAGCCCTCTAAGCAAAGAGGGTCCTGGATTTTAGACTGACAGAGCTTGAACTCCTTCCCAGAAGTTCTCTAACTTCTGGGTTGCTACCCAGGATGAGACTCACCAGTTCTCCCACTGAGGACCTACCACTCCTCAGACAATTGCTGCTGACAGATGTAGCCTGGATGCCCCCAGTGGATTGGGCTTCACTCACTACAACTGGATCCAGGTGGAGTTTGGGCATGTTGTTGCTTATTGTTGCTGAGCTTTGTAGCTTAGATACTAGTCCCTCCTTGCACAGGACCTAAGTTTTTGCAGTCCTGTATTAGAGTTGACAGCTAAATGCAGACTCTTGCAAGCTCTGTTTTCTTACTATGGTTAACTACCTGAGCCACTGCCTGAGCTCAGGTCTTTGAACCTACCTCTTGTTAGTATACTGCCTGTTCATGTTACTCCTAGACTCTGCACAATTCAGTACAAAGCTTCATTTGTGTCTCAGTTGTGAAGCAAGTGTAATAAATGTATGAGTGTATGCTGTTTTGAGGGTTAGTCTGTAAATGGCTAGCAAGTGTGACCATGTGAAAATTTGAGTTCTTTTTTTTAAAATTTGAAAAATTCATTTTTCATTTGTAAAAGTGATTTATAGTTTTAGTTAATACTAAAAAGGAAGAAATAAAACACCTGTGATTTAATATTTATCAAAGCCAGTACCATATCTTCACTTTTTTCTGCAACCCTGGCAAAGTTTTAGAAATGGGGTGTTAAGTCCAGTGGTAAGTGATTTTGCAGCTTTTACCTATCTTGAATCTTATCTACATGATAAATCCACTTAAACCAATTGCTGACATAAATGCTGCTCAGTAGAATTTATAAAATGTGCTAACATGTTATTTCTGTTCGCAAAAAAATGAGACATATGCTTTATTTAGATTTAAATACATAATGATTTAGATAAGTACCGTACATCACATGACCAATTTTCTCCCAAACTTTTTTAGAAAGATAATTAAACTTGCCAATCAATATGGATATAAAAATATCAATATTAGATGTCTGCTGTATCACAGGTATACTGGTGTATGGAACAACAGCTGAACAAGAGTTATTTCAGAGGACTGTGACAGTACTGAATTTTAAATGACTAAAGAAGGAACTTGGGAAGTTTTAGTTTACTTAACTGAAAGATAAGATTTGAAGTATATTTTCCTTGAACAAAAAGTAGAAAATCATGAGACGTCTTCATAAAATATGTCAATATTCTGCATAAAATTTGGGAAATTTCCTCAAACTTATACACATGGAGATCAATATACCTCCTTAATTTAAAATGTAGTTTGAACTGCCTAGTCTATTAGCTGCCATTACTAATATACCCGTATGACCAAAATGCAGTAACTACCATAGTAAACGATATATTCCCCAAATATCTTACACTTTGTATCAAACATGAACTGAGTTTAGTTTATTGCACATAGAAATGTTTTGTTGCTATTTATTATTTGAAGTGACTGCTTCTGTAGCTTTGCTTGAGCGGATAAATGTAAAAGTCTAGAGAAAACATTTCTGCCATCAACAAAGTTAAAGTGAAGACGCGAAAATGGTATAACTAGTGCTGATAAACAAAAAGAATGAAGAGTTTGTCCTGTATAAGTCATAACCTTAATAGTAACAGGCAGCCACAACATTAATTCAGTGACTAATGCAATGACATTTCTATTTTTTCCATATGTCCTCTTGCCATTGAATGCACAATGTAGATGTGGAGCTGCTATGCATACTAAGCTTTTTCATTCTCAAAATGTCAGGGTTACATATGAACTTTCTACTTTCCTGTCTGGTAAGTAGTCTGCTCAATTTATGTGCTATGTGTCCTAAGGTTCTAAGAAACTAAATTTGAACAGAATAGGGAGATTCGATTTGTCTCTTTCAGACATGTATTCTGTTTATACATTCGTATCCATGTTACAAAAGATTGTAGGGTTTTTAAAAAGATATGGAATGTCTCATTTTTCTGATAGTGGTGCTCTGACGTTACAAGAGCAACCAGGCAATCAGTGTGGACGGGGTGTCTACTACCTTGGGAGCATGGGATCCACCCCCATCAAAACTTTATAATCCTCAGGAAAATCTTTCTGAGCTTTATTTCCCTCTTATGCAAAGTGCAGTGCTAGTATCAAGCCTGACACTACTACACGCTCAAATAAGAAGTGCTCACTAAAATACGTACATGAGCAGGAAGTACATCGCTCCTGTGCAGCAGTGTTCAATGACAATTCTCACAAGCTAAAGATCATTTGAACTGCCACTGGGCATACACATTTTCTGACCATGGTTGTAAAAATTTATTTCAGCAAAAGAAACAATAGTTGCACAGAAATTAATGGCTATAAAATTGCTCATGACTTATCTGAAGCTTAGAGAAGAACACAAATAATAATAATTTTCAATTTCAAAATGATAATTTTCTGTAAGTTCTGAAAGACGAGATACTACCTAGTTTTGTGATGTAGATAGGCATATTTATAAAGGGTTTTGGAGATATTACTCATGATAGCAGAGGTTGGACTACAGAACAGTCCCTGTTACTCCTATAGAATCATAGATTCATAGAGTAGTTTAGGTTGGAAAAGAACATTAAGATCACCAAGTCCAACCATTAACCTAGCACTGCCAGGTCCACTAGTAACCCATGTCCCTAAGAACCACATCTACATGTCTTTTAAATACTTCCAGGGATGGGGACTCAACCAGTTCCCTGGGCAGCCTGTTCCAATGCCTGACTACCCTCTCAGTGAAGAAGTTTTTCCTAATACCCAACCTGAACCTCCACTGGCACAACTTGAGGCCATTTCCTCTTCTCCTATTGCTTGCTCTTTGGGAGAAGAGACCAATCCTCACTGTGCTACAAACTCCATGCACAATGCCAACTGTATCTAGATACGTTTAACTTCTGCCTAGAGGAGTATCCTGCGATCACTTTAATGAGCCAAATTACTGTCTATACACAGAGATTATGTCTCCGTTGTAAAATAAAAGAGGATCAGGGAGAGCACTCAAACACTGGATCTCCTTTTGTCCACATTGTAGAACAATTATTTTGCTTTTTGGTTCTTTTTTTGGTAGTGCTTGAGCTAGATCTCTGTAGGATGAAAAGCCTGGACTTTGTCTGGAAGATCATAGAATAGAATAGAATAGAATAGAATAGAATAGAATAGAATAGAATAGAATAGAATAGAATAGAATAGAATAGAATCAATGAATCATTTAGGTTGTAAAAGACCTGTAGGATCATCAAGTCCAACCATTAACCTAACACTGCCAAGTCCACCACTAAACTATGTCCCTAAGCACCACATCTACACGTCTTTTAAATACCTCCAGGGATGGAGACTCAACCGCTTCCCTGGGCAGCCTGTTCCAAGTGCCTGACTACTCTTTCAGTGAAGAAATTCTTCATAATATAAAGTGTAAACCTCCGCTGGCACAACTTGAACCCATTTATTCTTGTCCTATCGCTTGTTACTTGGCAGAAGAGACCGACCCCCACCTCACTACAACCTCCTTTCAGGTAGTTGTAGAGAGCAAGAAGGTCTCCCCTCAGCCTCCTCTTCTCCAAACTAAACAACCCCAGTTCCCTCAGCCGCTCCTCATAAGACTTGTGCTCTAGACCCTTCACCAACTTTGTTGCCCTTCTTTGGACATGCTCCAGCACCTCAATGTCCTTCTTGTAGTGAGGGGCCCAAAACTGAACACAGTACTTGAGGTGCAGCCTCACCAGTGCCCAGTACAGGGGCACTATCACCTCCCTGGTTCTGCTGGCTACACTATTCCTGATAGAAGCCAGGATGCCATTGGCCTTCTTGGCCACCTGAGCACAGTGCTGGCTCATGTTCAGGTGGCTGTCAACCAACAGCCCCAGGTCCTTTTCCTCCAGGCAGCTCTCCAGCCACTCCTCCCCAAACCTGTAACATTGTATGGGGTTGTTGTGACCCAAGTGCAGGACCCAGCACTTAGCCTTGTTGAATCTCACACAATTGAATTGGCTCTAATACTGAGCCCTGGGGAACACCACTTGTGACCGGTTGCCAACTGGATTTGTCTCCATTCACCACCACTCCCTGGGCCTGGCCATCCAGCCAGTTTTTAACCCAGCGAAGTCTACATCCATCCAAGCCATGAGCAGCCAGTTTCTCCAGGAGAATGCTGTAGGAGACAGTGTCAAAGGCCTTATTAAAGTCCACGTAGACAACATCCACAGCCTTCCCCTCATCCACTAGGCGGGTCACCTTGTCATATAAGGAGATCAGGTTAGTCAAGCAGGACCTGCCTGTCATGAACCCATGCTGACTGGGCCTGATCCCCTGGTTGTCCCGCACCTGCCACATGATGGCACTCAGGATGATCTGCTTCATAACCTTTCCCAGCACCGAGGTCAGGCTGACAGGCCTGTAGTTCCCTGGATCCTCCTTCCAGCCCTTTTTGTAGATGGGTGTCACATTTGCTAACTTCCAGTCATCTAGGACCTCCCCAGTTAGCCAGGACTGCTGGTCAATGATGGAAAGTGTCTTGGTGAGCACTTCCGCCAGCTCCCTCAGTCTTTTAAGGCAGTAGCCAGACTAAGTTCCAGTTGAGCTTTGGCCCTTCTTATTTCCTCCCTGCATAACCTCACAACATCCTTGTAGTCCTCCTGAGTTGCCTGCCCCTTCTTCCAGAGGCCATAAACTTTCCTTTTACTCCTGAGTTCCAGCTGAAGCTCTCTGTTCCGCCAGGCCAGTCTTCCCCACCTGCTCATCTTTCTGCACATGGGGATGGCCTGCTCCTGTGCCTTTACAATTTCCTTGTTGAAGAATGTCCAGCCTTCCTGCACTCCTGTGCCCTTCAGGACTGCCTCCCAAGGGACTCTGTCAACCAGGCTCCTGAACAGTCCAGTCTGCCCTCCAGAAGTCCAAGGTAGCAGTTCTGTTGACCCCCCTCCTTACTTCTCCAAGAATCGAAAACTCTGTTATCTCATGGTTGCTGTGCCCAAGACAGCCTCCGACCACCACGTCACCCACCAGGCCTTCTCTGTTCGTAAACAGCAGGTCCAGTGGGGCACCTGCCCTGGTTGGCTCGCTTACCAGCTGCGTCAGGAAGTTATCTCCCACACACTCCAGGAACCTCCTAGACTGCTTTCTCTCTGCTGTGTTGTATTTCCAGCAGATATCTGGTAAGTTGAAGTCTCCCACAAGAACAAGGGCTAGGGATTATGAGACTTCAGCCAGCTGCTTGTAGAATGCTTCATCTGTTTCTTCGTCTTGCTTGGGTGGTCTATAACAGACTGCCCCCATGATATCTGCCTTGTTGGCCTTGCCCTGATTCTTACCCATAAACACTCAACCCTATCGTCACCATCATTAACCAGGGAATCTCTAATTAGCAGTGTGGACAGAGACGCAGCAGATGTTCAGTATAGTCCTCCAGTGCCATCTGAGAAGGCTTTGCAACCTCAACAACTTCCATATGCTCAAGTGCCAGCCCAGAGTATATGTAACCGATACTCTCACGTCACAAAAAACACTCTAATTGCTTATGACACATCTCTTTTTATTTTTAATACTTTGAACAGAAAACATATCTAAGATGATAATTACGCATTATGCTATGTGTTGTGCTCTAGATTGAGCTAAATCTCAGTCACATGGATCTGAGACACTCTGCACCGGTTGGTCTGGGGGCCAGGAATCTCTTACTGGGATTGATGTATTTACTTGTATAGCCACTGTGGCTTCATGTAGATAGAGTAAACATGGGTTGTGACCCTGATGGCAGCTGAAGAGCATTCTCTAGATCTCACAGGATCTGGCATGTCTGAGGAGACCTTCTACTTTATGTAAATAAACTGGTATATCTAGCCACCTGGCCAATATTAGCAGTTTAGCATAATTTAGTGTGCACTTTGTGTGCTTTCTGCACCTGACCAAGTGCTTACGTGTGCTTCTGCAGACCAGGAGACAAGCTGATGTTGTGATTTAAGTGCAACCAGCAACTAAGCACCACACAGCTGCTTGCTCACCCCCACCCCGGTGGGATGGGAGAAGGAAGCGGAAGAGTAAAAGTGAGAAAACTTGCGGGTTTAAAGACAGTTTAATAGGTAAAGCAAAAGCTGCGCATGCAAGCAAAGTAAAACAAGGAATTCATTTACCACTTCCCATTGGCAAGCAGGTGTTCAGCCATCTCCAGGAAAGCAGGACTCCATCATGCATAACAGTTACTTGGGAAGACAAACGCCATCACTCTGAACATCCCCCCCTTCCTTCTTCTTCCCCCAGATTTATATGCTGTGCATGACATCATATGGTATGGAATATCCCTTTGGTTGGTTGGGGTCAGCTGTCTTGGCTGTGTCCCCTCCCAAGTTCTTGTGCACCCCCAGCCTACTCACTGGTGGGGTGGGGTGAGAAGCAGAAAAGGCCTTGGCTCTGTGTAAGCACTGCTCAGCAATAGCTAAAACATCCCTGTGTTACCAACATTGTTTTCAGTGCAATTCCAAAACGTAGCCCCGTACTAGCTACTATGAAGAAAATTAACTCTATCCCAGCCAAACCTATCACAGGTGGACAGTTTTGAGGGTCTGCTTTGAGATCAGAGCTCACATAGCTTTGTGGTGTGTTGTAAACCTCAGACATAGAGCCTAGTTTTTAAACACAGGCTAATTTTTTCAGTTTTGTTTTTTCATCAGGACAGTAGTAATCTCTGTAGCCAGAAATAATGGACAGGTACACTGGCATTAATGCAAATTTCTTCACCAAAAATACATGAGTCAATGGCTCTCTCAAATTTCTATACCCTTACAAATCTCTTCCAGGTCATGTAAGCAGTCACGAGAAAGGTTTCTTCTCAGCCCAGTCTCATTAACTAACTTCTCTTACTTTTTTCAAATGTAATTGATACAATGCTTATATCTTCTCCTTTGTCATCACTTAAATATTTAAGAAAATGAGCTCAAGTAACTCTTTTTTACTATCTCCTGAGTGGCTTAACATCAATTTTATAACATGACTATAATACTTGTCCAATAAAAATAAATTTTGATCCACAAAGATTTTAGAAATCTATATGGTAACAATAGTCCTTAAATACAGCAGTGAAATTGAGCACAGTTACAATCAGGGTTTAGTTTTGACATAACTGCACACACCTGTAAATGCAATAATTAGACTCTTAAGAGAGTGTGATTGGCATAAAGCATTTAGTATGTTCTATAGCAAATATAAAAGCATTTCTCACTTTTTTTTCTATTTTTTTTTTTTTTCCTTTAGCCAGGGCTAGCAGCAAGATTGTTTTAATGTCTTAGGCAAAATAATTGACAATATCTCCCTTGGTGGGAGGTTATGCAACAGCCCTGGAACAGCTTTCAGTCTGTACTATGAGCCATTCAAGAACAAAAAAACCATGCCTCCAGGTGTGACAGAAAAGCAAGCACTTACCTTCTAGCTTTAAAAAATGGTGGGAACATACAACACAAGAAACACAAAGAATATTCATTATACCAAGGGCAGTTAGTGTTTTTGCTTCATTCTTCTCAGGCCTCAGTCATCATCAGTTACAACTTTTCTACATACAACATTCAAGGATGAATTAGTTAAAGATGTGAATCTAAGCTTCATCGGTTAAACCATATTGAATCCATGTATTTGATTTAATCAAATTTACTGAAAAGAATTAACTTAATTCCCTAAATTAAGGCCAGTTCACACACTATTTATTTTAAATTTATTATGTTACTGTATTTTCCTCAAAGACAGCATGCAGAGAGACCCGTACTGTGTAAAAAAAAATGCATATAACACCCTGAGCTGATCTTTCAAATAATTGGTGTTTTAATTCAACAAGGAAAGGATCATCCTAATAATGTAATTCTGTAGTTTCTCTGCTTCTGTTGTGACTAACACTTCAACCTGTGTAGAGTAAAGAATATCTGTTTTTAAGACTTTGTAACATTTTTTCCAGTATATCTTTAATTTTCATTTCAGTTACAGTAAATATGTCAACTTACCATATGTCAACCAACTTACCATAAAACCTCATGGCTTTTTGAATGCATCCTTCATGTTTCATTTTTAGCTGTCTCTTTCAGGGCATTCATTCTAAGACATCATGAAAATTATTCTACCGAGGACCTAACAGGCGGATCACCACTCTTCACTCTGGTCTCTTAGATCATTGGGGACCCACCTGGAAATTTACTGGAAGCTCAGAAATCAGCTTCTGGTGTTCACCAGTCCAAGCAATCAAGGTTGTATTCTCTAAGGTACTCGTACCCCTCAGAGATCGAGCACAGTGGAAGTTACAACACACAAACAGCAGTAAATTTACACAGGACTATTGGACTCATGAAAATGAAGAAGCTAAGACTCAAAAAAAGACTATCATAATTGAATGCCATGATCCTAGCCAGGTCTTTTGTAAATAAATGCTTAGTTAGAGTAGCACAGAAAGACCCTGAAGTTTTAAGGCAGCTGAACAAAAGCTGAACACCACACTTAGCTGCTCATCCATTCCACAGCTCAGACCGTGAGTCAGGAGGAATTGCCTATATCCCCTATTTCTGTTTTGCTATGATTGGATTCATGTGTATGGACATGCTGGTTTATTATTTCAAATGTTTATGTGTATGTAAACAAAACTTTCAACTTATTAAATGTGGATAAAACCTTTTCTATTTTATCACTGTGGAAAAACATTATATCTGTTACACCAGAGGCTAGGCTTTGCTTTTGAAATACTGTTGGAAAATTCAGTTTCTAAGAACTTTGGAAGGCCCGTGCTAATATGTGCTGTCTTACCAGTCACACTTATGTAGTGTATTGTAAATCTTAATTATTTGAATGGGTTTGAATATGCTGACTAGAGAAAAAGTTTGTGGTGTAAAAAGATAACTGAGTAACAGAAATGTGAGAGATAATGACTATACTAGAGGCTGAGGAAGAATTTGTATTCTAGGTTTATAATAATCAGATTAAAATTCTTAATGTCAGCTGTACTTCTGCTCTAACATTGCAGCCATGATACACAGCTGAGCTCAGATGTGGTGAAATCAGACATACTGAAACTACATGGGGTGAATTCCCTCAATTACTTCAATGCACTTGAATATATTTTAACTTTCACTAGTCATTAGCTGAATTAACAGATGCACTAGAGTAACAAGCAATTCCTTGCACACTGAGTCTGCTACGCATGCATTGCTCCAAGTGTCTACTTATGGCCCCTTGTCCAGGCATTTCACAGAGAAAGGGAGAGTTACACAGGCTTTCCCCTCCTTGTTGTTAAAATGTCTTCAGAGCATTTAACCTTATTCTTAAATTTCAGTAACATCATCTGCTATTGGTGTTGGGTTTTTTTAATGTAATTGCTTCATTTTAAAGATAAGTCTTGTCTTCATGCATTTAGGAATGATTTTTTAACACATACACAGCTTAATTAAAATAAATGAACATGAAAAGCCATTGTCAAAAAATGGTGAAATGTCATTAAAAATACATTCTTTGTTAGAGAAATTGCTGTATTGCTAAATCACTCTTTGAAAGTGGTGCTTCTGTGACACTTTCTGGGAAGAATTGATAGGATGTTGGAAGGTATGCAGTTCTCCTGTAAATCAGCAATGATATATTTCTTACAATATCTATATAAGCCTGAGGGGAGAAAAGGTATTCCATGTTTCCTCCATTAATGTTTCCAGCAGTGTTATTGTGCTTGTAGTATTGGTTACAACACTGTATCACTACTCACTGGAAGAGCATTGTGTTTGAGATTTTGGCAAGGGTGTTTTAAATAAAGCCCTATATAAATATAAAAACAAAGAACTTACTGTAGCTTACAAAGGAGATAGTTGGTAAAAAACTGAATGAAGCAAGAAAGCCTCTCAAACTATCTAGTAAAATAAATGCAGTGACTACACTATAAAGCCTTAAACTTGTTTGGCTTGATTCTACTCTCTCTAATCATGATGTTAGGCTGTCTGCAATGGTACCAAGCTCAGTGTCTTACTCTGGATTTACTGCAAATGCCACAGAATATAAAGACAAAGAGATCATAGATCCTTAAATTTAAAACAAGCTATTTCTTCTACCTCATTATAATCTAGAGATATACTACCAATTAGATTATTTCAGAGAGTATTTTAAGAAACAAAGATTTGTTTCGATTCCCTCTAACTGATGTATGCTGCATTTTGTGTTCTGGAATTTTAATTTTTTTCCTCACAGTGCATTTCTTTCAGGAAACAGAAAATACCCAATAATAAAAACTTTCTGGAGAAGGAATGCAGAGTGGTTTTATTAGGCATATGCCATGGGATCATGATATAGGATGACACTGCATGAAAATAAGTATAAGCTGTTAGACTACCCCATGGCATGAGAATGGTTTTCTGGGTTTTCATGTAGCACAGCACTAAGTCTCTTTTGTTGTCTTCATTGCTTAAAATAACTTGTCAGAAAACAGGAAACTCAGCCATTGGTTACAGTAGATAAGACCTTTAGTTGATTCTAGCTTTGAGCATGTGAGGTGAATATGATCAGTTATTTTCTAGGCAGCTGTTTCTGTCCCAGTGCCTTCAAGCTCTACCCAGTTGGCTGAGATGTAAACAGAAACCCCAAGGGGTGCAATTTTTGAAATGGATCCAAAGCAGCTTGGCTCATGCTGTGTTCCATGTAAGTTTTATTTTTGATCACGATGACACAGGCTAAAAATAGCTGGGATGTTTGTACTGTTCATGAAATAGCAAATACTCTGGGTTTCTCAGTGTCAAAGCTATACAAACCAAATATATTTAGTCTGATAGCTGTGTTCCTACTGTCATTCTTGTGTGAACTGGTACTGTTGCGGAAGAAACTGGTAGTGATACAGCTGTTGTGGAAGAAACTGGTAGTGATACAGGAGAAAACCTTGCATCTTGCTAGACTATGAAACAAAAAAGGGATGTGTTGACAAATTGATACACAGTAGTCTTCAGAAGGTGGTTACTTCATGGATTAGGGTAAATTTAAAATGTATAAAATTGGGAGTAAATTTGGAAACAACTGCAGAAAGATTTTTGGGGCTGTGGTTGTCTTTTCTCTCTCTCCCCCTCTCTCCTCCTCTTCTTTCTTTCTTTTCCTTTCTTTAACTTTCTCTCTATCTCATTCTTCCTTTCTCTTTTGTTTTTTGTTCATACTGGAATGAATTCCAGCTTAGTATTCAGTACATTCTATAATAAATATATCACAAGGGAAAATTCAGAAAAAAATGTAATTGGCAAGAAAAGAAACTTGAATTTAAAAAAAAAAAGGTCTTCCAGCTGGCAAAACTGAGAAAAGTTTAATTAAAGTTATTTGATTTTCATGTTCTGCTTTTTCCCTATCCTTTTGATTCCAAACTAGTTTTGATTTATGCCTAAAAAACTAATCATCAGAAATGAGAACATACAGAGGATAATTTATATTTCTTTTACCTTTCACTGTTCTGTAGTGCTTCTTCTGTACTTTCTTTAGCAATCAACTTTTGGTTAACTTCCCTAGTATATCCACACAGCAAAGTGAGGTGAAGACCACTACATGTCTCCCAGCCTGCTGAGTGATGCGTCTGAGAACATGTATCCAGGGCTGGGATTCACTGCCATGGGGGAACGTGCTACAAACAGGCTGGAGAACAGCTGTCCCCTCTGCAATCTCCCCACCTGCTGAAAAGACAGAATCAAAACTTGAATTTTTGGAGAAACCAGCTCCATTTCTCCACTTAATTTCTGACTGCCATTTAACCACTATGATATATTCAGTAGTTCCAGATTTTCTCATTCACAGAAACACCCTTAAGTTTATAACCAGTTTAGGTACCTTAAGTGCTCTCTCTAACTCATTGCTTGATTTCAGGCAGCTCACTAAACCTTATGGGATTTTAGTTTCTGCATCTTTTAAACAGAGGTAGGCAGTAGTTATTTCAAGACTAAAACAGTTTTTAAAATGCTTTGACTTCTTCAGAATAACAAAGTTGTTGAAAAGAACCAGTGCCATAATGTTATTTTGCCTCTGCTGGCCTCCTGCGATATTAGTAAAAGTAAATATATGCTTTTGCTTGTATTCAAAGATGCTAAACATGCAGTTTAGGAAGACTGGGAGAAATATCCCTGGAGTTTACTTGGTATGGTTGAAAAATGCTAAAAACTTCCTTCACTCTATAATTTGGTGAGAGAAACTAAGGAAATAATCTGAGAGACACTAAGCAACCACATGTGTGTATGAGCAGATAATAAAAGCCTGGCAGAAATTTTGTAGAATCTAACACTTATATGAGTTTAGCTGGAAATATTCCCTTTCCTTGGCTTTGTTCTTCAGCTGTAGCAAAACTGAGGGAGCTCTAAGTTTTGCTCACAAAATAATAACAGCAATGTAAGAGAATATTAAGTTTTTGGTATAGCTCTATGATATTTCTTTGTACTTCTCAAATTAAGGGGAACAATATGGCTCAGTCCTATTCATTTTACACTGTAGATCCATTAAAAAAAGCAACAAGCATGGTGCCAATGTATTCTTTTTGTGAAGTATTTTTATTTTACTGATTAATAGCTCTGATGTATTTCTAGGAAGCTGACAGTAAAAGGTAAGAGCTACAATAAGATTTGAAAGATTTTGAATGTCAAAATAATACCAGTTCAGAGGACACACAATTAAAAATAAAGCAGGACATGTTTTTAATTGAGAAGTTTAAATTTTAGCAAAGTTTATTGATTTCTCAGTCAGCTGTATTACTTTCTTTGTTTCTTTTTCTCCTCTTTCTGCAGAAATACAGGGCCAAACATGAAAGGAGGAAGAGTCATGTTTTACTTAACAGTTCTGCATCTACCTGAAACCTGTCCTTCCCTTCATATGATATGAGGTGTTGCTGTCCTTACAACAAGACAGGGCAAACCCTGGTCTTCTATAGGTTATGTAAAAAGCATCTCTAAAGGCAACAGGCCCTTCCACAAAAACGGACTGAAATCCTACAGGCCCTGGAATACCCTCATCCAGCTGCTTGTTAGAATATGCTGGAAGAGTGACTGAATCAGAAACATGGATCAGATTCCTCAAAGTTCTTCCTTCTAGGGTTTGTTAACCCACTTGTTCTTTTATTAAGGGGCCATTGTAGGTACAAAATAGATTCCTCATTAACTGCCGCCTCTGAATATGACAATTTCTGACTTCTACAGTGTGTATTTATTGTGTGCACTAATTAAGGAGATATATATACATTTAAATTTAAAAGTACTTGTTAAATTCCCTGAGGCTTCACCAGGCAGGAGATACTCAGGTCTGTCTTTGACACTTTTGACCAAAGGACTCTCTGAGGAAAAGACATTGGCAAAAACATCAGGAGGCTTAGGTTTAGACCAGACAAAAGAGACAACAAATGCCATTACAAAGCTGGCTCAATTCCCACAACAACATTTGGAAGCTGTCAAGAAGACTTAATTGTTATTGGAGAAGAAAAATGAAATATTGAAGATAATGAAGAGAAATCCAGGCTGAAATGGGAATCAGCTGGGAGGGTTTTAGAATAAAGAGATGAATTATAGTAGCAAAAAAGGGTGCTCTTTAATTAGTGAGAAGAAAGGAGGGTTGAGGAAGAAGTCACAAACATGAAGAAGAGAGGAACAATAAGATACTCAATGAGTATTTTTTAAAATGTTGCAGGGAAATGGTCACATCTGGAGGTTCTTTCTTTTCAGTGAGACTTTTAAAGAAAAATATGTTTTTCCTGCTGAAACATTCAACATTCCAGCCAACAACCTATCCCTTGCCCTAGAAAAAAACACACCCTTGACACAAGTTTGGTGAAAATAATGAAGAGATTTTTGAACTTTTGGCATATGGTAAATTATTCAATTCAAATATCCAAACATTTAAACTTTGTACATGAATCAAATAAAAATTCAAGCAGCAAGGAAAGAACAAAAATAATTGCAACTTGATACCCTAGATGGATGCCATTCCATGAAATCTAGGTACTACTATTCATCTTCATAGAAAATGTAATTTACAAGTCGATACTGAGGTAATGCATATTTATATTTCCAAGTGCAGTAATGTGTCCAATAAGAATAAAATTTTATGATCTTAAATTTTCTAGCATTTAGTGGGTATTTATAGAATAACCAGCATCACCTTATTAGCTGACTGGATAGTTTTCTGCTTCAGTATGTTTTGGTCATAGAGCAATTTAGCAGGGTAAATTCTGAGCTTGCTGATATATTTTACTTCAGATGATAATATAAATGAAACCACATGAAAAGTTATCCTGATGAATAAACTTTTGGGAATACCAATGTGATTTTCAAAATGTTTATACATATATACATGTGTGTAAATATACATGGATTTGTATATTGCCCCATACAGACATTTTCACCAATCAGTGGCAAAGTTTCCTGGTAACAAAAACTACATCAGTTAACATTACTGTTTATCAAGACTGCATTTGCAATGAAGCCAAGATTAAGATTAAAACAAAGGCAGCGTTAAAATTACATACTTTATCAATTTAAACATGCCTTATGTGGAAAAGCAATGGGCCAATCTTATAACAGATGTGCAGACTCCTGCAGTTTATTGCAATACTGATAAGAAATAAAAATATAAAAAAATTCTCAAAGCTGATATAAGTTAATGTATTTGCAATCATTTAGATTGGTAAAATATGATCCCTACTAGAACAAATCAAATTTTTAAGCTCAAGGTGTAGTGTAAATCATAATGGAAATCTGTTTATTGGTAAAATATAGTACCTTAAGAAAGCATTATCACAACCCTTTTGTATCTAGCCATGCTGGAGCAACCGTTGGTAGCCCCTGACAGGTAGAAGTGGCAAATAAAATGCAGCTTCCACATTAAATTTGGAGCTTTAATTTGTTATTTTTTAAATTTCCATGTCACTCTACACTATGCAGTGTTGTCTTGTGCTACCTCTGAGTGAGCTAGTAGCTCTGAATGACACAGCAGAGCAACATCCTGAAGTAATAAGCCTGGATTTCAGAAACAAAAATAATAAATGAAAGTTTGACATAGTGCAGCTATAAATGTACTGTTTCGAAGTTCAGGTCTAGCTGTCTGAGAGCTCACTAAAATATATCTGTACAACAGTGATCTAAGAGGCTATCCCAACTTGAGAAAGTTAAGGATTAGGAGTTTAACCATGATTGTTCAAGCATAATCGTGCTGAAAAGGCATGATAAGTTTATTCCATGCTAATGCAGTCATAAATTTATTGTCTGTAATCAGTAAAAGTGCATACCTGTTAGGTGTTGTCAGCAGTTCTTACGGACCCAGAGAGTATCTGAATGAGGTACAGCACATCTCCATGTGATAGATTAGCTAGCCATCTTTAAAATGCCAGTATTTTTTTCTCCCTGGCTTCCTGTACAGACCCGCTGTTCACAGTACCTCTTTTCCAGCCCTAAACTGGTTGTTGTTCTTATCATAGGAACTGTAAGTAGACTTCAAGAGTATAGGCTATTTTTCTTTTTTTTTTTTTTTCTGAAGATTTAAATGTTCCTTGCTGTACTTCTTCTGTATCTGTTTGCCATTAAAATGACCAAGGTTTAGGACTGAATGAAACTCATAACTGAGGCTAGCGAATCTTGTGCTGAATGACTTCCCACCGCTGTCCAAAAGTTCTTCACTGGAAGTACAGTATTCAAAGGGTCAGATCTGCTGACCGTATGACTGGTTTATGCCACCTGGGCAGAGCCTCTGCCATTTAAACCATGAATCCTGAATATTTTAAGTAGATGTCTGACTACAGTTCTGTAAATTAAACATTAGTCATTGCTATGACTTTTTAAGGTGAATGTAAGCCATCAGATTCAGCTCTGCCACAACTTTGATCTTGTGCTCTGTTTCTGTGAAGTGCTTGCATTCAGAGTGCAGGCTATAGATACCTATCTGCAGTCCTACATCTACCATACCTTCAGGCCCCTCATGCATGCTGAAAGGTCTAACTTACCTAGTTTTCAAGCCTGCACTTCTCAGGACTGCAATCCCTGGACTCCACATTGAGAATCTGCCTTGTTCACCACAGCACATCACTGAAGTTCAGCATCTGAATTTCTGCTCTCTCAGGGGCAATTACAAGGTTATTTTGTGGCCAGACTCCTCTCATTCATTTTATTCAAATCAATAGTATTTCAGAGAAGGCATAAAAGGAGAAAAATCCTGGAAGTTTCTGTATCACAGGCCCTGGGTCTTATGGGAGATTTTGACATCCCTCTTCCTTGCTGGAATGACAATGCAGTGGGATGCAAGCAAACAGATTTCTGAAGGTGACAGAAGTACAGGGTGGACCAACCCTGTGTGACACTCAGCTGGTTCTGCTGTTCACAGGCAAGGAATAACTGGTTGGGGAGATGGTAATCAATAGCAGTCTTGGCTGTAGTGACCTTGAAGCAGTGGAGCTCAGAATGCTAAGGGGAGTGACGAAAGAGAGGAGCAAGAATACTGACCCTGGACTTCAGGCAAGTATCCTTAAGTGTACTCAGAAAACTTCTTGGTGGGATCCTGTGGGAGGACACTATCCCAGTGCAAAACCAAGGAGGTGGAAGCAGGACAGGCTACAAAGGAAAAATTTAGAAACATTACCTAGGTGTGCAGGGATTGTGTTAGGAAAGCTAAAACTCACTGAGATGTGATGCTTGCAAGGAACATAAAAAGCAACAAGAAAATTTTCTATGGCTACATTAGTAGCAAAACACTGAAAAGGAAAACATGGGAACATTGCCGAATGGGGCAGATGACTTAGAGACAGTGGATGCAAACTAGACTGAGTTACTCAGTGCCACTTTTGCCTCGCTTTTCATCAATGGGGTCTCCCAGGCCTCTGTGATTAATGAAAAGCTTGAAGGAGGGGAAGAACTATTAGCAGTGGATGAGGATCAAGACTGGTATTACCTGAAAAAAACCTCCATCGTTACATGTCTATAGGTCAGGCTGCATCCAAGGATGCTAAGAGAACTGGCCAATGTCCTTGCAAGGCTACTTTCTATCATCTTTCAAAGGTTATGGAGATTGGGGGAGATTCCTGATGACTGAAGAAAAGCACTCATCTTCAAAAAGGATCAAAAAGAGAAGCTGAACTACAGGCCATTCAACCTCACTTTGTCCCAGGGAAAATCATAAAGCAAGTCCTACTGGAGCACATGTCTAGGCACATGAAGGAGAAGAAGGTGACTGGGTTACTGAGGGTAAATCATGCCTGACCAACCTGGTTACCTCTGTGATAACATGACTGGATTTACAGATGAGGGGAGAATGAGGGATGTCATTTATATAAATTTCAGCAAGGCTTTCAACATTGTCTTCTACCATGTTCTTGCATGCATGTTAGGACACTAAAGGCTGGGTGAGTGAACAACTAACAGGTAAAAATCTAATAGAATGATCGGGCTCAAAAGGTAGAGGTTAATGGGTCATACTCAAATTGGAGGCTGGAAACAAATAGAGTGCCGGAGAGGTCTAACTTGGAAACTGTTGTGTTTGTCTTCATCAATAGTCTGGAAAAGGCAGTGGAGTGTAGTCTCATCAGCTTTGGAGATGATACCAAATTGAGGAGACCAGTTAATAGGCTTGACAGCAGGGCTTCCATACAGAAGGACAGGCTGAAGGAATGGGCTGACAGGAACCTTAGGAATTTCAACAGGGCCAAATACAAAGACCTGCACATGGAAAGGAAGACACCCCCCCCTACGGTGATACAGGCTGGGGACAGACTAGCTGGAGAGCATCTCTGTGAAAAAAGGCCCTGGGGTCTTGTCAGACAGCTATCTGAAAATGAACCAACAGCATGTCCTGGCAGAAAAAAAATCCAACAGCCTCCTGGGCTATATTAAGACGAGCAGAGCTGGTGGATCAAGGGGATGGATTGTCCTACTCCATTCACCACTCATTAGACTGCATCTGGAATACAGTGTCCAGTTTTGGCCCCTCAATACAAGATAGACATTGACAAACTGTAGCAAGTTCATCAAAGGGCCATCAGGCTAGATGGGGGTTAGAGCACCTGCCTTGTGAGGAGAAGCAAAAGGAACCTGGCTTGTTTAGCCTGGAGAAGAGAAGGCTTCAAGGATACTGAACAGCTGCCCCCCCAGTACCTATGGGGAGGTTATAGAGAAGACAGAGCTGGGGCTGGCACAGTGGTGCATGGGAGGAAGATAAGAGGCAATGGGTGTAAGCTGAAATAAGGTTCATACTGAATATAAGGAGAAACTTTTTCTGCAGAAGCAAGGAGTGGATGCTTGGTTGCAAGCAGGTTAACCAGAGAAGTTGTGCAGTCTCTATTGATCCCTAGATGTCTGCAAGACCCAACAGGATAAAATCCAGAACAATCTGGTCTGACCACAGGGATTACTTTGTTTTGAGCTGAAAGTTGGATTAGAAATCTCCACAGGCACCTTCCACTCTAAATTATCACAAGAACCTGTCCTATGATCCCATGATCCCAACACAAGAAACTGATTATATGGCTGGGTGTGCATGAGCCTCCTACATAGTCACTCTTCCTCCCCTTAAATACCCTAGTGGATTTGAACTTCTTGTACACTCTTTTTCAGGGCCTTTCTGTCCTGTGTCTTTAACTAGAGTGTGTTCCTCTTCCACATCTAGCTTGTCTTTACATGTAGAATTATCCTCTTTGACTTTTTTCTCCTGCTGGCATATGAAGCTTGATGCATATAAGCCCCAAGAAAAAAACATTGCTTCAGCAGTGGGGATTGATTACTGTCCCTAGTGTCTTTAGTTCTTGCAGGAGGTCTACTTTATCTTACCCTCTCAGTTGCGGCTGCAATATGAAGCCCATAAAGATATATAAAATGCTTGAAACATTAAAATATTACACTGGCTGAATATAACACAATGCAATAGCTTCTATCTCTAATCATTGACATTATCATTATGCACACCATCTCCTGCGAATATAACCTGATAAAATGGGTGACCTGATTAAGCACTTCCTGACTGAACAGAGCACTCCATATTAGCAAGCTCTCCATTGTGCTTCTGCATGCTGGGGGAATGATCTAAAAAAAGAATACAAAGAGAAAAGAGCTGGAAAAACTTACTATAGAGCTACAGCATATAAACTGTGTGCTTTCACCTAAATCAAGAGGAGTAGAAATACAATTCTTCATGTAAGGAACAAGTTAGGTTCACTTGAATATTGCAAAATCTTTTTCACTAATGGCTCCTTAGAGACCTTAATTATGCAGCAGTTTAATACTAAATGCAAAATTTACTTAGGAAAGAGGAAGCAACTACTAATATCATTGAAAGCAGGTAGACAGATAGTATCAGTTTACATTGTGAGTGAATCAGGGCATTGGAACTGAATCCCAGGAGCAATGCCATTCCATAAACATCGAGGCAGCTCATATCAATACTGTACAAAAAGAAATATTCACCTGACTTTAGCGCAAAGATAAGAGGACATGATTTGTAAGGACTGTGTCAGAAGTTACAAGTTAATAGGATGTCAGAGAACCTAGACACCAGGCTATTAGCACTTCCCAGTGAGGCTCATATGTTTTGAATCACTTGACAGACAAATCCTACATGATTGTCCATCGGGGAAGATGAGGTCCATAGGAGGCTGGGCTCTTAGCTATATACACAGAATCAGCATCTGAAGGTTAGAAATAACCCAAATAGGGTTATTCCTGTTGCACATGTTATAAGAGACTTAAATTGTTACTGTTACTGGCTCAGTTTGGGTGAAGGATTAGAAAAAATTGGCCCAGAAATACAAATCGACAAAATTAAATGCAGCATCTGCACACTCTACACTTGGTAACTATATATGTTATATCCAATATTTGGAACAATTGTGTGGTATACACAGCTCTGACAGGTTTAAAGAAATTTCATCATCCAGCTTTTGTATAGTTATAGTTTTATATATATTTATTTATATATATAGGTGTACAGTTTGTTCAATTTGCTGGAGCATCTAGTATTGCTGAGTTACTGACAATACATTGTCTACTTGGCAAGAGGGAATGGAAAGCAAAAACTGCACTGAAGAATAAGAGAATCAGGAAAGTAGCTACCTAGGTTTCAAAGTATTCAAGCAGAATCAAAGAAATCTGTAATACATGTTTCAGTTGAACTGCCCCTGGAAATGTAAAAATGATCATAAAACAAGCCCTTGAATTCCATGCTCTACAGGCATCACAGATTAATGCATAAACACTTAGGACCTCACTCTGTTTTTGCCCTCATGCCACGGTGTGTTGCATAGTGGCAGAGTACTCACATTCCTTGTTTTAGACATCTAGTTTTGATGCTCTAACTTGCTTTCATGCACGGACTTACGTTCCTTCCTTCATTCATTAGGGAACTTTGGTACTTAACATCGGTCCTCCAAATTGCATCTCTTAGAGGCCTAGAGTAGATGATGTGTACACTGCAGTGACTATGTTTGCATGAACTGACAGATGTTTGATTGCCCCAGTCTCACTACACTCCAAAAATAGGAAAATATAAACTTGAATGCAAAGTAAACACACATTCCTCCCAAAAATATACAACCATCCCTTCGTTTCTTGGAAAGGGATCACAGGTTCATAGGCAAAGAGGTATATGTAGAGGTTTCCAGCTGGTGTTCCCTGACAGCTAACAAGGGGACCACAAATACGTGGTGCACTGCAAGGAATGTCTACCTCTACCTATAGAAAGAGCCATTATTGGTCCTTTTTCCTATGATATTTAAGTCATGGATGGAGATTATTTGCTCCAAAATATCCTGTGGAAAGTTGAATTCTGGTTGGGGGACACAGTTGCTGGAGACTGAGCTGGATTTACCATCAGGGTAGCATGGCTGAGTGGTCTAAGGTGCTGGATTAAGGCTCCAGTCTCTCTGGGGACATGGATTTGAATCCCACTGCTGCCAGGAATGTTTTCTAGGATGGTGTAACACTGGGTACAAATATAAATTGGGAGAGGAGTGGCTGGGGAGCAGCCCTGCAGAAAGGGATCTGGGGGTGCTGGTTGACAGCAGGCTCAATGTGAGTCAGCAGTGTGCCCTGGCAGCCAAGAGGGCGAACGGCATCCTGGGGTGCATCAAACGCAGCATCACTAGCTGGTCAAAAGAGGGTTATTATCCCACTGTGTTCAGCGTTGGTGCGGCCTCATCTGCCATACTGTGTGCAGTTCTGGGCCCCACAGTTTAAGAAGGGTGTTCCTTGAATACCTCCAGAGGAGGGCAACAAAGCAGTTGAAAGGGCTGGAAGGAATGTCCTATGAGGAGCAGCTAAGGACTCTGGGTTTGTCTAGTTTGGAGGAAAGGAGGCTGAGGGGTGACCTCATTGCTCCCTACAGCTTCCTGAGGAGGAGACGTGGAGAGGGAGGTGCTGATCTCCCTGATAAGAAGTGATAGGACACGTGGGAATGGTTCAAAGCTGTGCCAGGGGAGGTTTAGACTGGACATTAGGAAGCATTTATTTACCAAGACGGTGAGCAAGCATCAGAATAGGCTTCCAAAGTAGTGGTTGGTGCCCCAAGCCTGTCAGTGTTTAAGAGGCATTTGGACAATGCCCTTAATAACATGCTTTAACTTTTGGTCAGCCCTGAATTGGTTAGGCAGTTGGACTAGACGATTGTTGTAGGTCCCTTCCAAATGAAATGTTCTAGTCTAGTCTAGTCTAATTTTGTTGTCTCCTGTCTTCACAGTCAGCTGGATTGAGCTTTCTGAACAGATTGCATTTTTCATGATGCACTATAATTCCATGACCCCAGTGAATCATTGGAGAGGCAGCTTGTTTTGGGAACTGAGACCACAGGGGAAAATGGAGATACAAAGCAACTCCGATATGACTCCCATAAATCATTACAGTAGAAAGAGATTATTATTTTCAGCTAAGACTGAAGATATTTAGGTCTTTCACTGAAACAAAAATTGGTGCCCTGCAACCCTCACCTCCTGTCCCTGCAAAGTGAGTTTTGTCTTTATTTGCTTTAATATATTGATTAGTAACCTCTGAGCTGTGCATGCAGTTAACCCAGTAAACAGAACTATGGTTTTGAGCAACATACAGGTAAAGATAATTTTGGTTCGCCCTACTTTCCTTTTTCCAGAGAATTGTATTTTCTAGCCTTTTCTGATTCATTTGTACTGTTTTGCTTCCTTCTTAAAGAGGCAGTGTGAGTAAAGTAACACTTAGTGCTCACACACCTTTTAAAAAAGTTACCATGACCTGGTTTATTTTGGGTGTTGTTCTACTTGACCTTGCACAGTAATAGGTGCTTCACAGTACTTCACACAGATTTTCAGGAAATACTGTCCTTTAAAGCAGCAGTACCCAATACTGCAGTATGCCGAGGCTTGGTATGCCTTTTGGTTATGTTCATTCTGTGTTGTGAAAATGCAGGAACAGGTTGTCCCATTCCTTTGGCACGGGGAGCCTATACTGCATTTTGAGCAATGACACAATATTCATATCTTGAATCTTAAGCCCACACAGATCACTAATCTTAACTCTTAGGGACTTATTACTTTACCACATGTTAAACGTAGGACAAGTGAGGGAAATTCTCTGCTGATATACAATTAGCTGCTAAAATCAAAACCTCTTCAAGGTTCACAAATGAAAGCAACAATAATAGGCCAGCAACAGTTTTATGTATTTCAAACCATAAAGGGTGGAAGCTGTTGTTTTATGAATATTAGCATTTAACATTATGAATAGTTCACAGCATGCCCATCTGGGCCTAACATTCTCAATGTTTAAATATCATTCAACAGTTATGAAACTGTCTGAAAATGTTTTTCTCCCGCTGATTCTAAAAATGTATTTGTTTCTTGATTCTTTTATTTATAAATTTAAATATCAGTAGTACATCTCTACATTATTGCTTATTAAACCTGGAAATATTTGCTTGGAAAGTACTTTCTTTTTGAATACTTCATCAACTTCTACAATACTACATCAATTTCTCTGAGATTCATAAAACTAACAATTTGTTGTTTAAGTCTGAAATTTTCAAAATGGTATGCATCTAGATACCAGATTTTTACCAGCTCAGGATATGTGGTATCCGTCTCTTAACTAGACTGACAATGAAGTTATGTTTCAAACTCAAATTTCTGAACATCACAGACCCATAAAATCAGAAAAGGAAATTGTGATCACATAACCTGACTTTCTATGCTACTTTCCTGTACTTTTTCAGTTTAAGTGAGAGTGTACCTCATAGGGAAAAATTTAGTCTTGATTTTCATATTTTTAGTGATGAACTGCCAAGCGATCTTATGTAAACTTTTCAAGTAGTTAATTTCTCAACTTTAAAATATGCAGAATTTTTGTGGTTTCATTTTCCAGATGTTGGGTTCTGTTACAATTTGTTTTACTAGATTGAAAATCCTTCTCTTATCACATAGCTATTTCCTAAGGCAACACCAGGAGAGAAATCCATAAAGCTAACTTAGGCTACAGAGGCAAATCCTCTCTAGATTTCTTCTGTTTTCAACAGTCTTTCTCAGAGGTAGTTTCAGAACAGGCATTGGTCCAATAATCTTTTTCCATTTACGACTGCATGATCCTAAAGCGATTAGCTTCGTGAATACTCCCACTGTTTTTCTCCAATACCATGATTAGTCTTGAGGCTTTTCTTTGAAATGTCTCCAACTTAACAACCTACTTTTTGAGTTATGAATACCAGAACTGGACATATTATATTAATAGAAGCTGAAATAGTGCCAAATGCAAAAGCAGAATAAGTCAGGTATTTCTATCAATATTTTCATTTATAAATTGACAGATTTTGGCAACAGTGGCCATATTCTCTGCTGATATTTACCTAATTGTCTAGTATGATCTCTGTGTCCTACTCAGAGAGAGTGCTTCCCAGGGCTTCTTCTCTACAGCCCAGTGTTCTTTGCTCCAAGGTGTAGGTATTTTTATTTTTCTGTGTTAAAATGTGTACTGCTTGTTAATGCATTGTTTAAAAAGTAACATTGTGTCCTTTCTGCTTCATTATTTAGCATTCTTTGTTCATCTGCATCTTTAGTGGTCATTTAATTTATTCCAAGTATTTCAAGATGTTAAATAAAGTGTGGCCAATTAAAAGCTAATCCTGTTGGACCTCAGTGAAAGCACAATCAGTTCTGACTACATGCTTAAAATTATTGTTTGAATCCTGTGAGTTTTCAATCCAGGTACCGTGTTGCATGTGGTTAGATATCACTTCAGCTTCTTAATCAACTTTACCATGTCATACCAAGTAAATTAACTCCTAAAACTTAAGTAAATGGCATCACTAGTGTTGTGGACTAACCCCACTAGGCAGATTTTTTTTTTCGCTTAGTCTATGGGTCACCCCTGTAGAATGCCCATAAAATGCCCAAAAAATGTGCACTGAGTTCATTTAATCCATGACTTTGGGTTCCATCTCTTATGGTGGTCACTCAGGATAGGAGAGGTGGCATGTTGCATGGAATTATTGGGCACCAAAGCCACCTCAGGTCAGGTCACTGCTGCACTTGCACTGTTTCTTGTGAGGCTCATCCTCCATTGGTTCAGGTAGTGGTTGCTATAGTATTTCCTTTAACATGCAGCTCAAATCATGGGTTACAACAATTTAAAGGTATATCCATTACAGTCTCCATGCCTGGTCTCTTTGGATCAGGCCATAGGGTTTAACACAACAATGAACTCTTCCCCGTGTACCTGTTCCAGTGTGGCCTTAGCCACAGCCGCTGTCTCTTAGATATATACCTTCTGTGTTGTGGCCTTAGCCATGGGCCACAGTCTCTTCAGGGGTAAACCTGCTGTGGCGTGGACTTATCCACATCCACAGACACTTTGAGGTGTTCCGGCATGGCCTATCCATGGCCACAGATGCTTCAAGGTGCACCTGCTCCAGTGTACACTTAACCTTGGGCCACAGTCCCTTCAGGAGTGTGCCTGCTGCAGTGTGGACATATCCATGGCCACAGACACTTTGAGGTGTACCTGCTTCCATGTGTACTTATCCACAGGTCGCAGTCCCTTCAACTCAAGTTCACACTGGAGTTCCAGCCTGTCCAGTGCAGCAGCACAGGAATAGCAGCGATGCCCTGGCAATCTGCCAGCCCAGGCACATCGCCATTGCTGTTATCAAAATGTCCCCAGTCACAGCAGAGTAAGATGATAGGCAGTACAACAAAAATCAAATGCAAAAAGCAGCCACTAAAAAGCACTAGACTCTAACACACAGTAAGGCAAGCAAGCCCCATGGCAAGTACAGGAGCCTGCCAATTAGTAGCTAAACAGCTTTAACAGCTACAGTTTCAGCTTAGCACACTCCAATGAAATCTATCATTATCTCAAACCCTTCGAGCCCCAAGCTGGGAGCCAAAAAGGACTGTTGTGGTTTAACCACAGTAGGCAGCTAAGCCCCACACAGCCGCTCGCTCACTCTCCCCCAGTGGGATGGGAGAGAGAATTGGAAGGGTAAAAGTGAAAAAAACTCATGGGTCGGGATAAATACAGTTTAATAGGTAAAGAAAAAGCTGCATGCACAAGCAAAGAAAATGAGTGTCCCGATCCAATGTCGGGAGAGGTTTCGATACGATCCCAAGGACGAGATTAAGACGCAAACGAGGTCAAATGCCGTACAACCTTTTACTTTTATTGGAGGGGAGAAGAGAACGGAGGGAGGAGGGAGGGCAAGGGAGGAGAGGAAAAGAATAGGGGAGAGAGAGTTAGAAAGAGAAGGAGAAGGAGGAGTTTGTCACCACCACTTCGAGTCCGGTGATCTTCCTCAGGGTCTTTGGTGGCCTCAGGTTCCGGCGGGGATCGAAGCGGGTGGGGGGGGGGGGGGTGAGCCTTGAGGGTGCAGGAACAGAAGGAGTGGTCTCGCGCGCGCCGCTGCCGCCCCCGCCGAGGGGCACGTGCGCTCCTTATATAGGGGCTCCCACGCATGCGCAGATCACAAATGTGTACGTGCAGTTCGCCACGGCCGTGCTGCCCCCGCCTCTGCTCTTTTCGCGCCTTTTTGTCCCCGCCTCAGCTCTTTTCGCGCCTTTAGTCCCTGCGCAGGCGCACGAGGTTGTTTTTTCTCAAAGCTGTGGAGAGAGGGTCTTCTCGAAGCGCTGCGCTGGATGGCGCTACAGCGGCAATGTCGGGACAAAACCGCATTTGGTACCGGTTCTCTACAATGAGGAATTCATTTATTACTTCCCATCAGCAGGCAGATATTTAGCCATCTCCAGGAAAGCAGGGCTTCATCACACATGATGGTTACCTGGGAAGAAAAACACCTTATTGCTGAGCTGTATTCGATTTGCGTGGCAAGGTTTTGGTAGTGGGGGGCGGGGGGGGGCAGCTACAGGGGTGGCTTCTGTGAGAAGCTGCTAGAAGCTTCCCCTATGTCTGATAGAGCCAATGCCAGACAACAAGACGGACCTGCTGCTGGGCAAGGCTGAGCCCATCAGCCTCTGTGATAACATATTTAAGAAGGGGAAAAAAACCTGCTGCATGGAATAACAGCAGCCGGAGAGAGGAGGGTGAATATGTGAGAGGAACAACTCTGCAAGGTCAGGGAAGAAGGAGGGTGAGGAGGTGCTCCAGGCACCAGAGCACAGATTCCCCTGTAGCCAGTGGTGAAGACCATGGTGAGGCAGGATGTCCCCCTGCAGCCCATGGAGGTTAACAGTGGAGCAAATATCCACCTGCAGCCCATGGAGAAGCCCACGCTGTAGCAGGTGGATGTGCCCGAAGGAGACTGTGACCACATGGGAAACCTGCACTGGAGCAGGCTGCCGGCAGGACCTGTGGACCAGTGGGGTACCCAGGCTGGAGCAGTTAATGAAAAAGTGCAACCTGTGGGAAGGGCACACGCTGGAGAAGTTTGTGGAGGACTGTCTCCTGTGGGAAGGAACCCACGCTGGAGCAGGGGAAGAGTGCGAGGAGTTCTCCCCCTGAGGAGGAAGGAGCGGCAGAGACAATGTGTGATGAACAGATCGCAACCCCCATTCCCTGTCCCCCTGTGCCGCTCAGGGGGAGGAGGTAGAGGAAAACAAGAGTGCAGTTGAGCCTGGGAAGAAGGGAGGGGTGGGGGGAAGGTGTTTTAAGATTTAGAGTTGTTTTTGTTTTTTTTTTTTTCTCATTACTCTACTCTGATTTGATTGGTAATAAGTTAATTTTCTCCAAATCAAATCTGTTTCGCCCATGATGGTAATTGGTGAGTGATCTCTCCCTGTCCTTATCTCGACTCACGAGCCTTTCATTATATTTTCTCTCCCCTGTCCAGCTGAAGAGGGGGAGTGATAAAGCAGCTTTGGTGGGTAGCTGGCATCCAGCCAGGGTTAACCAGCCTGGTTAACATATGAGCACGTCATATGTTCTGGGATATCCTTTTGGTCAGTTGGGGTCAGCTGTCCCAGCTGTATCCCCTCCCAACTTCTTGTGCACCCCCAGGCTACTCACTGGCAGGGTAGTGTGAGAAACAGAAAAGGCCTTGGCACTGGGTAAGCACTGCTCAGCAATAGCTATAACATCCCTATGTTATCAACACTGTTTTGGTCACAAATAAAAAACATAGCACCATACAAGCTGCTATGAAGAAAATTAACACTATCCCAGCCCAAACCAGTACATCTAGGAACTACCAATGTTAATCAGACGATATTCTAAAAGGTTTATGCATTGAGAGTATATAACTTCCATAAATCATGCTGAATGATAAGGAATAAAAGGGTAGGAAGTGTGGCAATGGGGTACAGCATCAAATGAAGTACAGCTAACAAAAGACATAAAGGGTTATAAGCTGAAAGACCTTTATATGTAAACTAAGAGTGACAGGAAAACTGTAGAGAGGATCTTCCAATACTCATCAAGTAAGAAGGGCCAATAACAGATGATGTGAAGAAGACTGGGGAGTTTAATGCCCCTTCAGCTTCATTTTCATTAAAAAGTTCAACCATGATCTGATGGATAACAGAATTACCACCAGTGGTGACAGATCAAGAATTGGGAGGTAATAAGTAAAGAACAGGTTAGATATTACTTAGATAAGTTAGATGATGTCAGCTCATTTGGGTGTGACAATAGTCACTCCAAAGAAAAGGATCCTACGTTTATATTACTTGAGTACATGTGGCAATAGTTGTAGGTACCAACCAGATTGGGGCCCATTGCTGTTTACAGGAGCAATGTTAAGAACATGTCTTGATTAGCATTAGCCATAAATTAGCAGCAACTGCAAATAAATGCTGCCACATTTATTTGACCTTTAGAATAAACACCCTCAAATGAGTAACTACCTTGGTCAGAATAGTAACAACCTTTGAACAGGTGTTTAGATCTCAATTATTTTATTTTCACTTAAATTGCTCCTGGGGAACCTAGTAGAAGATGGTAATTATTCTTATAAAAAGCTAAAGAATATTTTGGGTTTTGTGGATAAAAGTTGTGGATAAAAATTTGAAACAGCAAGTTTTCAAATTCCAAAATCCAAAATAGATCAGGAACAGTTTCTGTGCTGAGTGTCGTATTGTCCATTCAAACTCATATACGTGACATTACTGTATGTAAGTATCAGCTATATAAAGCAACTCTCTGATCCACAGCTGTCAAGGGAGCAACCGTAGGGGATTTTATTTTTAGAGGCTATATTATTGATCCAATTGATTTTAGAACAGCTTTCATAGCTTGGTAGAAGGCAGACAGTATTTAACAGAATATTGTCACTAGCATTCATAGAAATGATACAATACTTTTTTTGATAAATTCCTTTTTAAAACTTTTAGACAAAGGTTCCTGAACTAACGTAGCATGGCTTCTTTCCAGTACCGCTCCTGCAACATTTCCCTCTGTCTGCAGTATTGTCTTCTTCCCTTTGTTTCCTCCATGACTACCTCACTGCAATATCACCACATTCTTCTCATTGCCCTTCTCTTCACCCAGTGCCTCCAGTGTTCCCGAATACATGCTTCTTGTGTGTCCACACAGTTTGGCAGATCTATAGTGACAACCGTTTCTAAAGGTTAACTATCTTTCAGCGCGTGTAGTGTTATGCTCAAAATCTCGTCTATGGGCAAAGAGGCAGCAAACCTTATGTATAAATAAAGCCATTAATTTATTGTTTGTATAATGGAAATCTTAAGAATCTAACCATTATTAGTCCAGAACTAATTGTTAAAGAAATAATAATAATGAACTTAAAATTGTTTAACACACACTTCTTAGTTTCTACCCCTATTCCTGGTGTTATGCTCATCATTCCCTGGCTCCTCTGGGTCCTAATATTGGTGGGTTTAATCTACCAGGAGGGGGGGTTGGAGGGTGAAAGTCAGTAGCATCTGGGCTTCTTTGCCAGGAGTAATGTGATGTTGATGTTGATAGTTTCTTCTTCCTCCTCCAGTAGCCACTCTGAGTCATTTTTGTATGTTTGCTTAAATGTTTTCACACCTTTATTCATTGGTTTGCAGCTCCACATTACATCCAAACTTACTTTGTATGGTGCCTTTTCTGTATGTTTGATATTATTTCTTTGTTCTCTTTGTTACCACTAAAACTGACTTTGTCCAGTTCCAGATTTGCATCTCTGTAACTGACTGTTGGTCAGTTGCTTACAGCTGTGGGATCCCCAGTGCCAAAGCTGTGCTCCATCTCTTACCATTCCAGTCCTGCACTCCTCCATGCCACATCCTGTTATCTCCAGTTCTCAGACTGCTGCTCTTGTACCAGGTCTCTATATTAGACAGAATAATTGCTTATTACTGTTAGTGATATAAAACTATGGTTGTACCACTCAAAGATAAACAAAAATGTTAGAGGAAAATATATCATGACAGATCCAACAGCCTGAGAGAGACAAGGCTACTGCAGCTCCATGCTACTAGGTCTAACAAGTAACGAGGCTGAAAATGTATTCCCACTAGGCACACGCACACTGAGCACAGGTATACATCACAGATATATGTGTCTGGCCACAGAAATAACAGACAGTCACACAGAGCACTCACACAAATGCAGACAGCAGCAATGACCTCATCCTGCTCCCCTCTCTGGCTGAGCAGGATGGAGACCTGTTAGTGGGAATATATATCATATCTGTATATATACATACTGTGAGACCCTCCAGCAGCTGACCTCATACACCCAGCCTGCTCAGTCACTGTCCCTGGATCCTAGTCTCCCCAATTGTTGGCACGTGGACATATAAACCCCCAAGGCCACAGCCCCATTCCAATTGCTGGTGCAGACCAACACATACACACACACACACACAAGCATACACAGTTGTCCATGACTCCCCAGCCCCATAGCCAACCCCCTGTGCTCTCACCCTTAGAGACATGCAGGAGCTCTCACGCCAAGTTGTCCCCCAGGTACACCCCCCACCCCCACCCCCCCCTTGATCTCAGACCACTTCACCTTCCTGCTGGCTCATTCAGCTTGATCTTTACTAGTGATCACACGCTCGCTAGCACACCCGCACTCACTCCAGTCACTGGCACCACAGACCCCATACACGCACATGCACATGGAGTGAAGAGCCCCTTACTGGAAAACAGTTGAAGGTGGAGTTTAAGAAGGAGACAGGACAGACTGCAGTGACCAGGTGCAGGGCATGGCCAGACAAGCGTACTGACCAGCTCCTGCTTATGCTCAAATGGACTCTTCTATTCCCTCATCCCTCTATTTCCCATACTTGTTTCTCCCCAAATTGCCTAAACTCCTCCCTTTTCCCACTTTTGGTTCATCCCCTAAATATGCCTTAATAAATCCTGTGCAATCCCAATGTGCTCCTTCCCTGCCTCCCATACTGTGTCCCACACCTCTTGGTCACAACTCCCCTTTAGTTCAAAAGGTGACAGGGAGATCTGGTCCCAATGACTCATTGTGATGGGTTTCACACCTGGACAATGGGGCTGAGGCTCTGCTGGGAGGGTCCCAGACAAGGTGTCCCTCTCTCTGAGTCCTTATTTTGGGTTTCCTGTCTGCCATTTTGCCCCTGATGTCTAGGTTTGTAGAGATGGAGCAGCCAGCAGGGCTCCCCCACCGGCCAGTGTGCCTCTGTGTTCCTTCGTGGGTGTGCAGATGAGCTTCTATCACATAACCTAACAAAAAGTACAACCATAGACCCCTGATCAATTAGAGAAATTACCATCATAGCTAAACCAAGTGAAACAAACCTGCAGGTAGGTCAAGAAAATTTCAGACACAGAAAGGTTGCCAGGCCTCAGTCCTGAGGTCTTGCAAACTCCATTGAGTGTACAAAGCTTACAGCCTGCTACTATCAATGGCTCTACTGTATTACACGGCTATGCGGTTACCGTTGGCAGTTAGCTGGTATACTAGGTGACACTTCAGAGTCATTAGCTTTAGTCACATGAGTCACAGTGGCACATTTGGAAGTTGTGCTGCCATATTTTCAAGAGTACTTAAACTAGCTGGGTTAAAGCTGGCTCAAGCATGTGTGAAAAAGCTCAGGTAAAATTATACATCTTAATTGCTGGTTGGATGCCAATTTATGAAAAAGAAATGATTGATATACTCTGTTAGACTGATTCTATGAAATCTCAGTATGTTACCTTGAAAATATAAGGAACAGGTAATCTGCCAGCATAAACTGGCAGAACTGCACTGCAGTCACCTTTCCATTAACAGAATCAATAAAATCAATGAAGCTGTGCCAAGTTAGACCAGTAGGCAACCTGGTTTGACATGCTGAAATATACAACATATCAATAAACAACTAACCACCTTATTTAATAATGATGAATGGAAAAGTTGTTTCTGGCCATCGGACAGTTCCTTGAATAAATTAAAACCAGGTAATTTGTTATTATTGCAATAACATATACATTAATTATTAAATTTGGCAATTTAGAATTTATTTTCTATTTGAATTCTTCCATTTAAAAGCATTTCTAGAAAGAATCACTTAAAGAAAAGGGAATAAGAGGGAGATAAATGACAGAATTATTTCTGATTCTTCTCCTACCTAAGGAGGTTATAGGTCCCTTTGTGATGCAGTTTTTTTATCTGTTACTTGTATATGTATAAAACAAATAAATGCCTTTTCCAGTTAAGTCTTTTTCTTAGTTTCCTACATGTTTTTCCTTGCAAATTTCTGAAGCTATCAAGCAATTAAACCCAAGTGGAAAGAGGGTCCTATGTCTCAAAAATAGTGAATTCTTACAAAGTTTGTGAACTTTGGTATTGGGAGACATCTGACAAGTGCTACAAATGTTTTGAAGACTGAAGCATTAGTGCATTATTGGACATTGTGAAAGCCACATAGAATTCACACTTATAAATATCCCTGGTGAGCAAGAAAAAAATCAGTCAGAACTTGTATTCTTTACTTTAGATACGGAGGTCAATCAGCCATATGGCACAAATGGGTAAAAAACTGAGGTTATTCTATTGAGGCAGTCATGGAACTTTACTCCATGCAGACCTAAGTCTGTGTACTTGTCTATTTTGGACTTCATAAAATGAAACTTCCTTGAGTAGAGATGGAATCCCCTACAACTTGTTCTTCTCATATGAGTTTACTAGCCTTCCAGATAAAGATCAGTCTACATTCTGCCTTGCCTCAGCAATTTATTTATTTCATACAACAGTTTCTGCAAAAGTAATGAATCCTGGGTCTCCCACAGCCTTGCTGAAATTGATGGTCCACTTAGTTATCTTGGGGGAGGACCTCAACAACATCACCTTCATTATGCAAGACCTACAACATTGTGAATCATGACTTGAAGGATGTGCTCCACTTAGTCCTAAGAAAAAAATGTGGCTTCTGTGGGATATCAAGATCTGAAATGTACCCATATCTTGTATCCCACCCTGTCTTTTGTGGGTCCATAGCTTAATGCTATAGCTTAATGCATAGCTTAATGCTGTACAGTCATAACCACTTCTCAGTCACAGGCAGGGGCAGTTTCTTTTACTCATATTAGGCTCCCCATCTCCAGGCAGGGAGAAGTATCTGGCCACAGTGGGAGTTTTGCCACTGATTTCAAAAGGGGCAACATTTCTACATGATGTGGTGAGCAGAAATTGCTTAACCCAGGTTTCTGACTTAGTAAGGGGATTGAGAGGCAATAAATTGATTACAAAGAAGGAAAATCTGCTCTATTTTTCTGTTCCATATGTGGAAAAATATACTTCATTCTACCTTGCAGTAAGAAGGTGGGGAGAAGTTAGAGGGAAGATTTTTTTCTTTTTTCTTCATAGCTTCTGGGAAAGTTCAATTATTCATTGCCCCTTGGAATATAAAATTGTAACTCAGCATAAGGGATCTGAGCAGGAAAATCTAAGAATCATTTACACTTTTTTTTGAACTGAAAAGTCCCAGTGTTCATTTATGACAATATTATGAGCTGCAGTGAGGTTCTCAAACATCATTAATCACTACAGATGGCTACAAACCCATTAAATCTTTTAAGCACCTGTTTGCTTATCAAATGCTCACATGGTAAGCTACCCTCTGGTTCATGTAAGTACATTAGTTTTAGAACATATAATTAGCTTACAATAACTGTACTTGTGCTAATTACCAGTCCCCTGAAAGAAAGAAGTGGATCCTGTTGAGTAATGGGGGTGGCTGGAACATAAAAACAGAGCTTCTAGACTGAGCAACATGGCTGGATGACTCAGTGTAAAATGTATGTCTTATTTCTGGTAAGCCTGGTTCAATTCCACAGTGAACATCTAAGTGAAATAGCTTGATTTTTCTCTGCCATCAATCACAAGAGAACACCACCACACATAATACATCACAATTTGTTTCTTTTGAAGAGAGTTTCAGGATGGAAATAGCATAAAGACCAAATTATTTCTCACTCAAACCAGTTGCACTGCATTTGAGAATGTGGTGTTGGACAGGAATTGCAATCTCTTGTCGTACATTAAGTCTTATCAATATGAAGCTCTCTGCTAGAGCACAAGCTAGAGTGCTCACTTTGCCAGAACTATTTAGTGGCAATACCATTTATTCACAAAGTAATAGCCCCCCTGTTTGGGATAGTAGAGTTTCATGCCATTCTGCAGAATGGTTAAATTAATTAAACAAGAAAGAAAGATATGATCAAGTAAGTTTACGCAATCAATGATGAGAGGTTTATTTCACTAAGAGATTTCTGTGCCATGTATGCTAGCTTCATAATAAAGGCACAGGAAAATTCTTAACCTGTGTAAATCTATACAATTTTGCTAGAGCTATGCATATTTCTATCATGTCTGGGTGTAGCCTGCAATTTTCTCATAAGCTACCCTAAATTCAGATCTAGTCTGAAGGACTGTATTCTGACAGCATACTACGGAAAGAATGCCATATGAGCAATCAGGTGTCATCTTGACAATACTGAATACTGATCAGCTTTTTTTCCTAAATAATTTCCCAAATGTCTGTCTCTGTACACTGTCATTGTACCTACTTGTATATAATCCTACCGGAGAAAATATGTTAAAACTAGAACTAGAATATCACAATACCATGCTGTAAACTAGAAATGCAGTTACTTCAAAACTTATCTACCATAGCCATACGATAAGAGCAACCCATGCCAAACTACATTTATAAGCCTTGAATTAAGTTTGATTGATTAACTAAAAAATATGAAAAATTCTGCAATAAGTTTTTGCTTTATTTTCTGAAATAGCTTTTCATGCCACAAGATTCATAAATCCGAAGACTGAGATATGGCCACAAAGCTGTACAGTCATTTTGCTGAAGATAATCAGCAGAAATTTTAATAATGGCTGCAAAACCCTGAATTATTTCAAGGGGAGTATGTATCTACCCATCCTTGTCCTTATTTATCTGGACACTGACTGCTCCCATTTTGTTTGGAATACAATCTGGACTGATTATCCAGGTGCCAGTTTATTCTAATCGTCATGCTAGTCAGCATCATCAAAGAAGGTTAATTGTAAAAAGCTGGATTGTCTATTACAGGTTTATTGGTTGAAATGCATTTCTTCTCAATCTGGTACTGCCTGAAAGATTTTACCAAAAGATGTTAGAAGTTTCCCAAAGTCCTACAAGTAGTTGACTAAAATATATGCTGCTGAGGAGGATGTATAAAGGGATAGACTGAGATAACAGATAGCTGGTGAATTAAAACTACTTTTAAACATGCCTCAAAAAGGACTAAACTGTGCAAAAAATACAAAAAATATTGACACCTTGAATATAAGACACTCCTGTTTTAAACCTGCAAAGTTTAGGTCCTAGAGAATCTTTGTGAAGAGAGTTTTTAAGCTCAGAGGGTAGAAAAAACATAATTTATAAAGTCAAAGGGAGGGTGGGTGGAAGCTCATTCCTTTATATACCCTCCAGTGTCCTCTAGGCATTCAACATAAAAAAAGTACATTACTTTATATCCTTCACTGCCTTACTCTCAGACAGAATCAAGTTTAAGGATTTGATTTGCAACTTACGCATTGACCCTAGTAAATCAAAGGCTATGCCTTAGAGGTAAAGCTTGCTCCCAAAAATCCATGGCAAAAATTGTTGTTTAATTGTATATGTACCGTAGTCTGACTTTGAAAAGTACTTGCAAGTGAAAGGAAAGCTGTCTTCTCAACCCCTTAAATTGGTGTCAGTTCAACTAATGGGCCAGTTAATTAACTAATGGGTGTGATTTACAGGCCTTCTCCTGAGGTAAAACAGATTAAATATACCACTTAATTGCCTAGTATGGATTGACAGAGTTTATTGGCAAGCCTGGCCCAAAGTTTCCGCAAAATGTCTTGAAGTGCGTTTCCATTGGAAGAATATCAGCAGGTACAGAAAAGGAACAAATGGGACATATGGTAATTCTTCTAAAATGTTAATGTGTTTCTCCTTAATGAAACTTGATGTAAGAATGACAATTACTGCCAAGTGCGATGACGATTCATATAATTTTAGTAAGTTTTTGTTAAGAGGGGAGGACTGACCTTTCAAAGCCTTATAACCTGGTTGGAGAATTTTATACAGTAAAAAGTATATTAACTAGCACAAATGAGACATCAGAATTATCAGCCATATCCTATGAAATTGATAATAATTCTACTTCACCTTAAACTGCTTCAAACTGCAGTATTTTTGCTTTAGTATGGAAGATTTTAAGTGCTGCCTCCTCGTGCTGTCTCCAAAATGCATTATTACATCTGAAAAATTAGTTTATTCCAGGATTGATAATAGCCTACCAAAATTCAGTGAATGCCCCCAAATTTGTCATGAACCATGTGCTTTTTATTTATTTATATCTCAGTAAACATTATATTTGACTTTTAAATGAGACTTTCTTGAGTTAAACTTGAATGGCTTCTGGCAGAGCATGATTTTGATATCCTAAAGATTCACCCACTGTGGGCAAGTGAATCCTGCTGTGTCAGTCTGTTAAAAAGACATTATCTACCCAAAAAATTGGCTTTCAATGCCATGAGATATAAGAAGGAATTTGAGAAAGCTAGGTCAAAATATTTGCCTTTCTGGTAAGATAAACTCACGAGCTCTCCTCAGCAGCACGTATCCTGTAGTTCCTCTGCTCTGCTCACAGAAGTCTGTCTGAGGGTTGCTGCTTTTTCCAGGTCTCTAAGCTCACATTCACCAGCTTCAAGACTGTGATTTTTCCATTGCTTACTCTAGCATTTATTTTTCCAGCTGCATCTTCCTTTAGCTCATTCAAATTGCTTTCCTGTTGTTTTCAAGTAATATTGCAATTTTATTATTTAAGTTTCACTTTCCACCAACTCGAAAATGAGACACACAGACCTATTTACATTCTCCAGGCTGATTTTGCAGCCACCTCGGCTGGACAGTCTGATATTTTTATTGGCTTGTTAAATTCCAGAGGATATGATAAAATCGGTGTGAAGATCCTATTGCTTTAATAATAAACTCAATACAGTAACCACAAAGCCATTGTCTTGCAATGTACATCTTTTTAAGTGATAGAATTAAACGTTTTGGTTTGAACTAGATGTATTCTTCAGAATGGAAGCTTTTGTTAAAAGCAAAACCATATTTCAAGCTTCCAGCTCTTTTGTGTTTTGGTAGTGTATAATTAGGTGATTTTATTTTAGGGGAGTGCATATGCTAAGGAATGAACGGATGAATTCTGCATTAATTGTCACTTTCATGAAAGTGTGAAGAAATATTTCAAGGTCATATGAGCACAGGCAGAGGCGTGGCTATTGAGGCCACAACCTCAGGATGAATAGAAAATGTCCTAGAAATCAGGCTTGGTATAAATTCACTGGCCCCACTTGTTGTGTATTGGATGCAGAAAGTCCAGATTAACACCTTTGATATTCACACTGGATTCAATGAAGATGTATTGTTAAACCCTTTGTGAAGAGCTTACCAAACATAATTCCGAATTTAAGACGTTGTTTAAAAAAAGTTTCTAGTCTTCTAGTTTCAGGAAAACCTCCACAATGTAAATCAATCTGAAGGGCCTTTGCTGAATTTATAACAAGACAGCCTAAAATAATGTCACCAAGAGAGGTTAAGTGATAACTCTTCTAACTGGCTTTAAAAAATCACAGGTCTTTGTTATCAGAAAGATACAGTTTCCCTGAAGATTGTTAAAGACTTAAGTTTTACATGGCCTTCAGAGGTTACGCTACAAAATTATCTAACTTGCTCCAGCAAGAGTTTTCCTGGGAACTGACACTTGATAATCTCTTTGACCATGAAAATGAACCCTTCGAATTTCGGCTTACATTTTAAGATCACATTTGGCAGAATTTAGAGTTCAAAAATGATCACACATTTTAATTACGGATGACAGCACTAACAGTTCTGCACGAAATCAGCTTAAAGATTTTAAGGAAGATTTAAATATATAGTATAACATTACAAATGGTTGGAACATTTTCACCTGTGTGACATTTTGGTGAAATATACTGGTTCACCAAAGCCCTAATGTTCCATAGAGACATAACTGTTTCCATACAAATTTCCCCTAGAAAGTTTTTGGTTCAAGCAAGACCACTTTGTTGAGAAGAGTAGGATACAGCTCAGTGTCTGGAGTATTGTCTTGAATGTTACGGGTGTAGATTTATGTCTCTGCATTGGGATTGAAAAACTCTGCTGTGTTGTAAATACAGCAGTGACCTGCAGTTGGGATCAATGCACTACTACCTGAGCAATCAGGTTACAGAATCTGATGCATGTAAACAATAGTAAAAGGATACATATAAAAAATAATTATGTCTCTAATTTAGATAGTGTTACTTTTATTTCTAAAATACTGTATATTGTAATCTTTCGGTTTGTTTTTTGGTATTTTTTTAATCAAGAGCTGTCAAACAAAAACATTGGGTGTAAATGATTGATGACATCTCAGATCGTCAAATATTGTAATGTCTCTACTCCAAGAATTATTACAAGTAACTGGTATAACAACACACATAAAATTTAGCTTGCTTTGTCACCCTTTTCCAATTCAGCTGCACCAAATCTAATAAACCAAAATTACAACTATTCCACAGCCGATTGAATAAAATGTTCGTGTAATGAAAAAGTGTCCAGTCTCGTTCTGATTAAAGTCAGTGGAAGGTTTTAAGTCAAGACTAAACTTAACGGAGAATATGTTTTTCAAAGTCCAGAGTTATTGATAAGCATAAAAGAAAATGCTGTGTCTGAAGTATGTAATTCATATAACACCAAATTCATTTTTTTTTTTTAAATATTGTCTTTTTAAAAACATTTTTCCAGGCTACTGGATATGAAAAGACAGAAGCTACAGTCCTTTCTGCGGAGAGTTTATGATTAAGTAGAGCAAATAGTTCAAGTATTGTAACAGGGAAAGAAAAGGCTCAGGGGTCCTGATTCATCCCACCTATCTTCAGGCATCACGCTTGAAAACATAGCTAATAGATGCTCCCTGTATACTTAGCAAGGAGAGAGAGGAATCTCCAGGGAGAGATTCAGATCAAAGACAAGGTATTTTCCTCTGGGGGTGCTTCTCTTTCTCACCAGTATCATAAATAAAGAACCTGTGGCAACCAGGGTCCTAATTTAGGAATGTCTGCAAGGTGCCTAAAGTCAGAGAAGATGAAGCTGATCTAGGATAGGAGATAATGGCTCTTCAGCCAGACAGTAGAGCTGGCTGTACAGGTGAAAATAACATCTTCATTATCCGCTCTTGGATGATGCTACAAGGTAGCACGTCACAAGTTTTATAAACACTATAAATTGGCAGACATCGTTACAAACCTCTCCAGTTTTAAAGAGAGCATGACCAGTATGAAAACATATGCAAATACATGTCCTGTTTGACAACAACTTGTAATCTTACTGCATGATGTACAGTATATTCAAGTCTTGTGGGAAGGAAGGATCCTGACTTGATGTTAAGTTACTCCATATTATTTGGGGACACAATAAAATTATAAGCTGTGCATTAAGGGAGCTTCTATAACATTGTTTCATTAAAAATCTTTGTCAAGGTGTATGATAACATCCCCAGAACCCACGTGAAGGAAGGGGAAGGACTGTGATTGTTGCTGCACTTTTCTTTGCTCGGGTCTCTACATTTCAATGATTTATTGGACATATGTGGTTGCTATGCTTTTTTCCAAATTATTTGCCTTTTCTCTTACTTCTACCTCTCTGTTCCATATGATTTATTTTGTCAGTGGCTTTTCTGTATTGCTAACACCCCCAGAACTATCCCAGTTAAAGGACTGAGTCACGAACAGAAAAGCAAAGTGGAAAATAAAGGGGGGTTTCTAGCCCCACATCCATAAACATTGCAGAAAGGCAATTTCTCTACAAGCATTTATACCATCACTCTCTGCACTTTCAAGAAATAATTATTTCTCCTACTTTTGAATAATTGTCCTTTCTTAGGAACCAGATTATCCTTGGTTGTTAATTAATGAGGTAACACCAAAGATGGATTTTTTTCCTCTAGGTTTTTAAAATATATTTTGAATACAAAGAGACTTGGGATGTTTGTTCTTTTAAAACATGCATTAGGAAAGCCCTAATGCTCTACTGATTAATGATTTTCATCAGCCTTTAAATAAAACAAAAAGCCTACATCCTTTTCTCTTTTAACCTGTATGTATACTTCGTGTACACACACACACATATACACATACACAAACACATACATACATCTATATTACACTAATATCTAAATAGATAACAGGTATAATATTCTTATAATAAAATAATTCATGAAAATATTTATTACTTTAAAAACAACAGTTTGTGGAAAACACTTTTTTTACATTTTTAATGGCTTAATTTTCTGAACATCTCTTACCCCCACCCATGCATGACAGTGTGTTCTTACTATGAAATGCATTCAGGACAAGATACCACCTAAATATGAAGAATTTGTAGAGAATTGATTTTATATGGCCATGGTCAGATGGACTCAAATAGAGGCTTATGCCTTGTACCTGCAGAAACACATTTATACTAACAAACACAACTGACCCCAAAATACATTCAGCTAAAACTTGAGATTTTTAGTTGCAGCTGCCTCTTATTGCTTAAATTGCATGGAAAGATTATGGTAGACTATCTGGTTTTCTCTTCTGCTTTCAAGTAACATAACCATTAATGCTTAATGCAAATAGCTAGTCAAACAGATGAAGAAAAAAAGAAAATAACTAGTCTTCAGTGTATTAGGAAACACATTTTAATTTTCTATATTACTTGTCTCCTTTTTATTGGCAGCCAATGGCACATGTTCATATTTTGCTTACGGAGGATACTCTTGCGGGAAAAATTATACTCTACTCATACATGAAGTATTTGGTGACTGCTAAGTGAAAGAGGCACTGTTACGTTCTGGAATTTCACTTCCTAGACAAAAGGGAAGAGAACTGACACCTTTACAGAGCAAGACATGGAGGAAAGTAGGAAAGGACAGGAAAAAGAAAAATAAAGAAAGAGGAGGACTATTGTGAAACACAAGACTATAGAATTTCTGAAAAACACAGGTGAAACCTGACAAATATAAATCACTTTTGAAAAGAAGACACAGTAGTAGATCTTGTCCCTGTATGGGAAGATTTATCCAGACTGAATGATGAGAAAAACTCTTTCTAAAACTATGCCCCCATGTTAAAATTCTTCTGATGGAAGCTTCTATTTACAATACTCTACTGCCATAAAATGAGAGCACTGAGGCCATTTCCTTTTTTCATCTTTAAGAAAGAGGATTCTCAGCATCCTGTAACAACTTTTGCTGGTTTTGCACTATTTTGGTCCTATACATCTACCAATTGCCAGAAGAGAGTATAACGATACGTTGAGATGATCTCAAAACCTCCCCTTATCCTGCTGCCTTCCACTGAAAAGCCAGAATAATCACATTTAAGGAAATGCTTGATAGAAATTTAGTAGAATAAGCTTAAGTCTATTTGTCTGACCTGGCTTAAAACTTGATACAGGAAATCTAACAGTTATCCCCTAAAATGCTGTTTTACTTGTCATCTCTTGAATATAATCCACAGCTGAAGATTTGCTGTCTGCCTGTCTTCATTTTACAGACTATGCCCTCTGCTTATGGCTTTATTCAGAATGTAAAATGTTGAGTGAATTTATATGTGAGATAAATTCTGAAAAATTGATCCAGAATACTTAGCTGATTTGTTTTTAGTTGCTAAAAACATTACAATAATGGAATACTTTGGCATTGTAATGATGTTTAGCTCTAAGAATAGTTTCCTTGTAGAGTAATAGGATTTCCATGAGATCTGTGCTGCTTAAGCTCTAGGTTCTTCCTCCTGGAGTAAGCTTGCAGCACATTATGGGGATGTGAATGGGAATGGAACTGGGAAGGTACTCAAAAGGAGAAGAAAATCCCTTTGATTGTACTTATGTTTTGTCTTATTTCCTCATATTATCTTTTGCCGTTTTTGTCTTGCTTCTTTCTTCTGCCTTCTTTGTCCACATTCTGCTTCATGCCCTGTGTGTTTGGTCTGGTATTTGCGCTATGGGGCTTCCTACCACCAGCTCACTGGTTTTGCTACTGTGTTTGTTTCTCCCATCAGCATGCCCAGTTCCTTGCTCCAAGTCTATGGACAATGCTAATTCTCACAAGTTTATTTTGCTCTATGGCTTCTTACAATGGACTTAAAGCATGTACTCAAACTTTCTCTGAATTCACACTAAAAGTCAATGCTGTAGCTGAGAACAGAGACTGGGTCATTTAGGTTTGGAGTCATAAGTGACCAGACTACTCTCTGTGAGACATAGGGATTAAGGCCATTAAGCAAGGTAGCCTATGGCTTTTTTAGACTAATAACCTTTTCTTTTTCTTTTTTTTTTTAACTATTTGTTGATATTTGATTTTTTCCCTAGAAGATCCAGATGCTGCTTCCTAAATAAAACTTATTCTTCTCATGTTTTGTGATGTATTTTAAGCCAGTCTTACTGCCTTTTCCTTGTCCTGTGATTTTGAAAGACAAAAATATAGCAATACTATCTTGAGGTTTAGAAATGACCATAAACATGGATATACATACTCCTTTGACTACTTCATTTTGGGAAGTGAGAAGGTGATCTATTCACTGGTTTTCTACTTGCATCAGTGTCCAGAGTTTGGCTGCAAACAACTCTGCCCGTGAGACAAGAAACTAGGTAGGTAGGTAGATAAATAGATATACATATAGATACATAGATAGAGAGACAAAGCTGGGTTGACAGAGTCCCTTGGGAGGCAGTCCTGAAGTGCAAAGGGGTCCAGGAAGGCTGGACATTCTTTAAGAAGGAAACTTTACAGGTGCAGGAGCAGGCCGTCCCCATGTGCCAAAAGACAAGCTGGTGGGAAAGAAGACTGGCCTGGCTGAACCGAGGCTTTGGCTAGAACTCAGGAAAAAAGGAGAGTTTATAAACTTAGCAAGACAGGGCAGGCAACTCAGGAGGACTACAAGGGTGTCGTGAGGTTATGCAGGGAGAAAATTAGAAGGGCCAAAGCTCAACTGGAACTTAATCTGGCTACTGCCATAAAAGACAACAAAAAATGTTTCTATAAATACATTAGCAACAAAAGAAGAGCTAAAGAGAATCTCCATCCTTTATTGGATGCAGGGGGAAACATACTGACAAAGGACAAGGAAAAGGCTGAGGTACTTAATGCCGCCTTTGACTCAGTCTTTAATAGTCAGACCAGTTGTTCGTGGGGTACCCAGCCCCCTGAGCTGGAAGACAGGGATGCAGAGCAGAATGAAGTCCCCATAATTCAAGGGGAAATGGTTAGTGACCTCCTACACCACTTAGACACACACAAGTTTATGGGGCCAGATGGGATCCATCCAAGGGTACTGAGGGAGCTGGCAGAAGTGCTCACCAAGTCACTTTCCATCATTTATCAGCAGTCCTGGTAACCAGGGAGGTCCCAGTTGACTGGAAGTTAGCAAAGATGACACCCATCTAAAAAAAGGGCTGGAAGGAGTTACAAGCTCGGTGCTAGGGAAGGTTATGGAGCAGATCATCCTGAGTGCCATCACACCGCATGTGCAGGAGAACCAGGGGATCAGGCTCAGTCAGCATGGGTTTATGAAAGGGAGGTCCTGCTTGACTAACCTGATCTTCTTCTATGACAAGGTGACCCACTTAGTGGATGAGGGAAAGGCTGTGAATGTTGTCTACGTGGACTTTAGTAAGGCCTTTGACACAGCTTCCCACAGCGTTCACCTAGAGAAAACGGCTGCTCATGGCTTGGACAAGTATACTCTTTGTGGGGTAAAAAACTGGCTGGATGGCCGGGCCCAAAGAGTTGTGGTGAACGGAGTCAAATCCAGTTGGCGGCCGGTCACAAGTGGTGTTTCCCAGGGCTCAGTATTGGGGCAGTTCTGTTTAATATCTTTATCAATGATCTGGATGAGGGGATTGAGTGCACCCGCACTAAGTTTGCAGATGACACCAAGTTGGGTGGAAATGTTAATCTGCCTGAAGGTAGGAAGGCCCTACAGAGGGATCTGGATAGGCTGGATCGATGGGCTGGGGCCAATTGTATGAGATTCAACAAGGCTAAGTGCTGGGTCCTGCACTTGGGTCACAATAATCTCATGCAACGCTACAGGCTTGGGGAAGAGTGGCTGGAGAGCTGCCTGGCGGAAAAGGACCTGGGGGTGCTGGTTGACAGCCGCCTGAACATGAGCTGGCAGTGTGCTCAGGTGGCCAAGAGGGCCAATGGCATCCTGGCTTCTATCAGGAATAGTGTGGCCAGCAGGACCAGGGAGGTGATAGTGCCCCTGTACTGGGCACTGGTGAGGCCACACCTCGAGTACTGTGTTCAGTTTTGGGCCCCTCACTACAAGAAGGACATCGAGGTGCTGGAGCATGTCCAGAGAAGGGCAACGAAGCTGGTGAAGGGTCTAGAGCACAAGTCTTATGAGGAGTGGCTGAGGGAGCTGGGGTTGTTTAGTCTGGAGAAAAGGAGGCTGAGGAGAGATATTATTGCTCTCTACAACTACCTGAAAGGAGGTTGCAGCGAGGTGGGGATCAGTCTCTTCTCCCAAGTAACAAGTGATAGGACGAGAGGAAATGGGCTCAAGTTGTGCCAGGGGAGATTTAGATTGGATACTAGGAAAAATTTCTTCACCGAAAGGGTTGTCAAGCATTGGAACAGGCTGCCCAGGGAAGTGGTTAAGTCCTCATCCCTGGAGGTATTTAAAAGAAGGGTAGACGTGGTGCTCGAGGACATGGTTTATTGGTGGACTTGGCAGTGTTAGGTTAACGGTTGAACTCGATGATTGTAAAGGTCTTTTCCAACCTAAATGATTCTAATGATTCTATAGATAGATAGATAGATAAAGGCACACTGATTTTTCATCAAAAGCTTCTTTAAAAGCACTTAATCATATCTATGGCTGAAAAAAGTAGCATGGCTGAAAAAGTGGCATGACTGAAATATACTTTTCTAACCCTTTCTTCTGTCCCTGTGGAGACAGACATTGACTGAAATGTGCGTAGCCACTTGTTCTGAAAGCATAGAAGAACCATCTGCTCCCAGTGATACTGTGGCATAGACTGCTGTTTCTAACACTAACAGAGTAGGAAATTAATATGAAATCATGTGAGTACTCCACATATATGAATACATCTTCCTGTTGATGCCTCAGGTTCTGCTGTCACAGTCGTTCAATCAGCTGTTCACCTGCAAAGCACTGTGCGCAGTCACAGCTTTTCCAGACACTAATATTTTTGAGAGTGAACAAATAACATTGGGATTGGGACCCAGATTAGACACAATAAAATCACATGATTAAAAGAACTCGTAACTGCAATCCATAACCATGTACCCAATGATTATCCAGCAAAAAGAATAGCTGTTATATGGATAGAACTCATACTGACCCTGCTATGTGTACATAATAAATCTTCTCCTGACATGACATTCCAGGGATGTGTTAGCATTTTAACGGCATTCTGAAATGCCACCGTGGTATGCAAACTGTGAAGTTATTCCACAGTGAAATCATTCAACAGAATAGCAATAAAAATAAAAATAAGGGATAGTCACAATGCCTGGCAAACCTGTAATCTCCAGAGGCCTGCCTCCAGCAATTCTGCAGCACTCTAAACAATACCATAAATAAAGGTAATTATCTAAATGGTGTTATAAAGCTAAGCCAAACATGGCCTTGTGGAGAAGTCTCATGCAATTAAATGGGGGAAAAACCTGTAGAATGGTGTAGGAAGGAAATTTTTTACTCCATTTTGTAGGATATTATTCTTTATTAAAATCTCTACTACAGCACAAGAATTATATAGAAAACTGACCACGTTCTTTCAATAACCAAATGATTTTTTTTAAGAGTATGGGGTGTTTTTCTGTAGCTGGAGTCTATGCTGTTGTCTAATCATAAAACACAGAACAGTATGTTTGAATGACAGCCAACTGATTCAAGCTAAAACCACAACAATGACAAAGCCATTCACAAAAGCTTACAGTTTAACTAAAGTTTCTGACTTCCATGAAAATAACAGACTGCCCTACTTGACTAGTATTTTATGCTAAATAAGAGGAGTTGAGTCAAATTGCATGTTTTCTCATGGTGAGAGCATGCTCTGTAAGGTTTCTAACATGGTTTTGTCCTTTACATTTAAAAAAAAACCCAAAAACTGGCAGTAGTTCTCAGTGTCAGAGCTTTATTTGCAGGGCAGGGAGGGATGGCACAAGGTAGAAGGAGGGACACGGTCCCCAAGTCCCTGGCAGAGGGTCACCAAGCTATAACCAGCCGCAGAGTGACCGCAGCAGCGTCTCCAGCTGCTCGTCCAGGGACAGCTCGTCCCCGTCATTGGTGATCCTGCAGAGGGATCTAGGGGTTCTGGTCAATGGCAGGTTGAACATGAGCCAACAGCATGCCCTGGCAGCCACGAGGGCCAACCGTGTCCTGGGGTACATCAAGCACTGTATTGCTAGCTGGTCGAGGGAGGTGATTGTCCCGCTGTACTCTGCACTGGTGCAGCCTCATCTTGAGTGCTGTGTGCAGTTTGGGGCGTCACAGTACAAAAAGGATACAAAGCTACTAGAGAGTGTCCAGAGGAGAGCCACAAAGATGGTGAAGGGTTTAGAGGGGAAGCTGTATGAGGAGCAGCTGAAGTCACTTGGTCTGTTCAGGCTGGAGAAGAGGAGACTGAGGGGAGACCTCATCGCGGTCTACAGATTCCTCACAAGGGGAAGAGGAGGGGCAGGCGCTGATCTCTTTTCCCTGGCGACCAATGACAGAACTCGAGGGAACGGCAGGAAGATATGCCAGGAAAGGTTTAGGTTGGATATTAGGAAAAGGTTCTTCACCCAGAGGGTGGTGGAGCACTGGAACAGGCTCCCCAGGGAGGCAGTCACGGCGCCAAGCCTGACAATATTCAAGAAACATTTGGCCAACGCCCTCAGACATGTGGTGTGACTTTTGGGGTTGTCCTATGCAGGGACAGGAGCTGGACTCAATGATCCTTCTGGGTCCCTTCCAACTCAGGACATTCTATGATTCTATGATATATTGCTTGAGAGGTGTCAGGAGGGTGAAAACTAGACAGCAAAGAATTTCTTTTGCTGGGGGGACTTCTTGCTGGTATAACATGTCGGTGAACATTACAATCTCTTTCCCCTTCCAGTTTCATACTGGAGACAGCGGTGCAGGTGTGATGGAGAAGGGACTTCCCTGGTGTCTGCAATTGCTACTGTGCAGTTTCTCTAAAGACTCCAAGTTAATGCTCAAGGCAGAGGTGTATACCCTGAGAGTAATAAAGTTCCCTGGGCTCCAGGTGATCACTCCCTTTTTGGTAAGGGATATTCTTTGGTTATATACTTCCAAGCATAAAATTAAAGTTAGTGAAAATCCACCTGTAAATACTCCTGAATGTTTCTATTGTCTTGCAATTGTCTTCAAATAACACACTTGGAGACTGAAATACCAATAATTCTTCCTCCCTTACTGTCCCCATTCTTAGCACAGCTTTTAAGGATTACATCAATTTCTTTTCTGTAATAGTTTCCATCATTTATCCTTAAAAACAAATTGTATTCAGCTTGATTTGGGCTGATAGTCTTTGTCCTTTTTTCCTTTTTAAATTCAGACATCAGTATACATAATTTCCCCCCTGTCTTTGTAGTTCTTTAGACCTTGAATCAAACTGAATGGAATAGACAAATTACTTGCAGGCATGATTCCCTTGGATATAATGGAATTACAAAAATTATGAGCTTCTCTTGATGAGAAATAATTGTGCACATCTGAGCATTGTTTTTCTAAGCACCTTCAATGCCAGTGTAGTTAGAGAGCAGCATAACCTCTCTAACGAGCAAAGCTTAAGACCTCAGGTTTATGTGGTAACAGATTAAAAGTGGATGCTAACAGCTCCATGTCTGCCTCAAACTGCATCAACAACAGATTGCTGTCCCTACAACAGATTACAGGATGGATATTTGGGTGGCTCATGAAACAGCTCCTCATCACTCCACATTTCAGTCAGCCTGAAATGAACCATCTCAAACATTTTTACCCTACTATGATATATTGTATACTGTGAAGTTTCAGAACCTCTCTCCTAAAATGTTCAGCAAACCTTGATAAGTGAAGAACTGACTCCATTAGAGGCAGGATGAATGGCTGTCCAGTTTTAATCTACTATCACATATGTATACAAACTTTAAGGATTCACTGTGATCGTCCATGCTCCTTTACACTTTACTTTCCCGCTAGATGCAGACCTATGGCGTCTGTTAAGAAGCCACATTTGTGTGGCACAGGACACTAGATTTTTATAAGGATTTGGATAATTGTACGCCATGTTACCTTTGATGGTTTTACTTTCTTGTTTATTTTGGAACCAATGAAACAGAGAGAAGTGGTTGGTCCTAGAATGAAAATACTGAGTCACTTCAGCTGTTCAGTCTGTAATAGAGTAAGAGCAGGTTGCTTTTACTTAGCATCATTTAGAAGTTGATTGTCAAATACTGAGATCTTTTGATAATGACAGTCATGAAGTCACCTGTCTTCAGTAACACAGTCAAGATACTCCTCTAAACATTATCACATAACAATAACTCCCTTCTCTGAGTATAATTTAAAGATAAATTAATGTTCCCGAAAAGTGACAGGTAAAGCCTTAAAAAGTGAGAACTTGTGTTTATACAGAAAACAAACAGCAGCAGGGAAAACTTCCAATATTTTCCAGTTTGAGTTGACTTTATTCTTGAAGAATGTGGGATTAGTTTGGATTCCATGGCTACTTTGCTTTTGGCTTCTTTTCCCTGCCGACAGGGATATTAATTGTGATAGCAGGCTAAGTAATAATTATTGGGATTTTTGAGAGCTATTAAACAGTTAGGGTCTGCCAAAAGTTACCACGCACTGGTATCTTAGATACCAGAGCTATTTGACTGTACTTAGCATAGTATATCTCTCTGGGATTTTATGATGTGGTAACAGTTGGCAATTTGTGACTCACTAATAGTGACAACTGGATGTATGAAACTATCAGTTCATTTAGCATCATCATGCCTATTATACATTATTCCAGCAACATGAAATGAAGACAGCTGTGCAGTGGTAAACAATTTTTAAAAACAATTAAAAATGTAGGTGACTTCTAAGAAAAAAATGTTAACTCGCACTAAAAAATAAAGACGGTAATAATTCATGAGGCTTGAAAACTGTTGTCTTCGAGAGTTTTTGAGAATATATGTCAGTTAAGGTCTTCATTATCAGCATAGTTGGATGAATATTTTTTGATTAATAGTTCACTTTCCAAGAAATTAAATTTTGGTCACTCTGAAACTCATCAGAAATCTCAGTGAAATTCTGAAAATAATTTTGTCTGAAAAAAATTTATGTAATTTTAGAAATATTCAAGTAGTCAGGACATTTTGAAAATGACAATTAGAAAAGGCTTTAGTATAAAGCTGAACTAGATTTACACTGGAATTTTGGTACTGTTAATAAAATAGACCTGTTGTGGTAGTTACAGTGTGTATCTGAGTACAGAAGGAATTCAGCTTCAGGAATAGAATAGAATAGAATAGAATAGAATAGAATAGAATAGAATAGAATAGTTCCCGTTGGAAGGGACTTATAACAATCATCTAGTCCAACTGCTTCACCACTTCAGGGCTGACCAAAAGTTAAAGCATACTATTAAAGACATTGTCCAAATGCCTCTTAAACACTGACTACACTTGAATAATCTAGTTTTCCAACATAAAGGTTTTTTTTTTCTGTACCCTCACTGCTACATTATATAATCAGATTTAGTTTGACGAAATGGGAATTGGAATATTTTCTTTAAAACAGGACATCTTTGGCAGCAAGGACCAGAAAAAGCCCTGCTTGAGGATGCTCTATAGTCTAGTGGCTAGCGCACTCACTGGGTTGAGAAAGAGCAAAAATACTGTTGTTGTAAATCTTTGTTTTTAATAAAACAAGCTGGTTATTTTAATCCATGTCCCTTACCTTCCATGGGGACATCTGAATCATATAGCTAGACATGGCATAGCCTCAGCTGTGCTCTTCTTCCTGGTTTAGGCAGCTGGTTCTCATACACTCATGTCTTTCCCTGCCCACACTGCAATGAAACCATTTGATTGCTTTTAAACAAAAGTAATTAGCTGTTGGCCAAACAAAATGTTTATTTTGAATAAGAAATATGATTTACATGTATGAGAAATGTGATTTATACATAAAAGTTCCATATTGCTAATCCAAGTAATTCTGTCAGTATATATATATATGTATATAAGTATAAATCTAGTTACCAAACTAAAGAAAGAAACTCCACAATTATTTGCACAGTGCTAATGCCAGTTATCCAGACACCTGAAGATGTGTGCCTTCTGTCCATAAATGTCAGTGAAATGGCGAACATTGTTTACTTTGGTATCTTTTTCTTAAAAACCAAGACATACTATGCAACAGACATGTAACCCCCACTGCATTTTAATAAATATTTTGATTTCTTTTTTCAAAACTATTTTTATGACAAAGTATAGTTGTTGATACATCAGCTAAAGCTGGGATTTCTGGCAGGGAAAATAGCTTGTGTCTGCAGTACGTTGAATATTTTCCAATGACAGATCCCCAGTCACCACAGATGTGGTTGACATCTTGGAGAATTTCCGGATGAATGTACTGGGGGAACAGAGCAACAAGTTGCTGTAAAGTGCTGCAGAGGTTAGTTCCATTCTGTCAACAGCTACAGTCATATCTCATTTCATATCGAGATGGAGTTACTTAAAAGTTTTATGACAGATTCCATGAAATATTTGTTTGTTTTTAAAAACTTGCAAATTATATATGTGACTCTAGATAATGTGTTATCATTTAAAGTCAGCAAAAATTCTTTACTGCAATCAAATTTGCAAACAAACAAAAATACATATCAGAAAAGCATTATTTTTGTAGTGTTGAGGTAACCACATGGTCAGGCAATGCTAACAAGTATAGATTTGAATTTGTCTAGAGATGTGATGGGTTAGCCTTGGTTAATAGCCAAACTGCCACCCAGCTACTCCCTTCCTCCCTCCTTCCCTCATCAGGATGAGGGGTGAAAACAGAAAAAAAAACACAGGAATGATAAAGCTTGTGGGTTGAAATGATGACAGGGGATTGTTTGCCAGTTACTGTCACAGGCAAAATAGACTCAACTCAATTGTTTCAATTGACTTAATTTATTGCCAATTCAAATGGATATTTAATTGTAGAATTAGGTAGTGAGAAACAAAAAGACAAATATTTAAAAAACCACCTTTCCTTCCCCTTTTCCCAGGCTCAACTTCACTCCTTCACTCCAGACTCCTTTACCTCCCACAAGCTGTTCAGGGGGACTGGGGTGTGGGGTTACAGTCAGTACACAGCTGTTTCTCTCTGCTTCTCTTTGCTCCTCACACTTTCCTGTGCTCCAGCATGGGCTTTTCCATGGCCTGCAGTCCTGTCAGGGAAAATCAGCTGTAGTGTGATTTTTTCATGGGCCACAGTTCCTTTGGGAACATCCATCTGCTCCATTGTGGAGTCCTCCGTGTGCTGCAGGAAATACCTCCTCCAGCACCTGGAGCACCTCCTCTGACCTTGATGTTCCCTCTGCTGTTCCTCACTCTTTTTTTTGTTTCCTCTTCTCCTCTGCTTGTGCCTCATTTTTTCCCTTTCTTAAATACATTTTCACAGAGGCATTGCAAACTTTGCTGATGGGCTCAGCTGGGCCTGTGGTTGGTCGGGCTGTGTCCGGTACAGGACAGACCCTGACCTCTTCTCACAGAGACAACCCCTGCATTCCCTCTGCAACTAAAACCTTGCCATGGACAGCCAAGATGAGAAAATATGGAAGACACTATGCAGTCCTGCTAGGAATCGAAAAAGTTAATACTTTGTTGTCACTATTTCATAATATCTTCCATTTAGGTACTCAAAGAAGTACTTAGGAGTCCAAGCCCTAGAAAACAACTAAATTTCTCTCTCTTCTCCCTTTCTGCTTAAGCAAATGAAATTCTCACCTTTCACCTTAGTTATCTGCAGACTCAGAACATGGTGCTTAGTTTCTACAGTCTACCATGTTCACAGTTGCTTCTCAACATAAATTCCATGTATAAGCATTTTCTCACTGAAGAAAAGTGTCAGTTCTTTGGTTCCACCATGTGATGGGCCCATAGTGTCCTACATGTATATATTCCATCTGCTGGAACTGGCTCAGAAACCTTTGTTAGCAGTTCTCCTGCACCAGGATGAAAATATTAGACACAATTATCTTCCGGCTCACATAATTGTATAACACATGTCATCATTGCTTTCAGTGCTATTTCTTTAGGTTTACAAAGCTCTACGAGTGAAAACGTCTAGACATATTGAAATAGAATCTTAAAATCCAGTAGCCATTGTCATCTTTCTACACTTATCTACTGTTACACAGAGTTCTGCACAGAATGTTTAATTCTTCCTTATTTTTTCTTGTCCTGTTTTTCCAGTCCATTTATTTAAATTCTCTGTGGCTTGCTTTATGTAGTACTTCCCTATGGATCTTCCTAAAGTACTTTGAATCAGCAGTCACCATTTTTGTGGAATGTCCTTTCTAATAATTGTTTCAATTTCTAGCCTTTCATAGGATTCCCAATGTGATATCTGTCTTCATTCTAGGAAGGTTCTAATACGTGTTTCAAGACATAAAATATACTTCTTACCCTGCTGTATTCCAACAACGTCGTCTCTCCCTTTATGTACTGGTAGGCTTCAACAGTTAGAGTTCTTATGGAGTCATAGAGAAAGCGTGGATTTAATCTGAATATCTGAATTTGAAAGACCAGCAATTTTGTCATTCTTCCTACTGTTACATTTAACAAGTTCAGTGCACATAGCAATATTGCATTAATTTGCTCAGATCATCTATCACATCTGACCTATGCACATTGGTGCAAACTTATTCCAAGGTCTAGCCTTAAATTACCTTCAGGGCATTGTACCCTGACTCCCCATTTTCTGAGATGATTAATAATTCATTTCTTTCAATTTCCAGCCTGAGTTTTTCCTCATTTTCTCACCAATGCTAATTGATTAAATTGTGTAAAGAAATGCCTTTTTTTCAGGGTCCTCAGAGTAGTGTAAAGCTTCCTGCTTCACCACACAGCAGCACTGTCATGATTCCTGCAAAGCTTCAAAAAAAGTGCCACCAGGCTTCCCTACTGCCACACTGCCACCACGAAAAGGGAGTGTGACAGGCTCAGCATGGTGTGCTAAGAATTGAGTTGCAAATGTAATCCTGAACTATTTATTGACTCTTGTAACAGGACTTATATCCTGAATATTGATGTCACAACTTTTAGTGGTCTCAGTCTTCTTTGATATCACTACACAAAAGACAGGAGAGTAGAAAGATTATAGAACATTAATGTTGGATGCCCTTGTGTTAGAATTCTGATATTTCTCTAAGAGCATGGGAAGTCACCAATTCAGTGAAAAACTCATTTCACATGCCAGAGACGTCTTCAGATCAATTATTTGTATTGTATTTTAGACTCCATCTCTACTCTCGCAGAATAAACTCAAGAATAACAGGCTGTCACAAGAGGCTTTCACACAGACATTTCTGTTCTGCCTGCTCCTGCTTAATCCCCTCTGGCCAGTACCTTACAGTGCTCCTTGGGAGATTTCTTAATGTGAAAAATACAAGAGGGGACATAGTAAGAGACTAGTGCTGGTGAGAACCAGGGAGGTAACATTAAGCCACTAAGAATGGAATCATCTCATCCAAGTTTATTCTTTTATGACAGAAGCAGGATTATGTTGGATATGTGTAGAAAGACTTCTGCAAAGTCAGAAGTAGGGAGAAACAGCCAACTGCATAGCTGAACATGTGGGCTTTCCTAGCATTTGTCATAAGCCCAAATCACTAAAAGTCAAAGTGAGATGCAGGGTGTATACAATTCTTTTAGACCTGATTAGGATTGAAAGTATATGGAATAATATTAATTGCCTAATTGTTTTTGTCAATCTGAGCTGACAGGATATTTTTCTTGGTGTATAAAACAAGCAGTTCTTCATGTAATTTCTTACATTATTAAAACACATTGAGTAAGACTATGTTCTCAAAATGCAGACAGTATGCAGCTACAGGGAAGACAAGACAAAGGTAGACTTAACTCATCTTTGTATTCTCCTGTTTTTTTTGGTCTGTTGAAAAGGATAAGGTGGATTGTAGCATAACTTAGACTTTCTGGCTTGCCTGGATCCCTTGCCCTGCAGGATCCTAAATTCATCAGTAATGCTCAGAACTTTCACAAGGCTTTATGTTGCAAATATCATCATGTGCCAAACCTTCTGGGGAGTCTGAGAAAAACAACCTACTGCTTTTCGCTTCATTTTCTCATGGGAGAATTCTTCCAGGGTTAAGGCAGGATTTCTAGGAATCCATTTCTACCAATCCAGGAATTAAATAGGAACTCATCTTGTCAGTCTACTTTCCAAATCACATGTGAAAATAATGTCAGTTCAGTAGGAAAATCTCTGAAAGCCCAATATGGGGACATACTGCATTTTATTTTCATCTAGTCATTTTTTCTGCTTTGGATTCCTTATATAAAATCTGTTCAAGGTCACATATATTTAGTCATCTCAGTGAACAGTTCATTAAATTCACCCATTACAGAGTCCAACAATAAATCGGGATTATTTTGCACTACTGGGTAGCTTTGTTAGGAAAATGACCTGAACTATTTTAGGTCAAGGTTGCAAACTATGGTGGATAGACTTATTAGGTATTCTGGTCACTGGTACCCTTCCATTTTTGATGACCTCAAAAAGCTCACCACATATACCCAGACACATTCTGTGAAGGAAAAAATTCATGCTGCTTTACTGAACATTGTGTTCCCCTTGGGCCAAGCAGGCCATATATATATTATGTTTCTACTGAAGCTCATTTTTTACAACTGTGTTATAAACCACTCAAAGTCATATTTTATTTTTTATGAAAATACTGATATGTTTCTAACAATGTGGAACTATAACATGTTCCTGCAGTCAAAACTTACACTAAAAATGGACATTTGAAAGAAAAGACACAGAAAGAAAGAAAAAAGAATAATAAGGGAGGAATGCTTAAAGTTAGGTACCCAAGTTGCTTCTAAATAGGGATTTAAGTGCCATAATACCAGGGATTCAAATGCCTACTGTTTCCATATGTATTTCTGTCTGAAATGCAGAGCCCTGTGTTGGAATCACAGGATCCATACACAATACACAGAAAAGGTTATAGGTGACAGAACAGTCCCCAGAGAAACCAGGCTGCTGAAAGGGGATCTACTTATAGCCATCCAGCAGGGACATACTGAGGACAAGAAGGAGTCTTAACTGTTGTCCATCTTTATGGCTTACTTGTCTAATGGTTGCATCTCCTTCTGATCCCTCTTTCAAAGGAATGCAGCTGAGCCTTTTCTATTTTCTGAAAGCTCAGACGGACCTACTCTTCTAAAACACAGCAGGCAGTGAGTGGCAATGACAGCTTTGCAGAGCTTGTGCATTATACTTTACCAGTTGAAACATTACCCTGAAATAGGTGAGATCCAAGTTCATTTCCCCCTTCTGTTTGAAAGAATTGAAACCAACACTCCCCAGTGCCCTCCCCAGCAGGCTTCCCACACCCCCAGCATGGCGAGGCAGTAGCTGTCTTCAGAGCTATTGAGCTCTGCAGAAAAGAATGCACAACTTGCCCAGTAAAAGAGGGAAAGTAGAAATAGCGATGACTTTGTTCACAGATTATAGAAGGCACTCAGGAAAAGATAGTCCTGGATCCAGATGCTGCTGTTAGGGCTGTTTGTTTCACATTTTATCCAGTGATTGTTTCAAATGACTTCCATGAAGCTACCGAGTCAATATTAGCTTGAGTGATAATTCCATTGCTAGATGTTCAGGGAAGATAATTTTTATTTTAATGAGAGCTGTTATGAATGCCAACAAATAAATTATTAAGTACTTGTACAAGAAATGAAACAAGTAAGTGTTTTTTCTGGAGGGGTCAGCACAGCCTTACCTTGGCTCTGTGTGCCTCTGTCTCTGGCAAGATGCGCTACTGCCTCTTTGATGATACTTTGAAAAGTTCACGAAATTCTGATATCACAGAACTTGCTTTGAGAGGCAAGTACAGTATCTCAGTGATATTGTAGCACATAGCATAGGCAAAGTAAAGGAAAAATCAATAATATATTCTTAAGCTTCTTTTAAAAAGACTTTTTTCTTTTCCTTTCTATTCAAGAAATGCAGTAGCACTGCAGATATTTATGTAGTGTAGGAGGAACAGAAATCCCAAAGCACATTCCAATTATGAATATATGATTTATATTTTATAGGCAAAAAGAGTTATTTCCCCAAGCACATTGTTTTCTTTTATCTGTGTGATTCCTTTAATCCTGTCAATAACCCAGCATGCAGCTGCTTTCTGCTCATAGATTTTTGGGACGATAATAGAAATAAGCATGCACGGTAGATAGAACTATTCATGGGTAACATAAAAATACCTGCTGTTCATCAAGATTTCTGCTTGCTAATTAACTGGAAAAATTGGGCACGATAATTTTTCTGGTTTTTAACTGAAGTAGTGGAACATATCAGTGTGAAAAATAAAAATAACTTCTTAGTTAAAGGTATAATGAAATGCTAGATTTCCATTTATGTTCTAAGGTGCACAAAATATTTACTTATTATTCTCATGGCTTGAAGGAGTATTTTAATATCTATATAATTTTAAGTATTAAATTGTTCAGCAAGTTGCAACATATATCATGATGCTATCCAAATTAAAACCATTTGGGGCAGGAAAAAAATCATACCTAAACTTATATAGGTAATAAATGAGGAAGGAGCTGAACCGAATTGATACACTTCAATTTCTATACACGTTATATGGTAGTTTGTAAATAATGTTCCTTTCCATCCTATAAAGTGAAGAATCACATTATGGGGTGAGCAACATGGTAAGGTTTGAAAGTAAGATGATAAGTTTGTTTCTTTACCAATAAAAAAACTCCTCAGCTGTAATAAAAAATTACTGTGGATACTTTTGCACTCTACTGGTCAAGACAGAATAATATGCCAATGTCATTTCCCTACTTTCCTGTGGGATTTTTGGACAATTGCATCTCTCTCCCTGTGGATTTAGATCCCTTTCCCTGAAGAATACCAGAAGAAGTATCCCATCACAAATGAGCAGGAGATAAATCTGCTTAAATATGTGTCTGACTGCATTCGATCCATACAGCTTCTCAAATGTGTGAAGTAGTAAATACCAGGTTGGGATGCATACAAAGTTATCTAATGATCCAGTTTTATAGCAGCTATATCTACTGAAATCCCATTCAAATAAGTGTGTGTGGCAAGTGACTGCACTGAGGGCCTCTTCGGGATTCAAATTCACCTCTCTTTTGCCTCTGGTTTTTTTAGCCTTGTACACTAGAAAATCTGGACATTTTGCTTGAGGAAGGTTTTCCCATACAAATTAGAATACTTCACAGTCACAACGCCCTCTAATTCCTGGTTCCTGTCAAATATTCTCCTATCACAGACATTACAAAGCTATACCGTGAGTGATTCTCTTTTATTAAAATTTCTAAGCATCAGAGTAATAGGTTTCAGAGCAACATACTGACAGTGTCTCAAGAGCAAACACCCTGACATCTTATAACATGAAATCTAGTATGCTTATAGAGAAACATACGAATAGTAGAAAACTGGCCTGAGAAATCAAAAGCCCCTACCAACCCTGTGCTCCATCACATAAGCTCTGAATAGAGAACTACCCTTTGTCATGGTGAATATGAAGCAGATGATCAGAAGCTGACCTTGAAAGTGGACAGTGTAATGATTTCTTGTTCTCTGAATGCTCAACCTCTAGAATTCTGTTTGCTTACTGTGATTATAAATGAGCTATTACCAGTAAGTGAAGTGTTTTGTTTTTTTTTTTTAAGTTATAGGGTAGTAAATATGTCAATTTAATGTAGTTCAATAAAATTTAATTATGCCATGTGTGTCTATTATTTTGAAAACCATAATAAACTTTTAGGTATAGTGAAGCTTAGAGCAGAAACCAAAGGTAGATACTAGCTGCATTGGTTCTCTGCAATGTGGAGAAAAAGGAACTGCAAGATCATGACATGAAACACAGAGGAAGCTGACAGTTTTAAGTATTGTAAAAGTCCAAAGCTAAGTTTTAATAGCACAGAATGGAACTGATGAAGCAAAGCCCAAATTCTAAATTGAAGTTTGCAACCATATTTAGACAGAATGACCAGGTCAAAAAAAAAAAAAAAAAAGGTATATGTTTGGGCATCTGTTCCTAAATGTGAAGATGTGAAGATTCTTTGGATTACTTAGGTTTGAAAAGCACAGCAACGGACTTACTAAACTTAAAAAAGTCTAAGTACACATTGTAGTGACTATACTGAATGATTTGTTAGTATATAAATGTCAACCTGAATTGCTGCACCCTTTTACTTAGAAATGCATTCTGATTTGTAATATAGCAGTGTCGTGGTTTAATCACAGTAGGTAGCTAAGCCCCACACAGCCACTTGCTCACTCCCCCCCGGTGGGATGGGGGAGAGAATCAGAAGGGTAAAAGTGAGAAAACTCATGGGTTCAGATAAAGACAGTTTAATAGGCAAAGTAAAAGCCACATGTGAAAGCAAAGCAAAACAAGCAATTCATTCACTACTTCCCATTGGCAGGCAGGTGTTCAGCCATCTCCAAGAAAGAATGACTCCATCACACGTAACAGTTACTTTGGAAGACAAATGCCATCACTCTGAATGTCGCCCCCTTCCTTATTCTTCTTCCCCCAGCTTTATATACTGAGCATGACCTTATATGGTACGGAATAGCCCTTTGTCCAGTTTTGGTCAGCTGTCCTGGCTGTGAGCCCTCCCAACTTCTTGTGCACCTGGCAGAGCATGGGAAGCTGAAAAGTCCTTGACTAGTGTAAGCACTACTTAGCAACAACTAAAACATCAGTGTGTTATCAATGTTATTCTCATCCTAAATCCAAAACACAGCACTATACCAGCTGCTAAGAAGAAAATTTACTCTACCCCAGCTGAAACCAAGAAAAGCAGTAACATTCTCTCCATGTAATTGATCATTTGCCAGATAACTTTGCTTTTGAGTCCTGACGGGGTTTCCATGTATGTGATACAGGGGATGAAACATTTGCTTATGAGCAGGATTGGTCCAAAGCTGCCAACTATCACAGTAGTCAGACTTGTATGTCTAGATCTTTACTTCTACTTCAGTGTCAAATATATAGACTAATTTGTAAATCCTATGTTATTGAAAACTGTTTATATCTGATCACTTCTTTTTGTTTATTATCCAATAAAATCAATGGCTTTGCTTAAGGACAGTAAGATTTTTTATATATTTTCAAAAAACTTTCAAACCTATAATTCAACTAATTATTTTTTCATGCAATAATAATTAAGTCTGGAAATATAACTGGTTGTGAAGCTATTCAACCTCACATTTTGACACACGTATTTTTCCTTAAATTATTTCTGTAGAAAAAAATTATATTTTCAGTAAAACTTTTATTATTTGTATTTTATTACTAATTATTTAACCAAATTTGAACAATAGTAATTTAAATCACAGAAAACTACTTGTGTGAATGGATAAGGGAATGTTCTGTACTTTCTATGACTATAGAAACTCTTTCCTTTACATTTCACTGTAGGCATATAGGAGTTTATTTTAATATGAAGATCTTAACAACAAGGTAGAATGATGAACTCAGGAAAAAAAAAAAAAAAGGTTGGTAAACATGTTATGTTAAAAAAAAAAAAAGTGGTTTTCATTTTTAACTTTGAAGATGCTAGATCCCGGTTCAAGCCAAAAAATAAACAATTCTGGTTTTTTAAGGTTACCAAATAAGAACAAATGCAGCAGAATTTGGCATGAAATTTAAGATAGCTGATCATGATTTCTTCACAAAGCAAAGCAGTAAGAAACACAGGAAAAGTGAAGCTTGTATAGTATAGCATGTATAGTATAAGAACCTAGGGAAACAAAAAACAAAACAAAACAAAACAAAACAAAATAAGCTCTTAGACAAAATTTTAAAGGATTCATCCTAAAAGTTAAAGACTTCCAATTGTGGACAAAGAAAATAACTCCTACAATTGTGATTCCACTTGCCAGCTAAATGGACTTTCATACACTTTTTGTAAATAAGGAAATACCAGTTTAGAATTTCTATTTAAATATCAGAAATGTTTCTTAACTGCTCAGGCCAAAAGCACAAATTATTTCAATTCAGATAATGTCTAAATTCTCAAATTACAGACAATTAGACCAACATGAAAACAAAATTGATTCATTTGGCACTATAGACTACACCAAACAGACCAGATCCTGTACATACACACTTACAGGTAGTATTTTATCCAATCATTCCTCCATCAGTGAGGATTATTGATTGTGTTAGGAAAAAGCTTTAATATCAAAGGCAACCAAAACAGTTCTAATAAGTTTTTCTTTTCTTTCCTTTCCTAAATTCATTTTTTAACTACATATTTCAAGATAACCAGAAGCAGACTTTTTATGACTGGTTTATAAACATCTGACATTATGGAGTTATTATAAAAGAAAGAGCAATACAGCTCATATTTCAGTATCATGAGCAGAGCTATTAAAATAAAACTTTGAAAATTTGCAACTATCATTGCTACAGCTTGGAACAGCATTTTCATTTTTTTGTAACTTATTGTATCGTTTTTGCACATTAATTGTTATAAAAAGGGCTACAATGTGTGTTCTAATAACAAAACACTTCTACTGAATGAAATTGCAGTTAAATAAAAAACAATTCCTTATATGCTATCAGAAATATATCCAATTTAACCCTTTTACAGATTTATAAAATGAGCTTGCAATAAGAAAATAACAACACAGAGCATTGCAAATTTTTCCTAAGCTAAAAAATGTTTCAGTTTCTTCAAGTATCATTCTGAAAAACTGGAGTTTCTAATGTTCATGGGAAGTACATTCCAAATACAGTTCTGTCCTGGTTTCAGCTGGGATAGAGTTAATTTTCTTCTTGGTAGCTGGTATAGTGCTTTGTTTTGGGTTTAGGATGAGAACAATGTCGATGATACACTGATGTTTTTGGTTCTTGCTAAGTAGTGCTAAGCTGTTGCTAAATAGTTGGTAAGTAGTGCTTACACTAGTCAAGGACTTTTCAGCTTCCCATGCTCTGCCGGGGGCACAGGAAGCTGGGAGGGGGCACAGCCAGGACAGCTGACCAAAACTGGACGAAGGGCTATTCCATACCACATGACGTCATGCTCAGCATATAAACTGGGGGAATTGGCCAGGAGGCAATTATCGCTACTTGGGGGGACGTGCTGGGCCATCAGTCGGCGGGTGGTGAGCAATTGTATCGTTATCGCTTTCTTTGTATTACTATTGTATTATTATTATTTTTTTTATTATTATTGTTATTATTACTATTACTACTGTTCTCCGAACACCTGCCTGCCCATGGGAAGTAGCGAATTAATTCCTTGTTTTGCTTTGTTTGCGTGCGCAGTTTTTTGCTTTACTTATTTAACTGTTCTAGCTGGGGTTAAACCATGACAGTCCTTTTTGGCACCCATCGTGGGGCTGGAAGGGTTCGAGATAACGACAGATTTATTTGGAATGTGCTAGATCAAATCTATAGCTGTTATTGCTGTTTAGCTGTTAATCGGCAGGCTTCTGTGCTTGCCATGGGGCTTGCTTGCCTTACTGTATAGTAGAGTCTAGTGCTCGTTAGTGGCTGCTTTGTCATCTTACTGTGCTGTGCCTGGGAACATTTTGATAACAGCAATGGCCATGCCCCTGGGCTGGCAGATGGACAGGACATCTCTGCTGTTTTTCTGTGCTGCTCTACTGGACAGGCTGGAACTCCAGTGTAAACTCGAGTCGAAGGGACTGTGACCTGTGGATGAGTCCATGCAGGAGCAGGACACCCCAAAGCATCTGTGGACGTGGATAATCCCATGCCAGAGCAGCCCATGGAAGTTAAGGGTGGAGCAGAGATCCACCTGCCCATGGAGGACCCCATGCTGGAGCAGGTGGATGCCCGAAGGAGGCCGTGACCCTATGGGAAGCCCGTGCTGGAGAAGGCTCCTGGCAGGACCTGTGGACGTGTGGAGAGAGGAGCCCACGCTGGAGCAGGTTTGCTGGCAGGACTTGTGATGCCATGGAAGGGACCCACACTGGAGCAGTTCATGAAGAATTGCAGCCTGTGGAAGGATTCATGTTAGAGAAGTTCATGGAGGACTGTCTGCCATGGGAAGGACCCCACGCCAGAGCAGGGGCAAGGGGAGGAGTCCACTGCAGTGTTAAACCCTATAACCTGGCCCAAAGGGGCCAGGGGTGGAGATTGTAATGGATATACCTTTAAATTGTTATGACTCAGCATTTGAGTTGCATGTTGTGGGAATTACTATAGCAGGAACCCCTTGTTGCTAGCCAGGCTGGGAGTAAGGGCAAGAGTTCATCGCAGTGTTAAACCCTATAACCTGGCCCAAAGGGGCCAGGGATGGAGACTGTAATGGAAATACCTTTAAATTGCACAGCCAGGAGGGCTGACCCAGACTGGCCAAAGGAATATTCCATACCCTATGACGTCATGCTCAGTATATAAGCTGGGGGAAGAAGAAGGAAGTCGGGGGACATACGGCGTGATGGTGTTTGTCTTCCCAAGTAACCGTTATGCATGATGTAGCCCTGTTTTCCTGGGGATGGCCAAACACCTGCCTGCCCAGGGGAAGCAGTGAATGAATTCCTTGTTTTGCTTTGTTTGCGTGCGCAGTTTTTTGCTTTACCTATTTAACGGTTTTATTTTACTTCAATTATTAAACTGTTCTTATCTCAACCCATGAGTTTTCTCCCTTTTAGCCTTCCGATGCTCTCCCCCATCCCACCAAGGGGGAGTGAGCGAGCGGCTGTGTGGTGCTGAGTTGCTAGCTGGGTTAAACCACAACAAGTTCCTAGAACACAATAGAAATGTGTTTATGTATTTTAAAGAATGTTCATCACATGCATTACTTGTACATTTTAACAAAGGTGCCCAGACCTGGGAGTAGCTTTAATGCAGAATGATCCTTAAATTTGATGTCTGGCATCTATCAGAATCTGGTAGATTTTGATAAGACTGCCTATTACTGAAAAAAAATTTGGAGCCCCTTTTTATAAGTTGTTTAGTAAATTTGTACTAAATTGCATTATACAGTGCAATTTAAAGTTGTCTAATGCTAACAAAACAGAAGCCTAATAGTTCATACCATCAAAGCACCTTTTATTCTATTTATTTTAATATTATAAAGCCAGCAATAAGATAACCTTCTAACATCTAAAACCAGTTGAATCCAACAATGCCTATAATCTGTCCGCAGTAAAGAGAGAGAACATTATTTTCAGATTATTTTTATATTTCCAAATTTTCAGTTTGGAATAAAATCCCAACTTTCACAAAGAATTTTTTTTTTTAAAAAACAGTGGAATCTCCAGGGTATCTACTTGACAGGATACTCCAGAGTAGTGAATGTGAGAAACTGTTCTGGTGTCAGAGTGTGCCCCCAGGGAACACAAGCACTACTTTTTAGCAGTGATGTGGCCTCCCTTGTCCTCTCACATTACAGAAAGAAAGTACAGTTTGACCAAGGACAAGAAAAGTCACCCTTCCCTCCACAGTCCCATGACTTCCTAATGCTATCATCTACTTCTCACACCTAATTTGTGCAGTTGTAAGTACCATACAATGTGCAAAGCAGAGAACAACTAGCTATAACAGTTATGTTTTAAAATATTTTCAACACAGATGATGTCAGAACAGTCTGATTGGGTGTTGGTTTATGTACTAACTGCAAATATATCCTAATGCTATACCCATAGGGTACTTAGATGAAACACTAATTAATATGTTTTCTTCCTCTCCATAATCGGTAATAGTTACTGTTTGAGAAACAATATCAAGGGTTCAGATCATGATATTCAATATTGTGTAGATGTTAATATATTTACTCTTAAGGAAGCCTCTACTTCAGTAAAGGTAGAAAGGTTCACTGCACCAAAAATAATTCTATTATTGTGGTCATAAATCTAATTTCTCATCTAAGATATTTTTCTTAAGTTCATTGTACTGATATTATCAACAAGTACAGTACAAACAGAAGCAAAAAATATGAATTCACACACCAGAAGCAGTTAACTTGCTTTCCATTTTCACCTTCACTTGTTTTGATGTTTAACTTTTAACAATTTGAACCAATTTGGTTTACAGCCAAATAATAAACTACTTAGCTGTAAACTAAAATTTCATTTAGCATCATTTTATGTCCAGTCAACCAATTTGAACTCAATTAAAGGCATCTTATAATATCTTCTCATTCATGTTAACACAAACTGAAGTAAATTAAAGCGTCATCAGTTTAAACATGTGCATAGGATATTTAACAATAATCAGTAGACCATTTATGGAAATAAAAAAAAATAGCAGATGCTATAAAGTACTCTAATATCTATTTTCTGTACAGTGATTTAACTCTTTACATTGATCAATGCATTTCGATTAAGTTGACAAATAGAATGTTGAAGCATTAAAGCCCTCACATCTATTGTAAATACTTCTGAATTTTTCAGGCCCATTGAATGAAAAGAATGAAACCCTTGATGATTCACAGACCAAGATTTTGTTCTATAGTTTGAATTGTCAAGTTTCTTCATGGATACTAATTTGTTGCATCTTTGATTGCCAAGATAGGAACATCACTTTAGTTCTATCATTTACTATATCATCCCCAAGGAGAATAAAAGAATTTGCAGGAACAATTAAGTAACAGAATGTTCTCTCATCTGCGGCCTATTTGGTCACAATATAAGAGATTAAATGAATGTGAAGATGTGAGAAATTGAAGCTGAATGTCCTATAAGTTCAGGGAAGGCCAGTTACATAGAAAAGCGAGATTTTATTCACAGGATGTGCACAAATTTTAGCACCTTTGAAATGGTTGTCTTGATAAGAGAATAGTTTAATTTTTAAAGTTGAGTTCCTTTTTTATTAAGGTGGGGTATATAATGCAGTTACTAACTGGAAGGGCTGAGTGCCATCGGCAATGAGGGAGTGACAGGATAAGAGAACAATACAGAAATGGCTGCTTTTTGATACTGAACTGTATTATACCAAGCATGTGAGCAAGACCAGTGGACCAGAGGTTCCATCCCCTAGACATTTTTCTTGTAGAAAAGAGAGAAGTAGTGAATATACAGTGACATGAGAAGTGAGGCTGCAGTATTGCACCATGACAATTCAGCTGCTTGGTACAGAGAGGATTGCTCATGTTCTGATACTGTTTGTGTTATTTAAGCTATTTATTAGAGATCTTAGCAGTTACTGGGGGGAGAGAAGACAGCATTCTAGAAAAAGGTGTTAACCATACCTTTCCTGGTTTATGGAGTCTAGTTTTTCATCTCTCTTTTACGTGAGAGAATTGTAAGCTGAAAATCTGGATGCATCCCTCCTGAATACTCACAGATTTATCCTCTGTTTGTGAGCTAATTCAAGGTGCAGCAACTCTGTGCTGCACCCAAATGAAAACAGTGATTTTAGGTATTTCTTCCACTGTTTATTATTTAAAATCTCTTCCTTGTGCTGCTTTATAACCTACAGATAGTGTTCCAGAGGCCAGTATAGGAAATGAGGAGAAAACAAAGAGTAATATCAATTTTTGCTGCTACCATACCTATTCTACAGTTGAAGAGCCAGACATCTATATGCTTTAGACAATTTAATGACTGCAGTATCTGCATGCCATATAAGGAGGACATTTTTTTCATATAGAAGATGTATGTAAACTCAGGGCGCCATTTTTTTGAAAACTTTTAAACAGTTTTGGTGCCTGTATGAAATTTGTGCTCATGTTCACCTATGTGTATATCCTGAAGTCCAAATTTTGACGCTGCCAAGATCTCCAAAATCATGACTTGCACACTGCCAAACCCTGTGCATAACTAAATGTCTTCTGAGAAGACACACTGACATGGGATGCTATTAGTTTGGTATTCAACCTCACATTCTCTCACTCCTACTGCAGTTGGGTTTGTAAAGACTCCTGGAGAAAGCTCTCTCACAAAAGATGTGTGAAGGAAATCAAGGTTTGGGTGATGGGAAAGCAGAAGCATCATGATTACTTTTGAGGACTTTTGTCAGTGACATGAGATTAAGAGAAACTTGCCCCTACTCTGAGTGTTCTTCAGTGCTGGTTTTAGAGAAAATGGAGAAGTTATGTTAGAAACAGGGATCAGAATGCAAGTCTCATCTTCCTAGTTAGGGCCTCTTTTATCTACAGTCATGCCTATCTTTTCTTGCTTTCTCCCTCTGTTCTTAGAAATATTACATCTATTACTGCAGTGACATGCTTTAAGGTGTGGGTGTGATTTCTTCACTTTTGTGGTGAGTTCATTGCTATAAAAATTACTTATGGAGATAGGTAATATAAGAAATAGGTTTATGAGAGAAATAAACAGGAAACTACAATGCCTAACCATGATATAAGTGCCCATATGTGTACAGGAGTACATATTTGGTTTCCAAAGGTAGTGAAAATATGGGCATCTATAACTTTCCAAGCACCTGAGAGGAGGAGTTGTAGCTGGACTGTGTTGCTTGAATTCTGTGAAAGTGCTGCTTTGGGTACCTAGGAGCTTTTGTGAATCTAAGCATAAATGAAATTTGAAAATAGAATCTATATCACACCGGAAAAATGTTGCTGTAAGCAATTCACAGAAGTCATTGGCAAAGTCAGGCTAAGAATGACAGCACTGTAGTCCTTTAAGCAGTTGATGTAGACTGCACTATTTGGAGTGCAACACGCTATTGGCACAGGATACTACTCTGACAGCAAACACTACTGAGCTTGCCAAGTCAAACACTGTCACCAATGCTGTATCCACAAGAGCAGAAGCTAGATGTTAGCCTGCCTCGAATATTTGTAAGATTACTTTTGACTAATGTGCTGACGAAGGAGGCGGCAGTTAATCACCTTTAGTGCTTTTAAGAACCTTGCTATGCTTACCACATACTGTGAGCTGCAATCACACTTGAAGTTGGTGGCTTAAAAAAACACAGCCTTCCAACAGTATTGTTTGTTAGCACAGTACATCATGTAATAGAACAGCTGGGAGGTTTAGTAGCACTCAACAGTAAGTGAAAAAAAAAAGACAAAAATAGGCACTAAGAGCAAAAGGCACACTTCTGACATTGCAACGATCTTCCCTACAATCTCTTGCCACCTGTGGTATTTAGTAAGCATCCTCTTCTCCCAATATGTAATTTGGTAGCAAAGGTGTCTCTGTGCTAGACTATTGTCCAGTCTTTTGTGCTCATTCAAAACCATCCTGCTTTGAAGACTGACTGTGTAGTGGAGGATTATTATCAACTGGGGTCTTCTTGCTGGAGCAGGATTACATAACTCTAGAGATCTCCAACTCACGTATCAGAAGATAGACTGAAGATAGACTTTGGAGAAAGAAGGAAAGGCAACATGTATGTCTGTCTTAGTTTTTGATCATGTTGCCAATACAGTCATAGACTGGAATGAAAATGACAAAACAATATTTTTTTTTCTGGAAGACTTGATGAATCATAATTTCACCCAATTACAGCAGTTTTGCCTTTATATAGCATTAAAGATGAACACTTTGTAAACCACCATCATTACATCCCGGTTAGACTATTTTTGGTATGGTGCTGACAGCTTAAGATGTGATACACATATATAGGAAAACTATCTACGCTTTCTACCCAAGGTATCTCATCTAGTTAAACACACAACACACATAAATCTATTTTAAGTATTTCTATTGGTTAAGAAAAGACACCATCTTGAAACTGAACAAACTTTTAGGTGAGACCATTGGTGAACTCTTCAAAAAACAATTTGTGTTCAAAGAAGCTAAAGAAAAAAAAAGGAAAGTAAATCAAAGTACCAGGGCAGCATGAAAAGGCAATGATGTCACAAATTTTGCAACGGATGCAGGTAGAAGGGTCTGTAGAGAACCGGTACCAAATGCGGTTTTGTCCCGACATTGCCGCTGTAGCGCCATCCAGCGTCACGCTTCGAGAAGACCCTCTTCTCCACAGCTTTGAGAAAGAACAACCTCGTGCGCCTGCGCAGGGACTAAAGGCGCGAAAAGAGCGGAGGCAGGGACAGCACGGCCGTGACAAACCGCACGTACACATTTGCGATCTGCGCATGCGCAAGAACCCCTCTATAAGGAGCACGCGCTCCTCAACAAAGAAGGAAAAAAAGAAGATGATGATGACTTGCTGTGGGGCTTCCCGTACCCCAGCCTCGACGAAGCGTGTGACGATTGAAGACGTGGGACGGAGCCAGTAGAGGATCATTGGACTCGAAGTGGTGGTGATAGACTCTCTCTCTCTTTCAACTCTCCCTCTCTCTCTCCGGTCCCCTTCCCCTTCCCTCCTGGCCTTCCCTCCGCTTTCCAACAAAAAAAGGTTGTACGACATCTGACCGGTTTCAGTATCTTAATCTCATCCTTGGGATCATAACAAAACTTTCCCGATATTGGATCGGGACAGGGTCGCATGTTGATGTGTCCAAAAAATATATAGCATTGATTTCTGGAACTTTGTGATTTGATTTTTCATCTCCTTTGAGAAAACTTGCTCTTCTACTCTGATTTTGAGAACAGCATTGAATAATATCTCAATCTCTCTGATTTGTTCAGAATTTCAAATTCACATTCAGGACAGCCATAGCAGATCCTCCAGCACTGGTTATTCATTTGGTAGGACCAAGGGGAAGTTTGGGGAGGAAAGCTTGAAAGAGGCAAAGATATCACGGTATGACATAAAGAGTGATTCTCGTCATCCTGAAAAGATGCTTAAAACAAGTCTGATGATTCTTGTCCAAGTAGTGCTTTATTTCTCTTCATTGACTATATTTAAAGACCTCTCTTGGATGTTGAAATTTACACTGTAAACATCTAAGTCAGAATAAATTAATCTTATTTCAGGACACAAATTAAAAACTGAGCAGTTTTACATCACTAGTTGGGTTTAATTAACATCACCACTAAAACTGCCCCACTTTAAAATACATCATGACTAGATGTTTCAAAACAATCAAAGGAATAGTGGTGGTTAATGGAGTCAAATCCAGTTGGCGGTCAGTCACGAGTGGTGTTCCCCAGGGCTCAGTGTTTGGGCCGGTTCTGTTCAATATCTTCATTGATGATCTGGATGAGGGGATTGAGTGCACCCTCACTAAGTTTGCAGATGACACCAAGTTGGGCAGAAGCGTTGATCTGCCTGAAGGTAGGAGGGCCCTCCAGAGGGATCTGGACAGGCTGGATCGTTGGGCTAGGGCCAGCTGTATGAGATTCAACAAGGCTCAGTGCCGGGTCCTGCACTTGGGTCACAACAACCCCATGCAACACTACAGGCTTGGGGAGGAGTGGCTGGAGAGCTGTCTGGCAGAAAAGGACCTGGGGGTGCTGGTTGACAGCCACCTGAGCATGAGCCAGCAGTGTGCTCAGGTGGCCAAGAAGGCCAATGGCATCCTGGCTTCTATCAGGAATAGTGTGGCCAGCAGGACCAGGGAAGTGATCGTCCCCCTGTACTGGGCACTGGTGAGGCCGCACCTCGAATCCTGTGTTCAGTTTTAGACCCCTCAGTACAAGAAGGACATCAAGGTGCTGGAGCATGTCCAAAGAAGGGCAACAAAGTTGGTGAAGGGTCTAGAGCACAAGTCTTATGAGGAGCGGCTGAGGGAGCTGGGGTTGTTTAGTCTGGAGAAGAGGAGGCTAAGGGGAGATCTTACTGCTTTGTACAACTACCTGAAAGGAGGTTGTAGCGAGGTGGGGGTCGGTCTCTTCTGCCAAGTAACAAGTGATAGGACAAGAGAAAACGGCCTCAAGCTGCGCCAGGGGAAGTTTAGATTGGATATTAGGAAAAACTTCTTCACCGAAAGGGTGGTCAGGCATTGGAACAGGCTGCCCAGGGAAGTGGTTGAGTCTTCATCCCTGGAGGTATTTAAAAGACGGGTAGACATGGTGCTTAAGGACATGGTTTATTGGTGGACTTGGCAGTGCTAGGTTAACAGTTGAACTCAATGATCTTAAGGATCTTTTCCAACCTTAATGATTCTATGATTCTATGAAAAGGCATAAAGGTTATCCATTTGCCTAACTTTTGAATTGTTTGAATTTTTACCTATATTTTTTCAATGTCATAGTAGTCATTCTGGCTTTCAGCCTTCAAGAAGCAAATACGTCTCCCAGAAGACTTCAGTCATATCCACCAGTCTCATGTAGACGTTTCAGTACCTCACAACATCTCAAATCACACTGAATATCTAATGTTTAGTGAGCTGAATTAATTCTTCTGCGACTGCATGACATACAGGATAATGGAGAAAAGGGATCGATACTGTTATCAAAAGTGAAAGCATAGGATTTTCCTTTCTTTAAAAAAGGTTAAAAGATCTTCATAACTTAATACAGTAACTATCGTAATCCACCTTTTTTATAGGTTTTCTTAAAACATCTGAAAAATAATATATTTGAAGACAAATGTACTCTTTATTATACGTGACAGTTAGGTGCACTTTTATATGCCTGAAATTGTGCCAGTAATATTTTATAACAAAAAGGCAAGATTCTATGCCCTCATCTGTGTTTGAAGCTCTAAAGAAAGAGAGAACACTGAAAGAAGTGAGCAGTTGGCTAAATGCCTGGGGTATTACAGTTCACCATCAGCAGAAAGCCAGAGCAAAGAGATGTCATTTGGAACTCTGTCTAGGTGTAGACATGGTCATAGGTGAATATGATTCTGTTTCAAGTCAATTCCAGAGAGTGCCTGGCTTTTACCTCTCTGATGATTTTTTCCCATGAGATAACCGCCTCCGACATGGTAGGAAGTCAAGCCTGGAATTTGTTTTTAGGATAACTTTGGCTTTTAGCCTGTGGTTGGCAGTTTCAACTTCACATGCATGCCTCAGTATGCTGCAAACATTGCAGAGCCCAGGTGGAACATTGTCTCTCTCCCCAACCTCATGCAGGAGGTAACAGCTAAATCAGACTGAAAGAAGGGGCTCTCTGGACAGAACCTCATCCAATCCCCACTGGAGGTAACCAAAGGACTCCCGGGAGTTGAATCAGACCATCAGTAGAAGGAAGTCAAGCATTAAAAATAAGAGGTAAATGGATCACAGAGTCAAAGAAGTAATGTCGAAGGTGTGGTGATTCTGTAACGCCTCCCCCATGGCACTGGGGTACTTTGACACTGATTGGACACAAATCCTGATCTGAGAAGCTTAGTGCATTGCCAGTGAAACAAAGTGTTTCCCTCCACTAGTTGCTATAACAGATGCCTTATCTGGGTTGAACTTCAGCCAACTGGGTAGCATCCAGGCATCAACCTCTGCCAGACTGAAAAGATCCTGAAGAAAGAAAACACTGTCTGGGTCAAACAAAAAGATGCACAACCTCAGAATTTCCCCAGATCCACAGATCTACATCTATTGACAGAAAGAGGCTGGAACAGAATAAGTTACGGGATTGAACCCTGTGGGACTCCCCAGTTCAATTTACTTGAGATAGAAGGAGAGGTTGACTAGCAGTGTCCTGCAGTGCTGACTTGAGAGAAAAGAACAATACCAATATGTGAGTGACATTCTGCCAGGTCTCACAGTCCTGTAAACAGTACTTTGCAGCTAAATGTTATCAAAGATCAAGTTGTATCACCAAGTTACACTAGTTTCAATATAACTGTCCTGGCAAAAGATCAATGGTCATCTGGGTGATTTCCTTTACTTTTGCCAAGATTTGCTCTTAAACATGTGAGGGTCATCCAAGAAGCCTGAAGGTTTCCCATATTGTATTCTCATTATCTTTTCATTGATATTTCCCAGAAAAAGCAGACTGAACACCAGATACTGACTGGAAAGGATGAAGGCTATAAATTTCAATCATTGAAAAAAAACTTCTAAGAAGATGCGTAAATAGATTGCACACTTTAATAAAAGACATGGCAGAAGTATTTTCCAAAGGAGGTACACAGAAGTGATAGACAGTGAGTAGGGTGTATTTTACTACACAGCAGGCATTAAGATCCTGGTTATCAACTGCTGAGGACCTTGCATGGAGATTCAGGACCAGTGAGTTTTACTGCTGTGATAATTAGTTCTTGTGGGGTGTTTTTGTAGAACCCCATTCAGCAGAGCATTTAAGCAGGTGGCATTTTTACAAACATAAATCGTCACAGTTTGGAAAGCCTCTCACTGTTCAATACAAGATACAGACTTAAGTCCTTTGCCAAATTAAGGCAATAATGTTTCTATACATATCTATAACACAGGATTCTGTATAGTATGAAACCAACCTGACAGTTCAGATAATACCAGTTCTTAATATGTGCTGGGATAGTGTAGTATTTTTGTTATGTATTTAGTGGTTTCAGTGTTCACCTTTTAAAAAATTTGTATTTACTAAATGTGAAAATACTGAAGTGATGTGTGAAGAAGAAAATGTGAAAAAGACTGATACCCTACCTCCTGACACCCTGCTCCTTGACCAGTACCAGCAGCATAGACAGACTGCCAACACCCTGCCCTCTGCCTGACATCAGCAGCATAGGCAGGATGCCACCCACATTATTCATGTAGAGTATGCTTCTCTCTGATCACACCACCACTGGTGGAGCCAAAGGGGCAGTGTAACTTTTGCTCACATTCAAAAGGCATTTGCATGATTGGCTGTTGCTGCCACATGACTTGGACACCACGTGTTGCTGGCAGTCCACTGGAGCCATGACATCACTTACGATCCTCTGCTTGCTAATGGTGATTGGGTGAGTCGCCATATGGGCGTTGCATTGTTGCTCATCTTTCCTACTGCCTCAAAAAAGCTTTGTTTTATAACATGTGGTCAGACTCCATTACTGTTCAGACCACAGAGACATTTCTCTTCTGTCTAAAAATATGGTTCTACCATCAGTTTGACATTGTAATGTCAATTCGTTAACACAGTTGCTCGGGTATCTGTCATAGTTGCATCTGGGTACCAAAGTATATACGTAAATGTTCTATACATGTTTTTCAATTTATAAAGATTTCAGATGCAGTTTACTTATGAATTCAAATTTACAAATGCTTCTACTCTGTGATTTCAGTGGCTGTTGTAAGCTTCATTGATGATGGGATGAGAAATGCAGACAAAAGTAGAATGGATGCCAAGACCCCTCTGCCAGATATGACAGGCGGGCTTGCTTTGCAATGTAACGCTACATATTTTAGCTTGTCACTTGGTTAGTGTGATTTTATCCCAGTTTTTTTTGCATTTTAATGAAAATATTGAAATTCAGAATGACATGCCTACCTGCTTAGTCTTAATATAGTTGGATTTTCAAAACAAACAGAATAAAGATATGCCTTTTTTTTAATCTAGCAAGAGATTTTCCTGTGAGACTCTCTCTTTTATGTTACGAATTAAAGACAAAGGTGGCTGGCTTGAATTGAATGGTTATGAATATACACATTGCAAAATGTCGTAAACACACATTGCAAAGCATTGTTTGCACCTGGAAATGACACTTTTCTGGCTTCAAGGTGGTGGACAAATTTAGAGATGTTTTATTGCAGACTGAAATCGTTGCCTACAGGTCAATTCATGCTGTAGGGATTTTATTAATGGCTGGCTGATGAAAAATCAGGTTGCATGTCCATAATGTGATTGAGCACACCATCAGATAACCAATTCCAATTCAATAACAACAACAGCTACCAAAAAAAATCCAAACACCAAAACCCCCCAAAACCCCTCAAAATTCAGTGTGTAATGCATTTAACAGCATTGTCATTTTAGCCCACAGAAGATTAAAGGATGAAAGACAGTGATATAAGAATTTATGTCCTAAACAGAAGAGCAAAAGAGAAGTCCTTTTCCTGTTTCATCTAATTTTTTTTATATAAATTATTTCATCCCTTTGCCTCATTCCTCTCCCAAGTTAACATAGAATAAAAAGTATTAAGGGAAAACAGAAGAGTGTTACAGGGATTTAATTTCTGTTAGCTATATAGCATTAAACAAAGAAATTATGTTTTTATGAGAGAAGAAAAGAAAAAAAATCTTACGCTAAATATTTTTTGTGAGTTTCTGGTGTTTGATAGAAGTATTAGTAGTTTCTAGAACTCATTTTACACATAGATAAGACATGCATATAGACCCTCAAAAGAGTATGATTATTAAATTACATGATGTATAACATAATAGAGCATTGTGTTGAAAAGCAGTTTCTCAAAAATGTCTCTTAGTTAACTTCCCAACTGAATGACTCTTTACTCATACAAAAATAAATTAACTGTTTATTTCTGGCAGGCAGGGGGAAGACTAAATGAAAAAAAAAAAAACAAAAAAACCAAAAAAACCCAGACATTTATTACACTGACACAAAAATTGAGAGGCAAAGTTTTTGGGGCAGTTTATATAAAGCACAATGAACGTCAAGGTATGCATGCAGTCCTATAGACTGAATTAAATAGTAAAGATCCCCTAAACTTCAATGCTATTTATGCCTTCCATGTGCACCCTATTGAAACAAACAAACAAACAAACAATTTGTTCTATGAAAATGCATGGAAGACATTTATTACTCTCTTCATGGCCTGGAATCAGACAATGGCTTTACTTAGCGTTGGTTTAATTTCCTCTTTCTCCTTTCATTCTTTCCTCCCTCCTTCCCCTGATGATTAAAGGCATCTTGACTATACAAATTTGGGGTGGTCTAATAAATATGACCTGCAACAGGAAAAGAGAGAATTAGCAAGACGTTTGTGCTTTTCAATGGAACAAATGTGTTTTAACATGGCCAAGGCACCCCAAAGCCTGGTCTCTTCCAAGCTGCTGGCAGGATTCATTAAAGTGGTGCCTTTACATATGCCTAGCACTTAAGGTGTATGTAGCTGACCTCATGTTTTATACACAAGGCCAACAAGCATACTTCCATTTCAGTTACAAGTAATTCCACCTGCAACTGCTGGTCTTTGTGTGATAATCCCCTTGTCTCTTGAAATTAGTTCTTTCGGCTAATCTGAGCTCAGACCTTCCTTCCCCTTTACCCTTTGGTTCCTGCAATTTTGAGAATCATCTGGGCTCATCCAGAGTTGCCTGTATGTCCCATTGGCAGCATTTTCTCTTCAAAGTGTTGTTCCATTACCTCGGCACCTGAGGTGTGGAGGGAGTGAAGGCATTTTAAATTTATGCTGGTACACTGCACAGGCCTCTGTGCAGAATGGCTACAATTCAGAACACAGACAGACAAACAAACAAAGTAGAATGAGAAAGAAGAAAGCAAGCTTTTTTAATTGGCTGGCAAAGACCCTGCCATTTGGTTCTTCTTGCCCTCTTCTTGGTCAGTATGGATGTACTTTCTGTTTGTGACAATCTCGGTTGATACTTTCTGTACAGAACTGAGATGAGGCTGAAGCGCTGCGAAGTTGTATTTCTCTACATGGGCATTGAGTATACAGCAAGACAAGTGAAATATTTATCCCTGTGTTTGCTACAGCTGTAGGAGGTTCCTCTTTTAAACATGGATCTTTGTGTGTGTGTGTGTTTTCATTGGAATCCTGAGGATGGGATTCAGATAAAGCACAGACTTTCATTTTTTTTACAGCAAAGCTCCTTACCAAGTGGAGCTCCTGCCTTTTTTAGCTCTTGAGTAATCCACCTAACTGTTTTGGTGCTCCCACTTCCCTGTGATGACAGCTCAAATGGCTTTTGCTCTCATTTATGTTTTATCAGTCATTTATCAGGTGATTTCTTACTCTTACCATGGACTGCAACATTTTTAGTAAAGTCTGGTGAAGGGGCTGGAACAGCCAAGAACTGTGTTTTTCTTTTTGAACCAAAACATGATATGAAGCAGTATCATGATGTCCCTGATGTTTCCTTTCTGGTGAGGATCCTACCAGGAAGGCTCAGTGCACTTCTTGCTTCCAGTGTGTGTTTCCACTTCCTGTGTTTCATGGCACTAGGCTTGGGTCTGGCATGCGCCCCATCCACTCTCAGTGCAACCAGGAAGAACTTATAATCAGAAACTTCTGATGGATTAAGTAGGTAAACATATTAATTGAATGTTTGATTGCTGCATACCCCACTTGTTGAACTCTTAGGCATGAGGCCTTACATCTTTTTCAGTCCTCTATCTACTGCTTTCTTCCTGGTGTTTGGTACATACTCACACAGGAAGAATTTTAGTTGGAGATGTAACTTGGAACAGATGCACAATTCCTTATTCCAGACTCCTTTGCTGCCTTGTTCTCCCTCTGTTGTCCAAAGGCAGAGACAAGCCCAGGAAGACAGTTACTCTGGAGAATGATTCCCAGAAAAGGTGCATATGGGAACCCTCAGCACAGTTATGCTCTAGAAATAAGAAGCACAACTCAGATGTCTTTTCATGCATTACAAAACCTGGAAGGCTGCTCTCAAGCTACTCAAGTACCTAGATAGATTTTCTAGTGCAAAGTATCTGAATCACTTGCTTGGGCCTCACAGGTAGGACACAGGACCTGGAAACATGTCCTCTTGTAGAGGAGGCCAGGTGTGATGCCCTAAGCATCTAAAATAGTGATATACACTCCCAAACATGTCTTAAAACGTATGCACAAGTTTTAGGGGGAAAGTATGAGATAGATCAAGAATAACTATTTCTTTCCTGGTTATGTGAAACACAATTGTTTGCTTTTGAAGTCATAAAAAAGCATTACTTGAGCTGCATTTACAAATCTTTTTTCCTTCAAAACAATCTGAATTAGATGGTAAAAAAATTTTGTAAAACTGATGAAACTTGAAGCATTTTTATTTAAAAAGTTTTTGAAAGCTATCTTTGATTTACAGTGGCTGAGACCTACATTTTATGGTTTTTTTCCAAATCAGTTAAACCTCTGAATTAGCACTGAGTGGAAGGCCAGGCCTGTCATTGAGTTATAGGGCAACTGAAAAACTAAGGTAACTAGATATTTTGGAGACAAAACTTATAACAGTGGCTTCTAATTTTGAGGATGTGGACCTTCAGTGTGGGTAAAAGACAGTGAAATCTTACTTCTTGAATATAACAAACTGAAAGCCAAATTCCTGAGTTTAAAATATAGCTCTGGTTGATACACAGCTTTATAAAGTGGAATGCTACAGTCAGATTTAGCTTGTGATGTATCATGCACATCAAATACTGAATCTGAAGAGTTTAAAAAAGTTGAATAATTTTTATGAGAATTAAGACTATACATGGCTTTCACAGCCATTACAAAGTTAATAAAAATTCATAATTTAAAACATAAACTCAAGAGTGGAAAAGTTGTGAGGGTTTTTTCTTCCATGAATATTGGTCTTATCTATGTTTACATCCCTTATCTTCTCCTCTAAAGCAACAGCCATGACAAGGGATTTATAGATATTTTTTCCAATTTGTTAATAAATCCTATGGGCTAAATTCTGATTCAGTTAAATCTTTGGGATTATTCTGGTTTTACCTAATTTTGCAGAGATCAAAATCTGCTCTTGTGGACATAAAGCATTTTTTGCAAGTCTAGTGTTACAATTTAAGAATTGACTTAAATGTAATGTTAAATCACATAAGAACCTAAGGGGGTGGTTATGGATTTACTTTTAAATGTACATATAAGACAAACATGTTTGAAATTCTAATGTGTTTTTACTCTATTTTCATATGGCACATACTTATCTGCCTGCCCAACAGTGCTTCTTATCAATTTCACCAGGTGCAGAACAGATAGCTAACAGTAAAAGATTAGAAGCATCTCTAGAGTGAAAATAAAACCAAAATAGCTTCCTAAATTATCTAGCATCCTTTTCACAGTTACTGGAAGATAATGATACTTGTGTAATTACTGCTTTTATCACCAAAAAAAGAAAAAAAAAGAATTATGTTTCAGAATCATTTGCAACTTGCTCAGACTTCTGCTATTAGAAAACAGTCAGGAAATCTACATGCAAAACCACTTATTTCTCAATAATGTAGTTAAATTCTTCCTGGTTGATTCTGAAATAGCCAATGATGTCACTTAAAATGTGTAATGACTACCTATATTTGAGATGTTTAGTCATATGAACAATATTGTTGGCCCTACTTTTTCAAGTACTCCAGGAAGGTGAGTCTGCCAGTGCTGTTCAGTTTACGTTCTCTTTGCACCAAATGTATAGAGGCTTAGTTTGTATGCTTTGCTCTACAAAGTACATACATATGTTTTAGCACAAACAGAGCTTGTTGTTTGTGATTTGTTTTTATTTTTCTTATTGTTGTTGTTTTTTAACATTTCCTCACAACCTACACATACTAAAGCTTTGGGGGACTGTTTTTCACCAGTTTTTATCAAAAGTGTCACACTGTTGGTTTTTTGCTTCTTTTTTTTTTTTTTCTTTAAAGACATATATAATTTTGTATAACATATCTTGTTTACTTTTACTTGGACAGAATAATGGTCTGCTATTAGTTGAAATGTTGAATTATAAATGTTCTCCTCCAGTTTTTAAAAAAATCAAAATTCTGCTGAAAAAAACCCCAAAAACAGTTGATGCAAGAAACCAGATGTTTCATCACTTCTAATTGATAGCAAAATCATTTTGGAATCTTTCATGTAGTTCCTATTGGCAAGAAAACTAATTTTACGCAATCAAGCAGAACACCTGCTGTGCAAGAGGTCTGGCTTTCAAACCTAGCTGGCAATATAGCTGTGATATTATTAGTAGTAAAATGCTGTTTTAAGCAGCACCAAAAATATAGGATTCTTTCAAATGGTTCAGGTAAATAGTTACTGCAATTTTAAAATAAGAAAATTTTTAGTATTATTTTAAGGAAACTGTGTTGTAGATAAATGTGCCAATTTGAAAACATCTCATTGGGAATAATGACCATGAAGATCATGTGCATTTGAAACATTTCAATTCAAGTACTCCTGATATGCAGAAAAACAGTTATGCAGCAATAGTGCAGCAATAATGCAGCAATAGTGCAGCAATAATGCAGCAATAGTGCAATTATTGCTGCCCCAGCAGCAGTGGCAGATTTGACCTGTCTTTTCCATTTTTTTAAATTTTTCCCAGAAGGCTTCTAAGTAAGTCAGTCATTATAATTAACTTGTGGATTAAACCTGGTGTACACGTCTGCGGCCTGGGAGGAATTTCGTGTTAAAATAACAGGCCTGCTGTTTTGGAGCTAAAATCCATGGCATACAGCACTTGTTTGGCCAGTCAATTGTGTAGATCTATGAATGCATATGAAACTGCAGATTCATAAGTATCTTAATAGACACACAGAAGAAACACTTGTTTCATAGATTACAAGGACACATTAATCTGACAACAAACATATTCTCCAAAATATTTTTCAGATATATAACACACAAGATATGTTTTTTAATAAGTTTTTATTATACATTTAGATAATAGGCCATGGTTATGATGAAGGAGCTATTAGAATTTACAGTGTAAACTCTCCTGTATCTTCCATTATGACTATTTCTGCTTTTTTACATTCTCTAAAACTCTGCTTCCAAATGGTACTTAGTACTTCTTTCATGGCAATCAGTGGAAATTGTAGCCACTGTCTGTATACTAGGATTTATTTTTAAATAGCCTCATAAAAAACTCTCCTTATGAGGCTGATTTACACAGACTGTACCTAAATAACATGCGAACAGCAAAGACATTGGCTCTGGAGGAGCTGAGTACTCTCATAACATGTTCTTGAAGTTCCACTTTGGAGTTAAGAGTGCTCATGACTTTGTATCACCAATCCTGAAAGCAAGAAAATCTTCTCCTCTATAATTAAAGCTAATGACATATAATCAGCTGCTGTTGATGTAAAATGAAGAATTGTAATTCTGGAATTGTATCTGCTAAACATATCCTACAAAACAGTTCAGTCACAAAGATTTCTCATGAAACCTCTGTGGAAAATGCTTTACCACTGAAACATCAAGTGCTGTCTTCTTTCTTTCTAACACACAGAAACTTCCAAATTTGTGTGTTTTGGTGAGTTTCACATTAAATAATCTGGGTATTTTTTCCACACCTCTAAGGTTTGTTTTAGTATGATATCATATATGCTGCTTTGATGCCTGCCTCCCATATATATATATATGGAAAGGAAACAGAGCCCTTTTTGGTTCTTCTGTAACTTTGAGACAGGAGAGTAAAAGACTGGACTGTCATGGTTATTAGCAATTTGTGATATCGAGTATTATGCACCTACCTCTGGAACAGTCAGTTCCAGGATAAAACATAAGAGGATTCTGGCGTTAAAATCAGATGATGATACATAAAAAAGTTAACACTAAAAAATCCTTAAAGATTTTATAATTTTTTTTTTTTTTTCTGTTAGCGATGTACATAGCCTGGGTAAGATATGGTCATTTATTTTATATAGTTAGTAAAAAGTCAGGAAGGGGCATTTTCCCATCAAAAGATCTTGGTCTTCTCTGGCCATCATTTAAATGGTTTTGTATTTTATGCTTTTTCTTAATAGTTCCCTAAGACTCTTGAGTATTCTCACAATTTTACCTTCCAGTATCCTCTGTTTTTCAAAGAGTAATCTAAAATCCAAAGTATCCTTGTTAGGAATTTAATCTTTGTTTTGGGCATTTAAGTTGTAGCCAGAGAGCTGCTGAACCAATAATGTAAATTTAAATTTGAATTTTAGGAAGATGAATGTAAGCCAAGTTCCTTACCAGGCTCTAATACTCCTTAAAATGTACTCTTCCTGTAATGCAGTTCAGGTCCCATGGCCCTTTAACAACTTGTCTCTGTAGCCTCTGATACTAAATTGCTTTGGCCTTTATATGTCCTCGTAGTGTGATAGCATATCTTCTATCCAGTTAAATTGCCATAAACTCCTGTAATGCTTGATAAAATACAAAACAGAAAACCAAAATAAAACCTAGTGTCTTGTTTGTAGGGAAGCTGCAAGCGCTTCTGCCTCCCTCTGAAACCAAGAAGAGCAGAAGACTCTAAAAGACATCTCCAGAAAAATGAAATTTGTTGTGTGTTTTAAAGGCAAGGGGTACAAAAAACAAGTGTGAAAGTCATGTTTAAACTCAGTTCTTTTTTCTTAGGACCTCAAAACCTATTTATTTACATTTCTTATGCTTTTCTTCAGTGATAGAAAAATTCATGTCAACTGTCCTCAGTCCCAATTATAATCTATTTGTCAGGCATGTTTAAAAATAACTCTGTCCTTTAGATTTTTAAAATAAAAATGAAGATATTTATATACTTTTTTTTCAAAACTGAAAAAAAATTACATTTGAATGAGAAATGTGTGACAGGAAATTATTATTTGCACCATGCTGAATACAAGAGAGAAGATGTCTGTGTGTGGGTTGCAAGTGAAGACAGTTATAAAAGGAGCGCTGCAAATAGAAATAAAACCAGTGTAGTATCACAGAAATAAAAGGTTATTGTCTCTTAACAACGTGAGGGAACTGGGATGACTAAGGAGATAAGAGCTTACAGGAAAAAGGAGAGAATGCAGGACAAACGCACTGTGCTGGGGCAGTTCACACAAAGGAAAGGAGGAAACAGGTTCCTGCCATTCTGTCCACCTGCTCGATTCCCCAGAAGGAGCAAAGAACATGCCACATCTAAGTGTGAAAGGTGCTGTCTGAAGAGGGGAAATATTCTGCTACTGGGAGTGACTTGTGTGACATTGTAAAATGACAAGACACCATATTGTAAAGCTGTGACAAGTCCTGCAGACTGTTCAACTGTTTATCCAGAGACTGTGAGATCTCTCCTTATCCCATTTCCTCACAAGTAGGCATGGCTGTCTTTCCCTTGTAATTTCTTCTGGGGAGGGGAGGCACAGAGGCCTGTCTACTCTAAAGAGTGCCAGTACCATTTTAGTGCTTTGGCATGCCTATGACATACCCAACATGGAAATAACATACACACGTTTCCACAAAAGTATGCAGCAAAATTCAAACATGAAAAGTAAGTAAATGACAGCTGCGGTAAATGCCACACAATACACATTGCAGTATTCTTGAATACAAAAAGTGGAAAATGCAAGATGATGAAAGCTAGGAAGTTAAACGTTAACATGCTCAGTCTATCCTTAAGTTACTTGCTGCTTAAATAATCACAGTATCATTACCACTAGGAGTGCCAGGGGCAAATTCAATCAAAGTCACACAAAAGCTTTGAAACAATCTAATCAGTCCAAGGCTTCCACCGTAACACTCCCACTACATGGTTTCAAATGTAAATTATTTTCCTTCTTTAAAGTAATATTCACTCCTGCTTTTGTCTTATAAGGCCTAAGGGGCAGGAAAAAGAAGGAACTATTATTTGAAATACAGACTAATAAAGGATGTGGCTTTAAGAGCTTGACAGCCTAAGTCACAACACAGGCAGAGAAGAGGAGAGGCAGAAAAAAAGGGTGAAGATGTATAGCAGAGCTGCCTGGGATATGTACATTATGGAATAAGTGGGAGTAAAGTAAAAGAAAATAGAAATCCAATTTCTGCTTGAGATGGCTGGTGAATTTAAATCATATGTCTCTAAAGAGGAATTTTTTTAAATTATTATTTTTATTTTGTGATTTATGTATCATTAATCTCTGAGCTGACATTCAGTTTCTAGGCAATAACTTTGGAAATTGGAGTGTTACAAAAAAAGCCAAGTTTAGGTATTTTTACTCAAAAACATATTTAAATACATCTTTGTGTTTCCTTATAGAAATGTAAGTCTTGTCAAGAAATTTGACTGATCACATAAAATGAAAACAATTGCTTTTGGAAGACATGGATTTGAGCTCAGCAGATAGATCTGCTGAATAAGAATGAAGGACAGAATCACAATTTTATTTGTAACAAAGACAAGTTAAAGCTTTGTTGAGGATTTAATTCTTACTAAACTTGATCTTCTCCCTGAAGGAAAAAACAGATGAAGTTTATATAAGTCTGATAAATTGTCCCTGAAGACAACAGCAGAATGCAGAGGGTTGCTTGTCTGCAGAGCGGTTTACTTTGCTGTCTGTCTCCAAGATCATTCTTCCCTGAAAATCTTGACCTCTCAATTGCAGGACTTACTGGCCTCCTCAAAAGCTTTGCTTCAAATGTAACTTTTTATATGGCACAGACTAGATATTGCTAGACTGGTAGCAGTGTGACTGTGTTAAATGTCTTCCCTGCTCTTAAAGTGTTTTTCTCCAATATTAATTAACCCACCTATTTGTAATTACAGTAATGAGCTCTGATTCACCACCAAATAACATTTCAGGATGTTTAAAATGGAGATGGAATCTAGAAATTGAGTGACAGAGGACAATTTGTGGGTGAGAAAACTGAGTGGCTAAAGCTGTGTGAAATAGAGGTAAACAAATGGCTATGTTTCAAACAATTATTTTGTTTCTGCCTGAGGGAAAGTGAAGCAAACAAGAAAGACAGACGGCAAAATATAAATATTTGTCAGTTTGGTTTGGGTTTCTTTTTCTGTGAACATTACCAGGAGAGAGGCACTAGAATTATTTATTAACAAATCATTAACAGAGGAAAATGTGTTTTACATTGGCCAGGAGTCACTTCCAGGACTGCTGTGTATCAGATATTGCATCACCAGTGAACTGTCAACACCAGTGGCTATAATAAGCTATTGTCTGTTGAATGTAAGTATGAGCTTGTATAGACATCCAAACTCAAAACTGCCAAATTTACATCAAGCCTGAGCCCAGGCAACCTTGAGAAAAGATTCAGGGCCTGCTAGAGGGGAAGGACTTGGTCTCTTATGTTTGTTTAGGACATCCTGCTGGGTCCTGCACTTGGGTCACAACAACCCCATGCAACACTGCAGGCTTGGGGAAGAGTGGCTGGAGAGCTGCCTGGTGGAAAAGGACCTGGGGGTGTTGGTTGACAGCCGCCTGAACATGAGCCAGCAGTGTGCTCAGGTGGCCAAGAGGGCCAATGGCACCCTGGCTTCTATCAGGAATAGCGTGGCCAGCAGGACCAGGGAGGTGATAGTGCCCCTGTACTGGGCACTGGTGAGGCCGCACCTTGAATACTGTGTTCAGTTTTGGGCCCCTCACTACAAGAAGGACATCGAGGTGCTGGAGCATGTCCAGAGAAGGGCAACGAAGTTGGTGAAGGGTCTGGAGAGCAAGTCTTATGAGGAGCAGCTGAGGGAACTGGGGTTGTTTAGTTTGGGAAGAGGAGGCTGAGGGGAGACCTTCTTGCTCTCTACAACTACCTGAAAGGAGGTTGTAGCGAGGTAGGGGTTGGTCTCTTCTCCCATAACAAGTGATAGGACAGGAAGAAATGGGTTCAAGTTGTGCCAGGGGAGATTTAGATTGGATATTAGGAAAAATTTTTTCACGGAGAGAGTGGTTAGACATTGGAACAGACTGCCCAGGGAAGTGGTGCAATCACAGTCCCTGGAAGTATTCAAAAAACATGTGGATGTGGTGCTTAAGGACATTATTTAGAGGTGGACCAGGCAGTTAGGATGACAGTTGGACTCGATGATCTCAAAGGTCCTTTCCAACCTTAACAATTCTATGATTCTATGATTCTATGAATCTAGCTGTAGTGTACTTTTCCAGTCATTAGGAAACTGCACTGTAGCTTTTGAAATCCTTTCCCCTTGGATAAGGCAAGTCAGACAGATGTTCTTGGTCATAATGGTCACTTTCTTGGTAGCGATGGTGCACAGGCTGGTATCCTTGAAGGCCCCCTCCAAGTAAGCCTTGGTGGCAGGCCCATCATGGCCAAGCTTGGATGCACAGGTAGGTCTTGAAGCACTGTGGGATCATTCACACTAGGAACTTGGGGAGCAGTTTGTTGCTCAACAGCTCAGTATACCTTTGGCAAGAGCAGATCTCATGAAGTACTACAGTGCAGGACATGTAGCAAAGAAGCTATACCACCAGTAGTATGGGGAATTTTCAGGGCAGCTGTGGCAGCCAGGTGCTTGCAGGGAGATTTACCTCCAGTAGACTTGTGAAGAAACTGACTGGTTTGGTTCATGCTTTTAGAAAAAAACTAAAGTAAACCTCTTGAGCAATGTTGGACATGTTGTCCTATCTGCCACCATCTATCCCACATGCCTTTGCAGCAATGCCCCATGACACTTGACAGCCAAATCGGAAATGGAGTCCCATGCAGAAGGACAGAGCTGCTAGGACAGAAAGGAGTTGTAACAGAGCTTATTACTGTAAAGGATGAAATATACACTGAAGCAGGTATATTCTACAGCTTATGCAGTTTATGACTGCACAGATCCAGGATGGAAAGCATAGACACATCTCTGTTTTATCTATGGAATGGATTTTTTTTTTTCTTAATTGGCTCTTACCTCTGTGTTGAATTTTGTTATTTTCTGGTGGAGAAAATATATGACATGATATGACTAGTATTGAACGCTGATCAGGTAGCTTTTCTTCTATCTTACTACAGAGGAAACTGTGGAGTAGGAAGTATCTCATTTTCTTAGAGGTTTTTTGATCTAATTCTCATTTTTAATTAGTTATACCTAATGTTCTTAAATGTGTATATTGTTATGCACTTGTTAGAGCACTGTCAGAAAGCACACTTTACGCTTTGAACGCATGTGGTCGTGGTACATTTGTGTGGTCAAGATAAACATATCTCAGTCTGGCTATGCACCAGAACAAAGAGAAAAAGAGAAATACAGAGAGAAAAACAGGAAAAGCAAATGTTCTGAAACAGGTAGATTAGAAAGTTTTAGTTGCAGATTTTCTAGTTAGAAAATACTGACACACACAAAAAAAATTGGAGTTAAAGGAAGATTTATTTTGTCAAACAATATGTGGTTAGTCTGTGGAATGCAGGTTACCTGCAAGGCCAGGACAGTAATGGCACATGAAGAGGACAAATGTGAAAACAGAAGAGACTTACCTGAGATACAGAGTTTGCAGGCACAGCTAGCATCTAGGAAGCTAAAAACTCGTTTTTCTCTCCTCTAGCTTTTCTCCTTCCAGTCAAGTTTTCAGTGGTGGTCAGTGTCAGAGTTGTGTTACAGAATTTGTGAATCAAGAGTCAGATGCAAGATAATAATCCTCACGTGTGTTGTGGTCTGCTCTATCTTTGCTATTCTCATTATAAATTTTCTGTTATTTATCTTTCCAATTTTCCTTGCTTTTGAGTTCTCCACTCTGATTTTACTGACTCACCTTAGCCTTAAGTCTGCACCCACTTCTTTACCTTCCCTCCTGTGTTCTTGCTTTCCTCTTTGGGGATTACTTTCCATCTCTGTGAACCTATTTCTACTTCTCCTCTCCTTGTTTTCTGCATTGCTTGTCTCCTTGCTCTATTTGTTTACCTGGAGGCCCTCCAGATTGGGGCTCCAAGCACTGAGCAGAGTGGGTAAAAGATTGTTAATGCCTAATGCCATGTCTTCTCTATTACTTTATTAACTGCTGGATTAGGAACTGCTGTAATTGGGCAATATACAGAGATGTCCAGGATACTGTGCAAAGTACATCAAATACTTTCTTATTAAAGGAAACCATCAAGTCCTACAAATTCCTTGTCTGCCTTCACCAGAGCTGCCACTTTTTATAGATTAGATTGAAGTGTCCTAGCCAGAATGAGGTTCTCATATAATTTACATATATTTTACATAATTTTACATAAAATTACACTTTTACATATAATTTGCTATATCAGGTATAATCTTCTATGCCTTTCATTCTGTGCCCAAATGCTTATTAAGTTAAAAGGATACCCTTTATGCCATCCATGATTCAGAATACCATTATCCCACTCCTTATTGGTAGTGGTGCTTCTGTTGTGTGAGAGCTAAAATCAGTAACGACGCTTTGCTTGTCAGTAGTACTTGACTGCTGGGACAAAGATCTTCTGATATGGAATTCACTTGCACTGCAGATCTGGATAAACAAGAGATTTACAACCCTGCTGGCATGCTGCAAATCTTGTTGTTATGCATAATTCTTTTATTTTAATTTTATTTTGTTGTTCATGTTTTGTTTGAATAAAGCCTGTATTCCAGGAAGAAAATGAGTGCCCTGATGTCCAACTAGCTAGGAAAAGTGGCACTGAAATCAGTGGGGCCTGTGCCAACCAGCACCTGGCCATGACAGGTCAGAGCAAGATGAGACTTCAGGTGTTTGTTTTCCTCCTCTGCCCCTTCTCCCTCAGAAGAGAGGTGAGAGCGCATAGATGTGTACTAAGAATTAAGGTGCATAAATGATAGCAACTAGTGACCTTTGATCCAGCTAGGTGGCAACAAAGCTGTAAGATGTTTAGGTCAATAAAAACAATCAATTAAATGACTAAGATATCACAGATGGCTAGATCAATTAAAGGCAATCAATTAAATAGTTAAGAGATCACAGATGGGTGGATAAATTAATAGTGCAAATAAATCAAATATTCAGGATGCTCAGGAGGAATATAACCTGAGAAGATAATCATGAGGTGAGTATCAGTGGGTGCAGTGTTTAGAGTGATGGCTGTGTGAAATCTGGTGCATTTGTGAGAGTGTGTAATGCACTCTGCTCTACTCTGCAGAGTGATTACTTCCACACTTTTGCTATGCTATCATTCAGCTCTCCTGCCAGTCTTAGATGTGTTGCTGTTGATTTTTGTCCTTGGTGAGGATTTAACTTTGAAAACCTGTAGATACTGAGAACTTGAATATCAGTCTGCAAAAGCTGTGTGAGTTTATAATGAATGGTAGATTGAATGTTTAACAAAAATAAGTTTATCTTGTAAGTTCCCTCTCGTGGGAATTGTCTGCTTAACTGTAAATCTACAGATGGGCTTTGTTTGTGTGTAGGGGTATGTTTATGTACAGAAAACTCTGAAACGCAAGACCTTTGTCTGCCTTATGTGATGATATATCTTATATATATGATGTATCTTATATATATGACACCAAGCTGGGTGGAAGTGTAGAACTGCTGGAGGGTAGGAAGGCCCTACAGAGGGATCTGGACAGGCTGGATCGTTGGGCTAGGGCCAGCTGTATGAGATTCAACAAGGCTCAGTGCCGGGTCCTGCACTTGGGTCACAACAACCCCATGCAATGCTACAGGCTTGGGGAGGAGTGGCTGGAGAGCTGCCTGGCAGGAAAGGACCTGGGGGTGTTGGTTGACAGCTGCCTGAACATGAGCCAGCAGTGTGCTCAGGTGGCCAAGAAGGCCAATGGCATCCTGGCTTCTATCAGGAATAGCGTGGCCAGCAGGACCAGGGAAGTGATCGTCCCCCTGTACTGGGCACTGGTGAGGCCACACCTCGAGTACTGTGTTCAGTTTTGGGCCCCTCACTACAAGAAGGACATCGAGGTGCTGGAGCATGTCCAAAGAAGGGCAACGAAGTTGGTGAAGGGTCTAGAGCACAAGTCTTATGAGGAGCGGCTGAGGGAGCTGGGGTTGTTTAGTCTGGAGAAGAGGAGGCTGTGGGGAGACCTTCTTGCTCTCTACAACTACCTTGAAAGGAGGTTGTAGCAAGGTGGGGTCGGTCTCTTCTCCCTAGTAACAAGTGATAGGACAAGAGGAAACGGCCTCAAGCTGCACCAGGGGAGGTTTAGGTTAGACATTAGGAAAAACGTCTTCACCGCAAGGGTAGTGAGGCACTGGAACAGGCTGCCCAGGGAAGTGGTTGAGTCTCCATCCCTGGAGGTATTTAAAAGATGGGTGGACGTGGTGCTTGAGGACATGACCTTAACTATTCTATGATTCTATATGAAAGAGATGGTGCCCCTCTGAAGTCCCTCTTCCACATAATTCAGCCCATAATTCATCATACTGGTACAGAGGTTATAGTTCTGCAGAACCAACTGTAAAGAGAAAAGTATTATTTGATTTTTGTTTTTGAAGAACTTTTCTTTCACAATGCTTTCATTCCCTTCCTCGAATAAAATCCTACAAGTAACACTCCAAATGTAACTTTTATAGTATCGTGAGTTTCTGAATCCAGTTTCACCTTTCCTGTTTTTCTCTAAAATATCTGTGTAGTGTTGCAACTTTGCATGGTAATGTTTAGTCTTGGGCAAATGTGCTTGCACTTTTAAAAAGAGATAAATACTATAAAAGTAAGATCCATTTGTCTCCAGCTGGTTTGTATCATCCTACTTACTGATGATGGATGAAATGATTTGAGAGCCCCAATACAATGATTTTTGTATTTCTAAGTACCAGAGTATTAAGAAATGGGCAATTGGCACTGGCAGAAAAGAGCAGATTTGAAATGACTAGTGATTCTGTACCAGCAAATGTAAATTATCTGATGTCTGTAAATATGGACAGTGGGAAGTGAAAAAATAGAACAGCATGACTGCTGGTGGTGTGGTAAACTGAATGGGAAACAAGAATTTTTACAAGAGAGAATGAGGAAATTTAGAGCATTTTGTGCAGTACTTGTGATGGCAGAGGGGTGGAGAGCTGGATCTTCCTACACTGATTCTAAGTAATCTCTCTACTCTAAGAAAAATACATCACATATTCAAACTTTCCTCATGGGACATTGATTTCTGCAGTCTTCTCTGTGAAATTCAGGGCTTACAATGGTGATATTCAGCATTGTATAAAGAAGTAGAATGGAAGCAGATTAACTGTGCGGCAGATTTTCCTGTGCGGCAGGGAAAATATGATGTGGTCACCATCATGGAAACATGGTGGAATGACTCTCATAACTGGAGTGCTGCAATGGATGGCTACAAGCTCTTTAGAGGGGACAGGCTAGGAAGGAGAGGTGGTGGGGTAGCCCTGTATGTTAAGGATTGTTTTGACTGTCTAGAACTCAACGACAGTAATGATAAGGTTGAGTGCTTATGGGTTAAGACCAGGGGGAAGGCTAACAACGCAGACGTCCTGGTGGGAGTCTGTTATAGACCACCCAACCAGGACGAGGAAACAGATGAAGTATTCTACAAGCGGTTGGCTGAAGTCTCATAATCCCTAGCCCTTGTTCTTGTGGGAGACTTCAACTTACCAGATATCTGCTGGAAATACAACACAGCAGAGAGAAAGCAGTCTCGGAGGTTCCTGGAGTGTGTGGGAGATAACTTCCTGACGCAGCCGGTAAGCGAGCCAACCAGGGCAGGTGCCCCGCTGGACCTGCTGTTTACGAACAGAGAAGGCCTGGTGGGCAATGTGGTGGTCGGAGGTTGTCTTGGGCTCAGCGACCATGACATGATAGAGTTTTCAATTCTAGGAGAGGTAAGGAAGGGGGTCAGCAAGACCGCTACCCTGAACTTTAGAAGTTTTTTAGACTGTTTAGGAGTCTGGTTGACAGAGTCCCTTGGGAGGCAGTCCTGAAGGGCAAAGGAGTCCAGGAAGTCTGGACATTATTCAAGGAGGAAGTCTCAAAGGCTCAGGAGCAGCCCGTCCCCATGTGCCACAAGTCAAGCAGGCGGGGGAGAAGACCTGCCTGGCTGAACAGAGAGCTTTGGCTAGAACTCAAGAAAAAAAGGAGAGCTTACTGCCTTTGGAAGAAGGGACAGGTGACTCAGGGGGATTACAAGGATGTTGTGAGGATATGCAGGGAGAAGATTAGAAAGGTGAAGGCCCTCGGACTCGATGATCTTAAGGGTCTTTTCCAACCTTAACAATTCTATGATTCTATGATACTGTGATAACTGCATTCAGCCCTGTGGCCCTTGTCTTCACGGAAGGGATATTTTTCATTCAGGTGGATAGGACCTTTCCATATGTATTATACTGGAGTATTTGGATATTAATTCAATAAAAGACAAACCAAATGAGATAGAGCATTAACATATTGACCTGCTGAATCTACAAGCTCAGAAATGGTACAATTTGTGCTTGCTCTCTCATTTCCTTTTACATTTACTGAAGAAATACTTCTGTGAAACAGCTCTATACTTCTCTTCTACCTACCTATATCTACTATAAGAAATCTTTTCTGGATACCGTTAAAGATAGTGGCTAAGATACAAAGATAAACCTCTTGCAGTCCTGCTCTGTACTTGTCCATCTGATTCTTTGCCATTTATTTAACAATAGTTGTATAGTCTTGACATTTTTAAAATCTCTATACAAGCACAAACTAATTAATCTTTAGTTTGCCTTTGAGGTAGATGAGTCAGTATTCTCTCTTCTTTCACAGATAATACAGTCAGAGCAGAGGAAGTAAGTGAATAGCCTAAAGTCCTACAGAAAATTGGTGTCAAATCCAGCATTTTAACTTGGGCCCTCTTGGAAGAGAAGGTGTTTAACCCTGGAATGTTTCCACTTCCCCATGGCAGGTCTCTGTGCAATGTGTTATATTTGCATTATTGAATGAGATGAATAATCTGAGCACAGAGAGAAGTTCCACAAATGTTTGTCTATAGTATCTGTTACATGCTTTTGAAGGGGTGCCAGAGGTTATAGTGGTATGAATGCCCACTTGTCATGCTGTGGTTGTACACTGGATGTAATCTCTTGCTTGTGTACAGAATTCAAACCAAAATCTGCACTCTCCTCCTTCCAGTATACTGGGAGATAAAGGAAGGCCCAGTTCATCAGCTGCTGCTGTTCTTGTCAGTGTCTTGCAAACAATAAAGAAATTATGCTCACACTGGTTGCTTTAATTCTACATATTCTTCTGTGCAGACAACGCAGTATCTCCTTCATTGCTAGTATGATGCGTTACGCATCACATGAAATATTTAAGGAATACATACTCATAAAATAACACCTGCTCTGTCTCATGCTGTCTCAGTTTAAAAGGAGGACATGCACTTTCAGACTCTGTCAATGTCCAGTCTGTTGCCATAATGACTGTCCTGAAGAGAATTCTGACAGAATCATTAAATACACTTTAGTCAATAAAAGAATACTGCTAGTATCTCATATTTCCATTGAATGATAGTGGTATAGAGTTTGTACTGCTGCAAAATTATCTAAGGTTTTTAATTTGAAAATAGGAAAACTCAATTTGATGTTTAGAGGTCAGGTTTGCTTTGCAGATGGAGGATAAGGCTGAACAGAAGAGCTCCAGTCCTATATTAGGTATTCTCACCTTATTTTTGGCTAGGAGTAAATATATATGTAGTTCTACTGGGAAAAAAGTGAGGACCACTCCATCACTTTATAGTGGTATTATGCTAGTAATTAAAGATAGCTTTTTAAAAACTTGGCACCAGTGGTCAGGCTCTGATGCTCTATCTCATGCTAATTTACTTGGATACCAACACAGTATCTGATATTACTTCCTTATCTTTCCTCTCTTACATGTATCCTAGAAATGTTATATAGTCTGATATAAGGCCTCCAAACTGAAAAAAAATCTTCTAAGTTTCTGTCCTGTATTAATCACAGAGAGCTCTTTAAAATCATGTATTCAGATGTTGAAGGCATACTAAATCTGTAAAAGCTATAAACTAAACTTATTTAGGAAATTAGTGTGGTATTTGCTTATATGAGAGCTGTATTTAGCAACTGATATTCTGATTCCAGAATTTCTTGTGTATAGTAGTACTCATGTCCTCAAGTATTCTTATTAAAATCAATGGAATTACTTACTGAAATAAGTTTTTTACTCAACTGTTTACATTTACCCCTATCTATTTAACCAGAAAAGCTAACTGATAGTACCAGTTTCTGACAGACCAGTAGACTCTTCCCTTTGCTTTTATGCATCTGATTTGTTTCTTTATATTTCAATTTTTCTTTGAAATCTCCAGCCAAAATATACAGGGACTACAAAATCATGCATGTAATTTTTCATCTGTATTATCTTAGTCTTACACGAATTTGGGAATGAGGGGCATAAGCAAGCTTCCATGGAAACTTAGTTTCATTCTTGCAGAAGTTAATGTTTCTTGATAATGAACTGTGAAATAAAAAGTGATTGGATACAATACATCAAGGAACAGACACACTGTGCCTGTACTGCTCTCAAGCTCCCCAGGAACAATATCTCCAAAGTCTAAGATAAGGAATGCATTCAGCAGTTCCAAGATAATCTGTTTCGCTAGTCTGTACTCAAGGTCAAAATACCTCCGTTCCTAGTTTCTTTGTTAATTCTCATTTTTAGTAAGATTAAACTGTTTAGTGTACAAATAATCTTGATACCTTTAAGGTAAATTAAATCTGTTTTTCAGTGTTCAGTGATTCTCTTTGTTTGCTTTTTCAAGATGATTAGCGAAGTGCTGAATAGCTAGATGTGAAGTTACAGCCCAGCCACTAAGAGTCTGTTCATTCTTTTGTTAGCCAAGTAGTATTTTGCATTGACTCTTTTTTTCCTGAAAATTATTTCTTCTATTCAGAAATATCAACTGGCTCTGAGGGTGGGACTACAGAGCCATGAGTGAGACACTTCTGGATTCATGAATAAACACCCCAAGAAGAAAAAGGTCCTGAAGAGAGAAGTGTCAGGGAGAGGAGCTTGCTGAAGGGCATAGGAGAATCTCTCAGAACCAGTTCAGGAATTTGCTATGAGTTTATTTGTTCCTTCTTAGTGGTGTTTGGGTTTTTTTGTTTGGTTGCATTTTTTTTTCTTGCAGCTAGCTCTGGTAACTGAGCTGCTGGCACATCCCTGCTTGCATAGATGGATCTTTTTTATTGCTCAGTTATTTGGTCCAGCAGTCATCCCCTCTCCAGCTAGGATCTGAAGTGTGGAGACTGACTGAGAGGGACCGCTTATGGAGACTGGCAAGCTTCTTCTCACACCTGTATTCAACACCGTTTGGAAGAGGAAACTAAAGCTGGCTTTGCCATATGAGTGACCTAGAAAAAGTTATTTTTCTTTGGTCTTTATCACAAGACATGAACCAGGGAACATCAAATTAAATGACTAGATGTCTCTGACTAAGGTAAAAAGATTAAGTATGTTTTCATGGAGAACAGAATAAAACTATGGAATTAATTTCCAGGGGATGTTGTAAATATAAAAATGTGAATAGGTTAAAAAATAATTGGCCGAATTTAAAACAATTTCCTAAGATTACTAAATCCAAAGACATAACCTTGGTTCAGGAAATCAGTCTGAAGATTTCAAAGAACTGTCAAGGGTTTACCAGTGGAAGGGTCATTCTGCAAATTACATTTCTTTCTAAAGCACCCACTCTTGTCTCCCATCAGAGAGAGGATGTAGGCTATAGTCTTCTATCTAACTGCTTCCTCTATACCCATTCTAGTCCTTACCATTGTGACTAGTTAAGTTGGGAAATGCAACACAAGAAAGTGACAGAGATGCATCTAAATTTTGTTGTCTTGTAGAGTTTTGTTTAGATAAAATCGGCAGTGCATCATAATGGCTTTTATCCTTACATTCTTGTTGTGTACTCTTAATCATGAGTTGTCCAATTCTACAATTAGGAAGTCCAACTTCCGTTTTTACTGACAGTCTGGAATGGGTCGCTGCGGTACAGAATAAAACCCAGCCAGGGCTTCTAACGATCTTTGTAGTCAAATGTAAACTGCTTTTTGTTCACGAGCTCTTTTTAAAATAGAGATTCACTAGTGGTAAGAACCATTTCTTTCTTTTAAAATGAGATCTACTCTGAATTGCCTCCAGAGCATGAGTCCTGACAGGAAAGGTTAATATCTCTGCTGCTCATAGGTTTGAAGATTACTGCAATTCAGAGGTGCTTGGCTCTTCTGTAGCCATAACAGTTTTGTTTACTGCATCTGTATCCCATTGCCTCTTTCTGTTTCCAGTCCATTTTCTTTCATTTGCACAGAATCCTTCACAAAAACAGTCTGGGGCAGGCTACAGAGTTATGCCCTTTTGCTCTTCACTCAGATGTTCATAGTCTAACACAATTCTTTTTAAGGACAGGAGATTAACAACATAGCCATGAAAAGAAACAGTTACGAAAAATAAAGGTATAGTATCAGACCTGAGGTCAACCTCTACAATACTACTGCTATCCAAAGACCTCATATATTGTTTACAAATAAAATCCAGAAAACTGGAACTGTTACTTAGCTTATTAGCAAAGGAGGAACAGATGCTCATTCCTTTATGTCCCAAAGACTGAAAATATTTTTTGTTCATTTAATTGTTTTTATTTCATTTGGGAACATTCCAGCTTGGAGCCGGTAAGAGTGAGGACCCCTCAACCTCCTGATAGCTGGGATTGCATAAAACAGTTATAATGCTGGGAGCCTGTGTAACAGTGTTTTGCTTGAGCCATTTTCTTGGGCATTCAATCTGGTGAAGATCGTAAGTTATTTTTAATTTTAAAAATTGCAAAAATTTGCAAGGGACTAAGTAAGTTAGTCTGGGAGCTCTCCTATTGCCATTGAGGGAAAGTGAAGAATGGTGATAAGGTGGATCTGATCCAGAACTTGGTCAGAGTGCTTATATGGAATGCAGCGCTTCTTTCAATAAAATGTTTATTTCTTGTTGCTAAATACTTATTTTTCCTCTTTGCATTTAAATCCCCCTTAGATCTTCGTATCTTCTGTGCTGCTGAGTTTGTGGATCTAAACTGGACATTTTTACCAAGTCTAATATATTGATAATGCCCTTTATTTGGATATAGTTATATAAATACAGCAGTTATACAGATTGCTATATCGGAACAAGACATTGGTCTGAGAGTGACAATGATAGAGGCAGTTTCTTTGTTTTAGCTGTATTTTTAGGACTATAATATTTGTGTATTGACAAGTCCTTATATTTATGTATAGACTGAACTTGAACTGCATATAGTTACATAAAATTACTTCCTTTTTTTCTTAAATTTTAATTTCCTGCCTATGGACTATAAATGCCTTGGTCAGGGACCAATCACCTCAAGCACTCTAAATGTCTACTGCAAAACAACTGTACTGTGTCTTCCCCTCTTTGTACTTTGTGATGCTCAACACTGTTATTACAACATGGACAAACAAGACCGGTAAGCCCAGCAAAATCACGTTCACATATTCCAGTACTGTCTTAGAGGTGTAATTTTTACTTTATGCAAAATGTTATATTTCTTGCAATTACTCTGCAGTGTTCTCATGTAAATTTGTGGACAAGTTCCAAGTCTTTGTAAAGTCATGCCAAGGTGCTATGCTGCAGGAAGGTTTTAAGATGATGATTCTGGGTCCACAGTGAGGGTACTTGTCCTCTTGGTAATGGTATCTAGCACTGTGACTGTGTGAATATAACTTGTTTAGATCTTAAGTTCCCAGGTGTCTAAACTTGTTTCTGCATATACTTAGAATTTCTGAAGTCTGTGTGGGACTTATGACTCCCCTCTCCACATACATTATTAGTTCATTCACCATGTCCTTCTTCTGGGCAGGTATTATTTCAGGTACGCACATGCAGACATGACAAGAAACCAAGGGTGCAGCTCAAAGTCATTAAACAAAAGATACAAATCTAATTCTGTCAGTGTCAGGAATCCCATAGTTCTCTTAGTGTCTGCAGACCCAGTCTATTTCTAGATTCTGTCAAATGACTCTTTTACAGTTTTGTCTATTCAGCCTTGAACTGTAAGAAACTTCACAATTCCTCCTTCAAATATTGTTTTTGCTTGAGGAGAGAAATAGAAAATACTTTGTTCTCTTTCACAGCACTTTTTCTAGAGGCTGTGAGAAAGAGAATACAAGGGCATAAAAGAAACCATACTAGGTTAGACCAAAGGTACCTCTACCCCAGTTTTCTCTCTCCTATGATGAATGCAAGCAGGTACCCAGGAAAGACCATAGGAACAGGGCAAACAAATATGATATTTTTTCTACACATTCTTCTAACCTCCAACCATTCACAGACTGGGGACTTCGTCAGTGTGGTGTGGCTTCTCTTTACTTTTATTGTCTCAGACTAGTCACCTAGAAGAAAGCCAAAAAGGAACCTGAAACAAAAGGAACCTTGGTCAAGTAAAGAGTACAGCACTCGTCTTAGGCTCTTAAAGAATTTATCATTCAAACTTTATCCAAATACTAGTGGCTTTTCTTGTATCTGCCCCTTTCATTCCCTGCGTCCTCATATTCATGATAAGATTCACTGAATCTATGGTGGAAGAGGACCTAGCACCTTATTACCCTATTCAACAGCAGAAAATACTATAAACTCTGAATGTTTCCCTTCTATTCTTTAGCTAAATGTCTTAATGAATGCCTGATCACTTTTGAAACACTCTTAAGCACATCATCGTAGCACTTTTATAATGAGTAGAGGAGAGCAACATTAGGGAAAATAAAATCACAGTAATACCTAATGGCTTATATTAATGTTCAGAGTCATATAGCCATAGTGGGAAATAATAAACAGTTAAATGTTTCAAATTTTACTAACCAAGGGCAGGTTCTTAGAGAGAATTGCAAATAACTTGTGAGAAGAATGAAGATTTAAGGAAAGAATAATCCTAAACATCACTAGATAAGGAGCTGAAGAGCAAAGAAGGGGGGGGGGGGGGGGGGAAGAAGTCTGCACAGTGATTTTGAAAGACCACAAGGCCATCTAGGTAAAGGAAACCAGAGCAGTGAGCCAGAAATGGATAATGCAAAGTATAATAGAGGAGGCTGGAAGTAAATGAAGGTGGAAAATCAGACCCATGGAATAAAGAAAGAAAAAAAGAAGTTGACAATTGACTGAACAGGACAGACAATCAAAAGATATTGCAACACTAGTAAAGAGTGGCACAGAAAGCCACTCATGCAGGGCATGAAGCTGAGTTCAATGAAACGGGACTGGAGAGGGTTGGACTGCTACAGAAGGGAGATAAGACGATCGGAAAAAAATGGTTAAAAAAATACAGGGATTAATGGAATTATAGGGAAGAAGTTGAAGCAGTCTATAGCTGGCATCACACAGGAATTCAGTACCAGGAGCAAGTCTGCCTGAAAAGGTATGGGAAGAAAAAATGTAATTATCATATAAATAAAGCATTGTTACAGAAGCTGAAGTTCAGCAGGTGACAAGCATCCAAATTAATAAAATAAATTACTAGTTAAAAAACATTTGTGCAATAAGCAGCCAGAGACCCTTTCTGTAAATCCAAACAAACTAGCTCTAAATGGACAAGATGATAAATACATTTGCTCATGATGCTGACTTCTTTATCGAGTAGATTTTTGATTAAAATGGCTTTTTCCATACAATAAAAAGCACACTAGCAGCTTGAATACTAATTCTCTTTTTTTTTTTATTTTCAAAATTACATAACTGAACAATGGATTAAGATGTATAACAAATTGCATGCAATATGTAGTTTCACATAAAGTTGGAAACTTTATGTAGATTCACTCATTTATGAAAACTGTCATGTGTAAATCTGATTCGTAACAATTCAGTCATAAATACCTGTTTTCACCTGCTTAACATAATTTGATTAACCACTTAGTATTTAATATATTTTCATAATAGCATTAAGAAAAGGAAGTTGTACAGAGGCAAAGTTGACACTAGAAAATTTACCTTCACTCCACTGAGAGTCCTGAATAATTAGCCACAAGAACAGTGAGGAAAAAAATATAATAACCTGAAATCAGAGTGCTAGTTGTTGCTCCAAAGTTCAGCATAAAACACAGATGTGTAATTTATTATACATTGATCACAGAATGAAACACTAATAGCTAACAAAATCCTGATTTGTTTTGACACAGGCCATCATAGAAGGGATTACACACAAAGTGAGTAATGAGTGGACTAAGGAAACTTTCTTGAGAAGGCACTTGAGTAAAGCTGTTGAAAGACTGAACAGTTTGTTGGTATTTCAGTGACATGGTATGTTCATGTTATCATGAATAATGAAGACACTTATTTCATACTGCACCAATGTGCATTTTCACTTCTGTCAAGAAAACGGCTCTAAGAAGCAGTAGCACTTTCCCCAGATGAAAATAGGTATGTATCATTTACATTTCTGTCTGGGTTCCAGGTCCTGATTATTTAGTTACCTCACATTGGTCTAAACAGCGAGAGTGGATGGACATGGCATCATTTACAAAGAAATACTCTTTCTAAAAATTTTTTTTATTTCTTTAAAAATACTACATATTATCAATCTCACCCTCATTCCATAATGTGGGTACAATTCTTATCTGAAGTATTTTGCCATTCTTCTTACAGAACATAAAATTTTCCTCAAGTATTTTAAAAGTAACATTTTCCTTGAATGGCATCTTGGTGTTCATTTATTTGTAACCTACTGAAGCAATGCTGAGCATAAGGTACTCATTTATTGTGTGACTATCCTAATACAATACATAGTTCATAGAATCTTCATTATAATTGAGCAGGAAATAGTGTTCCATTAAGATTAGGGGGAGGAGAACTTTAGCTTCAGTTCTGGGAAAATAGAAGTATTTCTAGTTGACCCCTGAAAACTAAAAAGAAATACTCTGACAAAGAGAAAACAGAAAATGTTTGAGAAAGGGCACGTGTGGAAAGCAAAACGAGGCTTGAGTTCTGTTTAAACTGCATGTCCTTCCCTATTCTCTGAGCTTGATGTAGTGGGAATATTTGCTTCACTGACCCTGAGAATTCTGCCAATAGCAATATAACTCTCTGTAGGACTACACAGACTGGACACAACACAAGGTGGAAAATCCAGATCCCTAAGGTTAAAGCATTATGAACACAACAACCCGTTTTCATTAAAAAAATCATTATAGAGGCACAAAAATTAGCTCTTTCAGCAAGTAGTGTGATAGCAATGAGGCAGTCTTACTTATGCCTAGATGATGTCTGACAAACTGGGAGGGATCCAAAATGAAGAGTAGAAAAGTGTGAAGATGAAAGTAAGGAGATGTTCATCTCAAGAAAAAAATAAACTTACAAAACACTACTGTAAATATAATTTGATGCTCATAATATTTAAATAATGAGCCTTATGTGGGAAGCTAGAATAAAAAAATAAAAAGGAGGATAGAAATTATTTCAGTGTAGCTAAGTATGCTATTTACAAATTCATGTTGAAAAATATGTAAAACTGATAAACAAAATGTTAAAAATAAACCAGAAAGAGGCAGTCTGTAGTGCTTCAAGCAAAGGACATATCAAAAGCACCCTGAACAGGTCAAGAACGATGTATTTCATGTATATGACTCTACAGCTTTTGAAATTGTCGTGAACATTTATTATTTAAGATCTATTGACCCTTCTACACCTGAAAAGAGTGATTTCCTTATGTAAGTTCCCAGTTACAAATTTCTAGTTAATAGTCCTTTCATGGAATTTCCCTTCTGAAGTTCTCTAATATCTCCTTTCTTGACTTGGAGTGGCTGAATGTGAATGTCTGTATTGCTTGGCAGGATTTTTCTCCCATCATCCCTCCATGAGGAGAAACTCGAAGGAACCAAAATCCACTAAATGAGTTTAAAATTAACCTGTCTTCCTTCCAAGGATCTGTAAAAAAGGAACTTCTTGCTTATTAAAGAAAATATTAAAAGAAGTGGAAATAAAACTGGCAAACATGAATAAGAAATATGTATGTTCAAAAATGTCTAAATTTGAAATAAATCGCTACTGGAAGGCACTCAAAAATTAACCTAAAAATAGTGCTTCACAGCTCAAAAGAGTTGCAGATGTTCATGTTAATGCATTACAGAAAATTAAGGAGCAAAATTCTGAAGCTCAATAGGTTTTGTTCCTGGATATTTAGAAACAGCTGAGTCACTGGAAGACACTGGTTATTATAGCAATTTCCAGGTACGGAAGAGTCCTTCAGAGTATCCATGTGTGTTCCATCACCACAGCAACTTGCCATGTCTTTATTTTCTGATATTAGAACAGTAATAATTGTGGGCCAGCTTCATCAATGACTTAACCTTGCAAACCACAGTGAAGTTACTTGCAGAGTAATTCAATGTTTAATTTACTAAAGTGATTCTTTCAACTCAAGTTGGTTCTCAGTCATACATTGAACTGTATATCATACTAGATATTAATTATTCTTGCTCAGATGTAAATACCTTCAACAGATTGTTTGAAGTAGTGCCTTACATAGTGTATGTTATAGCTCTAAAGGATGTAGAAGGGATGTCATCATTCTCCCCATTCTGTGTCCAGCACTTACCATGAGTACCAAAGATAAGGAGGAAGGACTACTGAACTGACATAATTGCACCATTCATACTGGCTGCCAGCTTGGAGAGCTGTCGTACAGTGTCAATGGTTGAATGTTCTCACGATGCTTGGTACCAGCATCACATGACTTCTCTTTATCCTATCCTTCCGCTACCTGGATAAATAAGGTATTACAATGGAGCTCAGGGCAGTAAGAAATTCTTTTTTCTCAGTTTGGTCTTTGAGTGAATACTGAGTAAAGCACATAGGCACTTACTTTGCTAGCTCCCCATCTGTGAAACTGAGAAAATATTCTTTCTAAAGTGACTTTTAAATATGCTACAAAGATATAAACCCAACAATATTCAGGGTTTTTTTTAACAATTCTGATTTTAAAATGTTTTAAAACACCAGTGTGATTGATCCCTTAGGAATTTCCCGGATTAATTTAAGGAGCTTAAAAAACAGTAGTAGGATGCATTTGTTAACTTCTCTGCCCTGACGATGACACTACCAGAACAAAAGTATTTTTATTTTTACTTACCAAATGAAAGGATTTAGTTAATAAGACTGGAGCAGAGACAATCAGGAATCAAATTTTGCCTGTTAGGATCCCCTCTGGGAAGTGTTGTTTCCTTCCTATCTTAGGTGATTTTCCTTATCCATCCCTATTGACCTTTCGGCCACAAAAGTGAAGGCTCTGCCTCCAGCCACTATCCTTTTATTAAATTGTGGAACTTTCTATGCTGCTGCTCTTGCCTGCTATTCTCTACCAAAGATAAAAGGGTCAATAAATCCTCAAATGCTAACAAAAATTAAACATCAGCTAGTAAAAATTTCCCTCTCACCTTCTGTAGAATTTATTTTTTATCCATGAGTTTTCACAATATTTTATCTTACTTTGTTATTATTAGAAGTCTGCAGTCCTTGTATATAACTTTGCGGATGACATCTACCTTTTCCTGGACACAGTCAACTGAATAATGGATACTAGGATCAAAATTCAACCTCATAATTAAATCTCGAGTACTTGGACCATTTAGACAGTAACAAAGAGAACTGTAATTTAGTGCCGAGTAACATACTTATATTTGTGATGCCGCACAAACAGGATAAGACCACAATTCTAGACAAACACCATTAAACTTGATTTGTGTAAACAGAAAAAGGAAGAGAAATCAGTACAGGAAGCTCTCTTCCATACCAAAGTTCAGTTACTTCAGATGTTCTCCAATTTGCCATCAACAGTATTGATCAAAAAGACGTGGAGTTATTTATTTATTTAATATTTAGGTGAATTGACTGATATTTTATTAAGGATACTTTATGAAAAGATGTCCAGCCATGACTTTGCAGTTTGAGTGAAAGTTATAATTCATGATATGACTAGAGCAGATTTTCACTTGTATTAGATATTTTATAGTTCTGTGGACTTCTGCTAAAAATATTGCCAAAGAATTTAGTGGGTTTTTCTTAGTGTGGTCAGCACGTTCAGCTAGAGTTTCAGGAGCTGGATAAAGTTTTTTGTTTTTCTGCCTGTGACATGGATCTCGGTAGGTATATGATTTGTCTAAAATAATAACCTATGGAAAAGCATCAATAGAAATAATTGTGATTACATGTAAAACCATTTCAATTTATGTATGAGTAACAGAAAACTAATCACTCCTAAATTAAAATAAGTACAATATTTTATCCTAGACATTAGAATTAAATAAACTTTAATTTTAGACTTAGTAAACCTAGGTATCTGATCTGTTTTTCTATGTTCCAGTAGCTATTGGAAAACTAAATGCCTCTCTACCCTTATTTAACATAGAAACAGAGGATAAACATGGCCCTACTTGGTTGCCTCTGGCAGAAAGGATTGTTGTCTAGGTTAGTCTAAGATTTCATAAATAATGAAGTTATTTATTATAATAAAGCTATAATGAGCCATTGCTTGTTCAATTCTATGATTTATGAAAACTTTGGAAAACTCAATGTGATTTTAATTTTGAAGTTACCAAAAAGCCATAAAGCCATTAGTTTTATTTCCAAATGTACCTGAATCATTATAGAAAAATGAATGAAAGATACACTTACAAGATGTCTAATAATTCTGATAATGTCCTATGATCGTTGGTGAAAAAATCATTAGAGTATTTGAAATTTTAAATATATTTCAGGAAGATGGGAAGTAAAAAACAACAGTAATAGATTTTTCATTTCAGAACATTAAAGTGTCAACACTTCAAAATATCTCTTTCTCTTTCCTATAACCTAATGTATTAATTTAATATTTAATTGTTTTTTTCAATAAATGTTTTCGCTCCATGCAGAAGGCTGGATCTGATGCTCTATGTCAATTTACTGAATGGATCTATTTGTGAAATAGTGAAGTCTGGAGCACAGTGATGAGTAACAAAATCTAATCCATGGTGTCTTTGTTCTTCAAAGTTCACTAATGTTTATTGCCTTCCCTTTTACTTTTCAGCATAAGGTCCACTAATTTCACAGGAACCTTTCCTATATCAAATAGTGTGCTGATATTTAGATATGCTTTACTTAGATCTTCCCTCATAAACACTCCCTTGGACCCAATTAATACTTCTTTCCTCCTGAATATGCTTTGAGAAGTCTTTTTTATTCACCCTACCACCTGATTGACTAACAGTGCCATGTGCTGCCCTAATCTTTTCCTTCTAAACTTGCTATTTATTTTGCTTTTCTTTCTGGTTCTTCTCCTACAGCATTTCAACAATTTCTTCCTACTGTGGTGCTCTTAAAACATTTTCAATCCTGAATTGCAGTTACTTAAAAGCAATTACATTTGCAACATTTCTTTAGGAACTGAATATGCACTGCATTTCTATTACAGTATTTCAAGGTTTCAAATATTTTGAAGGTATTACAGTTAGATGAAAATGCTGTTAGTACAGATACACCTATAGTAGTTTCATAGATAACTTTCCAGAAGTCTATTTTTCTTTATTTTTATATAAACAAATATATTTCCTCATAGTCACATCCTAAGGAAAAGACAGAAAATGTGTACTATGATGAAATGTTTCTACTTACCTGTGCTAAAACTAGTAAATGTGTTCTGGCTATAATGAAATGTCCAGTTTGGAAATTAGAATAGATGGATACACAGGGAGTTTAGGTGTGTTTTTACTTTTTCCTGTAGTATGATCTGTATTTATATGAATGGAGAAGGAAGAGCATTTAGCTGGTATTTTCTCCTAGGAAGTGTTTCTTAGAAAATACATGTTACTGCATGTAGTCTGGTCTATTAAAAAAAAAAAAAAAATAAAAACTGCTTTCGCAAGGGATTGTTTATGAGTCCCAGGAATGAATCCTAACTTTTTTAATAATATATTACAGAGCAATGTCAACGGAAGAACTAAATCCCTACCCCCTTAAAAAAGATGACCAGTGATCTTTTTTTACTTTCATGCCTATCTTTGTGAAGGTCTCAAAGGATTTTTCGTTGCTGTAGTTCTTTTTGCAAATGCTAGAACAGCAAAGTCCTTATTTTCATTGTTTTATGAAAAGTATGCAAAATAAAATAAAACCTACCAACTTAAAAGATGAGAACAATGAGTCATCATCTCTCTACATTTTTTAAGGAAGAATATGTACCAGACAAAACTTAATTACTATCTTGAAAAGCCTCAGCTAAAGTGAGAAGCTATATGACAGAGAGAGAATGGAGTTAAATGTTTAACTGTTACATAAGGTTTTTCTTAACACTGTTCCCACTGGATTGTTCAGCTTTGAGATGCAACAGAAGACTAGAGACCAGCAATAGTTGCAGGCATTTAGGGGAAGATAATCTATGTATAAACAGTTATATTTGTTGGGATTTGTTTGGTTTGGTTTGGGGTTTTTGTGATTGTTGTTTGTTTTGATGTACACTGATTTATTTAATTAAAAGGACTTAGCTACGTGCAGGGAAATTACCTTGAGTTCTGGAAAATTATGCAGTGTCTCCATTCACTATCATTCCTCTTACAAGGGCCAGTCATATATTGTACACATTGCCACAAAAAGGGCCAAAATGCAGCTAACAATATTTCTCTGACCTCGCTGTAGAACTTTAACGAAAAGGGCTGAGTCTTCTAAATTATGGACTTCAGGACTTGAAGGTTTCCTATCTAAGTTTGCCGATGACACAAAATTGGAAGGAGCTGTTGACACTCTCGATGACAGAGAGGCCCTGCAGAGAGATCTAGGCAAATTAGAGAGCTGGGCAATCACCGACGGTATGAAGTTTAACAAGGGCAAGTGCCAGATTTTGCATCTGGGACATGGCAACCCTCGGATGTACGTACAGATTGGGGAACAAGAGGCTGGAGAGCAGCCCCACGGAGAGGGATCTGGGGGTTCTGGTCAACGGCAAGTTGAACATGAGCCAACAGCGTGCCCTGGCAGCCAAGTGGGCCAACCGTGTCCTGGGGTACATCAAGCACTGTATTGCTAGCTGGTCGAGGGAGGTGATTGTCCCGCTCTACTCTGCACTGGTGCAGCCTCATCTTGAGTGCTGTGTGCAGTTTGGGGCGTCACAGTACAAAAAGGATACAAAGCTACTGAGAGTGTCCAGAGGAGAGCCACAAAGATGGTGAAGGGTTTAGAGGGGAAGCTGTATGAGGAGCAGCTGAAGTCACTTGGTCTGTTCAGGCTGGAGAAGAGGAGACTGAGGGGAGACCTCATCGCGGTCTACAGATTCCTCACAAGGGGAAGAGGAGGGGCAGGCGCTGATCTCTTTTCCCTGGTGACCAATGATAGAACTCGAGGGAACGGCAGGAAGATATGCCAGGAAACGTTTAGGTTGGATATTAGGAAAAGGTTCTTCACCCAGAGAGTGGTGGAGCACTGGAACAGGCTCCCCAGGGAGGCAGTCACGGCGCCAAGCCTGACAATATTCAAGAAACATTTGGCCAATGCCCTCAGGCATGTGGTGTGACTTTTGGGGTTGTCCTATGCAGGGACAGGAGTTGGACTCAATGATCCTTCTGGGTCCCTTCCAACTCAGGACATTCTATGATTCTGTGACTCTATGATTAAAATTTAAGATTACTCTGTGTGTCTTTCTCTGCTGAAAACCTTACTTAGGACTAGGTAGGATTGTATGAGCAGATGGAGAAAACATTTTAGAACAGTATAGTATAGAACAATTTGACCAAGATAAAGTAAAGTTCATAATTCTTTTTATTTTTTTCACATTTGAGAATTCAAAATATTCATCCTCCACAGGTCAGTAGAAAAGATTTACTGAGGAAAACTTGTAGCCTGAAAAACTGCAATTTGTGAGTATATGGATTTTACTAAGAAGCCTTATAGTGGATCTGGTTTTGGATACCAGGCTATTGCATATATACACACATAGTATTCCACAGAAGTGAAAATGTAAGAATTAAAAAAAAATAAAAATAGAATTCTCAGATTGTAATCTCGATACTTCCTGAAAGACAATGTGAAATACCATATAGATTTGACTTATTTTAAATATATAGCTAAAAATTACGTTGATGGTAATTAAAGGACAAGCCACTAAAGTATTAACCTCTCATCTCAAGAAATAAATTATTTTAATAAAACATCTATAGTTATGCTGATTCCAAGAATTGTTACAGAAGGCAAATGGAAGGGAGATATAACATGGAGATGAATGGAACAAAAATATACGTGTACCTTCAAGATACAGATTCACTCTCATTTATTGACATTTACAAATTACTTGAAATACTGCCTCAAAAATCCTCTAGATTCTCAACTTGTACAAGCTGGCATTACTTCATAGACCTTTTAATTTTAAAGAACTTTTGGACTCAAAACTAACTTCCCTTCATCGTAATATTTAATATTTGAAGAGGTCAGTGTTTATGAAAACAGGTCATTTAACAACAATTTTCATGTTCAAGATTATGGAAACCTGGTCAGATCAACCTATGAATGTTATTTTTTAGTTTCATGGTTTATAATTTAAAATGTTACTTTATAACTGACGTAGTTAAACGTTTGTCTTATCTGACTCAAATCGAAACCTGAACCCTAACTTCACCTGGATCTAGGTTTAAACTCCACTATGCTTAAGTAATTTTACATCCTTGCAATAATATACTGCAAACATATACTACTAAAAAGTCTGAATTTTTTTATTGTATTGAGACAAATAACAGAATGCCAGAAGGCTTCATATATATATTCTTTGCCATAAAAAGAAGTATTTATTAACTTATCACTATTTATTATATTAAAACAGTGAAATTAACTATTAATTATTGTTATTAGATATTCACAAATGTAACTATAATGACTACATTCAAATGTTCCTATTGTTATTTTTTAATTATATTGAGACTTCAAGAAGTACCTAAAACCATTAACAGTTATCAATAATTTCTTGGTAAAAAAGCTCTGGTAGTGCAGGGAATTACAAACCTACTCAGGCAGCTTACAAAATGATGGGTCTACACAAACCAAGGAGTTTAAAGAATGACTTGTCCAAGCCCTGGAAAGAAAAGATAGGGTTACATGCTTTAGGTTCATACTTGTAGAGGGAATTGAATGATTTATATTTAGAGCAATGAAGAATGTGTGTTAGTTCATTTTTTTCAGCTTAAAAGAGGTCTCCATCTCCTTTACAGTGACACTTAGGAAGTTTTAATAAACTAGTAATTACTTTGTTAATCATAATTGCTTAATTGTAACTATAAAATATATTTTTCCATTTTTCAAAGAACATCAGGAAGAGATCTGTTACAAGTATACATTGACTTGAGACTTCATTCTGTGTGAAAAGGTTGCTTTAACTTTTAATGTCCTTTCAATGACGTTTATGAATAGGAATAGAAGTAAATCGAAGAAACGTGGTAGAGATACAGCTTATATAATAAAAAGCAGTATTTTTGCAGGAGTAGAGAATCAAAGTGATATTAATTAGCATAGAATCTTTTTTGTAATGAGTCTGTAAAAAGACTTGCATTTCAACATTTATTTTCTTTGTGTAACAGCAGCTGTTATTAGATTTAAACATGTAAAGAAATTCAGTAACTCAACAATTTGTGGTCAAATGCTTTTGTGTTACCTAGGTTTCTTTTTAAAGATTTTAAAAATCAGTCTTTTCAGCTTTCTTCATACTGTCACTGATGCTTCTTTTCAAATGTCATGTCACTTACCGTCATCTGTATGCATGAACACATGCTAAAAATGACAAGTGTTCTTGGCAATTTAAAAAGACATATATTTTCTTTTTCAAATATGCATGTTAAACAAGCTGAAGTAAACATTTTGACATCTAAAATGATTTTAAAAATTCCTTATTTTGATAAAACTTCAGGTAGCTGTTTTTGAATCTGCAATATAAAGCGGAAGGTAGCAGTAAGTCTAATACCGGACATTTAGTGGCATATGTATAGGAATGAAGAAACATACAGGCCCTTTCATTTCATGATCTTGGGCCCTGACTCTGCAAGCACGTGTTTCCTTTCATATGTATGAGTTGACTTGCTAAATCCAACGAGACTGATCAAATGCTTAAAATTAAACATTGGCAGAACTGCTTTCAGACTCATGGTCTTAGATTATAAACTTTGAAATTACAAACTGTCATGAAATGTGAAACGCAGGTCATATGCACCCAGCGGATTATGTTGGTAGAGCCAGTGCAGCTCTTCTTCCAACAGCTGTGCACAGACCTCCAGTCTTCAGAGACAATTCATACTACAATGTGAAGAAGAAGAATCATAGAATCATAGAATCATAGAATAGTTAAGGTTGGAAAAGACCCTTAAGATCATCGAGTCCAACCGTTAACCTAGCACTGCCAAATCCACCACTAAACCATGTCCTCAAGCACCATGTCTACCTGTCTTTTAAATACCTCCAGGGATGGAGACTCAACCACTTCCCTGCGTAGCCTGTTCCAATGCTTGACTACCCTCTCGGTGAAGAAGTTTTTCCTAATATCCAATCTAAACTTCCCCTGGCGCAGCTTGAGGCCGTTTCCTCTCGTCCTATCACTTGTTACTAGGGAGAAGAGACCAACCCCTACCTCGCTACAACCTCCTTTCAGGTAGTTGTACAGAGCAATAAGGTCTCCCCACAGCCTCCTCTTCTCCAGACTAAACAACCCCAGCTCCCTCAGCCGCTCCTCATAAGACTTGTGCTCTAGACCCTTCACCAGCTTCGTTGCCCTTCTCTGGACGTGCTCCAGCACCTCAGTGTCGTTCTTGTAGTGAGGGGCCCAAAACTGAACACAGTACTCGAGGTGCGGCCTCACCAGTGCCCAGTACAGGGGGACGATCACTTCCCTGGTCCTGCTAGCCACACTATTCCTGGTACAAGCCAGGATGCCTTATGGTCTTCTTGGCCACCTGGGCACACTGCTGGCTCATGTTCAGGTGGCTGTCAACCAACACCCCCAGGTCCTTTTCTGCCAGACAGCTCTCCAGCCACTCCTCCCCAGCCTGTAGTGTTGCATGGGGTTGTTGTGACCCAAGTGCAGGACCCGGCACTGAGCCTTGTTGAATCTCATACAATTGGCCCTAGCCCAACGATCCAGCCTGTCCTGATCCCTCTGGAGGGCCTTCCTACCCTCCAGCAGATCAACACTTCCACCCAACTTGGTGTCATCTGCAAACTTACTGAGGGTGCACTCGATCCCCTCATCCAGATCATCAGTGAAGATGTTGAACAGGACCGGCCCCAACACTGAGCCCTGGGGAACACCACTTGTGACTGGCCGCCAACTGGATTGGACTCCATTCACCACTACTCTCTGGGCTCATCCAGCCAGCCAGTTTTTAACCCAGCGCAGAGTGCACCCATCCAAGCCGTGAGCAGCCAGCTTCTTCAGGAGAATGCTGTGGGAGACAGTGTCAAAGGCCTTACTAAAATCCACATAGACAACATCCACAGCCTTCCCCTCATCTGCTAAGTGGGTCACCTTGTCATAGAAGGAGACCAGGTTAGTGAAGCAAGACCTCCGTTTCATAAACCCATGCTGGCTGAGACTGATTCCCTGGTTGTCCTGCACGTGTTGCGTAATGGCACTTAAGATGATGATCACACAGCTCTCCATTTCTTAGGTACCCTCTCAAACATTACTTACATTTCCTAATGTTTCATTTTGGTTTTTATTGTATCTTTTTTTGCCAAAGCATATTCACGTTGATCATGCATCTAAATTCCATCTGCTTGACTGTTAATTTATGACAATGTGTTAAAAATATTGATCCTTTAGTTGTATGTAGATTAAGTGTAAATATGTAAGATTAAATGTAAACAATGAACAAAACCTCTTCGTTTCAATCTTATTTCTTCAATGCCACAAAGAAATAAATACTTATTATTGCTAGCATAAATGTTTGACAAATCTCGGTGGTGCTATTCTTGCAGGATCATCAAACATAATACACAAACATAAGATAAATATTGCAGCTATTAACTGATTTTTTGTATGGACCAAGAACAGACTGAGCATCTCATAGTGCTCCTGATAATCTTCCTATCTATGGATATTTTGAGTTGAACAATTATATGTACTTCAATTGTAAAGTATGCATTTCTAATTACAGACCCATTATTAAAATTACTGTATTTTTAAAATTAAGAAAGAAATTCTTTTCATATGTAAATATGTATAGATAATTATTAGGTATTTCACTTATGATCTTACTCTCTGAAATGAGTAACAAAAAATGGAATTTGAAAAATGATTAAACCTAAAATCTTCATTTTACAATTTGAGGCAAAAATAGAAATGTATTGTCCTTTCTATGATTCATTTCTATGAGTATTTAACAGAGTAAAAGAAAAAATTTACAAAAGATACCACAAAAAATTACAAGAGATTAGCTATCTTGTAAACTAGATTAAAATACCTGAGTCTTAACATTTTAGTTCTGTATTTATATTAATTAGAATTCCTTTAAAGACATTCTAGGTTATATTTGCACTTTTTTATTATTGATACAAACAAAGCAGGCTGAGCAGTCCTTTACTTTGTGTTGGTACAACCAAGAATAATAAACCTTGACACTAGCACTATAAATTTATTCTGGTATGGGTTTGTAAATAACTAAAAAAAAGCCGTTTTTAAAATACTTGCATCTTTCAGAAGAAAAGCCTGCAGTTCTCCAAATCATGAAAGATCTCTTTCGTTCTTCTATCACTGCCTGTCACTTTCTAAATGAAAATGTAGTAGTACACAATATAAAAAAGCAAAACGATCAAAGCTTAGCAGCTAGTACCACAAATGCCACCTAACAAGACTATTAATATTTTTAAAGTTTATCTTAGGCAGAAAATTCTTGTCATCTCTGCTAGTCTTTCTCTCACAATATTTAACTACTGCAAGTAACTGCAAACCTAGCTTGTGAGCTGTGGGCTGCAAAATCATATACTATTTTAAATATGGTATGCAGGATGTTAGGTGCTCTTCTTCTTAGAGGACAAAGACATAGATACTTTCTGTTCACCAAAATATCTTTCCTCTCTACCTGTGTTTATATCTGCACTAAGATTTGACACGTTATTTTTCATCTGGGCATGTACCTGCCTTACACTTGGGTGGCGGGTTTGTGGTAGCACTGCAAGATCCTAACAAGAAGGAAATACACAGCTTAGACATGCTAGCCATTCTGGGGTCATGTTAGGTGATCTTGTCTCTGCGAGACCCTTATTAGAAAAACTTGGAAACCAGGACTATGTCATTCAACTGATACTTGCCCTCTAATGCCCTCTCTTGCCCTCTAATGCCCTCTAATGGAAAAGGCTTTCCATGATCTTCTATGACTGTAGCCATAGACAGAGCCCTTCTAGGCTGTGTTTTATCAAGTTGGGTGCAATACTTCACCTCTTACCATGGGTAATCTACCATTCTGCGGCCACATTCCTGGGCACATGAGAGAAAACTATGTATTTTTACCAATACGTTACATTAATGCATGCATAGCATTGTTCAGGAAGAGGCAAGCAGAGGCAGGTCAGATAACACTATAGTCAGGCAACTGCTGAAGTCTGCTTTAGCTAAGGATTGATGACACTACTTAATGCTTATGGAGCTGCAGAAACTCCCCTTCAGTGAAGCAAACATTAATTAAGTCCATTAGCTCCAACATGAGGCAATGCTTCTTTAGAATACATCATGTCCCTGTGATTAAGGTACCTGCCTGAGAGGTAAGATAAATGACCTCAAATTCACTTTCTTCCTGCTTCAGGCCAAAGATTTGAACTTTGATCCCCTAACTCACAGGTGAAGCTTTTACACACTAGGATCTCAGGTTTTCTGCAGCAGAGCTCTCTTTCACTGGAGCTATTCCAATTTTCATAAAATACTTTAATAGTCCTATGCAAGTGAAATGTCTCTATCCTTTGATAGTTTAGGATGTTTACTACAAGACCTAATCACTTTCTGGATAGCTCCATCTGGATGGCTCATCTACCAGACCCTACTTTGGACCAATTCTCTTCTGTCATCTATTATAGTTCCTGATCAAATTCACCAGCTGTCAGACCTGGAGGGTATATAAACACCCAGCAGATACCAAAGGACATCAAGATGTGAGACACATGTAATCCAGTCCCTGCTCCAATGAACAGTCCCAACACAGAACTGAAGGAAACCAGCCTTTTTCCTCTCCAGATGTGTGATGTTCAAGAAAATTTCCAGATGCAGGTTCAGATCCAGTCATTTGTGGAGGAAAATTACTACATTAACCTGAGTGAATGTGTCCTGATCCAATGTCAGGAGAGGTTTCGATACGATCCTAAGGACAAGATTAAGACGCAAACGAGGTCAAATGCTGTACAACCTTTTGACTTTATTTTGGCAAACGAAGGGGTGAGGACCGGGTAGGGAGATGGGGGGAAAAAAAAGAGAAAAAAAGAGAGAGAGGAAAAGAGAGAAAAATAGAAAGAGCGTGCTCAGGCGGGTGAGAAAAGAGCCACGTAGGGGAACTAGCTACCACCACTCCAAGTCCGGCGTTGTCCCGTCGATCAAAGGTCCAGTCGGTCCAGTCTCTGTGTCCGCAGGAGCAGCTTCCAAGGAGGTGCGCGGGGAAGGACGAGAAGAGAAAGAAAGAGAGACCTCAAAAGGCGCATGCAGTCCTTTTATAGGGCCATGCACATGCGCAGAACAGGTCTGCATACATGCAGTTTGCGCTTCTGCTTTTCGCGCCCTGGTCTCTGCGCAGGCGTGTGTGCAGGCCATGGCCCCGCCTTCCGCATCCTGGCCTCCGCTTTTCACACCCTGGTGTCTGCGCAGGCGTGCGTGCAGTCCATGGCCCCGCCTTTCGCGTCCCAGCCTCTGCCTTTCGCGCCTTGGTCTCTGCGCAGGCTTGCGTGCAAGTTCATGGTCCCACCTTTCGTGTCCTGGTCTCTGCATGGGCATCCATCCTGTGGTGGTTTTGTCGGGGGCTGGATGTCGAACCCAGAAGATGGCGGTAGAACGGCAATGTCGAGACAATTCTGGTTCCATAACAGTCCTCGACAGAATGTCCTTAATACTATCTTTTCAGAGAGGAGGAGAGGAGGAGAGCTCCATTTATCTCTTCATGGAAAGGTAAGCCTTAGTTATCATCTTCAGCTTTCTTTTTACACCTGACTTGAAATCTTTTATGTCTATTGGAATTTTATATGTAGATAAGAACTGAATTTTTTGTAGTTTCTTATTTCAGCAAGAAAAAACAAAAGCAAAACACCATTGAAACTGAATATTTTTGTTCATTGGTTTTTCAGACTGATGCCAGTACCAAAAGCCAACTGATAATTCATTTTTTGTGACTATATGCTGTCCCTAAATGCAGTGGAAGCTAAACCATTTACTGGGAGAATATTAAAACTCATAATTTCCGCTTCAGTGTTAAGTAAAAATTGTCTTTGGATCAATCTTAGTGCTTCACATATAATCCATTAGACAGAGATCATTTGCTTTCCTATGCTAAAGCTAAAATTAAATATAGTTTTCGTAAAAGTTGGGCATCATTCAGAACTTTTTGTAGTTAGATTGTATTGTGTATCTAACTGCCTAGAAATAATTTCATGATCAAACTTTCCCAAAAAATCTATCTGGAAAAATATAATCTTAATTCAGTTTATACATCTTATTCTCACATTGCTCTATGTTTCATATAGGTTCTTCCTTAATTGGTTTTAATCCAAGATACAAAAATACATTTTTAAGATCATTTCTGCTAACACTAAGAACAAGTTGATGAATCAAGTTTAATATCACTCTTATCCTGTGTTTGCCATCTGTTTTTATATTCTTTGTTTGCTTAATTAGTTTCTTGATGCAAGATCACTGTTCAGGCATCTAGAAAGTGGAAAATTCATATAATTGAATATATTAAAACAGAGACTGCTATGGAGCTTTTCAGGAACTCCTTTCTGTTGACATGGACACATACTGCTGTAGGACTCCAATTATTTTGAAATTATTGTTAACACGAAAAGGAAATTATTAAAATTCAAGATTAGTTTTCTTTGCTCCTACCTCATCAACTTTCTTCTGCATTTTAACTTAAAAATAAATGTGGTTAGCAGTCCTTTAACAAAATGGGTAACTTATTAATCAAAACCTGTATAAGAGCTCTTGCTCATGCTTTCCACCAGTAGTCAATCTGCACTGCAGAAAACTTTGCTAGAAATGTTTTGGAAACTTTTTGTATTGCTAGAAATGCAATTATGATCGACGATGCTTTGCAACTTCACTATTGTAAACCTAGAATAGTATTTTACTTAATGCCATGAGTGTGAATAAATGTGTTGCTACATTAAATAAGGAGAAGCTTCAGGAAATAAATGCATCTGCAGCACAGCTGCTTCAAAGAATGCTATTTACTACTGTTCTTTCATAGTTATATCATATCCCTGCTAAAGCAGCTTGTTTTTTCCACATAGGAAGCAGAAGGTGATAAGCCTAGGTTTCAACCACTTTTTGCTTGTCTCTCTTTTCTACCTATCACCTAGTCAGCAAGGAAGGAATATTAAGTATATGTTCTTTCCATCACCACGTGCAGCTAACTGTGGAGTCAGAAAGTTTTAACACAGCCAAGCAAAAAAAACCTGTGCCTAACTTTCCATTGGAAGAGCATCAGTGAAAGTTAGGATCAAATCCACAAGTTGTGCCAGTTTTCCCAGGCTTTATTTATGATACTTTTATCTTTAATAGTTTAAATAAAAGTATTTAATGCAATGACAAATCAGACAACATTTGGGAGCATATGGGCTTCCAACAGTATGTTAAAGAAATGCAACTAAACATCACTAACCATATCAGGGCAGATATATATGCAAAGTCTGTGGACAACACAAGGAGTCTGACGTGAAATGGGACAACTAGATGATAAATATGAGAGTTCAGAGATATGCTCATATGGACCCATAGTTTGGAGAAAAGGGGATATGACAAGGTTATGAGAGTGTGAATTCTTGTAAACTGGAAATATTTCACATAAACTGTATGTGCCCCAATATTTGTTACAGCAGTTTGTCGCAGAAGATATTATTTTTTTCAGTCATTCTAGTATTCTCAGACAACTCTTCATAATGAACACTGTGGTTGGTTGTTGCTGTCCTGGTTTCAGCTGGGATAGAGTTAATTTTCTTCCTAGTAGCTGGTATAGTGCTGTGTTTTGGATTTAGGATGAGAATAATGTTGATAATACACTGATGTTTTAATTGTTGCTAAGTAGTGCTTACACTAGTCAAGGACTTTTCAGCTTCCCATGCTCTGCCAGGTGCACAAGAAGCTGGGAGGGGGCACAGCCAGGATGGCTGACCCAGACTGGCCAAAGGGCTATTCCATACCATGTGACATCATGCTCAGTATATAAACTGGGGGGAGTTGGCCAGGGGGTAGCGATTGCTGCTTGGGGATGTGCTGGGCATCAGTCAGCAGGTGGTGAGCAATTGCATTGTTTATCACTTGTTCTGTATATTCTTTTATCATTATTATTATTTCCTCTTCCTCTGCTGTCCTATTAAACTGTCTTCATCTCAACCCACAGGTTTTACTTTTTCTTTCTCCCCCACTGCAGGGGAGAGGGTGAGTGAGCAGCTGTATGGTGCTTAGTTGCCAACTGGGGTTAAACCATAACAGTTGTGAATTTCATATAAGGGGAAAAATGGCTTGAGATCACATGTGGAATTGTTCCTCAAACAGCTACAATTAGAAAGAATTGAATAAGTAATTTATACTAGTAGGCTCGGGAACTAATCAGATGCCTTTTTCATATGCAAAAAATACTTTATCTTTTATCTTTATCTTTATCTTTATGCTTTTGTTTTGTCCTTACAAGTGGTATTGACAAAGGCTGTTGATATGCAACAAGGACATTATAATATTAACTTTCTTTTTACTGCCAAAGTCATAAAAGCAGTAAGATAGACTTATAAAAATCACTTTGCACTCCAGTTTAAATAGGCTGCTGTGATATTGCTTACTCCATTTTCTAGACCTTTTGCCAAGAACAAAGCTTTCCAAATTAATATAGATGTGGAGCACAGTATTTCAAAAGATAGCAAACAAAAATAAAATCAATACTTTTTAAAAAAAAAAAATTGAAACACTAATTTATTATTTAAATTCCATATTCCAAAAAAGATGAACACACTATTTGGTATATGAAAATGTTATCAGGCAAACCAATAGGAAATGTGATGAGGGAGTGTAGCCAGTCACTAGAAAGAATGGAGGTTCGTTGCATAGTATTCATGTTGAGTTTGGGCAGCCAAGTTCCAGCTGGATTTCAGAAGTTACTTCATTCCCTGCTTTGTGCTACAATCATTTGATCTGAAGTGTCCAACAGTAGCAAGGCTTTTCCCTGTTCAGCCAAAAAGCTGTCTTAGCTTGACACCCACCAGGATTCAGAAGCAAATCATATTAGCACAGACATCTTAGAGGAGAACTTTTTTTTTTACATTTTCCTGTGTACACTGGAAAGACATCTAACATGCACAGACATGACTGGGACAGAAAGCAAAAGTGTTCACAACTTTCTCATTTTATAATATGAATGTATGGGAAGAAGTTGCTCATTACTTTCAGTAGTTAGAGAACTCACTTAAGAAATGAGAGACCAGATCTTCCAGTTCCTGACAGTCATGAATCCTTTCTGAACTCCTACTGATGATTCTGACCCAACATATAGAGAAGAGGGAAACAAATGTCCATGGCATGTGAAGACCTCAACTAATAACCCTATATTGTGATTAAGGCAACTTTGTCTATTGTAGTTTATTCATTTCACAATCAGTATTTTGTATAATCACTTTAGTGATTAATTAAAAGAACACTAACAAGGTTGCAAGAGGAGATCACAAGCTTCTGCTGTCCTAGCTGATGCTTACCTACAAGGAACTCCTGTTCCTTTGTAGTGGTCTTCCTTTTGTCTCATGGGCTTCTGCAGTCTTGGCTCCAGAGGCTTGTTCTTGTAACAGGAATGAAGGCATTACTATCCCAGACTCTTCCTAGCACTACCTCCATGCACTCCCCCAGACAGTGGACTCTCACAGAGTTGGAAAATGGGCAAAATTTTCAGTGCTAATATTGCATTCATATCCTTGTGTTCACTTACTGATAGCGCCTACCATGAGCACATCCAAATTAAGTGCTGATAGCACAATATCTACTCTGCTATACTGAATCTTCTAATCTTATTTCCTTGATTGCCACAAAATATATTCCTAGGTGGGGCAATTCTGGTGATAAGTAATGAGAAACCTGAGGAGTGTTAACAACTGTTAAAATATCTTATTATGGTGGAAAAGCTTTGCGGAAGATAGGGTATTTGAGTTTTGACTTTTGATTAGTCTCATTTCCTCAAAAACTCATTCTGCAGTTGAACTTCTTAACCAAGTTGATTTTTACTCAAGAGTCATTAATAAGTCTAGACCACTGCAACAAGTTGCTAAAAAAATAAACTGCCTGGACTTTATGAAAACCTGCTTTGTATTTGTCTGATCAAAAATTCTGCTTCTTTCATTAAAAACATTTTATCTTTTGAATGATGATGTTCTTTCAATAATAGAAAGAACTAAGATGGTTCTCTCATCCTCCCAAAGAGTTCCAGGATTTTTTTTAAGTCTACACTAATTGTATATGGCAGTCTGTTACAAGGAGATAAAAATGCAAGCAAAAGAAAAACAAGTGAGTTTTTAATTTGACTTGAGAGATTGAAAAAGTGGTGACATCCCTGTCAGATTTGTGAAGGGAATTCTTTACTGAAAGTGGTAACTAGATGAAATAATAGCCATCCAGTATCACCTGTTTAGACAACAGTAAGGAAAAAAAAAAGGATTAGCAAGAGATGATTCATCATGAATAATTTAACTGGCACATGAGAGGAAACATACAGATTCACAGTCCAGTCTTATATAGCTTTATCATTCAAAATTTTTACTGATATTAAAGGAAAAGCTGCCTGAGTAAGTATTGCAGAGATGCGATCTTTGGATTTTTTCTCCCTTCCAAAGACTTCCGCTTCTTTTAGACCACTTAAGATTACTCTTTCTGGTCTCCATATTTTTGTTGTCCTTTAGACTCAGATTACCATTTTCTTTTTTTCAGGGTTCAATTGAGACTGAAACAAGGAATTCACTACTATTTCTTCAGTAGTTCTGTGAATATTGTTGACAAAAATATTCATTCAGCCATCATTTAGTGACAGAATACAGTTTTTCTATTTAATTCCTTGAAAAGTGCCTTGGAACACTAGAGTGATTATCTCACCTAAGCATACTGGGGATGGGGCACTCAGTTGATCCTCAATTCACCTTACTTCGCCATTGCATTATGTTGGCAGAGAAACAGAAAAGAGCAACAGTAAGAACCATTATCTAGCTCTGTCTTTTAAAATGTATCCTAAGAAGCTGGTGCAGCTTGTGGATTAACTTCCTGCAATAGTTCCTCTAAGGAAATAAAGACTTAGGGAATTATAGAAGCTAAAATCATGCCTGAAAAGTAAAGTAAATAAAACCAAAGTTTGGCTAACTCTTTCCACCCTAATTAATTTGAGTTTCTGCAACCTTAAAACTATCAGTGTGAGAGAATAACTTGATACTTAAGAGGTAAACTGGGGGCAGATGGTGGCAGTAGATTATAAAATGAAATGGAACATATTTGATTTAAAAATAAGCATATATTAAAGTCATCTGGACATTTGCAGTCCTGAATGCAGAATGTACATTGCAAAATGTAGACATAAATAAAGTAAAATATTGTCCAAAGGAGTTTTAATTTTAATGTAGGCAGTACCACTGGGTCACAGGCAAGCTAGTTTGCAATGTATAGTGAGAATTTTTAAGGAGAAAAGGTAGTTGTGCGAGTATATTGTAATACCAACCTTACACTTCAGTACGTAATTTAGTGACGGTCTGCCAGTGTGGTTTGTTGTTGGGTTTTTTTTTTAAGAACATGCAACTCAGGCTGCTGTGTAATCTTCCATTTGTTATGGGATTTACTGTGGCACAAAATAATCAGGGAACTTTGATTCTAAGATAGTGTGAGGGAAATACTAAGAGGTTTTGTTGTTGGGGTTTTTTATTCCATTTACCAGTGAAAAATGCAGGTCAGAGCTCTTCTCCATGTGACCTCTGGTAGTGAGTAAAATACCTTTTGCTTTCACATAGGTTCAATGAAGGGGAGGAGGACATGCTCTCTGTGCTGTTTGCAATACTTCAGTATTAAATTAATGGCCTTCATTCTTACTCAGTGTTTGCAGCACCAACTTTGAAGGCCTTAGCAAGAAATGGGAAATAAAATGGTAAAAAAGGAGTACTTATGCTTAGCTGTGCAGAAGCTTGGGGAGAGAAAGCAGTATGAGAGATGAAAGAAGTATTAACCATCTTTTACAGGCAAATTCATTTCTGCTCCCTCTTTTACTATAAAGGCCCAATTCATGCATATTCTGCTTATGTTTATGGAGATGTAGAACTTATTATTGGCTGTCTGGTTAAATTGTGTTTATCCCTACAAGCTTCCACTCACAGCTCCACAGTCTCACTTGTGTTAATTCTTCTGGGGTTTTTGTTGAGTTCTTTTTTCAGTACAAGAGGTGGGGTTTTTTTGTTTCTGTTTTTTTTTGGATGGGGGTTTTTTTTGGTGCATCAGTCATTTGGTTAACAAGAGGATAAGGCAGTTTTTTTCTTCTCAGCCTACAGTTTGAAGCCTTCTCCTGGTATTACTGCAGACCGGGGGCGGGGGGGGGGGAAGAAAGGAAAAATGTGTATATAAAGTGGGTACCTTACTTACACACCTGTCACACTAAATGTATCTTTAAATCCATCTTTTCCTCCCTCGTGCTCCAGTGTATCCCCACCGCACCCAAACATAAACATGTCTCTTCAGGACCTCCTTTTGCTCTGGACTTGCATATGTCCAGTAATCTCCTTCCTGCTAATGCTTCTCCTCCTCTCCTTCAGGACAGCTCCTTGAGCAGCAGCAGTCAAGCTACAATGCCAACTCTTCCACTCTTTCCTTCTTCTTAATGCTACTCAGGACTTCCTTCTTCCTCTGTTTAAATTGACCATTTATCTATTCCCCTCACCCCCAAATCATCTTATATGTATCCCAAAGGTTAGGCCTTATTGTTTCCAATTTCATCTGTTCAGTCACACTAGCTCTTTTCACCTCATCTGTACTTCTGATTCTTTATTACTGACACCAGTGGCCAAAATGGAGCTTCATTGCTAGCAGGCAAGAACCACAGAGAAACAGCTCCCCCAAATGGTGCAATAAACCTGAAAAATACATGCTCTCACACTCAGACGTACTTACCTCTCTGCTAACATTAAGGCTAAAAATACGACCTCATTTTTAAAGGTCTAATATTTTGCATGTTTATGGAGTTACACATTAACAATTCATAATCATAATGAAATGCAAAGCTCATACTGCATGTTCTTTCAAAGTAAGGAAACTGCCACAGATGCTGAGTTTACTGCTTCTTCAGACTTGTTCATATGGAGCCGGGGGAGAGCACAAGAGACACAAGCAGTGTCTTTGATTAAAAACATGCAGGAACTCTTAAGATTCTGGGGCCAAAAGTCTTTCCCTGAGGAAAAAGACCTGCAATGCTGCTAATCTCAGTATCATATTGTGGTCAGGAGAGCAATTTTCAGCAAAGAGACCATACAGCACATATGCAATCCCAGAACATCTAATAATGTCCTATGGAAGCACTATGTAAGAGACAATAAAATGCTTTGGAGCTCCCTATGTCCCGCTTAGCTACCTCCTTAGTTTAATCAAAGAGTTACTAGATTGCTTCTTTCTTTAAAGGTTTAAAATTGATTAAATCTTAACAATGAAGTCAGCTCTGCCTCTTGCACAATTTGCTTCTTAGAGGGAACTTTTTAGTGCTGCATGAGAAAATTTTACATGAGAAAAACAAGTATGTGTGTGTTTTTACTTTATATTACAGTGATGTGATATGTTTTGCTATTTATGTGGCTCACATGTTAAAAAGATCAAGACTTTTTGTTTTAAAGGCTTAACAAAGCTCTTTTTCAAGGCTAAAGATAACATGTTTCATGACTACTTACTCCATTAATTCATGCTTTCCTAGATGAAAGTAAAGCTGTTAGGCCAATAAACGCAGAAAGTCTGTTTGGACAGCTATTCTGTTTCTTGCTTTGTTCTTTTGTTCATTGTCAGTAGAAGAAAATAGCTAATAGCCCTGAACTTTTCAACCTCTGAAGGATGAAACTATGTGGTTCATGTAACTCTTCAGCACCTGAGTCATTCTTCTTTTCTTTGCTACCAAGGGTAGTCATCACAACTCCTCCCCATCTCTTTCTCTGTCTTTGCTACATCTTTGTTAAACTGTCAAGGATGTTTGAAAGCAATATAGTTCTCCTTTTTTCTAACTTCAGAGTTTGCTAGTAGATTGATAACAGACTTCTTATTGATCTCCTCTGCACCAACACAATTCTTGCTTCATTGTAAATACAACACAAGTTAACACAGTATAGTGACAGATAGTTAACCAATATATACTTCTTTCATCCTTGAAATCAGGACTGGGGAACAGAAGTTATCTTTTTAAGTCAAACTTTTTAAGCAGAAGGATAACATTTTCAAATGTTATCCTTCAAAAGGGAAGCGATTGTCCCCCTGTACTCGGCACCAGTGAGGCTCCACCTCGAGTACTGTGTTCATTTTGGGGCCCCTCACCACAAGAAAGACATCAAGGTGCTGGAGCGTGTCCAAAAAAGGGCAACAAAGCTGGTGAAGGGTCTGGAGAGCAAGTCTTATGAGTGGCTGAGGGAGCTGGCTGTTGTTTAGTCTGGAGAAGAGAAGGCTGAGGGGAGACCTTCTTGCTCTGTACAACTACCTGAAAGGAGGTTGTAGCGAGGTGGGTATCAGTCTCATCTCCCAAGTAACAAGAGTAACAGCCTCAGGCTGAGTCAGGGGAGGTTTAGGTTGGATATTAGGAAAAACTTCTTCACCGAGAGGGCAGTCAAGCATTGGAACAGGCTACGCAGGGAAGTGGTTGAGTCTCCATCCCTGGAGGTATTTAAAAGACGGGTAGATGTGGTGCTTAGGGACATGGTTTAGTGGTGGACTTGGCAGTGATAGGTTAATAGTTGGACTTGGTGATCTTAAGGGTCTTTTCCAACCTAAATGGTTATATGATTCTATGATACCTGCAATTTCTATTCACCTCAGTGCTTTATGCTGTTCTAGGGGCCTGATCTAAAGTAACAGATTTTCATGGGTTTGAGGTAAGGTACAAGGTAAGGTTGTCTGAATGGGTGCTCAACTTTGGATACAGAAGTGAGACAGAGAACTGGCATAAGATGACATTGCCATGCCTTACTTTTAAGCACTCAAGTCTGAGAGAATAATTCAAAGGTGAGGTAGATCCACAAGTTCTTTGTAGGATATGTCAGATAAATTAGACACCTGAGAATAAAATTCAAAACATCTATTAGCTAAGCCAGCCAACAGCCATCTCCAAAGAAAGGGCATCTGGAAGGCATTGTTGGACTTGAGCTGCGCTCCTCCAGTTTTCTGTGTTTTTGTCTCTCCAGCTCTCTGACAACCCCTCCTGGTTTTGTCCCTCTCTGAGGTCCCATTAATTTTCCACTGTCCACACAAGGGTATAATTTCAACAGGAGTATAAAGAGCATCTTGCCCTCCTCCCTAGATGTCTCTACGCCAATGACTTAGTAGTTAGGGCACTTTTCTGGGAATCATTCATCATCAGTCATGAGCTTTCTCAAATTTAGAAGCCTTAGAAGGCTTTTACTTCCTAAATTTTCCAAACATTAGATTATTATAGAAAAGATAGTATCTCTTTCTAATACATATTTCTTGTTTATATTGACCAGCAAAATTTACTCGACTGTCAGATCAAAACTGTATTACTGTATCTGTTGAAGGATCACTAACAGGTTGAGCTGACATCAGATTCCAATTGTTAGATGTAAAATCATTTTTAGAGGGATTAATTTCAGACTTACTCCATTTGCAAAGTGATGTGGTTCCTGTCTAGCCTTGATCAAGTGACAGTATGGTTCACATGCACTATTCTCTTGTATAAAAGTTTGCATAAAGCAAACTTTATGGTTGGACTCGATGATCTTAAAGGTGTTATCCAACCTAAATGATTCTATGATTCTATGGTTTTCAACATACAAGCTTGTATGGATCATAATTTTGACATTTTTGAACCCTACTCTATCATTAGCAAGGACTATTTTTTTCAAAAAGATTTTTTCCTAATAGATAATAAAGAAGTTCAAACAACGGTTGGCACATTTTGTTTACTGTCTGGGCAGAGGAAGGCTCTATCTGTCTAAGCCAATGGACACCAGCCATTTTTAAATTACTCACTGACAGTCAATAAAATTTCAGTAGCTGTATTGCGAACAACTATCCTGATCACCTCATTAATTCATTAAACTCTTGGGAGAAAGGAGTAGTAGGTTTTAATTTAAATGTTGTATTGGGTTTGCATGGCAATGTTTGGTAGTGGGGGGGCTACAGGGGAGGCTTCTGTGAGAAGCTGCCAGAAGCTTCCCCTACGTCTGATAGAGCCAGTGCCAACCGGCTCCAAGACAGACCTGCCGCTGGCCAAGCCTGAGCGAATCAGCGATGGTGGTAGTGCCCCTGTGATAACATATTTAAGAAGGGGGAAAAAAAACCCCTGCAATTGCAGCTGGAGAGAGCGGAGTGAGAATATGTGAGAGAAACAACTCTGCAGACACCAAGGTCAGGGAAGAAGAAGGGGGCAGAGGTGCTCCAGGCGCCAGAGCAGAGATTCCCCTGCAGCCCATGGTGAAGACCATGGTGAGGCAGGCTGTGCCCCTGCAGCCCATGGAGGTTACTGCTGGAGCAGATATCCACCTGCAGCCCATGGAGGACCCCATGCTGGAGCAGGTGGATGCACCCGAAGGAGGCTGTGACCCCGTGGGAAGCCAGCACTGGAGCAGGCTCCTGGCAGGACCTGTGGACCCGTGGAGAGAGAGGAGCCCACGCTGGAGCAGGTTTGCTGGCAGGACTTGTGACCCCATGGGGGACCCACGCTAGAGCAGTCTGTTCCTGAAGGACTGCACCCCGTGGCAAGGACCCAGGCTGGAGCAGTTCATGAAGAACTGCAGCCTGTGGGAAGGACTCATGTTGGAGAAGTTTGTGGAGGACTGTCTCTCGTGGGAGGGACGCCACGCTGGAGCAGGAGAAGAGTGTCCTCCCTGAGGAGGAAGGAGCGGCAGAGACAACGTGTGATGAACTGACGGCAATCCTCATTCCCTGTCCCCCTGTGCTGCTGCAAGGGAGGAGGTAAAGAAATCAGGAGTAAAGTTAAGCCCGGGAAGAAGGGAGGGGTAGGGGGAGTGCGGTTTAAGATTTAGAGGGTTTTTTCTCATTACCTTACTCTGATTTGTTTGGTAATAAATTAAATTCATTTTCCCGAAGTAGAGTCTGTTCTGCCCATGACAAGCTTTAAACTAAGGGAGGGTAGATTTAGACTGAACACAAGGAAAAAATTTTTCACGATGAGGGTGGTGAAGCACTGGAATGGGTTGCCTATACAGGTGGTACATGCCCCATCCTTGGAAACACTCAAGGCTAGGCTAGATGGGGCTCTGAGCAACCTGATCTAGTTGAAGATGTCCCTGCTCATTGCAGGGGGGTTGGACTAGATGACTTTTAAAGGTCCCTTCCATACCAAAACGTTCTATGATTCTATGATGGTAATTGGTGAGTGATCTCTCCCTGTCCTTATGTGGACCCATGAGCCTTTCTTTATGTTTTTGATCCCCCGTCCAGCTGAGGAGGGGGAGTGACAGAGCGGCTTTGGTGGGCACCCAGAATCCAGCCAAGGTCAACCCACCACAAATGTAATTCAGAAGGAATTTTCTGAAAGAAAACACATCAAAATCTGAAATTTAAATGGCTAGAAGAACCTGTCTGGGTCCCAGTGTTTCACACACATGTTGTGAAGTAGTGTAGATGTAGTTGCAGAATCAACATGGATTTATAACCCACTATCAGGTATTATGGAAACTACAAAAAGGCAGAAGGTATTATAAAAGAGCATTTCCACTGAAGCCCAAAGTCATATAAAACAGACACGATAGTGAAATCACAGCTGCAGGAAAAAGCTCTGTTACCATGACAGTGTATAGCAATATTGTGATATGAAGTGTGATATCAACTTCACAAATAAGTGTGCAATCAGGATATTTTAGTAAGCTGTTCATCTGTGTAATTACTGTATTCATATAGATTTAACTTTTTTTCATTTTTAGGAGAATATTTTGGTAAACGCTAAGACACACAGTGCAACAGCTTTGAATTTGGTGGAGTTATTTTTCAAATATTGAATGTATCCCCAAAAAAGCATTAATTTTGAAGTTACTCTGCAATAAACCAGTTTCTTTTGCTGTACTCATTCACAAAGGGCACCTTAAAAAATTAAATGAGTCCTTGTTATTAATTATTTTTAATATTTGGTTATCTCATTCCCTGACAATAATGTCAGAACATGTACTTGTATATGCTCAAGCTTACATTTTACATGAGCAAATATTGTACTTTTTTTTTACCGATCAGATGTAGACATTGCAAATCAAGGAAAATGCAACATTTATGTGTCATGAATGAAACAACAATGTAGTAAAGATTTACAGTTTAAAATGGGTGCTTAAGTCTATCTACAAGGGAATTTGGGTATCTGCATCCCAAGTACTTGCCCTACCATATGCATAAGTTTTAGTTAAATCCTCAGAGATCCCACTCAGCATTCTGCTGCCTTACTTTAAAATCTATGAGTAATTAAGATTTTCTGCTAAAATTCCCAAAATGACTAGAGGTTTTTTTCTTACTTAAATCTTGACTGTGCAAACCAATTCAGTTGCAACTACATGGGATATTTGACTACCATGTGCCTAAACTAAATCCACACCTACAAGCAATGTAAGGAAGTGGGGTAATTCACCCAAGTGTAAGCCGCATTACTGTAGTCAATTTGGGAAGATACATGTGGATATTGTATGGAAGGCAAGACCATAGAAATTTAAGTCCTATCAGCATCTCCTCAATCTGATATAATAGGTATTTTCAGATCAAGAATCAGATTCCACAAGGAATGAATCTGGGGTAGCTTTTGCCCAGTAGTACCTCGAGGTTACTTCTGTGCCCTGAACAAAGACCAGTATTCAGATCCCTTTTTGAATAGATGCAGTATCATTGTGTAGCTCCTTCCCTTTTTGCATTTCCCCTTTGAAGTAAAATACTTCAGCTTTCAGATCTTAGATATGCTGAAACATTTTCTGGAGGTGCCCGTTACTTTTCCAGTGACAGAGCCCTGAGTGACCAGGTTCATAATGCTGGCATCCCCACACTGCAGCAAATGTTATCTCGAGCAATCCTGACTTTCTTACTTCAGGGCACTTTCCATAGGGCTACTCTACTCTGTGTTCATTTGCAAATGGCTGTGCATAGTGACCAATGTTATTCACAAGTAATTTAGGCTCTTCAGCCATTGAAAGCTCAGGCTTTAGTACAAAAGAAACTCAGGTAGGGAGGGTTGGTTTTAAGGTATTTTAAACAGCATTTTTTGATTTATTTTTTTTTTAGAATTAAAATTTCATATCTCAATGTCAGAAGAAACTACTACTGCATTATGTATGACCTAAAGCAAGTTCTTGCCAATGAATGGATTACAGTAGAATAATTTTATTTGCTTACTGTGTCTGAATTGGTTCCATATGGAAAAGGCTGATGGGTTATTATTTCATCACAGATTTTTCCATATTCAGAGTGCTTATATGAAAATTAATTCTCTTTCTTCTCTGGTTGTCCTTCTTTTAAATAGCAAGGACTTCTGGCTAGCTATGAAAGACCTGGAATACTTGATAAACATTTACAAACAGACCTGTCTGGAACTTTTTTAGAAAGGCCTCGGAAAACAGCAGTTCTAGGTATGCACAATAAGGCTAACATTCCTCACTGTGATTGCATGACAAATGATTCAGTACTAAAAAAGGGGGTACTCAAGGCCATAAAACATCAAAAAGGTAGAAAGGACTGAGATGGACATGTATGAATTACACTGATTCATGAATGCTATGTTGCCCTTGGGCAGTGCTAACTCATGCAGCCAGCATTTATGCAGCTAATTAACTTTATGAAGGTAATTATTTTCACAAAGATGAACAGTTCTTGAACACTTCCTCCAATACTGGATATGCAAGGCTTTTCTTCAGGTCTTGACATAAAGGTCTTAATTTGCAATTATTAATTTCTTCAATAAATAAGTATTTATATACAGTATAAAATATATACATATGCATTTTTTTTTTAACTGGGAGTGAAGTAAGAATATTCTCATTTTATTCTGAGGTGTCTTAAAAATTAAATTAGAAAATTCAAGGTATTTCACAACTTAGTTAAAGAATTTGGCAATAATAATATATTCACCGTATATAATAATGATAGAAACAATCGTGATAATAACTATTATGTCACATGTTGGGTCAGACCCCAGATTGATCTACCTTGATAGCTTTTCCTGAGAAACCAACACCAGGTATTTGGTGAGGAGTTGAGAGAGGAAGATCAAAAAAGTTTGCATCCTTGTCTATGTTCCAAATTGAGGCAATCACAACAGCAATAATTCAGTGCCCTAATCGACAGATTGAAGAGCCGTATTCCAGTTTGCTCTGTTTATTTCTTCTTTTGTCATCTTACTTTTGTCTTCTCTTCCCTTATTCTTTCCCAGAACTTAGAATTATTTATTGCACAATGGAGCAGTTTCATCAGTAGGAAGAAAAAGTGTTGTGGCAGAGGGGTTATTGTCTGCTGAGGACACTCTATGGCAGATGTGTGAAGGAATCTCTTTAGGTGGAGAGGGAACTTGGGTCAGTCTTCCTGATATCCCTCTCCCACTAGTGACTAATCTAGCCACTGAGTGATTACGCAAAAGGAAAGTTCACATATGCGAAAGGGAAGTAATCTCTGGGATGTTTGTAACATGGCTGCAATGAGGAAATTTGTCAGACAAATCCGTGGAAAGTATGTATTAAAAAGAATGCATATTTTTTCATTATTTTTTGCTTTGAAATCAGCTATGTGCTGAGTGGTTTATTATTCTTAACTCTGAGTCACTAGTCTGTGTCAACAGTTTTTAGCAAAGCTAAATGTGGCAAGCTGTAGCGCCTGTGGTGGTTAGGCACTGCCTTAGGTAAGCTGACAACAGTGTGGGAGTTACCCATTTTGTATCTTTAAATATTGGCCATCAAATTCTGATTTCATTCCCTTTTAAACATGTAAGTCTTCTACCAATATGAACATACATGTCTCCAGATAATACTTTGAGGCGGATGACAGGGAGCCAGGCAATCTCTTAGTCAGGTCACAGGCCAATCACACATTAGAGATCTACAGTCATAGTATCTGCTGAACGCAATGGAAATCAGACCAATCTGATCCACCTTCCCAAATACATAACCATAAAAGGATTCCTGTCTGCACTGAGGCAGAAAGCAGAAGAGTTCATGAAAGGACTCTTCACAGAAAATGTGGAGATATGAATCTGGTAACCTGCTAGAAGCAGCCACCACACCGGTTTTGAAGAGGTGAGTTTATTGGCATCTCACAGCATTCATCCTTTTATACCTCTTCTTCCATTTAAACATTCATTCATAGTCTCTGATTAGAAATTAATTTCTAGAATCTCCTTGAAACCTTCTCTCTTCTTCTCATTGATTATTAATCAATTTATGACATTTCAGGCAAGTAAGAACAGTCTTTCTGCATAATGTCATTAGTCTTAACAATAAGATCTGACCAAGCCTCACTTATATTTTTTTACAGACTGTCTGAACTTCTTGAACAGCATTGTACAATCATTTGTGAATTTACCTATGAGCCTACAGTTAGAAGCAATGAGTCTTGGGGCTTACTATCGTATGTAATAAAACTTGAACAATTTGAATCACTTCTATGTAAGTAGTGAAATGTATAAATTCATTATGAATGTATAAAGCTTTATAACTCAGCAAAAAAATGGAAGGCCATAAAGTCACTCTGGCTAATTGATGTAATGGTTTTGATTTGCAATGTACTGTAGAAACATCCTCATTCTTATAAAGCTAACTGTTGGTAAAGATTATTCTAGTAATAAAGAAGAGCAGTACTTTTCTATGTGCTGTCTTCAGAATGCTGGTCCAGGAGGCAGAACTGGAAATGCACTAAGAAACATCACTAAAGAGAAGATGGAAAGAACAAACTACATAGCTATTTCAGCAGGGCTTATCATTTCGAAGTGAAGGTATTCTTCACCAGCAATGCCTACTTGTAACCCTCTCATTAAAACTGAGTATACTGATTCATTTCCAACCCACAGGAGCCAAAATGACTCCAGAGTTTGATAACTTTTATCACCAGCAGCAGAATGAAAAGGGAAAATTGGCAAGCAAGCAACCTCTGTATTTATGTTGAGTGAACCACTGTTCTGTATGTAAAGGACGTAAATTGAAGATCTAGTCTGGTCTTCACTCTAAGTTAACAAATCTCTTTGTTAACTAGCTATAGAATATTTCAGGTCTTGAACAGCAGAGTCACTAAAATCCCACATGTGGTTCTATTGTATTTAAAGTCAAGTCATGAAAGATCCAACTGTGCAGTACATTACACAGATGAATCTCCTTTCATACTTCTGTTTTAGTAAACACAATCTTTAATAAAGATTTCAGTGAGTACATTAAAAAACACAAGACAAAGAATTGTCCATGCTTGACAAAAAAGTGCAAAGAACAGCCAGCTAATGAGGATATACATTTTTAGTGAAACGATGAAGAGATGCCCCATCAGTATATTTCTATTCAAATTTTGTTTCCCCTCACCTCCTTCATGTACATAGTACCAGATGAAAAATAGCACGAGAAAATTCTTGTCTCAAGTTTCAGACAGTCTAATTCACATCTGAATTTAATCTGATTAATCACTGTTTGTCCATTTTTTATAAAACTGCCTGAGGTCCCCCAACTCCATTTAGAACTTGTCTATATGTGACCTGTCTTAATGAGCTGATCTCATTTACAGATGAGCCTGAGAGTGCTCATGCGAGCCCCAAAACTAGTCTGTTTTCAGCCTTGTGAATGCTAGACACACTGTGGAAGCCACAGAAAGGTTATTAATTGAGAGGATGAAAGAGGGAGAATCACTGTAAAACATTTCTTACACACTTTATTAATAATAGATAGTAGTTTCTAATTTATTTTTAATTGAAATGTTAAAAATGCTCATCTTACCCTTGCTCCTCATCTAATATTTCTCTACACGTTGAATGCTCTAGTCACCATAGTACTGATGCTGTGTCCTCACAATCCATACACAAAGTCTGTTTGAAAAAAGTAACAGTGGAAGAAGGAGAATAAAGGAAAAAGGAAAAGAAGAAAGTCACTCATTAAGTGGAGACAGTATTAAAGTCCTCCTCTTTTACTAGGTTTGCAAGAGAACATATCTTCCAGCCTTTCTGCCCTCAGAATGACACTTTAGAGACTCTTGACTAACACAGATAAAATAGACACCTTTAGTGCTTTGATTTACTCAGTGGTGTCACTAGCTGAAAATACTGAAGTGTCATACAGCTCCATTTTCCTGTGCATTGACACTAGAAATGTACATTTCAGAAGATGGCTGTCCTCTATGATAGAAAACTGCTTAATTTGATAGGGTGGAGGGTAGAAATCTCTCTTCCAAAATGTCAGCTGCGTCAGCAGGATTCTTTTGGTAGATTTTCATCCCTGTCTCTAGTGATGACACCTTGTTGTTTGATTGTATCCCATCCCAAAATATTCAATTAACAAGGAATTTATTCTTGCAATAGTCCTTTGTATGTTAAAAATGCAAATGCACAATGGTAGTAAACAAACTACAGTGTCTTGTATGTAGTAGTAGCTTTATATTAGAAATAAAATTTTGTGACTTGACATCACTTTATTTTTTCCAACAGTGAAGTATCTCTTATGTCCTCTCCACAGGTGAAAAAGTGGGCTAAATAATGGCATATAATAAAATGTAAAGGAATCCCCAATTATATTTTATTTAAAGCCGAGGAAATCTTTTGTGTTAACAACATTTTCCTGTCTTCCTTTTCTTGGTAAAATTTCATACATGTTAGTTTACAAAGGATTTTCTCTTGTGGGATTTCCTCGATAGAAAACTAGTCTGATATTATCCCCAGCAGTGGCTCCCTGAAGACATAAGTGTGTAGGGAAGATGTAAATCAGTCCAAGTTCTCACAATGTTACCTCCCTGCATAATTCTAGAGGATTTAAAAATGGCTCAGGTTTTCCAGCTATGAATGTTGCAGGACAGGGAGGAAATGTTCAGAATTGCCTCAGGGAATTATTCTTACATCCAATAAAACAGAGAACCCTTCATTGAAGTGAGGTGGATTTCTGATGGCTAAATCCAAGAATGCTATCCTAATACTTTTCTGCTCAGCAAAGTGTTGTTTTCCTTTTTCTCTCTTAGCTTAGAAATTAGACTGTTCATGCAGGACACAGTAGATCCCAGCTACAAAGATCTCTACCTAATGGGAATCTGTCCAAGACTTTAGTCCCCCAAAGGGGCTTACCGCTCCTGCCCAGCTGCTCCTGGGACCTCCACCCCTACCCATGGGCCCAGGGACCCCTATCAGCTCAGCCTGGGGCCATCAGTCCCTGCCTCAGTGATGCCGTAGGTATGCCTGGCTCCAGCTCCATCTCCCTGAACAGACCTCTGTAAGTAGCTCATCTCCTGAACGGACCCTGGGACATGTGTCATAGCTTGCTCTGCTCTGCCTCCAACCCTCTCTCCCAGACAGACTTTGGACCCACATTGCAGCCTGGTCTCCAGCCTGGTCAGGAGCATCTCCTTTGCTCCTGACTGGATCTCATCCCTGCCCACTGTGTCCAGACCCTGCGGGACTGTACTCATCACTGAGGGCATGGCTGGCTCTGGGATTACCCTAAGCCTTTCATGAGCAGCCTGACCTCACTGCCCTCTGACAAAATGAAACCTAAATGTTATTCTGTGGCTTGTCCCCCAAGTGCCATGTGCTGGGTTTCTTTGTGTGGGTTTATGCATCTGCAATCCCAACTGCTGAAGCTCTAGCCCTGTGCAAAAATGAACTTAAGTTTCATCAGACCAGATAACCTACTGGCCAGGAGATCTGAGCTCCAGCCTTTGCTCTAAAGTTCTTTTTTGTGTTTTACAAGCAATGGTCATGAATAAAATGGATTAACTGTCTTTTATGTATTGCCTGATATTGGCAGCTTCCTCCATTTCAAGGGGAATGTTTAATAAACCAGAAAGTCCTGTTCTCATTTTCTTACTTTCCTTGCCCTTTTCTTTTTCTCTGTCCCAGATAATCTTGAATTCTTTTCTATATAGAATCAACAAGACAAGAGATGAACACTCCCTGCTGTTCCAAACAAACTGTCTTGTTGATTATTGCATTTGCCAGGGAGGTGAGAGATGAGACTTTGTATTCCCTGAGAAAGAAACTGGCATTGACCCTAGGTCTCTCCTGTTCTGGGGCAATGAGTTAGCCATTGAGGTATTTTATAAAAAGGAGAGAGTAGATGTGGCATCATCACCAATAGTGCTTAAAAGAAGGTCATCCTGCTTTGTTTCTGTGAAACAATTAGTACCAGAACTAAGAAAGCCTGATTTTCTATGGATTTATTTTTTTCTGGCTGATTGACTCTTCAGTCTATGAAAATACAGTCTCTGACTGAAGCTTTTCCTTTGATTGGGACATGTATATTAGAACACAATAAAAAATAAGGAGTAGAGTTTATGCTGAAATCTTTTTCCTCAGTCATAACTACGGAGTCTCTAGCCTTCTGCCATCAAGTTTTTTCAACAAGTAAGAAAAGTTGGGAGGTGTGGTTGGCAAGGCACAGGTTAAATCTGTAGTAATAACTAAAAAAAGCCAGGGACTATTTTCTGGCCTTGAGGGTAAAGGACAGGCCAAGGCTCACATTCATGTATTTTTCACTCTCTTTCTTACCAGAATTAGTTCAGTTTGTCCATACTTCCTTGTTAACATAGTTCTTGGTCTGCAATATCACTTGAACTGTGCCTAGGGTTTGCCTGGAAAACAGTTCCCTTGAGTAAAAATTTTGCTAGGGCCTATTGTAACATAGTCATTGACCCGTGTGGAGCCCGTGCTCTGTTTCAGATGTAGCCATTGAGAAGAGAATACACATAAACAATCTAATCTGTAGGAAATTCAGCTTAATGCTATAGCAAAATAAGTCACTGCAGAAAAAGTGTAAAGCTACAGAAAAGAGCTCTCCTGAGCCTTCCCTTACGCTTCCCAGTTTTGAAGTCACAAGTGAAACAGACCCACGACTGCACATGACAATTATCAGTAAGTCCCAAGGCCTGAGTTAAATCATTATGAAACCTGTAGCCTGCTGCTAGCAACATTTTATTGACTGGGGTAAGTGGCCTTTCAGTTAGCAGGCTGATATTATTTTTTTTAACTCCATTTGTGGGTGCCTTGTTCACCTTAGACAGTGCAAAGGAGCCTAACACAGAATTTTGAATACCAGCAGAAGTTCAGGGCCTAAATATTGGGTATACAGCAGTCATGTTTCATTTTGTGTCTACCTGTCTCTTAAGGGCTTTAAAAGTTTACATCTTTACTCATATCTGTAGGTAAGTACATAATTTATACATGGAAGAAGGTACAGCTGATGTCACAACTGATGTTTTTTCCTGTTTTTCTGTTGTGTTTTGGGGTTGTTTTTGTTTTGTTTTGTTGTTTTGTTTTGTTTTGTTTTTTCCACAAGGCATGGTACTGGATGACAAAATTACCAAGGAAAAAATCAGTACACAGGGCCAAGTTTAGCTATCAGATTTCATTGAAATAAATGGTCCTGATTCTGTATCAAATTGCAGAGGTATGAGTCACACTAACTTTGCTGGAACTTCTCTCTAATAAATGATAAATAAATCATAGAAGTAGTTGTTACATGGGAACATCTTTATATATTCAGTGTTCCATAATGCAAAGAAAATTTGCAAAACATTAATTATAATTTATGAACATCCTTGGTCAATGTTTGTGCTGTCTATTTTGACTACATTTCCTAAATTCCCCTTGACAATACACTGAGTATTGTCTGCGTAGGGGTTATATAGTTTGGTCCAACAGTCACAAAATACTTTAGCTGTAACAAACCATGAGACAAAATAGCAAACCTGACGCGATAATAGTCTCATATGTCAACATACACCTATCCCCTATTGATAAATCAACAGTTTCAATACTGTGGCTTCGAAGAAGTGACTCATTTTATGTTACTACTTTGTTTGCAGCTGCTAAATAGGTTTTGCAAAAAATTAAAACTGAGTTAAGTGCTCTCTTGGTATTATTTTTCAGTATATAATGTATGCTTCCTTCGCAGAGACAGTAAATAGTCATGAGTGGGATAGAAGTGTGCTATGTGATTGGAATACATATTCTATAATACAATCTCTTTATTAGAGTGTGATACATACTAAATAGTCCAAAAAGCCCTACTTAAATTCCAGCATATTTTGTCATTCAGATTTTTTTCAAGGTTAGGCAAAGTCTGAGATTTGTGTATCATACCGTACTAAAACTCTTTAATGATTTCCACTGTTATGATACTAATATTATGGATACAGGCCCGAATCAATATCAATAATAGTAACTGAGATCACGTCCCATCCTCCACCCCCAGTCTTGGGCTCTAAGCCCTTGCATCAAAACTACACTAAAACACTTTGTTATTAAAAACTGGAACTATGCAATTTGCAAATGTTCTACAAGTCATCTCACCACTTACAGTACAATAAAGTAACATTTTTATAAGACAATAGATGCTATTTTTGCCCAAAGGGGGCAGTTAGATAGCCCAAAGGAAAACAGATGTTTGAATGCAGGAAAAAACATCCTGGCTGAAGAGTTAAAGGCCTAGTAGTTAAACTTTAATTTCAATGCAATGACAAGTAAGAACACATTCCTCCAATTGTTTTGTAGTAATAATAAACAAGAGTCTATCTACATTTAAATAATTGAAACACATAAATTTTTCTTATTTGTTCAAATAACTGAAAGTTACACCTATGTGGATGGCTGCCATCCCTTCATAGACATCTGAACCTGACCTCAGTATTTCGAGCCTTAGTAGGACTATAAAACAAACATGGACAAACTGAAAATAAATGTTTCCCTATTTCAAAAAGACTTCTTAGCAGCAATATTTTTATCGCATTGCAAATTTTCTTCTTATCTGAAGTTTTCATTGTAAATGTGATTGCTTTCATGGAAGACACTGAGATAAAAACATGAAAAACTCAAAACAAGATCATTTACTCATATCTCTTAATTCTAACAGAGATTAAGTGTAAAAAGTGTGATTCTAGAAAAAAATGTTGCAGCTGATGAGTTTAATCAATACTCTTAGGTGGAAATAATATACCATTAGAGAGTGAAAATTCTGTAGAACAGTAGCAACAGAAGGTGTCTCAGTGGTTACATTTGCACAGGTGGCTTTAAAATATGCTCTATGTCAACTATCTAAAACCTCAACCTGCTTTCATTGAAGCTGATGGCAAAATTCCCATTGAATTCAGTGGGGGCAAGAACAAAGTTCTTACTATGCTTTCAGATTAATTAATGTGCTCTTCACTTCTCATGTAATATACATAGGCAGTCTATAGACAGAAAATGCCATATAATTAGTGTTTAGAAAAACACTTGCAAAAGTAGATCTTAATTGAACACCTGATAATTTGAAAAATATTGGTAGTCCTTGTTTTTCTTTGAGTACTTATGGCTCATAGACTACTATTGACTATATGAGTCACGTTAGTTTAGGAGGTACTGTTGCTATTGTTAACATTATGAAAACATAATTTAAGTTGAATAATTCAATAAATTACATCTGCGGTTTCTAAGTCTGTTAAAAGAGAAGACACACTATTAGACATCATTAGAGAAGTAGAATAAATAATAAAATATAAATTACAAATTCAGATTGCATAAATATTTTCAGACCTCACCTGTAACTCTTGGTTTGTCCAATCACACCCCTAAACAAAACTTTTTTAGCAACAAGTACCAAAATCGTAGTATATCCGTAGCTACTTTTGTGTCGTTTTTCTGCGGCATAATCCAATGGGATTTGGCATCATTCCATTGCTTTACTGTGACAATCATTAATTATTTTTCAGCCATTTCATTAAGCATTTAGATAGCTTTTAGATTTGCACACTTTGTGTGCTCTACCTTATCAGATATTATTGTTGATACCAAAGGGCCCATCTTTTTTACCAACCATTTTTATAAAGTACATACTTTTTTAATAATTTATAGTTATACGGTTTTTGTTGTTAAACATTGTGCCAGGAGATATGAGACAAGTTATAAATGAGCTGTAAGTATGAAAATCAAATTTGTTCTTTAGTTATAATTGTGGGGCAGCTGGGTTTCAGGGGTGTGTCTGTATGCACACCAGTACATACAAATCATTAATTCCTTGGGTTGTCCAGGAACTCTCCAGCCAGTCATCTGCATAAATGCATTAATGGACAGGCTTGAGACAATGGACCAACTTGACACCAGGTGACTGACTAACTGAACCTTCACAATGACATCTTTGACTAACAGTTACAGAAGCCCTCCAGATGGAAACTTTGGACAGTCTGGCAACTCCTGCTGTGTCTAGTTCAATTTATATGCCTAAATGTGTTGATTAACATTCTGGGTGGATTGTGTGAAAGACTCACTGAGGTCATTCCTGCTAGACAGACATCACCAAATTGTGCCTACATAAGACACCTGTAGTCAATAGAAACTCTTCCTGCATAAATGGTTGCATAGGACCGTCTTTTGTATGTAGATGTTTAGGAGACATTTTGTATGCATTTTAGGTGTATCAACAGTGATGAATTATGCATGTAATGGGCTAGTCACACAGGACATCAGGAGATCTGATTCTCCATGCAAGCATTACTCTATGCCAAGATCCCAATAATCATAGAATCATAGAATCATTAAGGTTGGAAAACATCTCTGAGATCATCAAGTCCAACCGTTAACCTAGCTGCCAGGTCCACCTCTAAACCATGTCCTTAAGCACCACATCCACACATTTTTTGAATACTTCCAGGGACTGTGATTGCACCACTTACCTGGGCAGTCCGTTCCTAACCACTCTGTCCATGAAGAAATTTTTCGTAATATCTAATCTAAATCTCCCCTGACACAACTTGAATACATTTCCTCTTGTCCTGTTGCTTGCTACCTGGGAGAAGAGACCAACCCCCCACCTCGCTGCAACCTCCTTTCAGGTAGTTGTAGAGAGCAAGAAGGTCTCCCCGCAGCCTCCTCTTCTCCAAACTAAACAACCCCAGCTCCCTCAGCTGCTCCTCATAAGACTTGTGCTCCAGACCCTTCACCAGCTTTGTTGCCCTTCTTTGGACACACTCCAGCACCTCAATGTCCTTCTTGTAGTGAGGGGCCCAAAACTGAACACAGTACTTGAGGTGCGGCCTCGCCAGTGCCCAGTACAGGGGCACTATCACCTCCCTGGTCCTGCTGGCTACACTATTCCTGATACAAGCCAGGATGCCATTGGCCTTCTTTGTCACCTGAGCACACTGCTGGCTCATGTTCAGGCGGCTGTCAACCAACACCCCTAGGTCCTTTTCTGCCAGACAGCTCTCCAGCCACTCCTCCCCCAGCCTGTAGCATTGCATGGGGTTGTTGTGACTGAAGTGCACGACCCGGCACTTAGCCTTGTTGAACCTCATGCAGTTGGCCTTGGCACTTCGATCCAGCCTGTCCAGGTCCCTCTGTAGAGCCTTCCTACCTTCAGGCAGATCAACACTTCCACCCAACTTGGCATCATCTGCAAACTTACTGAGGGTGCACTCAATCCCCTCATCAAGATCTTCGATGTCACCCAATCAATTAAGTTTCATAGAATCATAGAATGCTTTGGGATGGAAGGGACCTTTAAGGGTCATCTAGTCCAACCCCCCTGCAATGAGCAAGGACATCTTCAACTAGATCAGGTTGCTCAGAGCCCTGTCTAGCCTGTCCTTGAATGTTTCCAAGGATGGAACTTCTACCACCTCTCTGGGTAACCCATTCCAGTGTTTCTTCACCATCATTGTGAAAATTTTTTTCCTTGTGTTCAGTCTAAATCTACCCTTCTTTAGTTTAAAAGCATTACCCCTTGTCCTGTCACAGCAGACCTTGCTAAAAAGACTATTCCCATCATTTTTTCTTGCTTTTTAAGAAACACTGAGCATCAGAGTGCAACAACACTGTTATTGATTCAGTCACATAATAACAGGCATCTGATGACATTTAAGATGCTTGAAATTATCCTGCCTGGCCTAAATCTGACTCTGCAGAAGACCTGGCTTTCCTCTAGATGCCATGCCATATCTGGCTGTCTCATGTTGTCTCATTTTGTAAGTTGTCCCAAATGGCACTCGTTTTGTTTAGGCAACAACATAGAGCTCTTCATATTTACTTTACAAATCTGAATTGTTCTCTAGGCTTCATTGACTGCATTGTCTAAACACAGGCATCAAAATTTAAGTATATTGAATTCCACTTCTCATGTCCAGTCAGTTGAATTGCTCTTTTATATACCACTAACTCTTGCTTTTATATTCTTTGACTATAGGAAGAGCTTATACATCTACATTTGGACACCTCAATATCTTGAACTGACTCTCATCCCTGATGCCGAGTACTGAGTAACTCAGAATCTACATGGAAGAACTTTTTGATATCTGATGGATGTTCAGTGTAATAGAGAAAAATTGATATTGAGATCTAGTTATTGAAAACTGAAAACAAATATGTACTAAAAATAATTCTGATTTTTAACACTAAGGGCAGCTAATTATTGGAAGAGTTCATTTTGGGAGGTCTTTAAATGAGAATTAAATATCTTTCTTGAAGACAACAAATTCTTATTTTAAATCTTCCCTCTTTAACTGTTTTGCTTAGAATAGTTTGTTGCTGTGGTTTTTCTTCCTTCATATTTTCTGTCAAGTATAAGTTAATTAAAGACCTAAAGCTTTTTCTTGTTACTGTTTTGATAAGGATGCAGAAAACCTTTTGCTTCTCAAACTAAATAGAAGGGAAAATAGTCTTGTCAATCCAGATAATGGTTCTGCATATTGATCAAACATATTTCTTATTAGATTTTTGAGACAGAAGACTGCAGTTTAATATCTATCTAATGATTATTCTTATGTCAATCTGAGCAATTATAATTACATTGTCATTAACACTGTGATTGAGATCTGTGTCGATTTCTTTTCCTCAGATGTTTTTGATGAGTTATCTTTCTGGCTGAAGTGCTGGTACAAATTGCTGGTACAGGTTTATCATACCTTTAAAATCTTGTGCTTTATGATTAAATGTCAAAATTTTTATACAGCAGTAAGTAATGTGAACAAGAATATTCTGCCTCTGGTTGACATTTCTAAAGGTTTGTCCTTTCTTTGGAACTGTGATCTTCCACACCTATTATCCTGGAGTTTTAATAGTACCTATGTGTTGTGTCTGAACAATTCCTAGGTGTACTCAAAATCCATGAGCAGACTTCTCAGCGTCCATTGAGGAACACCACAATTGAATCAGTGAATAGAAGCTCCTGAAAAATGCATGTTAGAGTAGTGTATTCCCTTACCAGGCTCTATTCAAGGATAAAGTCTGAAAATGTTCTTAAGTATTTAAAGCAGGACATTGGCGGACATCCTACGCTGATGCAGCCTAATAGAAAATGCTCTTTGCAACCAACAAATTTGAAAGGCTATTAAGCCTTCAAGGTTGCCAAGCTTTGGTCTGAAAAAAAATCCCTAAATGCCTCCAAGTGGTCATTGCATACCTGTCCAGAATGATCTGGATGAGAAAGAGATACCATTTAGCTCATGCTGACTGGCCGTCTGGACCTAGAACCTATACAGAGCAATACCCAGCAATGAAGCATTTTCTGCATCAGTTTAAAATTATGAGAACATTGGATCTATCACACTTCAAGATAATCTAGTTGGAGATGGAGGAAGAGATCAGGATGGATCATCTGTTTTTCCCGTGGGTGCTTTATTACTGTGTAGAAAAGAATCAAGATCCAGGGTGTATGAAGGAAAAAAATGAGGGCACATATTCAGCTGTAATGTGGTGAGTCCTAAGTTCTCGTCTCTACTTCAGGAACGTTTATGTGTTTTATAAACGGTGACCAGATAAAAAACAGAAAAAACAGAGGCATGGACTTAAAACCACCATCTTATCTCATTTGAAATATACAACTTAATTATTACAGAACCAGGATCTTACCAACAGGATTTCTTTCTGCCATATTAATTTTGCATCCTTTTTGCATAGAGATGCAATCTGAAGAAAATGGAGCACCTCTGTGACTCCTTTATTCCACCCTGAATAATCCATTGCTTAAAGATTATAATTACCCCAAAGGTACTTTTTAAGTACTACCTCCTAATAGCACAGGAGCAGGCAATTCCAAAATCTCAGAAGTCAAACAGGCGAGGTAGAAGGGAGCTAGGCTGGGTAGGGATCTTCTTCTAGAACTAAAATGAAAAAAGAAAATGTATGGCCAGTGGAAGCATGGTCAGGTGACGAGAGGAGAACAGAGAAGCAGTTCGCCACTGTAGGGAGGAAATACGCGTGGCCAAATCTCAATTAGAGCTGAAGCTGGCCAGTACTGTGAAGGACAATAAAAAGGGCTTTTTTAAATATGTAAATAGCAAAAGACAGGCCAGAAATAACATTGGCCCGTTACTTGACGAGCATGGTCACCTCACAAACAGGGACATAAACAAAGCAGAAGCGTTTAATGCTTTCTTCGCCTCGGTCTTCAACACCAATGACAGGCTTTGGGACCCCCAGAGCCCTGGGCTAGAGAACCATGACTGTGAGAATTATACACTCCCAACCAACCCCGAACTTGTGTGGGATTTGCTGTTCCAGCTGTATCCCTATAAGGCAATGGGGCCCAATGGGATTCATCTGAGGGTACTTAAAGATATAAGGCTGATGTCATAGCGAGACATCTCTCAATGATTTTCCAATGCTCTTGTGAATCTGGGGAGGTCCCAGTTGACTGGAAGCTGGCAAATGTCCCAATCTTCAAGAAGGGCAACAAGGATGACCCCAGTAACTACAGGCCTGTCAGTCTCACCTCTCTGCCTGGCAAAATTATGAAGATTATTCTGGGAGTTATTGAAAAACACCTGAAAGACAACGCAGTCATTGATCCCAGCCAGCACAGGTTCACAAGGGGAAAGTCATACTTCATAAACTTAATTTCTTTCTATGACAAGGTTACCCACTTAGTTGACCAAGGGAAGCCAGTCGATGTAATCCTTTTGGATTTCAGTAAAGCTTTCGATACTGTCTCTCACAGTATCCTCCTGGACAAAATATCCAGCATAAAGCTGGATAAACACATAATGCAATGGGTGAGCAATTGGCTGATGGGTCAGACTAAAAGGGTTATAGTAAATGGGGTTACATCGGGCTGGCGACCAGTCACTAGCAGGGTTCTGCAGGGATCCATCTTAGGGCCAGTGCTCTTTAATATCTTCATAAATGACTTGGATGCAGGACTTGAAGGTTTCCTATCTAAGTTTGCCGATGACATAAAATTGGGAGGAGCTGTTGACACTCTCGATGACAGAGAGGCCCTGCAGAGAGATCTAGGCAAATTAGAGAGCTGGGCAATCACCGACGGTATGAAGTTTAACAAGGGCAAGTGCCAGATTTTGCATCTGGGACATGGCAACCCTTGGATGTACGTACAGATTGGGGAACAAGAGGCTGGAGAGCAGCCCCACGGAGAGGGATCTGGGGGTTCTGGTCAACGGCAAGTTGAACATGAGCCAACAGCGTGCCCTGGCAGCCAAGTGGGCCAACTGTGTCCTGGGGTACATCAAGCACTGTATTGCTAGCTGGTCAAGGGAGGTGATTGTCCCGCTGTACTCTGCACTGGTGCAGCCTCATCTTGAGTGCTGTGTGCAGTTTGGGGCGTCACAGTACAAAAAGGATACAAAGCTACTGAGAGTGTCCAGAGGAGAGCCACAAAGATGGTGAAGGGTTTAGAGGGGAAGCTGTATGAGGAGCAGCTGAAGTCACTTGGTCTGTTCAGGCTGGAGAAGAGGAGACTGAGGGGAGACCTCATCGCGGTCTACAGATTCCTCACAAGGGGAAGAGGAGGGGCAGGCGCTGATCTCTTTTCCCTGGTGACCAATGACAGAACTCGAGGGAACGGCAGGAAGATATGCCAGGAAAGGTTTAGGTTGGATATTAGGAAAAGGTTCTTCACCCAGAGAGTGGTGGAGCACTGGAACAGGCTCCCCAGGGAGGCAGTCACGGCGCCAAGCCTGACAATATTTAAGAAGCATTTGGACACGCCCTCAGGCATGTGGTGTGACTTTTGGGGTTGTCCTATGCAGGGACAGGAGTTGGACTCAATGATCCTTCTGGGTCCCTTCCAACTCAGGACATTCTATGATTCTGTGATTCTGTGAATTTAAAACCATGGCCTTGAATCTTCTTTGACAGAGGGATGAATTCAGCTTCCAAATACAATTAGAGGTGGATAGTTGTATGGCTTTTGGGATGGTTCGGCAATTTTGTTTATAAAAAGAGAGCTGTGAGATTTTCAAAGAAGATCACTTCACCTTCCCTCACAAAAGGTGTGGATTTTACACTATGTATCGCAAGAAAATTATTGCCTCATGCTTGTAATTCAAGAACTTAAGCTCTGGAAAGTTGTGTAATTTTGACACACTTCTGTACCAATTATTTCATGCTGGATGAAATAGGTCTGTAGGAGGTTCTTCACTCTCAATGCTTTTCTTGAATGTATTTATTGCACTTCTTCACTGTAGACAGATCCTATTTCTTTAATTCTGAGTCTTGATACAGATATAATAGGGAAAATAGTATCTGTTTCATAGGCATCTAAGTCATTTAAGAAATATACTCTAATATGTCTTCAGAGTTTGAGATGGTTGATTAAGAACGGCAAGTACAGTCAGTTTGTGTTAATATACATTTTTATGTGAACCTTTCTCTGCATCAAAATACCTTTATGAAGTTAACATTATCTTCAGAAAAATACTTTTATTCTTATAGTCTTATTATAACATGATTTTTAAATTTTTTCATCTCTGTAGATGTTATTCTGAAGCAACAAGGATTTACATGATAACTTAATTCTGTTCTATCAATTTTTACAGCTGTCTTTCAAGACCTGTAATTTGATCCAGCAATAAGAAAGTGTTCTGAGTAGTCTCTTCTTATTTGCTGAAACAACAATTTGTCAGCACATTGAAAAGTTAGGATTCCACGTTCGCTCATTCCAGCATTCTGTGAATTGACTTTATCTCACTTAGAGTTTGAAGTTAATGCATGTGTATCCAAGATATACAGTGATTAGTATGTGCAGTTTTCACAGTCAAATTCTAAATGCCTTTCCAATTTCTTTGTTTTCAAAGTATAACTTACATTTGAATTCAATTGCACTAAACACAACCATTTCATAGATCCTGCCATCAAGTAAATCATGCTTCACAATTACATGAAGGAAATGTGGCTATATCAATATATAATGATCATTTTGATTGACTAAAATGTAATGTAATAGAAAAAGAATCACCATAAAAGAAGAGGTCAACAGGGATTACTTATGAGATTTCCTTCTGTTTTCAACTATTTTATAAAGTCTTTAGAGATCTCTACATTTCTCTTAAATCGTTTTTGTGAACTTTCTTTTAAATACATAATGAAACTTTTGGCAGACGATATGTAAGAAGCATTTTTTTATTGTTTCTAAAATAAAAAATCTTGAGAAAGGAAGGGGAGAAGTAGTTTTCATTTCACTTTTGATGCAAAATAGCCATAGACTATCTTCTTCAAATATTTACTGATCTGTTCTGCTTCACATTTCCCACTTTCTACTAATGTGTGTATTAAGAGTCTGCTGCAATCTTCTGTTTTCACTACCACTTGCGACACTGTGACAACAGACTTAAAATCAGGAGACCTTCTGGGATCTTCTCTTGGGTCAGCCATTGTACTGTTTCATGTCCTTGGGCAATGGCCTTAAGCACCGCAGCAGCAAATTATCTCCCATTGCATGTCTTGTTACCACTGAAACTTTTGCCAGGTAGGTAGAGGCAAATCTTGTAGCTGCTCAATGTGAGGAAGGAAGAATTAATAAGAACTGGCCAGGACTGATCTAACTTAGGGGAGAGCAAAAGAAAGGTTTGAATGCACAAATAAAAAAAAAAAACAACATAGCTACAGCCCAAGTAGGATCAGTTGAGCCTGTCCAGGGCATGCAGGGGCAGCCACCTCCAAAGAGCATTCAGACAGCAGACAGAGGACAGCAGCAGCCATGGAATTTCTTTTCCTATGCATGTCAAACCAGAGCTGTTGGACACTGCCTTTGTGGGGAAGACTGAATTTCCAAGGAGTATTTGACCTGCCCAGACATTTGACCAGGAATGACATAAATATAAGTGCATGTGTGTGTGTGTTTTCCCTGTTAATTCCATGCATTTCTGCCCTCTAATTTGATCAGCAACGTTGAATAAATAATAAATTGAGGATGGTTTGTATCTAATTAGTTACTCCTTTGGGTAACAGAAGCTCATTGGAACAGGTGTGGTCTCCTACTATGTATGCATGCGGTATCATGCTCATCATGCTGGAAGCCTCTAATCACTAACGTTTTACAATTAATGAGCAAGACTCAGGTGAGAGATGAATCCAGACAAAAATCATTTATCCTTTTCCTAAATCTGGATTTAATGGGTCTTAATCTGATCTCATATACAATAACATACATCAGTGGGTAGAGCTAAAGGACCTGAATCTGACCGCATTGACACCACCCTGTGCTTATAAATGAAATTCCAGTCTTAAAATTCTTGATGTATTGTGTGTGGGCAGTAAAATCCTAATTTCAATCCCCATGTAAAGTTCTTACCTGAAAAAACATGTAGAATGGGAAATGCATTGTTGCCCTGTTCAATCTACTGTTCATTCACTCTTACTTGACTCAGATATCCTTTCACTTCCAATTGTTACTGATTTTTCATATCATCTGTTTAAGGAAAATCTTTCTGGATTTAATGCATTGAATGTTTTATGATGAACATAATATAAAAATAGTAAGAGTTAAAAAATTAGAATATTTTTCTTCATGAACATTTATTGTCTTTAAAATATTTTTTTAAGATTTTTTATTTATTGAAGAAAACTGAACTTATTAATACACATTATCTATTTATACATTATATGGTTATGACCATATTAGTCAGAGAGAAAGCTTTCAGAGGCTTCAGTGAAAAAACATTAAGCTGTTTCTCTTCCTTGGTTTCTGTAGACTTCTGTATCCTCTGCCAATTCTGAAAATATATACTATATACTATACTAAGAAATTTCTCATCATCAGAACTATTTTCTGTATCCAGTTTTATAACAAAATATTATCAGATTTGTCTTTATTTAGAACTTATTTCATATATCTGTTTCTTAATTTCCTGGTCTGTGTATCATTTTATATATGGTTTATTGCATATTTTCCATGTGTGCACACAAGATCATTCCAGCTCAAGTGGATTTCCAAAATGCCTAGACAACGTCATGTGTTTCCATGATTACATCAGCAGCTCTTTGGCTTGAGGAGTTCAAGTTGGGCTCTGGTGTTAGGGTTATGTCATTCAGCTGGCAGTGTGTTGGTTGTTTCAGCAGCAAGGAAGGACTGTTGAAATTGAAGACAGTGAATCACCCAAGGGCCTGGAGTCATGTCCAGCCTCCCCCTATTCCACTTTCGAGTGATAGGAGGTTTAGGAAGCCATTGTGTTCTGTATGTGGAAGATCCCAGAACTTCCATCTCCATCAGCTCTTGAAATATGTCGTCTGAAATGAGAGGATTTTTCCTGCATGGCTTGCAAGGTTGTGAAGAGCGGTCTATTCCTAGTCCACTGAAAACTCTTTTCGTGCTAACACTCCAGAATAAAAATAAGAACAAAGAAGGTTTTTTTTGTCTAATGCTGATGTTAACCAGAAAACAATCAAATGGAATGGGGAAAGGGGGAGGGGAGGGGGGGGCAGCGGGAGACACAACAACACAACACCCTGAACAAAAACACAGAAGAAGAATGTAAATATAACAATGCCTGTTAGATACATATCTACCCATCCAGCTATTCATCAATGCTTCTGTAATCATAGATTAGAAAAAGATACTTTTCAGCGTAGTAAGTAATGCAAAATTATAATAAGAATAACAAAAATATTTAGAATCTACCCTCCTATTATTCTCAGGGCTATAGTTACTTAAGTTTAAGAAGCATTCAAGAGCATTTTTTCTAAAACACTCGAGACAGTTGCCAATAGGTTTAGGTTCCCAATTTATGGCATCAGGAGAGGGAAAAAGCAAAATGGCTCCTGGCTTCAGACTAAGGCTTTGGGAATTCAGATGAGTGAAATGGACCAGACCTAGGAGCAGTTATGTTGTACAGATGATGGCTAATGGCAGAAGTAATGCAGGAAGCTTTTCCCACAATTCTGAACAAAAGTTACACAACTCTCTATGTTGACTAATTTCAGTAGGGTGCCTTTAAATTATAACAAAGTTCATTTTGTTAGCCTTTAATAGTCTCTCTTAGGACAGTTTGGTCTTGACTAGCAACAATATATGATCTCTCTTGCCAGGGCATTCAATTTCTCCTCAAATTAATTTAAATGTTCCCTTGTAATTTAAAATTTTTATTTGTCATTGTCAATGTAACATCAATTATTTCTGGCTCTGCCCTCAATTTGGCTGCAAGAATCAGTCTCTTGGTACTGTTTAAAATCTTGTTAAGAATTTTAGGAAGGGATACTGGAGCAATCTAATGATAATTATTTTTGTCATTGTCAGCTTGAGTAATCATGTAGCCTTTGTAATGGAGTCTGATAATAGTGCTATATTTTAGAGGAATATGAGTTGTATAAACTAAAAACATAAAATGTGAATCAGTTAGGAGTCTCTAAATGAATATAGGATGTGAATTGATGTATGTGGAAGCTCTACTTTATGGGAAGGAGAGTTAATTTTCATATCTTTGTTTTGTATCTCATGAACATCAGAACCTCATCTATTTTCTTTCATTATTTTTGCCTAGATTGAATTTTTGTAATAATTTTCTTTCTTTATCAGAAGTTCTGATGCCATAGTTCCATAACTATTTAGCAAGTATTCTCATAATGGCAATACTCACTTGCCCTCTCTTCAGACTCCATATTGATGATGAACACGTTCCCTTCAGATGTGCCCCTCCCTCTGTCAGTTACTTTTTTTTAATATGGATATGACCATGTGTGCTGACTTAATGAATTAGGAGCAGTACTATTATATGTCTGCAAGATAAAGTTTGCCTTCGTTAAAAAATCTCAGACATATAACCAAATACATACTATGGACTCATTTGTACTGACACCGATACTAAAGAAAAGTTCAATGATTTCATTCTTTGCTCTACAGAATCTGTTTTTAATAAAAATAGTTGGAACTAATGTATTCCTTGTCCACAGAGGCCCACAGTCTGTCAGCAAATGCAATTCTCCCATGAATCCCACAAGTTTCCAATGTCGCAGGACACAGTCTCTGTGGTAAACAAGGTCACTGGTTCTTAACAAACAGCTTTTCAGCCCTGAAGGATCCTCTTTGAACTAATGAATTTATAAATTAATGATGTCTTTCTTCCTTTATTTAAAAGAAATATTTAGATGGAAAGGAGAAGATGGTGAAAAAACAGTAACTGAAATTCTGCCTGTGTCATCAGGTGCAGATGGCCTTATCAGTGCCCAAAATTTCTCACAAGGTTTTCAGTTTAACCAATGGAATTGCAAAAGAGGCTCACCCTAAGAATTCAGGATCTATCCAAGCTGAGGACTTGAAGGGTCATGCTCTTGTGGCACTGTTACATGAGAAGAAGCGGCATCCAAATCTTTTCGGTGACAGGATTAAATCTGAATTGCATCTTATCTGAGTTTTCTGATGGATCTCTTCTTCCAGTATGCTTGGATGGGGTAACCACATGAGAGTTTAGCATTGTTTTCTCATTTCTTTGCTTTACTTTCCTAATTTCTTAGAGGAACTTTCTACCCTGTGTGTGTAAGTGTAACCAACTCAGAGTAGAGAGGAGAAACTTCATAACAGGAATGAGTGACAAGGAGACGGATAGGAGTTCACAGTCTCTGGGTCTGGCCACCTTGCTCTAGACTTTGGCATAAATCCAATGTGATTTACATTCTCTGTGTATATCTTCCCGTTACACAGAAGTGTTGCTAACTCAGCAGTGTGCTTCACTTCAATCAGTATTGAGCTGAGTGTGACTGTGGTTTAGGCACACTGATAATTGTCTGTCTGGAATGAAACTAAAGCAAGTACTGCAATTTTCATTTGAATACCTAAATACTAGAGGATAATCAGCAGTGCTTTACCCTGAGACTCATTCTTTCAGAACTTTGAAGCAGATTTTCTCCATGATGAACTGTAGTCAGAAAATGGACTTAATAAAAACCTTTGTGCAAGAATGAAGCTATTTAGAGAAAAGTTAATTCTTCATGTGGTCATTCATGCGGCTCTGATAAAGTGAGAAGGAAAAGAGACAATATTAGTATTCAGAAAACAAATGGTGTAGGCTACGACTGTATATAAGGTATTTAAGAGACAAAGACAGAAATAACTTGATGGACAGGTTGAAGGCAAAGAAGTCTCCAATAATATATCAAGAATATTTTCTGAGGATAAAGATCCTTGGTAGCTATTATTGTAGCCCTGTAGCCCTATAAATATAGTATTGCCATCCCTTGTAACAGGTCATAGTATCAGGAATGAGGCTTGCCACGCTTTGTCTGAAGTTGCATTGGCCTACATTGGGTTTTGGTTTAGCTTCTTTAGATATAAAAGCCATTTTCTAATGACTAGGTTAGCTATTGCCTGATTAGTTTTACTTTTGCTTATATTTGTATAATGTTTTGGTACAACCATATTTTTATAACAAGACTGTTCTGCATAGAATGAAATATTCAGCATAGAATGAAATATTTGTAACTCTAGAATAATGATGTAGTGTAGAAGAATACAGGCATAGTATGACAGCAAAATCCTTGAAAGTGGGATACAAGATGCAGTGTTGGGGAGTAAAACCACAAGAGGACGGGTGAGATGTCCAGGTGACACTGGAAACCCCAGAGATGTAAACAATTCACCAGATGAAGAAATAGATATATGGGGATGGTGCAAAATTGGTTTTAGGGATAAAAAGGGAACGAAGAAGTATCTGAGGTACTTAAAGAAATAACTTAGTAGAGAGATACACTATAGAAATATAAACATACTTGCAGGAAAGCAAGACCTTCACAGGCCGCAATTTTAAAACACGAGAGACTTACAGCCCAACATGAGGTTCTTCAGGACTTTTTCTAAAGATGAAAAGGAGATAAAACAATGCAGAGAGAAAGAATAAGCTGTGACTGTCTGAAGTGCACTACACTGCTGTTTGCTTAGTTGAAGAACCAGAATATTCCACTATGTATTTCTCTGTTGGTCATTTTTCTAGGATGACATATTTCTGGAGACAAATAGTCCTGAGACCTGCAGGGTTCAGATGTGTTCAGCATTAGATGGCTATGGAGTAGGGATAATGCAGCTGCCCACTACAAGATTTTTCTGAGAGACTTATATTTTTAACTGTCAAAACACTCTGCAGAAGTAAATGGAGGTGTACCACCCATCTCTTCAGAGACCCTGAACGATATGTATTAGGGTGGTGACCGCTGAGAAGCATTCCGTTATGTTAACCTTTACTATTAACATTTTATTTTTTACCTTGATTAACATTTTCCGATATTTAGATTTCCTGCTGTTGTCTCCTTCTCAGTTTCATACTATAGGGAACAAACATAGTTTGATATCATTTGAAGTATTTAAAATATGGTTGACCAAACCAACAAACTACTGGGAGAGGCCGGAGAGCAACCCTGAAGAAAGGTATCTGGAGGTGCTGTTCAACAGCAGGCTCAATGTGAGTCAGCAGTGTGCCCTGGCAGCCAAGAGGGCAAACCACATCCTGGGGTACATCAAACGCAGCATAACCAGCCGGTCAAAAGAGGTGATTATCCCACTGTATTCAGCATTGGTGCAGACTCACCTTGAATACTGTGTACAGTTCTGGGTTCCACAATTTAGGAAGGATGTTAAGGCCCTTGAATATGTCCAGAGGAGGGCAACAAAGCAGTTGAAAGGGCTGGAAGGAATGTCCTATGAGGATCGGCCAAAGATTTTGGGCTTGTCTAGTTTGGAGGAAAGGAGTCTGAGGGGCAACCTCATTGCTCCCTACAGCTTTCTGAGGAAGGGAAGTGGAGAGGGAGGTGCTGATCTCTTCTCCCTGGTATCCAGTGATAGGACTGCACCAGGGGAGCTTTAGACTGGACATTAGGAAGGATTTCTTTTCTGAGAGGGTGGTCAAACACTGGAACAGGCTTCCTAGAGAGGTGGTTGATGCCACAAGCCTGTCAGTATTTAAGAGGCATTTGGACAGTGCCCTTAATAACATGCTTTAACTTGGTCAGCCCTGAATTGGTTAGGCAGTTGGACTAGATGATCGTTGTAGGTCCCTTCCAACTAGAAGTAGTCTATTCCATTCTATTCTATGTTTTTCTTCTTAAGTAGTAATTAATCTGTATTTTGCTGAGGGGCTAATGTCCATTTCTTGGGTTAATGTCTTGTTTCTAATGTCTATATCTCTTTAATGAATCTGTTTACACTATTGCTAAGTGTTTAGTCTATGGTTGTGACTTTCTTACTAAAATTAAGATTTCTTCACAATAATTTCAATTACCATATCCATCTTCATTTTAACACAGATCTAAGGATCCCAAATGGGTTAACTGACTTAGACAAACTGCCTGTACTTTTCCTGCCAACCACAATAAGGTGTACCAATTCCTCAGCCCTTAAGGTAAGAAAGAAGTGAAGAATGCTGTGATTAATGGAATTTAATAGATTTAGATCTGACCTCAGTCTTTGTCTTCTCTGTCACCTCGTCTTCTCTTGAGTCCTCATGTCAGAGATGCTGTTCCTTATTACATCTGTCACAGTGGGCTCCTTGGCACCTTCATAGTGGCTGTCACTGAAAGGACACGCTATCGAAAATGTTGAGGAAGATTTCATCTCTATGTTGCACAGCTCAGTGATTTAGTAGGTTCAGCAATGTGACATGCTGAATCAGCTCTGCCACTGATGTTAGGAGTCTCTGACTACTTGGTGATTATGTGTGGATTGGTTGAAAAGGTTATGCTACATAAGAGGAAAATGAGGGTAGTCAAGTACAGTAGAACCACTTAGAGTGAAGTGGTGTGAAAATCCCAAACAGCCTTAGAGCATTTCAATAAACTTTTTCATCAAGCTGCAAACAGTGATGCTTCTAGAAAAACTTCCTTTCAGATACTGAACCATTTAGAATGCATCAAATAATGTGTCTAGATAATGTTAAATAATGGGGATTATTGCCTTCTCCTCCTCTTGGACTGAAGCAAAAACACAGAAGAAAAACATGTCACCCGTTGCTGCAGATTCTCTCAGCTGGAAGTAAAAACCACTTAGGCTAATCATTTTGCAGATGCTTTACCTTGTACCACAAGTTATTCAGGAAAAGCACTTGGAAACAAAACAATTTGATTTTTACGACTATGGGATCCTCTTCAAGGACTGAAGACTGAGCGCAGTTGCAGGACTACAGTCTCATTAGCATCATAGATGTGGTGGGATAGCTCACACAACTGGAGTGCTGTGATGGCTGGGTACAGGCTCTTTAAGAAAGACATGCTGGAAAAGGGAGGAGGAGGAGTTTCCCTTTATGTGAGAGAGAAATGAGAATGCAAGGAAGCTGTACCTAGGAACAGGAAAGGAGCCAGATAAACAACTCCCAAGCTGGTAGCTGCAAAGATTTTTGGTTAGCCAAAATAATTCCACCTTGCAGTGGCCAGACAGATTGCTGCAGTAAGAAAGTGCAGCAAAAGGAGCATATTCGGAGGGTCAGTGGCTGCCTTACTTTTCCCACTTCCTTCCACAGAAGGATCACGTTCCTGCAGAGACAGTTCTGTGATCTACAACTGGAAATTTCTCCATCTAACTCATGTCAGTTTGCCAACAAAAAGGTAAAAGCACTATTTCTGATTTTGGGATTAGAATAGGAGAGGGAGGCTAGGAGTTTTACTCTTTACTTTTTTGGTGAATAAATCATAAAAAAAAAAAAAAAAAAAACATCATGCTTGTCACACAATAAATTAAATTGGTCATAGATGACTGATGTTATCTATATATAGTTAAGTTCTTTTTCAACGCTTTGGGATTATCTCACACAGACGAATGTCATAAGTGAAGGATAATATTTAGAAATATCTTTTACATCTTAAAAGAAAGCAGAAGATAATTGTGGTGGGTTGACCTTGGTGGGCTGTCAGACCAGCCTCTCTCTCACTCCCCCTCCTCAACAGGACATGGGGAGAAAATAAGATGGAAAAGCTCATGGGTCAAGATAAAGACAGGGACATCACTTAACAATTATCATCACAGGCAAAACAGACTCAACTAGGGGAAAATTAATTTAAGTTATTGCCAAGTAAAATAGATTAGGATAGTGAGAAACAAAAACTAAAATACATACACACACACACACTTTTTCCCAGGCTCAGCTTCACTTCTTTCTCATCTCCTCTACCTCCTTCCTGTCCTTGAGTGGTGCAAGGGGGATGGGGAATGAGGGGTTATGGTCAGTTCATAACTGTTTTGAAAGAGTATTTTGCCCTTTCTTAAATCTCTTTTCCCAGAGGCACTACCATCTTGGCTGAGGAGCTCAGCCGTGCCCTGTGGTGCGTTGGTTGGAGCCAACTGGAACCAGCTGTGTCCACCAGACAGCAGCCCCGGCCTCTCCTCACAGAGGCTGCTCTGCAGCTCCCCCGCTGCCAGCACCTGGGCGTGGACACTCAATACAATAACACAACATAATTAGGATAAAATGATGTCCTGATTGTGGCTGGGATAGAGTTAATTTTCTTCCTAGTAGCTGGTATAGTGCTGTATTTTGGATTTAGTATAAGAATAATGTTGATAACACAATGATGTCTTAGTTGTTGCTAAGTAGTGCTTACACTAGTCAAGGACTTTTCAGCTTCCCATGCTCTGCCAGGTGCACAAGAAGCTGGGAGGGAGTACAGCCAAGACAGCTGATCCAGACTGGCCAAAGGGCTATTCCATACCATCTGACATCATGCTCAGTATATAAACTGGGGGGAGTTGGCTGGGGCTCAGTGACCGCTGCCTGGGGACAAGCTAGGCATTGGTCAGTGTGTGCATCACTTGTTTTTCCTGGGTTTTGTTCCTCTCTCTCTCTCATTGTTTTCCCTTTCGTTACAATTTTTTATATTATTATTATTATTATTATTATTATTATTATTATTATTATTATTATTATTATTATTATTTTATTTCAATCATTAAACTGTTCTTATCTCAACCCATGAGTTTTCTTACTTTTGCTCTTCAGATTCTCTCCCCCAACCCACCGGTGGGGGGAGGTTGAGCGAGCAGCTCTGTGGTGCTTGGTTGCCAACTGGGATTAAACCACAACAAATGGTTTACTTTAGAAAAAAGTATTTCCTTATTATTATGAAACCATACTCACTGGTTTGTTTTTGATATGCTATTATATAGTACTTTGAAAAATGTGCTTGTACTTACATGAGATCTATGTGATAATCACAAATTGGTCACTAAGGGCCAAGACCTCCAAAATCAGGGTTATTCCTACAACGGTTACATTCTTCTCAAGTCAGCTGTGTACATTTAATGATGAAACCATTGTGCAGTCTCTCTGTGCCACTTAAAAGAAAAGGTAGTTAAGACTTTGTAGCAAAAGTAATAACAAAATATTGGAAAGTATGTGATCTGCAGCCAGAACACATTCACTATGTAGACTTCAATTCATGTCGGTCTCTGGAGATACATATGATCACCAGCAAATTGAAGGTTGTAGGGTTTTTTAATTGCTTGTTGTCAGTGCATAGAGGTTGCATTTCAGATCATGAATTTTAAGTTGCCCATCCTTATTTTGTTTCCTAATCATATGCATGCACACAAGAAAGGTACAGAGTCAAACTTATGTTCTAGGGTTTTTCTACATAGAGGTGTAGAAAGAGAATCCTGCTTGTTGCCTTACAGGTTCAGCCTAGATCGCTCTTGGCATGTTCTGGCTGAACCAGTATGCCTTTTCTGTCTCTAGTCTTCAAGAAACTTTTCTATATACTGTAACATTGTTGAGAGCAAGTTCTATATCCCAGGTAGTGTTTTCTGCCATAAGTAAATTTAGCCTTAATAATAAGTTGAAATGTCCTAAAATAATGAACCTTTTAATTTGGTGGTCTAAAACTGGGGAATATTCCAATTGGTGCATTGGGAGTGGGGTAGTGTACTGAAACACAAGGCACTCATTGTATTTGAGTCTTTAAAAGACAACAAATAAGAGACAAATTAAAGCAATAAATAAAACATGAACTTTTCCGAGACAGACCACATTCCACAGATGTCTGGAAGTAAGCATCATTCTCTATGCTTCACCTATTTTTCCTGCAGTTTAAAGCTCAGAGCTATTGAATCCCCATGGAAACAGGTTGGTCTCACCATTGAAGAAGGCTTCCTAAGTTCTGAGACCAAAAAAAAAAAAGAAAATGCAGAGGTGAAATCCTGTCCCTAGTACAGTCAAATCACCACTCTGAAAGCTGTAGTTTGGAAACAGTATTTCAAATACAGCATCCAGAGTTGTTTATGCTAGTGCTTTCCTGTTCAAGTAACACTGAAGTGAACCCTCTGGAGAAATCTAAAAGATAAAGGTTCTTAAGAAGAGTCATTTACATAAAATTTAAAATTAAACTACCATGTTAATTACATAACTTCTAAATCTTTCCTTTTGCTTTTAGCCTGTTCTTAAACAAGCCTCAAAAATAATGGGAGACTTAAATTAGATGTAAGATTAAGAATCAAAATTGTCTGTTTATTTCTTCAAAGGCTTTGGGCAAATTCTTGTAAAGTTACATTCCCAGTATGCGCTAGTTCCGATGAGTTACAAACAACAGAAAGCAAATAATAAAAAGAACTTTAATAAACCTAGCTAAATAAAGAAAACAAGGCTTATAATTTAAGCATATTTGTCAAAATTGGATGCCAAGCACTGTTTGGCTTGTTTAAAATTTGGTTGAGTGATAAAAAAAAAATTCATCCAAGAAATAGTTTGATAAATATTTTGTTGACAGGATCAGTATTAACATACATCTGCTTCATCAAAAACAGTCAGTATCTATGGCATAAAGGAAAAAAAAAATGACAATAATTTGCAGGATCACAGCCTAAAAACTCTGTGAAAGCCCAAGTGAAGATTTGTATTCATAAACATTTTATTTTCAGCAAAAGCTGTTATTTCAGTTGTTCCACAGGTTCTACTAGACCAAGGCACAGTAGCTTCAAACAGTAGGCCTTTCATTATTTCAACATGTTGTGTTCTCAAAGATCAACACATTAGGGCAAACTACAAGCCTGCCATTGGCAAGGTCATTTGCAGTCTCTTTCACTCTTCTTTTTCTATTGCAAACACAATGATAAGAATAATGAAATTACTGTCTTCAAAATCAGTTTATGGGAAATCCCACATTTCACTGATAATGATATTGGAATAATCTAAACTGTTGTCATTAAAATTCAGGCTATTACTCTAGATCAAAATGGAAACTTCACAAAGGAGACTTTTAGGATAGATGATGACTTTCTACACTTCTATTGTGGTGATTCTCCAGCAATAGGTATGATAGTCTTGCATAATTATTACCATTTAAATTCACATGGTAAATCTGTCTTTTCTGATTTGAATACTTTCTTTCTCATTCTTGGAGAAAAGCAAGTAAGATCTCTTTGCTCTGTTCACTGCATATGTGAATACTGATGCATTTATGCTTATAACATCCTGTCTAGAAGAAATACAAAAGTCGTAAGTTTTTCGTGATATACAAGAAATTATCCTCAGTTTATAGACAGGCTCCAAATTGCACAAACATAGTTGTTACAAGAACTGTAAGTAATACCAGTGTTGAAAAAACTGTTCCAATACAAATAAAAAAGGAGATATATTATTTGTGAATGTCTATATGTCCCACTAGGTTATTTGACCTGTTTTCCTTAAAATCAGTCCTCCAATGGGGATGTTACTTGCTGATAGAAATTTTGAAAACGGGCATTAAAGTGAAGTGCTGTCTTTTCAGTAATTATGACAATGAGAGAGAAAAAGAAAGTATCAGTAAAATGTTCATGTGTTCCACTGTGCACTCAAGAGTATCTCTTATTCAAGTGAAATTACTGTTTGATTTTCATTATGGAAAGGAGAATATATATTATTAGTAGTAACTATCTGAGAAACGAGTTATAGATCCAAACCTATAGGTCCAGCTTTTCAAGTTAATATTTTTTTTTCTTAGCTGAAATAGCATGAATGTTTATCATTCACTGTTTAACTATTCATTTCTAAAGTACAGAGGCCAAGTGAAAAGAAAGCCTTTAGTGAGACACATTTGAAGAGCAATGCTTTAAGTACTTGTAACATTTTTATTTCAGAGATATTTTACTTCAGTGAAACAGTCAATGGACATAAATGAAAATTCATTCACTATGAAGAATAGTGCATCTGATTTTACAACAAATACTGTGTATTCCTTGTGGAATATGGCTCATTGTGCCTAGATAACACAGTCAGCATGCCAGAATGTTGCATTTCTCAAGAATATAGATCAAAGGCAAGTAATCAACAGTACTATTTGATTTGTTGCTTGCCTAGACGTGGAGTTAGAATCTATATTACTTCACAAACAAACTTAATATTCTTCTTTGCCCTTTCTTCTTGAGCTTTACCTAAAAAGCCTGCCTAACAAGTATAATTTTCCACCTGAATTTTCTGCTGACTAGAAATAATCAAGCAATTTTTTGTAATTTCTCTACAAGAAGTGAACTACTGTATACATTTGTCTTTATTGTTGGTTCTCTACTAAAAGCTCCATTTTAATGATGTCTCATGAGAGTTTTCCGAAAAAAAAAATTATCCTGTTCCTGCAACAGACTAAGAGAATTTTGTAATTATATGTACATTGACAGCTGTCATTATAGAACTATAGTTAACTTCTGATATAAAAAAATATTTTTATTGGTTTTTTTTTGTTATTCCTTTTCTTTGACTATGTAGAAAACTTACCTTACCCATTTTGTCATCTGTGACCCCTCTTCTACTTTAGCAATATGAATATATGCATATTCTCTCTATATATACACATATATAACTTGCTTCCAATGTACATTTCTCTCTTGACAATATACAATATAAATAATTTATAGACAGAATTTATTGCAAGATAGAAATATGCTGACACAAAGTACAGAGAACCACCTTCTATTCAGGGAAAAGCAATATAGTACCCAGTGTTGTAATAAACTGCATATTTTGTTAGGAAAGATACTTTATTGATTTATTTTTCACTTGTGCATTGCAAGTTTTCTATAATTCAAGTCCTGATTATTATTTTTTATATCATAACTTAAGTTACCAGAGGAGGAAATTAAGTATTGCCACTCTTATCTTTGGTATGAGCTGTCCTTAAATGTGACTAAAATGTCTGTACTGAACTGTGTAATAATCCACCATTCATGCTGAGGTAGCGAAGAGAAACAGGGTGTCTCTTCAGACATCAGCCTGCCGGATGGCATTCTCAAAAGGGAAATAAAAAAATCACCTCATCTCAAAATCACCTGCTTGAGATTGACCTCCACATACCAAATCCCTCTGCAGGCAGATCTTAACAGCCATTTATCTCTGACACATGCCTGGTGCCGACTTTCCCTGAGGGCAGAGAGAAACATTTAGCAATATAGGATGTTATTTCCTCAGTAATTAGCAATCCCCTAGGCAGACTGGTTCAGCTTTCTCCCTCAGAGGCCTTTGGGCATAGTGACCTGCCTCCTGGCCTCAGCAATTTCTACCCCTGGAGGTATCTGAGCTGATGACTGTCTTCCAGGCAGATGCATGTCTGCCTGAGAAATACTCCCTTGTGAGTGGCTTACCTAAGGTGCAGTTCTCAATAGCATTCCTCACCTCTTGAAAGACATTCCCTGTCCATTTTGGTTAATAAAATGTGTTATTAATAACTATGATTGAGTAATCAAAGTACTACTTTTCATCTGGGAAAGCACAGGTAAGAAATATAAAAAATGTGCAATCTGGCACATCAAGTACTCTGAGAATATAAAAATACTAAAACTGCATAGCTAAACTGAGTTTAAAGATGCCAAGATGTTTAAAGAAGCTACTACCCTACATAGGATTTACATTTGTATATAAACAATTGATTTTAGTGAAGCTAGATGATTTCCATGCAGATTTTAAAGTGTATCAGATCCACCTTCTCTGTAACATTTTGCTAATTTGACTTAAATTATCACTCAGAAATAAAGACAAACTAGTAATGGAATAGTATTTTTTTTCAGTGTTTAACTGAAAAGAAATAAAGCAGATGTAATAGAAACCATATTTTTCAGCAGGCATAAAAATAACATTTATAAAGAAACATCTTTGGAAAACAGAGTGTAAGCATTTAATTGCTAAATGGTGAAACTTAGGTCAAAGATTAATTACAAAAGGAGAGAGGTAATACTAGAGAGAAGAGGATCATGCTCCAATTGGACTCATATTCTGCCTTGCAAGTGAATGTGTTGTAGAGGTAAAGCACTATTTATGCTCTTCAGTCTTAAGTAGAAAGTAAAACTATGATCTAATTACATTCTTGGATTCAATTATGGAAGTTGCATAATATCAAATGGTGTGCTTTATTGCAGCTGACTGCCCTAACCCCAAAACAGTGAAAAAAATTTAACCCATCTACCTTTTTTTTTGTTTGTTTCTTTCAGTTATTAATTAGAATCTAAATTCTGTCATCACCAAAGTAAGTAGTACTGGCTTTTTTGTGTATTTCTGTTGGTTACACATAGCCCAACAGTTACAACATAGTTAGATAGGGCAAACCCTGTTTTTAAATTCTTCTTTCTGGTCCAACAAGTTGCAGGGACTTGGCAATTATTACCAATACAGCACCTTAAACACGAGCCTACTGGGTGTGACAGGCTGGAACTCTCATGCCTGCCTTATTTTAAAAACCTGTTATTCACAAGAATAGAGATTTCACATGCTACAGTTAGTTGTCTGAAGTATAAGGACAAAGCATTAAACAGTCAGTCATGAATGATGTTTCTCCGTCTCTCTGTTTGTCTCACTCTTGATTTTCAAAAGAAGCATTGGTTTCATTGCCCTCAAGGTAGTGGCTGAAAATCTTCTGCAGGTGTCTGTCTTTGAAAGGAAAGGATATAAGTCCAACCAATTCCCTGGTATTCATCCCCATCTTGGCACTGCAGCTTGCTTCTTCAGGAGTCAAGCTGTGCTGGCAACACAAGTCCCTGCAACCATCAAGAGGAGTAGAATATGGAGGTCTGCAGGGGAGAGGCCCTTTTAGTATCCCTATGCTCTATAAAAATCTTGGCTTTCATTATGAATTTTGTACGATACTTCATTCATTAGGAGCACATGTTTTTAAGGCTTGTTCTTTTAGTCACGAACATCCACAGCTCTCTAAAATGGGAGCTTTTTGCTGTGTTCCAGAGCTGCTCTGTGTGTTTCTTTTACTTTTAATTTAAAAATTAATCTGAAGTAGAATTGTTCAGAGCCTAGACCTCTCCTAGGCTTCTCAAGATTATGAGCTGTCAATGGAGCAATTTGAAATGCATATATTTTCAGGAGATGAGTTTCAGGGCCTGTTACGTCACCTCTTCTGTCTGCAGTCTTCGGCCTTATTCTGAGCAGAGGATGTTGCCACACCAGACAGGCAAACAGTCTAAATAGCAAGTTAGAAGTGCCTATAGAAAAATTAGAAGTCCAGGAATAACTTTGATTCACATCATTGCCTCCTTTGTGGAAGCTCCAGAATATGTATTTTAAGTGGTAGGCTGCCGTACAACTGTATATCAGGTAGCTGCAAACACCATTTATACATAAAAATATGTAGTATAAAATTTAATTAAAAGTACAATATCCAACAAGATTGTATGCATTACGATGCAGACCTAAATTGCAGAATGGCAAACTGTAATATTCACAGAACTCCCCTTACATTCACTGCACAGAATATCTGCTCCCTTAATGAGCAAATATTTGTTTGCTTAGAGGTTTCATAGCCCATTTACTGTGCACTGTCCAAACCCCACTGACTGCAGAATTATGTCTTTTATTCAGAAAACGCCTCTTCCTGGGTTCTTTGTATATGCTTGTTTCATAAACATTATTTCATCTCTGTAACATTCTTAAGAAAAGAAGGGACATTATCTGCTACAGAAAGTTTGGTGTCAGCAACATTTGACAGACCTAATGAAACCTTTCTTTCAGTTCCTGCGGTCCTGTGAGCTGTTATATAGATTCCAACCTCTGACAGCAAAGGTTGTGCCGATTCTACAGAGAGTAAAGGCATTACTGATGCAAAGTCAACCCTGGCACAGGTTCAGCACGTTCATGGAATGAATGGTTCAGGAATTTCACAGAAGATGGTTGACATGGACATATAAATCAGTGTTACCACAAAATACACTGGGACAAGACATGAAAATGCACAATGATTGTAACTGGGCATTATCTAACTTTTGAGGACATCTTTACTATGTAAAGAATGCATACTAATACTGAATATATGTGTACATCCATTTTCCTACTATTTTAAAGAACAAACTGAAGAAAAAGGGAATGCCATCATAATACATCCTACATTTAGTTTCATCCACATCAGGATGGAAAACTTTAACTGTTAGGCTTCTGCTTCTTGAGGTAAATGGCATAACTCAGTGACAATAGCAGGTTGTTGGCATTAGTGTGAGCCAATGCAGAAAGAAACAGGAATGTCTGAGCCTTTTGCTAACAGCTGAAGAATAATGGGACATAGAGATTTTGGGCTCTGGAAGGCCAATGACCTTGGGAGACTACCTTGCCAACCTTCTGTTCATCTGGACTTCCTGTGTGAACATATCTACCACCAGTTCTAGCCTTGATTAATTTGGTGCAAAATCCAACTTCATGTCCCAGCTTTTCTCTGCCTGTTCCAGTTCTGGTTGCCCTTCCTTACCCAAACTGTCTCTACTGTGACATTATAGAAATGAAATACAAAATACGAAATCATTGATTTCAATTTTCTTTTGACAAAAACTTCAGTGAATTAATTCTTGGTGTTAAAAATTTTAAAATTTTGGTTTTAGCAAAACTGATTTATTCTGCTTACTTATTTCAACTCCCAGATAGATGCATATTCAGCTGTGAGTCTGCAAGCTTGTATTATGTGGGAGCATGTACAACCTTGGGCAGTACATGTAAGAGGTCTATATAGTCCTCTGACAAGTCTGTCCCTGCTTAATACAAAGGAATGTCAGGAATTACAGCTTTACATGTTTTCATCTAAGTTGGAATCATGCATTAGTGTTTGCAAGAATGTCAGATAGTACTACAATACACAGACACAGATGACCATTGAAAAATGAGAGTTCAAATAGTGGGTTAATGCATCATATTTTCAAACCCAAGCTAGGTCTTCAGGATAAAGGTGGAATCTTCCTTCAAAGTGTGAGTAAAACCCAGTTTATGACAGCTAATGATTACAATACTTAACTATGATATGGGAAATGCAGATCTAAATGCAGATGTGAAACAAAGTATGTAGGCATATCTAGATGCCCCAGATCTTCGATGAATACTCTGTATCTTTTGACTCTCTTCATTCAGCCTCACTTCTGCCAATCTTCTACTACTTTCCTACATAGCTTCCTCCTCACACCTCTGAGCCAGCAATTCCCTGCCTGTTTGGCCATCCAGACTGTCTGCCCACTGCAATACTTCGAAGTATCGTTTCTTCTGTGAAGCCTACAAGCAGAATAAATTCAGACAGCCATAGTACAAGGAGCAGGTGGGAACACCTGTAAGGAGGAATAGTCATTGTTTCTGGCACAGCACTAAACAGAAAATAGCAATGACTAATGCTGCCTTTTGTGAACATAAGGAGGCTTACAGGAATGTGATCTTGAACACTTTCGTCCTCTGACAGTGATGTATCACTAATGAAAGAGTCCCTGTTGTGAGAGAACTTCCTCTGAGTATGCTGCCAAAGGTCATTCCCCTTCAGCTAATGTGCCTGTGGATCTGCATCCATTGCTAGAGTTAAGTTTCAAACTCACAGAGGGAACTTCTTCATCTGTTTTAAACTGATGTCTCAGTTTCACCATTAAAGAAACTTGTTCCTCATTCGCTACCAGCTGCTGCCATCATTCAGCTAGACCTTTGCCCATGAGGAGCTGTAGAAGAAGGGAAAGGAGCATGGTCAGACATAGACCTGATTGATTCTGAATTGGTCCATGCTGTTATCTAGTAACTAAGTGGTCTGTTAAGGTTGATGTTGTGCTCTGTGGGACAGAAAACTATGATGAGAAAGACAAAGGAGCAGAAATTGGAGCAGCAGGAGAATAAATAGGTATTTCTCTCAAGACACACATATTGGGTTTCACTTGCTTAAAATTTTCCCATGGGTATCACAGGAGTACACACATTCACATGTACACATGAACCCTGTGTTTTCTGGTTTCAAGGGTATAGAACAGTCCAAAGCCAAGCTGCATAAACTAGTCTTTTCCTCTGACTGCAAACTTATGCTTCAACAAGAGAATACAAAACCAACCAAAGTTAAACAGTTACTCCTTATGTATTCCTTAGCCTGTGACTCTATTTCTTCAAATATTATATAAATAAAAACATGCCTGGAATGAGAAAAAATGGCTTGAAGAGTAAACCAGGTGATTTAACTTGTGGAAAATGTATGTTTGGGTAGATTACTGAACAAGTAAAAAGTACAAAGAGGACAAAGATCAGGTGAAGACATGTCATTTCATTTACAAAGAGGAAAATACTACTCATTGTAAAGTGACAGTGTTGTAAGTAAAAGCTATCTGTTTCTTTGACTTTTTGGGTTGTACTGAAGAGGTGGTTGCACTATGCTGTTTTACTCCTAAACAAAAGACTCAGCATTCAGGTTTTATAGAAGAACACATCAGGTCTTCCCTAAAATTCTTCATTCACACTTTGAGGACAGAACAAACCTTTTAAATATTTGCAAGTAGATTCAGCAGTTAGTTCACAAATTAGAACAAATTAAATACTGAAAGAAGCAGAACTCCTGTGCTGTCTGCCCATTGTTTTTCCTGAGTAGTATTACCTATGAATTAATACAATCATGTGTTGACTTTTCCACAGAGTTCAAATTATTATCGTTCTTTGCCTAAAAAATATTCCTAGAAAGTAGGTTACAATAAAACTAGCTATTGACATTCATTATATTTAATGTCTGTGAGCATAGAAAGTACATTTAAAAACAAGTATATGGCTAAATCTGAAGTGGTTACCTTTGTGTTGCTACAGAAAATTAATGCAATCAACTGACCTTGAGGATTACCTTGCATATAGATTACTCTTCATGTAGTCTGCATATAAAAACATTCTGTTGCTTTTAATGACGTGAAGGAAATTGGTCCTGTATGTTGAAAAGTTTTATTAGTGAACAACTAACAGAATAGTAGCTGCATTTTAAAGTCCTTGTGTCTACACATTAGTTTGGGAAGCATCCCCCTGGTACTGCATTTCTAAACAAAACCAGTACTGGGGAAATAAAGCAGTAGATGAGACAGCCTGTATTATCCCATAAGGGAATAATACATGCCTTTAAAAATCAAATAAGATTACCACAGAAGTTACTGTAATGACTGTGATGTTGTCATTCTGTGACACCATAACAAAGTGGTGCTAAGGTCAAATCAGTGTCTTGATTGTACATATCTTTCTCAGGATGTTGAGGCTTCTGTTATTTTGCTTCAAATCGTGAACTTCCTAGGTTTAAAGATTCCTTTTCCAGTTGTTGCAACTTGTATGGAAATGTTTTGACATTAAGATATTAATTTCTGTTCTTATCCTTAACTCCATTTTGAAACCATTTTTCTTTGCTCTGTGTTTTTGCCTGCAGTATTAAGTTCTGAAAATTAACTACAACAATCAATACTTTAATAACTACAGTAATGTTTGTGTGAGGTGTTCCTCTGGGCTTGATCTAAGTATTGTGAATAGTTGAGCTGGGCATATAACCCATAGTGGAGATTTTTCTTTAGTTTATTATGGTTTAGTTTATGTAGTACTTTATATGATAACTGGCCAATCTGGTATAAGGAACTCAGAAATTTAGTAGTGTTATCGGTATAATAGGTTGAAAAGGCCAAGCTATGCAACGCTTCTGTAAGCACAAAGTTTTAAGATGTCCGTGTGTTAGTATTTTCAGACTATGTGGGGATTAATTTTGCTCAGCTGGAAGATCATTTCTAGGTGCGTTGTGTATGAAACTGCCCTCCTTTGGAGGAAAGAACAATGTCTTAGTTCTGCATTATATAACTTGGAATTTATACTTCTCTGCTAAGTAGCAACCAACACCTAAACTCAATTTTTCGTCTAAAACTGTGGAAGCTTTTGAGGAAGAAAGATCTGATTTGTATCATGTCTGCTGTTGTTATGCAATTATGAACAGATATAATGTGCACAGGTATACTCAGAGTTTTACTGAAAGTCTATTTTATGCATATAATGGCTATTAGGGACAATGAAACAAGTGGTATGCAAGTGTGCGTATGCACCTACACACATTTGCATGTGTCTGTAATCCTTAAAAATTCATTTTCCTTGGTATATACCAAAAATTTAAAACAGATGAAATTTATATCGATAATGATACCAGCCAGTATTATTAGTATTGCCTATGTTCTACTTCATCATTAGCAGTTCAGAAAAACAGAGAGATATAAAAAAGCAAAGCTGAGAGAGTTTCATAGATAGCAAATTTTTATCCTGAGAGCTTAGTTTAGAAAACAATGCAGTACGTTGTTCAAGGATAATACCAATTAACTTTTTAAAGAATCTTCATTATGTGAAAATAGCAAGAGTAAACATAATATAGTTAACAGGACCTGCATAACTTGAAAATTATAAAAGAATACTGAAAGTGTTTCAACTGAATTCTTTAACACAAAGGTGGTGGAAAATTGGCCACATATAAACAGAGAAGCAAGTCATTAACTGTTCAGATTTCGTGTGATTTTTGTAATAGGTTGAAATATTTTTTCTGTATATATCGTTCCTTGAAAATGCCAAAACTTTTTGAGTAACTGTTTTACAAACTATCATTAGATATTATGAGCCCTGTAGATGTTTCTGAGGCTAAAAATGGATGGAAATTCATTGCAGGTATGCAAATGGGTGTGTCCATTATTCAATGTACAGGTTTATGCAGTGTTGTATTTCATCTTTAAAATATTTTGTAAGCACATCCTTTAGCCATAGATGCATAATAATAACAACAACAGCTGCTACTATTAATAAGTAATGGTGAACATTTTTATCACTTTTTAAAATGTGATTAATTCTTTATACTTCCAGAAACTTAACCTATATATTTAAAAGAAACATTTTCAGTTCTTGTAAGCTTAAAATTAGACCAGGCAGCTTTGTTTGGCTTGTGCCTTTCTGTAAGTCATACTCTCCTTCTGCTCAACCTGCTGCTCTGCTCTTGTGAGCCAGCAGGGCATTCAAACATGCGAACCATGCACACAGCAGACTTCAATAGCAAGCACCGGACAGCAGCTAGTTTGAAGGAGAGGAGACTGGCTTCTGACAGTTTCTGTGACCTATTAACATTTTATTTAGCTTTTATTTCTGGGCAATTTTTTCGAGGTAAACCAAGAAAAATATTTTGAAAAATAAACAAGGAGCAATTGCAGGTACTGAGGTGGAAAGCAAAGCGCTACCTTTCTGACTGTTTTCCCCTTGTTTTGTATTTATCTTGTATCTTTATTGGAATAAAAGGAGCATAGAGGGCAGTAGCTCTTGAGGAAGTGTAGACGTTACCTGCTTTTTCAGAGTTTGTTTAAAGGGCATAGCGAGCAGCACTGGGAATGGTTTCAAAGGAAGCAGTCAGCTGGGAAAGGGCATAGAGTGAATATTATAGGTCTCTGCCATTATTTCTGTTCATCTTGGTTTTACTTACATGGAAATGAGAAAAAGGAGGTCTTCTAAAGCCTGAGTGGTCCCAAACAATTTCAGGCATGAGAAGGAGCAATTCAGCCATAGAGAGATATGGTTTTGATTGATTTAACCACTTCAGCATGAAGAGCATGCTATAAAAATAAAGATTTCTCAAGTATCTTTCATGACATTACAGTATATACTAATGTTATTTTGATTTCTGAAGAATCTCATTCATTCTTCAATGTCTTATCATTAGTTTTCTCTTAGGACTCAAAATCTTGCATTCGCAAAATGTTTTCATCCAAACATCATATTATAATGTATTACACTGTCAACCTGTAGTGAATCAAGCCAAGCCTTATGACAGTCAAAAATCTCAAGGCTCCCTCTTCTACAGCTGGTTGAGAGATAAGATGGATTTTCTATTGTGTACATGCAAATTAACATCTTGTATCTCTAGGGATGTGGACACCCTTGAGACCTGTCCTGAGAACACCATGAGATATTGCCTCACCTTTCCCTTCTCATCTACACAAAGGGCTTTTAAATACAACCTTAGCAATGTGCTGAACCCAGACTGGCAGGCATAGCTGATTTTTTTTTTTTCCCAAAGAGCAATATGTGTCTTTGACAAGGTGAACTTGGGAGATTGTTGGGCAACCTTCTGTTTTTCAGACATCTATGGGCTCATTTCACTTGTAATTTCACATGTAATTTAATTTTTATATATTCTATAAGACACCTAGGGCCCAATCCATTTCCCTGCCTTTAAAAGTACCTCAGTGATTTATTTAGGATTTAAATCCTTCCTTTGGAATTGTAAAGAATCATAAATATAATTCTAATCTGAACAAATATCCAATTTGTCATTTCATGCGAGCCAGGGGTGAAATTCACAAGAAATATATAGAGATAACTGAATTATAATTCAGTGCAAAACATATTTCTCAATACTACTTTCCTCAAATTTCTACTGCACATAGATCTCTGAGCACGTCTGTATTAAAGAGTTATACCAATCTAACAAAATCTATCCAGGAACAGATCTAGTTAAATTGGTAGAAACTTTGTAAGTAGATTTAAGCGAAGTCATTTTAAATTTATGTAGAATTAAATCAACTTCAGTAACAGTTAATCTGTTTAGGTCGAACAAGTAAATTATCATATTATACTGATCCATGGGTTAGTGCACCGACAGCAGGGGTTTGTATTGGTTTCATTTGATAAATATAAAATCTATTTAGTGAAGTTTAGAAATTCTTTGGATAATGTCTGAGCTAGAGTTTGTTTAAACATTATCCTTTAACATGGGAGAGACACAAAACAGGTCCTCAGTTTAGCTTCACATTTTCAATAAAGCTCAAACTTTGTTACTGACTTTGCATTTTGCTTTGCATGTTGTAGGATCATACACACTTGTATAAAATTACTCTCTCCAGTACTTTTAATCCTCCTTTGGACAAGTGCAAAGCAGGTCAAGGCATTGGAAAAACAGGCTGCTGATATGTCGGAAACCTGAAGATAATAAGAAAGTGGTGACCTTGTTCTCTTTGTCAGAGTAACAGAATGTTTGACCTGGTATTTTGGGTTCTCATGGATTAAAAAAGTTTTGGGTGCCTTAAGTTTACAGTGAACAAACTTTAAACAATAGGAAATTAATACAAACATTATAATCTCTGAGGAATTAAGGGAAAATTATGAAAACCAGTTATGTCTTGAATATGTAAAGTATGAGTTCTTGACCTACTATCTGAAATAAATCACACATTTTGTTCTATTGGAAACTACAAGTAAAGCTTCTGCTTCAAGCATAATTGAAAGTATTTCTCCTTTCAAAATAAAGCCTTATGTTGGTCCATATGAGCCAGCACCACATCTTGCAGAAAAAAGTCTTTTGCTTCAAGCAACTGAGGAGGGGGAAAAGAAAATTTACTGTAAATCACCCAAGGGCTTAAATTGACATGCAAGAAGAATGATAGCACTTGACCTTCCATTTTCTATTGAGGAAAGACAATGATTTTGTAAATCGTCCAGACTCTATTGAGAAGTGTTACCATATCACTGTCAAAACATGTTTTCCAGTCCTGGATATGCCAAATGTACAGGGAATTCTAAAGCAAGTAAAGTAGCCTTTCTTCCCCAGTTTTGTGGACTGGTTAACAACGGGAAATCTTTGGACTCATATTTCCCTGCAAACTGTTTTTCTTCATTTCACTGTTAGATATGCCATCTGCCAGAGATTTGTTTCAATTTTCATGAAAATCAAATTCCACTCCTTTGGTAATCTGCCAAGTATTTATCAGTTTGATATACATGGAGTCAAAAGCCAGCATGTGAAACAGTTCTCTTTAGTCAACTCCAAAACCTATAGGAATGAAAGGCACAATGAAGGCACCAAAGCCAAACATATTTGTACCTCAACCTGGTCAGATTTCAGACCATATGAACAGAAGTCAGTAGCTAACCCCATGAATTTTATTGTGGGCACTGCTCTGAGATACAGGTCAAATTTCAGCCCAAGCCCTCTGTATTAGGAATGTCCTCCTTTTTTTCAGTGATCCCACAGTCATATGAAGTGCCATACTCTGCTGCTGTTAACCACCTGTTTTTTCTGTCTTAACATGCATCAGAAGATAAATACCACAAAACTGAGGCAGTCTGGCAAACAGAGGAAAGGAGAAAGGTTTCTCCCAATTTAAAAGTAACAACCCATGAGCACAGCCCTGATTTCCTGTATGCTGGTAATTTGTGGCAGACCTTTTTCTATAGGGTGAGTGAGGCAGGTGGTTTTCAGAAGGCTGGTCAGAAAAGCTTGGTTTGAGTACTCTGTAATGCCTTGGGGATTTCATACCAACCTTTCTTGACTACAACATCAGCTCTACAGTGTTATTTTCCTCTTTTGGTAGATGCAGGTGGTTAGGTGCTATGAATGCCTCTGTGCATTGTATTGGGTGTCTGTGCCCAGATGTTGCCAGTGGAGGGGCCTACAGGGGTGGCCTCTGTGAGAAGAAACTAGGGGCTGGCCCGTGCTGGACATGACCAAATCCAGACAGCTCCACAATGGACCCAAGACAGGACACGGCTGAGCCTGCCAGCCAAGCTGATGGCACCTCTGATAAAACATATTTAAGAACAGGCAAAAACACAAGAGCACAAAAACACAAGAGGACAGTGAGGAGTGAGGAGGAAAAAAGTGTGAGAAAAAACCCTGTGAACACCAAGGCCAGTGAAGAAGGAGGGGGAGGATGTGCTCCCTGCAGCCATGGAGGACCACACACTGGAGTAGGTGGATATTTCCTGCATCCCATGGAGTGACCATGCCCAAGCAGGCTTATCCTGAAGGTCTGCAGCCCATGGAGACGACCTGCACTGGTTCAGGGGAAAAGTGTGAGGAGGAATGAGCAGCAGAGAGGAACTGTTATGGACTGACCTCAGTCCCTATTCCCCATCCCCCTGCATCACTCAGAAGTAGGGAGGTAGAGGAGCTGGGAATAAGGGAGTGAGGCTGAGCCTGGAAAAAGACCTGGGGGGAAGGTGAGAATGTGTTTTAGTTTTTGTATTTGTTTCTCACTATCTAAATCCATTTTAATTGACAATACCTTAAATTCATTTTCCCCAAGTTGATCTGTTTTTGTTATGGTTGGTTAGCGATCTCTCTGTTTTCATCTTGACCCATGAGCTTTTCCACCTTATTTTCTCCCCCTGTCCTTTTGAGGAGGGGGAGTGAGAGAGCAGCTGGGTGGGTTTTTAGCAGCCAGCCAAGGTCAACTCACCACAGACAAGAACTGCAACTTCTACAATTGTTTTTCTTGTTTCAGCATAATAGTATTTAAAAATCTGGAGTGATCACACTTAAAAATAACAGAGTTCTTAACAAAAATATAAGTAAAGAGAGAAATCCAGCAGACCTTATCATTCCTCTAGTAACTCAGACCACCCCCTCAACCAAAATCCAGGGAGGGAAAGATCTCTTCTTTATAAGAGATCAGAGTGTGCAGTGTTTAGTATTAATCATTTAAACATTTTGAGTCTATATTTTTTATTTCAGTAGCTTGTTTCAAAGGATACTGCTGTCTGTCCTGTCCAGAGGCTATACTCTTTTTGTACTTATTTAATGTGTTTAATCTACATTGAGATTAATATTATGCATACATATCCTTGGGGTCTTTCATTGACTTCCTGCCTGACTAACTTTCTAAGCCGGAAGATTATTTTCTCTGGAAAGCTTTGCTTTTTTATACTGCAGAACCTTGTCACAGCAGCTAATTGGTGTATTAGTTGAACACAGTGAACTCTACAGGGTGGACTCCTCTTTAAGATAGAAATTGGAAGCAGGAAGAAACAATTCATCAAGGCTGTATGCTAAACTAGTTATTGCTGGCTTCATACTGTACAGTGATTGTATTATTGCACTGAGATGAATAATGGAATTTTACAGAAATCCCATTCAGGTCTTTCATGAAGATAGGTTTCAATCATCAGAAAAGGACAGCTTCTTGACTCTTTTACTCCCCTTTTGTTCAAAATAGCCTCTCATTCAATTTTACTATTTGTGACAGTTGCATCTATAACACGGAGCCAAGTCAGAAAAGGCTTTGCAAGAGTTTAAGTGCAGAAAGAGTGAGTGAGTAAAATGTTACCATGAGCAACTGTTGAAGATGTTGAACATTAATCTGCAGCATCCTAAAGGGCTTTGATACAGTAGGGGATTACCTGTGATGTTGATTTTACCACAGAGCTCTGCTGAGAGGGAGGTAGAAAAGTATTGAGGATTGTACATAGTAATTGGGTTCCATGATTTCCCATGGAAAAAAAAAAAAAAGTTGTGTAGCCTTTATGAATAACACAGTATGAGGATTTATTAGATCAGTGAACAAATTTTAATGTTTTTGTTCAAACTGTGGGATGACACCAAAAATGTCTCCCTGCTTCTTTCACAGGGTGACATGTCTAAAGAGGAGAAATGATGCAAAAGGTATGAGTGAGGTTATTAAATAATTTTCTTTACTGTTTCAAGTTAATACATATATGTATCAACATATACATGAAAAATACAATTCAATATTTGAACTTTTTGTTATTGTAATACAGGAATGGAATCAACGCTTCTAGATCAGGAGCTAGATTTACTGAGTGCCTTAGATGCTTCAGTGCCTAGTTTCACAATATGTACTTTTTAGTTGTTTTATAAAAACTTGAGTCTTAATGCCCCTTTATTAAAAGCAATTCTAATCAAAGTTGCAGAAAGTAGCACTCTGAGCAGAAGGTAGACTTGGCTAGGACATTAATGCTGCAGAAAAAATATAAAAATATAGAGCTTAGAATCTTTTATAGAAGAGAGGGATCTGATTTATCATTTATTAAAAAAAAAAAAAAAAAAAGGAGCAAGAATTATTGGTTCCGAAACACAGCTGAAAGTGTCGTGGCTTTTTTTTTTTCTTTTTTCTAGTAGCTCACACAAGCTGTGAAAGGCCTATTTGCCCCACAGAGATTTAGATTTCTGTGTCACATCTCCACGATTTTGATTAAAAAAAAAAAAAAAAAGAAAAAAAAAAGGATGGCCACTGTATTTTACACAGAACTCACTTTTGCAATTGTTTTCTCTGTGTGCCCTGAACACTAAATTAGAGGTCTCAAGTGGAGACAGCTGGTCTGAGGTCCTTTCTCTGTTGAGGCATAGGTTCAATTCTGACCTGTTTTTTTCTCAACAAGACGCATGTTGTGTTGCAAATGCAGAGAAGGAAAACTTAGGGTAATTAGGGAACTGGAATAAGGACTCTGACAAAGCAAGGTACCCCTTTATGGAAGAAATTGCCATTTCATGTTTTCACATGTGAAAAAGACAGCAGAAAATAGCCATAATTAAAAGTATTCAATTACTTGATGTTCAAATGAAAAGATACATAAATAAAAAGGTCTTCAAACAGGTAAAATATTTAAGGCTGTACAGATTTTAATAGCATAACATTTTAAAATTATTTAATTTTTGTGTTCTATTGTTAAGAAAGTTTACAATAAAGTGCATGGACAAGAGATGCTTTGGATAACTTTCCAAGAACTGATTATGTTGGAGATGATACATTATGTTACGTTTCAAGCAATCTTTGTGAGTTTCATAAAATTCCCAGTCTCTTTTAGCTATTTCACAACAAAAATGAGTTAAATTACTATTAAAATTCCAAAAATCTGCTTTTTTGGCTGAGCTAAATCAGTAGGTTCAGTGAAAAGTGCAAACAACAGATTTCTACAGATGTACACCATCTAAAGACATTTGAATCCATATCTTTACCTTTGCTGACAAAAATTAGAGATCTTTTGGTAGTAAAGAAGATTGACCTGTATGAGAAATGTTATTTTTCTAGGCCACAAGCTAGACATACATCATTTGAAATGATCACCTTCCAAGAAATTTACCAACCAAGGATTATTCAAATAAATTATTTGGATAACAATTTCAAACGCTGAATAAATTGGAGAAAAATTATGGTCTGCTCATAGAAAACTCATGCATAAAAGAGAATAAAATTCATCAAATAAATTGCTAACTGTGAATTAATTGCTTAGCTCAAGGCCTAAGTAATATTTAAGCTCTGTAACCAGAGTACTGAACAGTGCAATTGAAAAAAATAAAATTTGCATCAAATAAGTACTCAACATCTTTCTCACTTAAAGATGGAAATAAGTTATTTCCTGAATGCTTTCAAACAAATACATTTGGGGAAGTCTAACCATAGATTACTGAGCTGATCCAAATTCTATTCTATTTCAATATTCTGTTCCCTCAAAATACTAAGTTTTCTTGAATTAAGCTTATTTGGGATAGGTGGATCTTTTCCTCAATGTTGATCTTCCCCAATTTAATTTCTGTCCCCTTATTCTGAACTATATGTAGTCAGCAGAAAATAGTACCTGGGGTTGACATCGTTGGCAAAGTTAAAGATTTTATGTGCCTCAATTAAATCTTAACATCTCATTCTGCAGGCAGTATTAGTCTAGTTTGCTAGTCTGATCTTGTAACTTCTTTTTATTATTCTAGAATAAACTTATTATTTCTCTAGTTTTGCATTTATTTATTTTCTTTCTGAGCCAAATTAAATGCAGTTTTCTGAAGAAGTATAATTTAATGATAGGAAGCCCTAAGAGTTTGGAGGCAAAAGCACAAAGTCTCCTCTGTGACAGGCTAAATGGCTGGAAGCATATGTGTTTGTAATGATCCAAACCCAAAAATGAATAGCTGATGAAGTGTTCAATCAAGTCAAATAAAACTATTCTCCTTTCTGACAAAGATTAAAATGTTTTGTTATGTGCTTTCGTGGTTCTGCCCCAAATTCAGTCTTGATTACTTTGTTTCTAATCAACAACAAAAAAAAAAAAAAAAAGACTTTTTTCTGAGACCAGTAATTCCTGTCTGTTGAAATTCAAACACAAGCCCAACTGCTAAACTCATCATATCTCTATGCTGGATCACCTCAGATCTATCTGTCTCATCTTCCTGCAACCTGAAGGGCTGGCGACCATAGTAAAATACTGCTTAACTTGTTCTAAAAACCATCACTCAGCTACAGTTGGATTTATGAGCTTGGTTTCAGTGCTGGAACTGCCCCAGCTGACATTAGATTAAAGAGCAACTAATGACAGTTCAGAGTGAAAAGCATTGGCATGAAAAGACAATGAACAACCACTGGTCTGAGTCCAGGAAAGGAAAGGCAAGAGACAAGGACGTAACACAGATTCTGGTGCATGAAGAGGGAACAAGGAACTGAAGTCAGTGAGGCACAAAGTACTGCCAGGTTTCAGAAGAGAGGTTTAGTTATACAGCAGGTGCAAACTGGAAGTTTAAAATACCATAATGAAAGATCAAAAAAAATTTAGATTTATGCTTGTATTGAGTCTTCCTTAGATCTACTTGCTGAAAGACGCATGCATGTGCATATAGTTTTGGTCAAACCCAACTTTCAATACAGAAACAATTTCAGTTCCTCATTTTACTCAGACATTTTTTACCTCATTTCACAGTGTAGTTACAAACGTTTCTAACATACATTAAAATGCTATGTGCTTCTTTCCTTACTTCCCAGAGAATAATGCACCAACTTAAATATGCTCAATCTTAACAATATGCCAACATGATACAGTATTTTATGTAGTTCTTTATATTTTTTTATATATTAAAAGATTTAAGCATATGATTTCAAGAGAAATACATGAAGTAATATTCCAACCTCGTTCAATTTGTATTCCTATAAATATAATATGAGGACTACTTACTTACATTTTCCATTATCTAGAGGTGTTGGAAAGTAGACTAACACTTATATCTGTAACACAGGTGATAGCAAGTTACAGTGGATCAGTTCTAAATCCTATAAAAAATGGTTTAAACCTTCACTTTAGGTCAGGCTTGACATCCTGACTCTTTTCTCACTTAGTCTAACCATATGCAAAATTTCCTTTGGCGTCGTTTGAGGCTAGTGTTCAGAATAAGAAGAAAGTGTTTCCAGAACTCCTCCTCTTCTTGCCAGATTTGTCTATATTGCAAGAGAAAAGGAGCATTTCCCTTTATTGCTTGTAGTGTGATTTTGATACCATTTGAACTGCATGATTGAACAGTTCCATTGAAGTCAAAGGAAGTATTTCAGATAAGTAAGAGGAGAATCTGCGCACTCACTGCCTTCTTGTCTTCAGGCAACCCAACTTATATCTTTAATGTAGAAAACCTCCACTTCAGTTGTCACTGATAGCAGGTATGTCCAAATCTAGAAGCACAGATCGCATTCACAGATCTCTGCTTCAGTCCCCTCAAGGGAGAGGATTTGGTCTGTCTTTCCCACATTTTACTTTTTTTCTCTGCAGACCTTCTTGGAAATATTTGGTATCTTCAAATCACAAAATCTTATTTCAGCTCTCTTGTTGAGGCTGTAGGTACTGATTCAGAAATTTCTATAACAGGAAACGAAGAGTTATTCCTGCACTGGAATTTAGTCATCATTTGGTTCTCAAGGAATACTTTGATACTATTTTTACAGTCAAAGACAAGAAGCAAAGCTGGCCCTAAGGCCAGCTGGTCCTCACAAGCTCTTGTCCATATGAAGGAGTGCTTCTTCCAACTTAGCATGAAGAATGGAAAGGGAGAAAGTTTCTCTCCCTCATGCAGTAGCAGAATTACTAGCTTATTACCCTAGAGAATGAGGCGAACTTCCATTTTCATACAGTGAAAATCTTTAGCTCTATGTCACAGGGCTGCCCTGGACTTGCAAACAGATCTTCTAAAGTCTTCCTTTGTGATGGGGAGATTCCTTTATTACATCCTACAGGGAGAAGACTTGGGACACGGGAAAAATTACTGAACTCTTCTTTCCTCTTGTCCTATCACTTGTTACTAGGGAGAAGAGACCAACCCCTCACCTCACTACAACCTCCTTTCAGGTAGTTGTAGAGAGCAATAAGGTCTCCCCTCAGCCTCCTCTTCTCCAGACTAAACAACCCCAGCTCCCTCAGCTGCTCCTCATAAGACTTGTGCTCCAGACCCTTCACCAACTTCGTTGCCCTTCTTTGGACATGCTCCAGCACCTCAATGTCCTTCTTGTAGTGAGGGGCCCAAAACTGAACACAGTACTCGAGGTGTGGCCTCACCAGTGCCCAGTACAGGGGCACTATCACCTCCCTGGTCCTGCTGGCCACACTATTCCTGATAGAAGCCAGGGTGCCGTTGGCCCTCTTGGCCACCTGAGCACACTGCTGGCTCATGTTCAGGTGGCTGTCAACCAACACCCCCAGGTCCTTTTCTGCCAGGCAGCTCTCCAGCCACTCTTCCCCAAGCCTGTAGCATTGCATGGGGTTGTTGTGACCCAAGTGGAGGACCCGGCACTTAGCCTTGTTGAACCTCATGCAGTTGGCCTTGGCACTTCGATCCAGCCTATCCAGATCCCTCTGTAGAGCCTTCCTACCTTCAGGCAGATCAACACTTCCACCCAACTTGGTGTCATCTGCAAACTTAGTGCGGGTGCACTCGATCCCCTCATCCAGAACATTGATAAAGATGTTAAACAGATTATCTGTGTGATCAAGCTCTTGTTCTTTTCCATCATTGTAACTATTTAGGTCTTGAACTGTGTGTTACAAAGGATGTCATTGCCTTTTACCAAGCACCTTTATGCTTGGAGTATAAAGCTGTGTCTCATAATTAGGCAAAATTCTCATATTTATCAAATTCTTTACCAAGCCTATCAGTTCCATATGATATCATTTGAATTTTCCCATTCCTCTGTTTCTTTTGTAAGCCAGAAATCTCTCTCCTTACAGTAGGAAAAAAAAAAAAAACAACACTAAAATATTGCAGTACTTCCCTGAATACTGGAACTAATATACTATGTGTTCTTACAGATCCTCGCCCACGCACAGTTTTCCTACATCCTCCAAGAGGTCCCATGTTATTTGTTTCTCCCTACAATAACTTATTTCCCCCTTCCTACTTATTGGGTGTTTAACTGTTTTGTGACTTCACTGTCTGCCCAGCTCTTCATTCTGATTGACCAACAGGTAAACCAGAACAGACAATTACTGCATCCTTTCCCACCATGATGACACTAATTTGGGTTTCTCTTTACTCTGCTGCCTATATTTCCAATGCTTCTCAGCATTTTGAGATCACTATTATTCTGTCAGATTTGTCCGTGATTGGTCAAAAAGTTTATTAATTATTGGGAAAGGAACAGAAGATTGCCACAGACAGAATACAGACACTTAAGTGATATTTTTCATACTCTAGAAAGTAATCTACTTACTCATGTTGAAGAAAAAAACCACAAAAATACAATATACTTAACATGTGTTACTTTTTTTGTAGTAAAAATTCCATTTCATAATTACATATTGGAAAATAAAGTGCTTTTTACAGGTATCTAAGAGTTATAAGTGATAGCCAAGGGTTATCACTCAATAACATTACATGAAAGGAACAGATGCATAGACTCATTCAGGTTGGAAGGGACATCAGGAGATCTCTAGTCCAATCTCTTGCTCAAAGCTCTAAGGTCAGACCAGCTGGCCTGGGGCTGTATCCAGTCTGGTTTAGAAAACCTCCAAGAATGGAGAGAGACTGAATAACTTCCTTGGACAGTCTGGTTGTCCTCTTGGTGAATTTTTGGCAGTAGGTTCCCCCCGCTCCTTTTCCCCGCCAAGAATGCTCTTCTCCAGGCTGAACAAGCCTAGCTCACTTTACCTCTTTTCACAGGGAAAGTGCTCCAGTCCCTGACCATCATGAAGGCCCTCTGCTGAAATTGTTCCAGTTTATTAACATCTGTCTTGTGTTGGGAAGCCCCAAATGGGACACAGTAATCCAGATGCAGTCTGAAAAGTGATGAATAGAGGGGACTAATGACTTCCCCTCATCTTCTGACTATGCTTTGATCACAATGTCACTGCAGGAAAAAAAATCAGGTATTGAGAGGCTTTGATGTCCCCAGGCATTAGTGAAGTTGGGAGGAAAGGGCATAGCAACTTGGTAGCCCGCCTGTAGGTTTTCCTTTTCCACAAGGCCCTGTAGACATGGATTGCATTGTGCCCTCTTTGTCATTGTGGCTTTTGTCTCCACAGAAACACAGGAACGTTAGTAGGGTATAAGTGCCTCAAACAAAAATGGGTAGAGTTTAGCAGTCAAAGACAGTGTTTGAGATTATTCTAATTACTAGATGCTTCCATTTTTTGATCCAGGTGTTTCCTATGCACCTTTAATTACATCCATAGTAACACTCAGTAAAACATACTCTGTTCTCTGAATACACATTAGAGTGCACTGTGGGGGTAGATTTGCTCTCTATCCATACAATGAGTCTACAGATCTATGATGTAATTATTGTTTTGTGTTTGAAATACTGTGAGGGCTGTGAGTAACATTTGCATAGCAGGTAGCCATAAAGTGCATGCCCCAGGGAGTGTCATGATGCATATAGAGAATGCAATACCTACTTGGATAGTCTTGGAGGATTGCATAAAATGATTGGGAAAAAAAATGTGGTTCAATCTTGTCCATAATATTTACTGGAAAATGCCTCTGGTGTGAGTTGCAATCCAAAAGGTTTCTGGAATTGTCTCTTTAGTTAGCATGAGACTAAACTCTGCCAGGGAGCATGTGAGCAGCCTTGGACTTCCTTCCTGTCTCTTCTCCAACAGTGGTATGGATGTTGCTTAAAGTTCTGATTATGCTTAGGGACTACCCTTCTCTGAGTAGCCAAGCACATACATCTAGGTTCAACAGAGTGACTTAGACTTTGTAATGATCGGTTCTGTAAACCTCCAAATTCGTTAGCAGCTGTAGGACTGAAAATTACCTGAATTCCCTGTGCTTTGTAGCAGAGAAGCAGACTTCTATAATGACTTTCAGTTAGCTATGTATCCGGGTGTTGAAACCCAGGCATCCCAGCAAAAACCTGAGAAGATGTCTCCGAGACCTTGTCTTTTGCAAGAATTTACGCGAATGTTTAGGTCTGGGGTTTAAAGACATTTCCTACAGTTTTTGGAAGTGTTTTCCATACTGTAAATTTTTCACTGTTTAGTCAGGAATGTGAAATTTCCAGGTTTAGAGAAAACACAAAAGAAAGTGCAAGGTTAGCAAGACTAGCAGTTAGTTTTGCAAAGAGAGTCCTGGTTCCATTTCCTGGATACTTTAGCTTTACTTTGAATAGAATGCTGAGACAAGACACACAACACCTGCCTGCTGCTTTCCCAACTGTGTATAATAAAACAAGAATACACTTCTAATGTAAGTCTTCAGTTCTTTACTGCCTTGTGCTCTTCAGAGTCATGTAGAAAATGGTAATATCATATAGTGGTATTGCACTATGAGGAATTGAATACTATATTTTTTTTCCATCATCAATTTACAAGGGGGTTTTGGCTTTTTTTAAAAACATTTTTAAATACTAAAAATAGCTTAGTGTATACTTTATAATGGTTTTATAAAAAGGATGTTGATTTACCTTTCACAGTTGCACAATTAAATGTTTTATGTGTTCTTTTTTCCCTACAAGTCAATAATGTTGCCATGGCATTCTCTATATTTAGAACTGGAAATACTATATATAATCAGAGTCTTTGTTGTTTTACATACAGTGATCTCAAAATTCATCTGCTCTTGAACACTTTGTTTCTCCAATAAAGTGCTTTTGGCGGAGGCTTTTCACACGCCTTTCAAAATTTGCTGAGTAAAGTGGCAAAATAAAGCCAATCATTTTTCTGTTAAGTTTAACATACATACCCTTGAGAAAATTCTCAAATATTAGATAAAAGGATATTAATCCATTTCATTGTATGCAATAAGTGTTTCCACATTTGTTACATGTCTAGTTCATTGTACACAATAAAACAGCTTCAAGGAACTAATAGCTCTGATCTTTTCAGTCTCACATAAAACATTTATAAAACTTAACAAGGAATCAAATAGTTTCTAAGTGTTGATGACTGAAAACTATAGTCTGAAATTTTGGAACTTTTGAGTAAGTACTATAAAGTGACTTTTTTTTGTATGCTGTAGTCCAACTTTAAATGCAGATATACTTTAATAGAGTTACTGATTTCTTAATTCTTTGAGTGCTTTAGTAAGAATAAACAACAAGAATTCTAAAAGTGCTGCACAGAGTTTGCAACAAGGAATTGCTTTCAGGTGAAAACTGGTTTGTTGCCAGTGTGTTCTTATCAGTTCAGGTATGAGATAAAAAAAAGAGAGGAAGCAACTAAGTGTGAACTTTCTAAAATCAAACTAATTTTTTAACAGTTGCATAATAAACAAAAAATAGAAGACGGGAAAACATTAGGAATATTTTACCAAAGAATGTTACAAGTATGTTTTTTGAGTGAAAAAAGTTTTGAGACAATAGTTTAATACAACTGTGGTTGTGTACTCATGAAGAGATGCTAGAAAGAACTGCTATTTAACTTTGTATCAATGCATTCTATATGAAAAAGGGACATAATCTGACAAAACTGAAAATCAAAAGTTACTAGCTTTTAAATTACTGCAATTTAGGGCCTCTTTTTCGAATAATGTTCTTGCCTTTTTTTCAAAATAATTATATATATAATCTAGATTCATTTAAAGGAATGATAGAAAAAGCAAAAATGAGACAAGTCACTTCTATTTTAATGTCATATGATTTTTCTTATTAAGACATGATTTATTTAAGCAATGCAGAGAGCACCTTAAAATTGCTTTATGTTTCCAGCTAAAATATGTTTCTTTTTCTTTCATTAAGTACATGCAATTGTGTGAACAACAGCATTTATATATAAGTGAAAAAAATACATTGAAATTCCCAAATCTGTGTGAATTTTTATCTCTTCTACAAACAGGTATATGTACACCACCAGCTTAAGAAAAATTCTCAAATAAGGAGGGGTTTCTAAAATCAAATACTTTTTGAAATTCAGGTTTGATTTTGATCAAAGCAAGATTTAGAGCTCAATTTTCTGTCTTTTTATTAAACCTTGGAAATGTGTTTAAATCATGAAAGATACATTTCTAGATTGCCATTGCTTAAAAAGAATAAAAGCAAGAGATTTGACATAAAAATCCGTGAAGGACCAGTGTTATGAAAACTTGAGTTGCAACAGCAAAATGTAAAGTATTCTCTGGTCTCTCTTCTCATCTCAGTAAAAACTTTGGTTTCTGATAGACAAAATATATTTTGAAGGGGGAAAAAGTATTTATAGCAAAGAAAACGAAGTAAAATATATAGAACGCAGTAGATGTGAGGAGAGAGCCAATGATTTAAGGTTTGTTTGTTTGCTTGCTTGTTAATCTGCTTGTTTATTAGTCTGACAAAAATCTTAATGTTGTCACACTCAGAAGTTCACAACTGATTGAATCAACAGCCTCCTGGAGAAGTAGGATGTTGCTGTGTTGTCTTTCAGATTGCTCAGATCCTTACTACTTTGACTCAAAATCTATCAATTCCTTTCCAGATTTTCAGCAAGATATTTTCACTTTTCCAGTAAAAACAGTAATGTTTTGTAGCTACTCCATGCAACTTTAACTTCTATGTGAGGAACAAGAGGACAATAAATCAAGCACACACTCTGTATGTAAAATACTGTGTACAGCTTAAAAATACATCTATTACAGGTAAATTAATGACTTTTCACATCAAATTCATAAACTAAGCTTGAAAGAATCTAATAGCTTGTCTCCAGTTTAGTCTACATATCATTATTATTTCCTCTTCACCAGTCCTCTTCACCTTTCTCTCTCTCTTTCAGATTGTAAATTGTCTTCTCATATCATTAGAAAACAAAATGCTACTGCAGCTTAAGCAGAATTTAGGTAATCTTGACCCTTATGTTAGTTCATTACTCCTTAGGGCACAGTTAACTAGATGAACAATGGAGGAATGGTATGATTTTCCAAAGCACTCCATGTGGGCATAAATCTTTACCTGACCCGTATAAAACCCTGATTGACCTCCATGGAAAGAAGGTCAAATTAACACTAGAATGTCACATCTCTTTAATATCTCAATCCTATACACCTTAAGACAACAGAAATCTGCTGTTGTTTCTGATGGAACTGATATTAGGACTTCAGTGAAAATTGTCTTTTTTCCACAAAATTACCACTGAGCTGACAGAGTAAAGCCTAGTTCCAACACACAGAGCACTTTTACACAGATAGTTTACTCTATAAAGAGGGTTAAAACACTGGCAGATTCTTAACTATATGTGACTTCAGCAAGACTGCACTGATAGACCAGTTCTTATTTAAATCTGTACTTAATCATAAATGCCTTAGCCTGCAAATAACATTTTGTTTAAAACAGCATTTACCAAAGAAATAATTGATGTCTTCTAATCCTGTTGTTATACTTCTCTTAGTTTTCTTGTGGAGACATCAACATAAATAATGAGATTCTTATCTTATATTGGTCATGATTAATTGAAGACCAAATATTATAGATTAACCAACACCTCATTTATTTTGTAGTATTTCTTCAAATTATGAAAGCAAACGCTCCATTTATTATCGATGTCTTGGGAATAAAACTTCCAAGGAAAGGCAAATACATACACACACACATGCAAACTTGAATCGTGCTGAAATTATATTGCAGATATAATTTACAATTATTGTAAACACAGTGGCATATTTGGAGTATCTCAGTAAAATTACAAATAAATAAGTAATCATAAGGCACTAATGTTTCTATTCCAAATGAAGTCCAAGAAAAATATCTGATATAGCTTCTACTAAAAATATATGACTCTGGCTTCCTCTAAATACCTACTTGTCTAAAAACCTTTATCTGTATCTGGTCTGCATTTTCAAACAGAAAGAAATGACATTGACAAAACATGTTTGCAGAAACCTTTCAAAATCTCCGTGTCCTCCTAGGTTTCTGATTTTTTCAATATGACAACAATAATTTAACTGTACCCTGAGTAAAAATATAATTAAAAAGAAAAAAACTACTATTGCTGGTATTTCCTTGTTTCATTAACTTAGAATATACTACTTTTCTTGGTTCTTTCTGACAAGAATTTTTTCCCTAGTATTACCAATTCATTTTAATTGCCAATTTAATTGATCACTTTACTGGTACATATTCTTTCTAGTTAGCCACAAGTTTGAACATAACAGCTTTCCAAAAAGCTCTTAGTCTGTCTTCCATCGTCCTAAGCATACACTGACATTTTTAATAGCTGATCTTCACAACCTTTTGCAGTTCCTGTTACAGCTTCTTCTCTACACATAATTCTACAATATTGGTCCCAAATGTAAAGTAAAAAAGTAAATCTTCTGCAAGGATGCTTGGTAGTCTTTTGTCCTTCTTGAATGTGCCCCTATCTTACTAAACTTTACCACTTGCATAGCTGAAGTTCCTTTTTTTCTCATTAGTTTCATGGAGCTAAAAATTAAAATCCACTCCTATTCTGTATCTTTTTAAAATTTCTTTCCTTATCCAGTTGTTAGAAGTAATTAATGTGCCCAAGTAGTTGCAGCATGTTTGTAGTTATTGATTCCTGCATAAAGCTTATTCAGTATTTTCCTATGTTTTCAGTACTATACACTTGTTTTGTGACACTTCATAGCATTGCAATATCACAAGCAATCCCAATGATTTAAATAAGGATTCTAACTTGCTGCCTGGAAATTATGATGCTAGCATATGTGTTTAAAATAAATCCAAACTTGCAAGCATAGTGATGATTCACCCCTCTTTCCTTCAGTAGCCAGTAGATCAAAAATATTTGCTTCATCCTTGGGCCAGCTAAATTTTTTTAATTGGCCAGAAAAAAGAAATTAACAGAAGCAAAGAATTCCATCTGGCAATTGCTCTTGTTGTTTGTATTTCATGTTTTACTCATAAGCACATGAAGAACCACCTGTAAGGGGTTTTGGTAATGTGAAAACTCTTTTATGTCTGCATGTCAATGTAGTGAGTAGGAAAAGAATAATTGCCAAGGAATAAGGAGAAGACAAAAGAGAAAATAATTGTGTAGGGTGGGATGACAAGTGTAAACAATGAAAGGATCCTGGTTAGGGTATGGTTTTTGTTTTATTGAGTTGGGTGGTTATGCACATAATTTTCTTTCTGATAGAACGATATGATTATCTAAGGAACAGAGCAAGTAGTGGGCTTGCTCTTCCTGGTAATGGAATGTTTCTTTTAGGCAGATGAGTGTATTTTAAAGGAAGGATGCTGTATTATTTATTCAGGATGCTAAATGCTTAGTAACTTTATGCCAGAATTGCTAAATTATAGTCTTGAAACCAGGGTAATTTAAATTATACATCTTCCTCATGATACACATTCTGGCATATGTAATTCACAATGTATCCCACAAACAATCTTTATACATCTTGATTTAAAGTAACAAAATAACTCCCTTAACGAGTAATTATTGAGCAAAGAATTAAAGAAGCTGTAAAATACACAGAGCCATATTCCCCATACAGGCTGAGCAAAACTGGCTGTAAAACTGGATGTAAAGAGGGCAGGGTGGCTGAAACCATCATTGTTCTCCAGATATTACAAGGGAAGTGGTGGGCTAGGAAATGGCAAGCATATTGGGCACTGGAATAAAATTTTTAAAATTTGCATAGTGACATAAAGTACAAATCTAAAGATGTGTAAATTCTTTATTAGTTCAGTTCCTCTTGTTCCTCTTACAAATGGTAAAAAATATAAGAAGGATTTGTGTATGGACTGGATAAGTGGACAGTGAGGTAGACTGAAAACTGGCTGAAGTGCCATGCTCAAAGGATTGTGATCAACACAAAGTGCGGCTGGAGGCCAGTCACTCATGATGTACCCCAGGAGTTAAACCCAGGGCCAATACTGTTTAACATCTTCATTAATGAGCTGGATGACTGGACAGAGTGCACTCTCACCAAGTTCTCAGATGATACAAAATGGGGAGTAGGGAGTGTGGCTGATTCATGAGAAGATCTTGCTGTCATTCAGAGGGACCTGAGCAGGCTGGAGAACTGGACAGAGAGGAATTTCAAGAAGTTTGACAAAGGGAAATGCCCAGTTCTGCACCTGGGGAGGAATAACCCCATGTACCAGTACAGGCTGAGGCTGACTGACTGGAAAGCAGCTTGGCAGAGAAGGACCTCGGGGTCCTGGTGGAAACCAAGCTGAACATGAACCAGCAATGTATGCTTGTGGGAAAGAAGGCCACCAGCCTTCTGGGATGCAACAGGCAGAGTGTTGCCAGCAGGTCAACAGAGATAATCCTTCCCCTCTGCTCCTCACTGTTGAGACACATCTGGGGTGCTGTCCAGTGCTGGACTCCTCAGTACATGGGAAGACATGGACATGCTAGAGCAAGTTCAGCCAAGCCCTATGAGGGTGATGTTTGGACTGGAGCAGCTGACGTACAAGGAGAGGCTGAAACAGCTGGGACTGTTCAGCCTGGAGAACAAAAGGCTCAAAGGTTTTGACAATGTGTATAAATACTTGATGGGGGCCAGAAAGCAGAAGGGGTCAGAATCTTCTCAGTGGTGCCCAGTGATAGGACAATGGACAATGTGCTGTGCAACTTGAGCTGGTGGGCACTGCTTTGAGCCTGGGGATACAGTGAGATGGTCTCCAGAGGTCCCTGCCAACTTCAACTATTCTGAGATTGTGTGATTCTGTCATTTGAATACTTATGCATGTATTCCTTGGAGATAGTGTGGAACAGTATTGTTATTTAGGGATGCTTACTTTAATGTGAAGGCTTTTTTATATTATTGGGTTTCTTCATATTTTGTGAGGAACCTTTGACTAGCAAAATGAATCAACATTAGTCATATAAAAACTGCAATATTTTTAGATCAGTTTTCATTGTCTATTCAAATCTTGATTGTTCTAGCAGATTTTCTTTCCCTCTAGATTTATGGAAGGCCATCTGTGGAGGAGCAATAATCTACTCTTTTAATTCTGGAAATCAAATTACTCTGCTTTGTTCTGCATAACAATGTTATTGAGACACTGTATAATTGAAAAATGTTTGGTGTTTCAGTTAACCCTGGCCTTGAAGCATGAACTCTTGAAACAGTGATTTATTTGCAAAAATTCCAGAGTCAGTAGAGTAGGCAAACATCCTGCATCTGGGTACCAAGATAAATAACATGACATGACATATTTAGAAAATTATAATATAAGCCAAGAGAAATATAAATAGGAGGGGGATAATGCATTCTCTTGCTAGGAAATTATGGGACATGTTGGGTCACTGAAGAGAAAATTTGAGAGAAAGCAGGGAGATTTTCCTCATTCTCCCCTGTGAACAAATCAATGTCCTACAAGACTGAATATTTCTTCTGTGACTGGCAGTGCACATTCATTGTTTATGTACATCTATATTGTTACTATGGTTAATTCATACAATATATATTTTAGAAAATTTAAGGTTGAGCTGCAGTTTAGGTGAAGAATTTCTCAATGAGACATAAGCATTTAATAGAACTGTTTACTATAGCAATAAAGCAGTAGGCTGGCATGTGTAGGAGGCTCCAGTGAATCCATGCCCTGAGTGCTTGAAAGCCACATGTCTTTAAAAATGTTAAATTTGTTCAAACACCCCAGTTATTCAAAGCAGTTAAACACCTATTTTACTTCAATTGTGTGTTTATCAGGTTTGCTAAATTGGAATGGACTTTTCTGCATCTGATCACAAGTTTTGTAATGTCTCTTCCACACACATTTTAAATTTTTTCTTTAATAAAGAACATTTTGGAGAGTGCAGGTGTCACTGTCTCTTTCCACCAAGGAAAACAGCTCCCAGCAGAAAGGCAGGAAAAAAATATTAAGAAACCAATTATAGTTCCTGTACTGGTTATTGTGTTTTAAACTTCCATTTTAATGCTTATCTTCTCTATCTAGATGTTTTTTCTTATCTCTAGCTGCCTGTTCAGCAGCTGTTGGTAGCCTAACTGTCACTTCGTATTCACTTTTTGATGAGAAACTTAATTTTGAATATTCACCAGTTCTATCTAAATGTTTACATAATAGTTTGCTACTAATTAGATTCCCCCTTTCTTGGACTCTGCACTCTCACAGTCTCTCTGCTTTTCACTTTCCCCTTGGTTGTCTCTTCTGCCATTCTCTGTCTTGGCTGTATACCTGGAATATATTTTCTGCTCAGATAGAACCTATCTCCAGACTCCCCAAAACGCTGTGGGACAGGATGAGAGTCCTCCACTTTTTTCCCCATTAAAATCACCAGTATGGAATGTGCTCAAGCATACTCACAGCTTCAGAGCCCACCCATTGACTTTGCAGCTTTGTTCTCTTCTGTTCATATCTATCTCTATAAAAATTTCTTCAACGATGGTCTTACATTTATAAATAAGCAGGCCGAACTATGTGAAAACTGGTTTTAATTCCATATAGAGTTTACTCAATTTGCAAGATCTTTCTGGTGAGGAATATCCTTCATAGCACAGTGCAGAAGCATCTAAGCAGTTTGAAAGATATGTGAATAAGAACTAACAAACTTGATTATGGCACTTGTGAAGACGGAGAAGAATAGTCTGTCTTCCGTTCCATTCTTACTGAAACTTCAAAAGTATTTATTACCTTCTATAAATAGTAACTTTTAGTACTGCTCACAAATGATTCAGCATTTCTCATTAATCAATTAAAAGACCATTCCCCTAGTTCTCCCATGCACTTGCTGGTTTTCTTGTTTCGATGTCAGGAGAATAACTGGATTTGTCACCCCAAAAAGGAAAAGAGCCAAGTTCTGCAAGCTCTCAGGAAACCATCACAACAGTGGTTCAGTTGTTTAGTTCTCCCTGATACTGTTGCCTGTGGCTTTCCCTTCAGAAGCCATGTTTTGCAGATGGCTTTTAGTGGGAATTGTCTTCTATGATAGCAGATTGGCCCTACATTTCTTGTAGGGCTGAAAATTACAGTACACATTACAATTAGAGTGCCGTAGCACACAACATACTTGTTAACTTTGGATGATAAAATTATTTTTACATGTACCATATGCTTTTGAATGCATTTTCAGGATTTTAATATTTAAAGAGCACTTCCACTGTGACACATTAATATACTTTGAATTAGAAACTCATACAAATTTCATTAACTCTTGTCTTGTCAAAATTTTATCAACAATTATCTATTCTTTGCTGCATGAGAAAGAGAAAACTTACACATAAGATTTTAGACTCTAATGTTGTACTTTTACACAAACATGTAAATTGTCCCTTAAATGTCCATGGACTCACAGTAAAGACCTGAGTGGAACAGATTAATGTAATCATCATTTAATTAATCTTGAGACAGAAATGTATTTAAGCATTGAAACTGTTCTCAGTGAACTGCAATAAAATGTTACAGCCTTAATTTCTTCTCCCCCCCCCCGTGCTGGAAGGTATTTAACATTTGTCTTATGCAAGCCTTTATAAACTCTGTGCTGAAGTTTTGCTCTTATTCTAATCATGCTGACCCTATCTAAGTGGTACAGGAAATATATGTCTTACTTACAAATAATTTTCAAGACAAAAAGAATGAGAAACAAGAAAATCTCAGTTTCAAGAGTAGAGATACTTCTGCTAGTTCTGTAGGTATTAAGAGCAGTTGTTGTCCTCTCTACTTCTGTGGAAAGAGACAATAATATTACAGGTAACCATTAATAGTAGGACTATTGGAGTAGGAAACATTTTGCAGTGCTCTTTCTGAGATGAAACTGGAAGCTTTGAGTACATGGCTGGCAAGGAAAACAAGTGAGAGATACTGGTGTAAAGGAGATATTGTCTCCTCTGAGCTTAAAATATGAATGGTGAGGTCTTAAGATGTCAGGTCTCTAATTGTACCCTTCCCTGTTTTTACTGCCTCTGCTTCAGCTTTGCTGATGCAGAAGACAAACATGAGCCATCATTTTGCCAGAAAGACTGAGTGTTCTGTGGGGAATCAAGGGAGGAGAAAAAATGCACTTAATATTTATTGTAAAGATAGTCATATTCTTCTTTAACGTGGCTACCTAATATTATTGTATCATCTTTCATGCCTTCTGAGGTATCAGTTTAATTGAACTGGTGAATCTTCTTGGTCCTGGTGTGAGTCTTTTCCATACACAGTGCACAAGGAACCATGTTCTGAAGAGTGGAAATTTTTACAAATGTCACAACACTGTGCAAACCTAACAGCATACCATTCGGCTTATCGTTGCATAATATAGGAAGTTCATCTTATACTCACCAGTGTAGAAGTAGAAATAAAATATGAAATAATATTTGGCTAGAGCATATGACTTGAATGGAGAGCTGTTGGTCCCTTTGAATGGTATGTAGACGGGTCTATGCATTGGTCTCTTGGAATATAAAATCTCAGCCTTTCCCTTTAGGAAGGGCTGGCCAGGAAGACTAGGAGGAGGAGTCATTCTCTGTACAAAGAAACAGTTTAATGGAGCTGTGCTTTAGAGTGAATAACAAGCAGCTGAGAGCTTATGGGTAAGGATCAGAAAATATACCAACACGGGGTGTGTGACATTGTGGTACAGTTCTGCTAGAGAGTGACTAATCGAGAAGAGGAAGTACTGACATCTGCACAAAGCTTCGCTATTACAGGCCATGGTTCTCATGGAGGGTTTTATCATTCTGACATATGCTGGAAGGACAATGCTGGGGGGCAGAAGCAATGTAGATTTCTGGAGAGCATCAAGGATTATTTCTTGACAGAAGTGAGTGATCTGTGAGCTGGAGGGGGAAGACTATTGGACATGCTATTTATGATTAAGGAAGGACCAATTTTTCTTTATAAGGGTATTAAGGTCAACAGTAGATTTGACAGCAGGGACCAATGCTCCCAAGATAGGTGAGTTTAAGATCCTAAGAGAAGTAACCAAGATAAATAGTAGCATCACAAACATGGACTTCAGGAGAGCAGATTTCAGCTTAATCAGGGATATGCTTGGCAGCACCTCATTGGAAACTCCTCTGAAGAACAAAGGGGCTCAGGAGAGCTTGTTCATATTCAGGAAAGGCTCCTCAAAGCACGAGATTCATCCGTTTTGATGTGCAGGAAGTCAAGCAACCATGGCAGAAGGCCAGTACTGACAAATGGGGAAATCATGATTGAGCTAAAGTTCAAAAAACAAAATATGCAGAAAGAGAAAGCAGGGATGTGCTTCTTGGGAAGAACCTGTACACGCAGGGAAGGAGTTAAGAAAGGAAAAGTTCAGCTGAAGCTGAAACTAGGGAGAGATGAGAAAGCTAAAAAAGGGCTTCTAAATGTACCTTGTCAGCAAAAGGAAGCCTAAGGAAAATGTGAGGCATTGAACCTAGTGACAGAGCACAGGGAAAACAGTTGTCTGTGCTTCTGTTTTTAATAATTAAGGTCTGGCTTCAGGTATCTCAGGACCATAAGTGAACTGTCAGAGTCAGTATGAGGGATGCACCACCCACACTATCACAAGACAGACTTAAGGAGCACTTAACCAAACTGGATACATTAAATAGCTATGGAACCAGAAGGAATGCATCTGAGGATGCTGAGGAAACTGGCTGATACAATTATGAGACTGTTCTTCCTCATCCTCAAAAAGTCATGTCAATCAGGAGAGATTCATGATGACTGCAAAAAGGCAAATGTCACTTTCACCTTCCAGAAGGGCAAGAGGGAGGATCTAGGAAACCATAGGCTTTACTTCCTAGGAATATTAGAGTAAATCCTCCTGGAATTAAGTTTGTGAATGATACCAGACTTAGGAGGTTGGGGAGAGAATCAATAGACTGGAAGGCAGGACTACTATTCAAAGGCATCTTGACAGGTGAAGAAATTAGTGGACAAAACCCTCATGATGTTCAACAAGGCGAATGCCAAGTCCTGCATCTGGGATGGAATAACCTCATGTAACAGTATTGTCTGGCGATTAACTGGTTAGGGAAGGGCTCTCCAGAAAAGGATCTGGTGGACAAGAATTCAAATATAAGTCATCAGTACTTTGTTATAGTGAAGAAGACCAACCACATAGTGGGCTGTATTACCATGAATGTGACCAACAGGCTGAAGGATGTGATTATCTCCCACTATTGAACACTTGTGAGATCACATCTGGAGTAGTGTGTCTAGATTTGGGTTCCTCAGTACAAGAAAGGTATTCACATACTAATGTGAGTTCAATGGACAGCTACCAAGAAGATCAGGACAATGGGGCACAATGTACAAGGACTGTAGGAACTGGATTTGTTCAGTCTTAAGAAAAGAAGGTGAAGAGGAGATCTTATTGCTACCTGCAGCTACCTTCTGTAAGAATATGAAGACCAGGCCAGAGTCTTCTTAGAGGTGCATGAAGGGCCAGCAGACACAAGTTGCAATAAGGGACATTCCAATTCAATATTAGGAACAAGTCTGCACAATGGCAATAGTCAAACACTGGAACAGGTTACCCAGGGAGTCTGTAACCTGGAGTGTGTCTGGGTGAAAAATGATAAAACAGTATCCTCAAAGATGCTCATTAGAGAGTCTCTGCAGTAAACATGAAGAGGACTCAGAGAGAGAAGGAAAGTTTACTGCATCTTTCTCTCTCCAAAGGGATGTTATGTAGCTTATGTGAGATTTTTAACATTCAGACTCAAAGGTACATAGTACAGGTCTTATCTATTAATTACAGAGAGAATTTCTCTAGTCTTCAAATACTTAAATAGGAGTACCATTCAAACAAAATAGTATTTCTATAGCTAACATCACAATACAGCAGGTCAGCAGTTATCACAGGTAGACAGCTATGAAATAGCTACTGGGTAGGCTACTGGCTTATCAGAAAAGCTGGATTAATTATGAAAACCATTGTGAGTGTAGCAAAAATTTGTTGTCTGTAATTCTGCATTACACAGATTTTCTTTTAACAAATAGTGGGTCACTGCAATGTCCTGAATCAGAAACCTATTTTACCGTATATTTCTCAGAAAATTCAAGTTTGCTCCATAGGAAACAGTACCTAGAGGCTGCAGGGCAGTCCTAAGTCTAGGATAATTGCTATCCACATTTCTACCTGCAGTATTACCCCAGGCCAACTTTGGATTGTTTTACATGGTGTTTTTAGAGGGAAACTCAGATGCACCCAATGCTTCTTGAGTATATTTACCTTCCATCATGTGCTTCCAGATATCATAGCTGCATTCGTTAGGGTGATATCGGTTAGAAAACGTGAGTGAGGTCCTTCTTTGCAAGTGCCATGATATTCTTACTGTAAGACATTTGGTCACCTCATTGGAACATTTGTGCAGACTGCTGATGTGATAGGGATCCCAGAGATACCTACAAAATTCAGAGTGCTTTAAGGACTTCTGTAATAGGTACATGTTAGATCCCCCATCTGGGGAATGAGAAACAGAACTGACGGTGCACTGTGCATTCAGAGTCCACCTTACAGCACGTTAATTTCCCCGTGCAAATGAGCCTTTAATTTCTCCTTAATTTCCTTCAACCCCTTGTAGCCTGCAGAGGAATGACACTACCAAGTAACAAGACATTCTAAATTAAGAAATGTAGCTGCCTCCTCATTGTCACTAAGAAAAATATCACCCTTATTTTGAGACAAGATGGAACAGCAGATAATGTTGCTCAAACCAGACTACGGCACTTGTCTTTTGTTTAGGAGTTTTAGTCAGTAAATTATGCCTTGTCAAGTAGCATAAATGTCTCATATGGCAGCCATGTTAATTAATATACTTTGTTTTCTTTTCCCCGTAAGGAAACGCAAAACCTTTAATGAAGCAAAACATGGATTTGTTCTTCAAATTATACAAATTTACATATTAATGTAAGGGTAGTAGATTAAGGTAAATAGCAGTAGAAAATTTTGGTTGCTTGACATTTTTTATTATAAGTACATATTTTCAACTTGGCAGACTTTAACCATTTGGTTGCAATTTCCCATTTGCTGAGTATCTGCTATACAGCATGTTTTAGAAAATTTCATCTATTACAGTCTAACAGGAACAGGGAAAAGGTAATATGTTACTCTGTTCTCTTGGAAGCAGATGTTTGGGTTGTGTGGGATTTTTTTTGTAGTAGGTGGGTGATACACCTAAAAAACAGTGGGTTTTTTTTCTGGATATATTTATGAAAGCTGACCAGCTAGCCCACCCAAGTTTCTGCTGGTGTTTTTTTGTCAGTGTGAAAATAAAAAAGAGGCATTAAGAATAAAGGAAGCAAAGCAGAGGAATGGGGGCAGGTAATTAAAATTCAGAGAATAAGCATGTGTCCTAACAGGCAGTTTGTGTCCTAATAGGTAGGTAGGACATGGACAACAGAGCAAACCAAGCAGCCCCATCCTGACCAAGAGAAGACAGGGTACTAATTCATCCTCAATGGACAATGAAGAATGGATGTAGCAGCAGTTTTGAGTTTTGAAAAGATATTATTCTTGGCTTCTCAAGTGAGAAATGTAACAGGAAAATGCTCTCTTAGGTTGTCTGTGGTATTGTTTACCCATATGATAAGGACACAGCCCAATGAAAATGGTGCTTAACATCTCAGGAACTATCAGACTGAAATGTTTGTGAGCATGGCCCCTGATAATCCATGTAGAATTTGTGAAGTTTATTTTAGAAATTAATAGCTTCGTAGCTCATTTGTGTACATTTTCAACCTATGCTTATTTTTAAGACTTATGGACTAGTCTGGTACTTCTAAAGCAGCCTACATAATATCCTTACTTATATATGGCAAGCCTCTATCATCAGGTTGTGCCTTGGTTTTATTACAGCTTCTAACAGGAGCTAGAAACAGACCTGAACATGAAGTATTCACATGTCATCAACCAAATGTATAATAATTGTCTTACATTCACTGAAATCAAACAAACAAACAAACAAAACAGTACTACTTATATAAATAATCCTAGCAAAGTTGTAGGAAGAGGACACTGGAACCAGCTTTGGAAGGAAATTAACTATGATTTTGCAGAAATAATACACTGAAAAAAACCCCCTGTTTTTCAGAGAGTACACAAAAACATTCCCAGTGCCAGCGAGCTGTATATAACTGGAAAAAAGCTCCTTGCAATGACACCATGTATTTTCACTTAGTCTACAGGTAAAGATCTACTAAATGAAGCCATACTTGTGTTTTCAAACTTCTTTCTGTAATGACTTTAAATACTTGCCCTTTGCACTATGAGAACCATCTTTTAATGAATTATAATTAATTTACTTGTAAAAGTTTTATCTGTTAGGTATTTTTTCTCTCCCTTTCTATTTTTAAATAATTCAGAGTATGTCATAATAGTAAAACTCTTCAGATCTATTATCACTGTGGGTATTCTACACATTCAGAAAAAGAGGCATATACATTTAGGAAATGGTCAAAGCTTCTGATTTAAGATAATTGATTTAGAGTCCTGAGACGAGAATATGATTCATCCAAAACTAGCAAGCTGATCTGTGTTATCTTACGCTTTGGACCTTTAACAGGATGCATTATGTCAAACACTGAAATGGAAAAATGGTTTTCTCTGCCATATTGTACTGGTTTTGGCTGGGACAGAGTTAATTTTCTTCATATGTGCCCACATGGTGCCATATTTTGGATTTGTGACCAAAAGAGTTTGATAACACAAAACTGGGATGTTTTAGCTACTGCTGAGCAGTGCTTACACAGCATCAAACTCATCTTTGTTTCTCACACTACCCCAGCAGTGAGTAGGCTGGGGGTGCACTAGAAGTTTGGAGAGGACACAGCTGGGACAACTGATCCAACTGACCAAAGGGGTATCCCAGACCATATGACATCATGCTTAGCAATAAAAGCTGGGGAAAGAAGGAGGAATAGGGGACATTTGGAGTGATGGCATTTGTCTTCCCAAGTAACTGTTACGTGTGATGGAGCCCTGCTTTCATGGGAAATGACTGAACACCTGCCTGCCCATGGGAAGCAGTGAATTAATTCCTTATTTTGCTTTGCTTGCATATGCAGCTTTTGCTTTACCCATTAAACTGTCTTTATCTCAACCCATGAGTTTTCTCACTTTCACTCTTCTGATTCTCTCCTTGATCCCTGTGGATCTGTGGGGGCATGAGCAAAGCAACTGACTGGTGCTTAGCTGTCTACCAGGGTTAACCTACAACACAAATGCGCCTCAAGTGCCATTATTTTCACTAACATTGAAATCAGTAAGATACTTACTATATCATCTCCCACAGTATTATTGGGGTAATATAACAGCACTAAACTATTGTATTATTCCTGGAGTTTCAATTGACTTCAGTAACATCCCAAAGGATAATACTTGGTCACTAATCCAAGCATTTATTTTGTTGAAAATGTCATGTGAGGCCACCTTGTCCTTCACGAGTTAACATGGTACTTCTGTGATGAATATCTACTAATATTGAGGTTCTGGTTTCCTAAGCAACAGTAACCACATGGAAGCTTTCAAAACCTTCTTCCTACTTGCTTGATGCTTTCATGTGAAAAACATGGGTTTTTTATTGTAAGGAACAGGACTCAGGATGTTGTTGTTTGACTGTACTGATTACTGAATTGCAAAAGAGTTGGAGGTTTCAGGATATAGATATTGAAAATATTTTTTTCAGTTTTGGTTGCTATTAGTATTTGCTGACTAATAAAAATTAAATACTCTTATATGTATATAAATACATGTCTCAATGCAAGTACAGTACTGAATTTGGATTGGTTTTGGTTTTGTTTTTGTTTTCCAGTCTAATGAAAAACTGCAAGCTACTCTGCAGGATTTGAACAATATTCTACCTGTTCGAATTACTATTACCAAAGAAGATCTGACATTTGCAGTTAGGTTCCGATCAGTATTGTAGGGATAATCAGGCTTGGATTCATGCTTTATCTCCCTCAGACAGAGCAGGGAATGGAAAATAGATCCCACTACTCAAACTGCTGCTCTATTCTCTAGCCTATAAAAAGACTGACACATTTTAATTTGTTCCTACAGACCAATTTTATATTTTTTAGATTGCAGTTAGAAAGTTATGGGTTTTATTTATTTTGGACAAAAGTAGAGTTTTCCTTAGTACCAAAATTTAAAAAAAAAAATCTATTTTTTTGTTAAAGCAAAGCATTTACATCACTGAGAAATAAAATATTTTTCTATGTTGTCTAATCTTTTTCCTCACTTTTTAAAATCTTATTTTTAATTTTTATCTGTAATTTGTGACAACTTCTATACAAAAAATATTGTCCAGTGAAAATACTTTCTTTAAAAATTTTAGGACTAAAATGATGACACAATAGTTTTAAATTTTATAGTTTCATGCTTAAAATATCAGGAAGATGCTGGTTGACCTTTTTTATTTATGCAAAAGATTTGTCTTTCATCCAGGTTATCACGTATTTTTTGATCTTTTTAACACTGCAAAATTATTACTGAGGAAGAACAATGTCAAAAACTTGAGAGGCTATAAAATAGAAACAAACTTTGAAACTAAAAGCAAGTTCAGAATTTTTTGACCACTGTATAAGTGACGTTATCCACTGTACCAAATGCTTAGAAACTAAAATCTGTAGTTATTTCACATCTAGCCAATCTACTTGTGTCATTTACAGTAGTTTTTAAATACTACATTTTGTGGTAGAGCCAAACATTGTTTTGACATAATTCTTTTTCACTTTAGCTCTGAAAAATTTCATAAGGAAAACCTCTGTTTGTTATCTTTTTTAAGAGTATTCATGATGCAAATAGTTATTCTTTTTTGAGGAGAACAGAAAAAGGACCTGAGATGAAAGGGTCTGGCATTGTGATGTTGACTCTGATTTGACGCATCTAAAAACATAAAAAAGCAAATACATTGGAAGACCAGACTGTACTGAATCTGGCTGGGATGGAGTTAATTTTTTCCACAGCAGCCCATGTGGTGTGTATTGTGTGCTTTGTATTTGTGGCTAAAACAGTGTTGATAATACACCAATGTTTTGGCTGCTGCTGAGCAGTGCTTGCACAGCATCCGGGTTTTCTGTCTCCCAAACTGCCCTGCTCCTGGACTCTCAGTGAATAATGCTGGGGGTGGACAAGAGGTTGGGAGGATACATAGCCAGGATAGCTGACCCAAACTGTCCAAAGGGATATTCTATATCATATGACATCACACTCAGCAGTAAAAGCTCAGGGAAAGGAGGAGGAAGGGGGGATGGTTGTGGTTACGGCATTTGTCTTCCCAAGCAATCATTATGCATGCTGAGGCCCTGCTTTCTGGGAAGTCACTCAACATCTGCCTGATGTGGACAGTAGTGAATCAATTTCTCTTTTTGCTTTGCTTGTGTGCACAGCCCTTGCTTTGTTATTAAACTACCATTGTCTTGATCCACAAGTCTTCTTGCCTTCCTCCTGTTTTCTCACCTTCCTGCAGGAGAGTGGAGTGAGTGAGTGGCTGACTAGGTGTTTTTGTGTTGACTGGGGTCAATCCACCACACATACAAAATATGTGAAAAAAAAAATACTTGTCATATTTGTATACTTGCTTCTTACAGAAAGACTGACAAAGTCTCAGTCAAACCAACTACAAAGACTTGATAAAATTGCTTCAGGACTAAACTATTTAAAATGGGGGAAGGGGTGTAGCTGACTTCTGGACATAAATCACAGAAATGTTGACATATAGAGATAGATAGTTAATGGGGAATGCTAAATGAGTGTTTATATTTCAGCTCATTCTGGGCCTTAGATATCTAGCTCATGATAGCACATTATGTACCTCCATGCAATTGGAATCCAACAATTCAGTTGTCTCCAAGCAGGGCCACTGTTCTGAGCACTTAACCACACTTGATATCCAATGGCTCTGAAAAATAAGGTAATGAATTCTGTCAATTTGGAGTTCTTGGTTGCAAACACAAATATTTTATGATCTTGGAGCAGTGTATTTCACAGTATTGCAATGTTGTTCCTAATAGAAGTTCCACAATGCTTTTGAATTTTCAGAAGGCAGAACAGCAGGACACGAACAGGTGCTTGCTGGAGGTTGAATTTGAAGGGAAAAGTGAGATCATAGATTCATAGAATCATAGAATTGTTTACGTTGGAAAAGGCTCATAAGTCCAATCCCCCTGCAATTATCAGGGACATCTTTAAAGAGGTTAGGTTGCTCAAAGCCCCATCCAACCTGACTTTGAACATTTCCAATGATGGGACATCCACAACTTCTCTGGGCAACCCATTCCAGTGTTTCACCACCCTCATCGTAAAAAAAAAGTCTTAGAACAATAGAATCATAGAACTGTTTATATTCCAAAGGGTCTTTAAGATCATCAAGTCCTACCGTTAACCTAGCATTGCCAAGTCCACCACTATATCATGTCCCTAAGCACCACATCTACGTGTCTTTTAAATACCTCCAGGGATGGGGACTTAACCACTTCCCTAGGCAACCTGTTCCAGTGCCCGATTACCATTTCAGTGCAGAAGTTTTTCCTAATATCCAACCTAAACTTCCCCTGACTCAGCCTGAGGCCATTTCCTCTTGTCCTATCACTTGTTACCTGGGAAAAGAGACTGACACCCCACCTCGCTACAACCTCCCTTCAGGTAGTTGTAGAGAGCAATAAGGTCTCCCTTCAGCCTCCTTTTGTCCAGGCTAAGCAACCCCAGCTCCCTCAGCCACTCCTCATAAGACTTGCTCTCCAGACCCTTCACCAGCTTTATTACCCTTCTTTGGACGTGCTCTAGCACCTCAATGTCCTTCTTGTAGTGAGGGGCCCAAAACTGAACACAGTACTCGAGGTGCAGCCTCACCAGTGCCCAGTACAGGGGCACTATCACCTCCCTGGTCCTGCTGGCCACACTATTCTTGATACAAGCCAGGATGCCATTGGCCTTCTTGGCCACCTGGGCACACTGCTGGCTCATATTCAGCTGGCTGTCAACCAACACCCCCAGGTCCTTTTCTGCCAGGCAGCTCTCCAGCCACTCTTCCCCAAGCCTGTAGCGTTGCATGGAGCTGTTGTGACCCAAGTGCAGGACCCGGCACTGAGCCTTGTTGAATCTCATACAATTGGCCTCAGCCCATTGATCCAGCCTGTCCAGACGCCCCTGTAGAGCCTTCCTACCTTCAGGCCGATCAACACTTCCACCCAACTTGGTGTCATCTGCAAACTTAGTGCAGGTGCACTCAATCCCCTCATCCAGATCATTGATAAAGATATTAAACAGAACTTACCCCAATACTGAGCCCTAAGGAACACCACTTGTGACCAGCCGCCAACTGGATTTGACTCCATTTGCCACAACTCTTTAGGCTCGTCCATCCAGCCAGTTTTTTTATCCAATGAAGAGTATACTCATCCAAGCCATGAGCATCTAGTTTCTGCAGGAGAATGCTGGGGGAAACAGTGTCAAAGGCCTTACTAAAGTCCACGTAGACAACATCTACAGCCTTTCCCTCATCCACTAAGTGGGTCACCTTGGCATAAAAGGAGATCAGGCTAGTCAAGCAGAACCTGCCTTTCATAAACCCATGATGACTGGGCCTGATTACCTGGTTGTCCCATAAGTGCCACGTGATGGCACTCAGGATGATCTGCTCCATAACCTTCCCCAGCACTGAGGTCAGACTGAGAGGCCTGTAGTTCCCCAGATCCTCCTTCTCGCCTTTCTTGTAGATAGGCACCACATTTGCTAACCTCTGGTCAAGTGGGACCTCCCTGGTTACCAGGACTGCTGATAAATGATGGAAAGTGGCTTGGTGAGCACTTCTGCCAGCTCCCTCAGTACTCTTGGGTGGATCCCATCTGGCTCCATAGACTTGCGTGTGTCTAAGTGGTGTAGCAGGTCACTAACCATTTCCCCTTGGATTATGGGGGCTTCATTCTGCTCCCTATGCCTGTCTTCCAGCTCAGGGGGCTGGGTACCCCAAGAACAACTAGTCTGACTATTAAAGACTGAGTCAAAGGTGGCATTAAGTACCTCAGCCTTTTTTTTGTCCTTTGTCAGTATGTTTCCCCCTACATCCAATAAAGGATGGAGATTCTCTTTAGCTCTTCTTTTGTTGCTAATGTATTTATAGAAACATTTTTTGTTGTCTTTTATGGCAGCAGCCAGATTAAGTTCCAGCTGGTCTTTGGCCCTTCTAATCTTCTCCCTGCATAACCTCATGACATCCTTGTAGTCCTCCTGAGTTACCTGCCCCTTCTTCCAAAGGTCATAAATTCTCCTTTTATTCCTGAGTTCCAGCCAAAGCTCTCTCTTCAGTCAGTCCAGTATTCTCCCCCACCGCCTTGTCTTTTGGCACATGGGGATGGCCAGCTCCTGCACCTGTAAGATTTCCTTTTTGAAGAACGTCCAGCCTTCATGCACTCCTGTGCTCTTCAGGACTGCCTCCAAGGGACTCTGTCAACCAAGCTCCTGAACAGGTCAAAGTCTGCCCTCTGAAAGTCCAAAGTAGCAGTTCTGTTGACCCTCCTCCTTAATTCCCCAAAAATTGAACACTATCATTTCATGATCTCTATGCCCAAGACAGCCTCCAACCGCCACATCGCCCACAAGGCAATCTCTGTTCACAAACAACAGGTCCAGCGGGGCACCTTCCCTACTTGGCTTCCTCACCAGCCGTGTTAGGAATTTCTCTTCCACACACTCCAGGAACCTCCTAGACTGTTTCCTCTCTGCTGTATTGTATTGCCAGCAGGCATCTGGTAAGCTGAAGTCCCCCACGAGAACAAGGGCTAGCAATTGTGAGACTTCTCCCAGCTGCTTATAGAATACTTCATCTGCCTCTTCATCCTGTTTGTGTGGTCTATAACAGACTCCCACCATGATACCTGCCTTGTTGGCCTTTCCCCTGATTCTTACCCATAAACACTCAACCTTATTGTCACCATCGTTAAGCTCTAGATAATCAAAACACTCCCTAACATACCCCACCGCCTCTCCTTCCTTGCCTATCCCTTCTGAAGAGATTATAGCCATCCATTGCAGTACTCCAGTTGTGCGAGTCATCCCACCATGTTTCTGTGATGGCAACTATGTCATAGTTTTCCTGCTGCACAATGGCTTCCAGCTCCTCCTGTTTGTTGCCCATGCCGTGTGCATTGGTGTAGATGCACTTCAGTTGGGCTATTGATCCTGCCACCATTTTGGGGGGAGGAGCCCTAATTGCTACGTGACTGTTCTCAAGTGCTTCCATGTTTTCTAACACATCCATAGCCCTTGCGTCTTTGCTGCTGCATGGATCTCCATCCCCTAGCTCCACTGAGACGGCAGACCGAAGGACCTCGCTAGCACACCGTCCCTCAAATATTCGTGTGCTGCCCCCAGGCTTATCTCTAGCACGTCTGGTTTTACCCCTTTTCCCCTTCAAATCTAGTTCAAAGCTCTTTCAATGAGCCCTGTTAACTCCTGTCCAAGGATCCTTTTCTCCCTTTGAGACAGGTGCACCCGGTCTGTCGCCCACAGGTGTGGTATCATGTAAACCAACCTGTGATCAAAAAACCCAAAATCTTACCAGAGTCACCAGGCTCAGAGCCAGGTATTGATCTTCTGCTGAGTCTTCCTGTGTGTTCCTTCATCATTCCCTGCAACTGGAAGGACAGAAGACAACACAACTTGTGCTCCCGGTCCCTTAACCAGTTGTCCCAAGGCCCTGAAGTCTCTCTCGGTTGCTCTCGGATTTCTTGTTGCAACTTCCTCACTGCCTACCTGAAAAACCAATAATGGATAGTAATCTGAGGGCTGTACCAGGGTAGGAAGCTTTCTCTTCACATCTTTAACCTGGGCCCCAGGGAGGCAGCAGACTTCCCTAAGTGGGTCCAGTCTGCATATTGGGCCTTCTGTTCCCCTCAGGAGACAGTCTCCTATGACAATGACCCATCTTTTTTTCGTTGTGGAAGCTGTTTTGACACAGGGCATAGGCCTACTTAACCTCAGCAACACCTCCAACTAGATGAACCATCGTTCTCGTCGTTGTTTAGTACCACTTGCAGAGCCTCGTACCTGTTTTGCAAGGGCATCTGGGAAGGTGGGACAGTCACAGAGAAGATGCGCCTGCTGCGCCGGGCAGGAGCTTGTCGCCGTTACCCTGTATCCCTTAAGTCACTGTGTTCAGCCAGGTGGAGAGAGGATAGGCAATCTTCTGTGTCATGGGTCCTGTCTGCCTGCTGGGCCTGACTCAGGGAAGGAGGGGTGTGATTCCAACAGTCTATCTCTCTCTCGCACTCCATGATACTCCTCAGCCTACTCACCTCCTCTGGGACCTCTGTCACTAAGCGGAGGAGCTCCTCCCCCTCGGTGCACCTCCCAGCCAGTTTACAATAAACTGTCATTGATATTGTAGCTGATTCTCTGCCTAGTGAAGTCAAGTTTTTTTATTGGCTTCAGCAGAAATGAAAGAATACCAACTAACAGAAGGATCTTGACTTCTAAATTTAAATATGTCTTCAAAATAAATATTTAAATAATTTCACATATTCCTTCTTAAAAGGAAGATTCCATAAACTGGACTTTGAATGATTATAATTATTATTATACCTATAAATAACTGCCTCATGAAAATAGCTCATCAAGATAGTACTAATTACCGTGCAGCTACAAATTCAAAGTCATGAAAGATAGACAGCAATATAAAAAGCTTATCCAGTTCAGCAGTGACCTTTTGAACTGGAGCTGAAAGAGTCATAGGAATTGTCTCATAAATAAAAATTACGCAGATCTATCACTACTGAAGTTTTCTGTGTTTTATGAGAACTGTATGTGTTTTGCTCAAATGAAGGGGAAGAAACAGCAATTTTTTCCAGGCTTAAGGACAGTGTGGTGCATTCTTCAGAAGGGCAATCAAGAAAGAACAGTGAATGACTGAAGAGTAAAAAAGTGGTTTAAGAAATAGAGAACCTGAGAAGAAACACAGACGCATATTTCTGAAAATCAGATATATACAACTGCAGATGCATTGATAATAATAACTTATGAGATTTTTTTCACTTTCTTACAAAACAAGCTAAGATGGTGTTCTGTGCAGAAATAACAGGATTTTGTTCTTTTCCTTGTCTTACCAGCAAATGGGCTGAAAGAGCATAATTGTTCTTTCACAATGCTATCACATTCATGATTTCTCTTTAGTTTTTAATTAATTGTCATATTCATGTTTGTATATGGATGTAGAGTTTTGTATTAATGTTTGTGCAGACAAGAGTCATTTCACCTACATCTGCAGTGTAATTTTTTTAAGGTTGAAAGTGAGAATATTTTTTCAAGTAAGCAGAAGAATATTATCAAAATTGGAATTTACCAGGTCATCAAGTTCTTACTATAGAATGTCTGAAACAGATTCTTTCTGTGTCCCAGATATTCACATAATCGCAGAGTGACAGAATGGCTGAGGTTGGAAGGGATCTCTGGAGATCATCTGGTCCAAGCTCCCTGCTCTAGCAAAGACACCTAGAGCTGGTTGCCCAGGCCCATGTCCAGACGGCTTTTGAATAACTGCAAGGATGGAGACTCCAAAACCTCTCTGGGCAGCCTATGCCAGTGCTCAGTCTCTCTCACAGCAAAAAAGTGTTTGCTGACGTTCAGAGGGAACCTCCTATGTTTCAGCTTGTGCCCATTGACTCTGGTCCTGTCACTGGGCATTACTGAAAAAAACCTGGCTCCGTCTTCTTTTCATCCCCCCTTCAGATATGTATTCCTTCACTTTTAATAATTTCCAAAAAAATGTGATATCAAAACATAGGCATGGCTCTTTTCTGAAATTTTTGTGATATTCATACATACAGTATTTCTCCTTAGTAATATAAAATAAATCTTCTCAGAGATCAGAAAAGAATTAAGGAATGTAGAGCTCAGAATTCTGTAACTAGAACCGGATTCATGTTTGAAAGAGATTTTGGCAAGATTCCCAAGTTGATGAAAGAGTATGTTCTACATTCTTCTGTGAAAATTTGGGGTGGGGAGGGGGAAGAAGATCATAACCCTGCATTTATTCTTTTTTTAAATTGATAATAACATCCATGACTGTTTTCAGTTTGCTAAGAAAACTTGTATTACAGAAATGCCCTCAGGTATTTAAGAAGTTTTACTGAAAAAAGTTCAGATGAGTGCTTTTCATGCCTATACATTTGGGTAAGCTGTTCTTAAATGATTCAATGAGAATTTATTTATAAATATCTACTTCTGTATTATACTGCCTGCACAGATCACACAACAAGAATTAAAAGCTACCCTACAGGCTATTCTCCACAAATTTGTCTTCCCCAAGTCATACTGTATTCGGAAGAGAAAGATGTGTGTTAATTTTCACATTACTTAAAAAAAATATTTTAGGTATTGTTCAGAATTTCCAGCTATTAAGTACATTGGAGCAACATTGTGGGCTTCTACCTCAGGAAATGGGGCTTTTCACAGGAGTAATGGATTTTCTTTTTCGAAAAGGAAGAAGACCTCACAAACTGCAGAAGAATCCCAGTGGTAAAACACAGAATTGCCTTTTAAGCTACAGGTCATCATCAACAAGAACATCTGCTCGTGGTTCCCAGTCACAGAGGAAGGATTCCTATTCATATTCTGCATATCTGATAGCAGAGCAGTGTGGTTTGCATCTAAATGTGTGAAATTCTGTTTCATGTTTTGCAATTATTGGTCACACAAGAAAATCTCTTTAGAATTGCACACTGGGGTTTGGTTGAACATTGAGACCTTTGAGATGCTAACAAACTGCTAGTGGAAGTTATTAAGGGCTGGATACATTGTCAGACAGTTAACACATTGTCTGGTACATTACTCATAAAGGAAAGCTCATTATAGTTAGAATCTAATTAAATCTAATTCTTTTATGAAATGATAACAAAACCTCAACTCCGCAGAGGAAAGAGCTGTTCATTATTTGGATATTAAATACTGCAGTTGTCAAAAGGGTTAAAAATAAAATTTTAGAAGAACTCCACATCTGAAATAATTAAGGGCATGGTTTAAATCAAAGGTACTTTAAGATATGCAAATTAAGTTGTAGTTAATTAATAGCTATTAATAAGAAAGTAAAACTATTTTTTTCTAAATGTAAAGTTGGAGTCTATAATTTATTCTGTGTAAGAGCAGGGTCTGATATCGTTATTGGACCTGAAAAACTGGCATTGGATCTTCATTCCCTCAGGTCAAGAGGATGATATGGTAGATTTTGAGTTCAAATAATCTTTTAGTGAAATATCATGTTATTGTGAGCTGGCAGTCTTCTAACAGATGTCTCTGTTCCTTTGGCATCTGTTTAACATCTAATAGAAATATTCCCATCTCACTACCTAATTCCAAGGAGAAGGTAAGGAAGAAGGCTCTGGAAGCTGGGCTTTCTGCATAGTCCTATTTTACATGCTTTCACAGCTATTGGTGTAAAAATTTCTTCTCTACTCTCTATGATTTATCTTGAATGCCATTGGGATGGTGGCCCCTCCGTAGAAGGTAGGACACTTGACATAAAGGAATCATGAGATGATGAGACAAGGCAAGGCTGGACAGCTACATTGGTGGTGTCTGCCAGAATCTAATTTGTTATATCTCTCCCAGAACGTGAGGAAGAGTTTTGAATAAGTAAGTGCACAGAAAAACATTACAACACTTCTATGGGAGCTGTACACTTGACTTTTTGAAAATGGTCCCCAAAACGTGTGAATTTGAAACATCTAATAGGTATACAGAACCCTGTTGTATAAATTAGGAATGATAAAGAAATGACTAGCAATGACATAAGTGCTCTATGGAGGATTTGGGCATGAACATGGTAATATTACTATTGAAATTCCAACCAGCCAATCGGAAAATGGATTTTGAAAAACAGCATTCATTCTCTGATAATTGTAGCTTAAATCCTTAACGCTCCAGGAGAATTCATACTCCATTAAATTAAGTGCTCTACAGAAGCAGACTTCAGAAGCCCAATCTGTAAGAAACATAAGCAAAAAGGAGACTGGACTTAAATATGAGACTTTCCAAAAGGCGTCACAATGGAGAGCTGCAAAGCAAGTGCAGTTGTTGAACTCTCTCTGCCAACCCAGTTCTGGCTACATGAAACCTCAGAACAGAACACCGTTCAAGGACAGCATGCACACCTTTTGAAAATAATATAACTTGTCTCCTGTGTGATCTTTATATGCACAGAAGCATTGATTGTGACGGGGGCATTTTGCACATTTTGCTCAATGATATAATCCTTCACAATATTGACACTCAAATGAAAATATTTTAGTGTTAACTGTACTGAATAGATATGAGTAGAAGTGTTCAGTTTTAGGATTACAGTTTCAGAGTCTCCAGATTTACATAGTAAAAATTAGCTTGCAAGCATTGGCTTGCTTATTTGTCCTTGTAGACATAAAAATGAGAAAGTTGATGTTTATTTTCTGGTGTCTTCTTTCTGGATGCTGTTGTTCCAAATATTGTCTTAGGCTGAAGAGTACAAGATGGCAGGTTCCAGAGAAAATCATCCGCTTTTTGCACAGATGGGAGCCTGCCCAATATCATGGCAAATCCTCAGCTGCTGGCATCTGCTTCTGCCCAGACTTTTTATTTCAAATTTTTAAAGTAGTTATGCCATAATGGGGTGGCATTCTAGCTAGACCTACTTAAAAAACTGTAACTTGGAGCTTTGAGAGTTTAAAATCTCCACCTGCTATTCTCTTCATTCTTTTTTAAATCTCGTCAAAATGATTAGTCTAAGAGAGACCTAAGTAAAGTTCCCTGTGTGTTCATCCTGGCTAGCATATTTCAAATAACACTTTTGTATGAATTGCTGACAAGTTAGTTTATTTTTTATCAAAACTGTGACCCTTTTTTATGTCTTCTGACATAGCATGTACAGACAAGACCCCATATTCACCTGGACCACATTAATCTTTTAAAAAAATAAAGGTTTGAGTTATTAAAGCAGGAACAACATGTGAAAATGGTTTGATTAAACAGACATTTGGGAGAAGTTTCATCTGACTTTGTATTATATGCCTACAAAGTAGACAACCACATCTGAGCTACTTGTCTGAAGTCCCTTTATAGTCGACACAAAAAAGGCAATTTTGAGATGTTATTCCTCTTATCATGAGGAAGATATTTAAACTGGGTCATATTAATTGCACTCTAAAAGTTCCTGTTTCTCAATGTGGATAATAAAAGGAGTCTAGACAACTGGCTCAGAGGTAGATGTTTGCATTCCAGACTTCTAAAATTAGGCATCAGGTGACAACTTTGGGTTGAAAAAGACAGAAAGGGAACCAAGTGATCAAACATGTTGATTCTATCTGCCCAGTGTGCAGATTTTGCTAGCGCTCTTGTGTCAACTGAATTATGGTCTGAACCTACTCCCATCCATATTAAAACAGTGTTGAAACTGCAACTTTTGTTCTTGCTCTTTTGGGAAGCAGGAGTCAATTGAACATTTACAAGAAAATCTGATCTTCTAATCCCATAGTCTCTCATTTTCATATATTTCTACTCTTACTTGTCCTTTTACTTGGGCAGGAGAGTTAAAATGCAGAAAGAAGGGCTACCAGTGTTTATATTACAAATATTCCTTCCTTTTTTTGGGAACAGCTTTCCTTTAATTGACTATTCTGGCTGTTTGAAGATGTGATTAAGAAAGATAGGTGGCAACTTCTGCAAACTGGAAAAGAATAAACTTATCCTACTCTTCTTTTTGTATTTTTGAGGGAAAACTAGTCACATCTTTCTTCCCTCCATTTCCATACCCATGTACATACAGATAAACTCTCATGGTCCAGACTTATCTGGCAGTAAGGAAAAAAAAAAAGCCTTAAAAGATAGCAAACCTGTCACACAGAGCTGAAACCTCAGTTCCTTCCTGCTTCTCAAGAAGTTTTGGGGGAGGCTTTCATCATCATAAAATCAAATCCTCAGACTGAAAAAGTATCTAAATCATACCTTGGCTCCATGGGAGCCATTAGGGCTATGCTTCCTCTTTCTATTCCACCTCTCGAACTCACCCTTATGCAATCATATGCCATTCGGATTTTAAGTGCCACAAGACTAGAAGGAAACAGTGCTTACAAAATTCAAGGAGCTTTCTCTCTTATTACTCTACTAGCCTCCTCAGCTGCCAGATCAATGATAACATATCTAGACTGGGTGTATGCTAGCAGAAGAAAAGCACGATGTGATGGAAAGCGAGCAGGAACTTTCCAGGTGAGGAATAGGGTGCGCATGGGAAGAAAGGAGATAAAAGACATTTCTCTGTTGGAGGAAGGTAAACTCCCAGCTGACCTTGAACTTGTTTGAGACTTTCTGCTCCAGCTGGATGCACATAAATCTATGCAGTGAGATGGGATTCATCCCAGGGTACTGAAAGAGCTGGCTGATGTCATCATGGGACCTCTTTCCATTATTTTTCAATGGTCTTGGGAGTCTGGAGAGGTCCCAGTCAACTGGAAGTCGCTAAATGTTGTCCCAATTTTCAAGAAGAGTAAGAAGGAAGACCCTGGTAATTACAGGCCTGTCAGTCTCACTTCAGTGCCTGGTAAAATTATGGGAAAATTTATTCTGAGAGTTATTGAAAAACACTTGAGAGACAATGCAGTCATTGGTCATAGCCAGCACGGGTTCACGTGGGGAAAGTCCTGCTTAACCAACTTAATTTCCTTTTATGACAAGGTCACCCATCTAGTTGACCAAGTGAAGCCAGTAAATGTGAGGTTTTTGGATTTTAGCAAAGCTTTTGATACTGTCTCTCACAGCATCCTTCTGGACAAAATGTGCAGCACACAGCTAGACAAGTCCATAATATGTTGGGTGAGCAATTGGATGACAGGTCGGGCTTAAAGGGTTATAGTAAGTGGGGTTACATCAGGCTGGCAAACAGTCATCAGTGGGGTTCCCCAGGGCTCAATTTTAGGGCCAGTGCTCTTTAATGTTTTTATAAATGATCTGGATGCAGGAATCAAAGGTACATTAAGCAAGTTTGCCGATGGTACTAAACTAGGAGGAGCTGTGGACTCCCCTGAGGGTAGAGAGGCCTTACAGAGAGATCTGGATAGACCAGAGAGAGCTGGGCAATCACCAACTGTATGAAATTCAACAAGAGCAAGGGCCGGATTTTCCATCTTGGCTGGGGTAATCCTGATCCAGGACCTCAGAGCATTTTGCAGGGTGCCCCAGTGAATAAACAGTCTCAGACACAGGTTCTGGATTCCAAAATCTGGGATGCAGAGGACCTGCCCTGGCTGCTCCCAGGCCCAGCTCCAGAGAGCCATCAACCCATCACAAGTTCTTGTCCATAAGCCTAGAGTAGCACAAGGACACAATGCCAGGCAGAGAACCCAAATTTCAGACTTCTGAGGAACAAACACCCTGTCTGGGCCCCTCCCAAGACTGTCCCAGCAGAGCCTCAGCCCCATTGTCCAGCTGTGAAACCCATCACAATGAGTCATTGGGACCAGATCTCCCAGTCACCTTTTCGACTAAGGGGAGTTGCTGCTGAGGGGTGTGAGACCACAGTATGGGAGGCAGGGAAAAAGCACGTTGGGACTGCACAGGATTTATTAAGTCATGTTTAGGGGAGGAACTAAAGGTGGGAAAAGGGAGAGGTTTGAGTGATTTGGGAAGAAACAAGTATGGGAAATAGAGGGATGAGGGAACAGAAGGGTCTATTTTAGGGTAAGCAGGGGATGGTCAGTACGTTTGTCTGCACCTGATCACTGCAGCCTGTCCTGTCCCCTTCTTAAACTTCATCTTCAACTATTTTCCAGTACGGGGGTCTTCACTCCATGTGCATGTGCGTGTATGGAGTCTCTGGTGCCAGTGACTGAAGTGAGCGTAGGTGTGCGAGTGAGCGTGTGATTACTAGTGAAGATCAAGCTGAATGAGACAGCAGGAAGGTGAAGTGGTCTGGGATCAAAGGGTGTGTGGGGGTGACTGAGGGCCAACTCTCGGTGTGAGAGCACCTATGTATCTCTAAGGGTGACAGCACAGGGGGTTGGCTATGGGACTGGGGAGTCTTGACAGCTCTGTGTGTGTGTGTGTGTGATGGTCTGCACCAGCAACTGGAATGGGGCTGTGGCCTTGGGTCCACATATGTCCAGGTGCCAGGAACTGGAGAGACTGGGATCCAGGGACAGTGACTGGGCAGACTGGGTGTATGAGCCCAGTAGCTGCCCCTGAATCTCGCACATATACGTATTCCCTCTAGCAGACTTCCTGCTCAGCCAGAGCTGGAAGCAGGATGAGACCATTGGTGCTGTCTGTGTTCATGTGAGTGCCCTGTGTGTGTTATTTGTGTGGTCAGATGTATAAATATGTGTATGTATATTCTATATTGTGCAAATTGCCTATCAGGAGTAGGCACTCAGCCTTGCTATTGGAGAGACAGGGGACTGAGTCAGACTACTAGGAATTCATGCCTCCCAGATGGCCACAGAAGACCCGAGCTGCATGAGAGGAGGTTCCCAACCATATCCGATCAGGTAATCCCAACAGCAAGAATTATCTGAAACTATAAACACATTTTCTGTGTGAATAGCTGTCACTGAAAATCCATCATTGAATGGATGATAGAATTTATGGTTGGTGAGTAAGTGTAACCACTTAGTTACACAAAGAGACTGTCAGTCAAAAGTCCAGTTTTCATTCACTGAATGACCCTAGAGAAGGTTTTTTAAACTGTGATTTAAGTTTGGCCATGTATAAGGTAGTTACTGACCTGTCTCATGGGAATACAATGAACTGATATTGATAAAGAAGTTGGTAAACTTTGCAAGAAGGGTGACATCTCTGTATTGGATTAGAACAAAAGACAATGAGATTAGGTCTCATACTTTCAGGAGAGGTTAACCACAAAACACCCACAGAATTTCAACAGGTTTTGCCTGTATAACACCATTAAAGTTATTTGAGAATATTTCAGAGTGATCCAGGGTAATGTAAGAACGATTGCAAAGCTTCACTGACTTCACAGTGAAAGCTGTTTATAGAAAGGGTATGTTGGTTTTAATAGTTGTTTCATTGTGTCAAAATATTTTTTAATATCTAAAATATCTAAAAATTCAGCATGTAAACAACATATAAAGTCCATACTTTACAATGTCTGAATAAACTAACAAAAAGGAGGCACAACAGTGGCATGTCTTAATCAGTGCATCATGTTTTGCAGATGGGCCTGGAAATTTTTCTGGATAGTTGTTGTTTTGTTTTTTTTTCTTCATTCTGTGATACACCTTCTAATAGGTTTGAAGTAAGTTTCAAAGAGGACAAAGAAGTCCCAAATGGGGAATCCAAGTATCTGTTTCCACTTTTAGCACAGATTTCCAGTGTAGCTTTGCAATAGTTGTTTGTTATGGACATGCATCTGTTTCCCCAGAACTAATGAAGTCTTTATTTATGCAACTACTATTCATGTAACTATTATTAGCACAAAAATACCATTGCATTGTTGCATATGGTCTTACATTTTCCTTAACACCATTTTTGAAATAGAAAATATTTTAGAATCCTACTATCCAGTATTCTAAGATGAAATAATGTTATATTAGGTGCTACAATGATTTTTTTAGGGTTTTTTTTTCCTATAATGAATGAACTTTTCTGTTTCCTGCTGTGACAGGTTGTGAGTCTCTTTATATCATAAAAAAGACTGCCAGAAAGAGGATGGACTAAAAGCCAAAACTGAGTGATGCTTACACAGTACAAAGGAGAGAGTTGGCAGCTCCTCAAGACTGATTATTTAAAATCTATTTTCCAGAAGATCTGATAAGCTGAATTTCCACAACCTGCAATGGACTATTACATAGAGATATCCCCAGGCACTGCTCATAGTCAACAAATCAAACAGATCAGGGCTTTTATCAAATTTGATCAACAAACTGTAATCTCTTTAAAAATTTTCCAAACATGTTTAAGCATTTTTGCAAGCCTTGTATAGTCTTACAGCACATGACCTTCTCTTTCTTTTTCTTTGTAAAGAACTTAATTCAATTTGTCTGCTTAAAAGAACAATCTTGTAGTTCAAAAGTACCCCAAATTAGGAGTTCTCTGGGACTCCAGCATCTGGAATCCCTATCTGTGCCGTAAGAGACAGTCAAATGATGAATGTCATGCAAAAGAGAAATTGCCAACTGTCAAATTACCTCTCAGGTCTCTTTTGTACTGGGTTGTACAGTATTTTTGCCCACCTGTCGCATGATCACATTGCCCATCTGTCAGTCTAACTTCTGGTGGTTTCCAATTAAATTCTAAACAGAGGTGAATACATTCTGTAAGTGGATGAGAGACGCTCAACTTGAGGGGAAGGGAGGGAAAACTTGGCCATTGTCAGTCCTCATTGGAAACAAGTGACTGAGCAAGCGGAACCCGCAGTCGGCTGATCAATCAGCATGCAGGAAGGTCAGACCTCACCATGGCATGCTCTGCCTCCTTCCCAGGTGACAGATGAAAACACTGTGAAGGACATTTTGGGAAGAGGAGTGGAAGCTGAGTGTAAATGCACGGGGAGCACTGGGAACATGAAGGTACTGCTTAAGGGCAGTGGTGTGAAGCATCATGAGAATCTTTGGGAAAATTTGGGTTATGGTTATGGGTTGGTCTAGGAGACAAAAGAAAAAACAAATATAGAAAATAGAGTTCTGCTCTTTGTGGGAAAAATTTTGATTTTTTTTTTTTCTAAAGACTATTATTTCCCTTTTTCCTTCATGTGTAAACTTGGCAAACTCTTTGGGGCTATTTCATCTTAAATTGTACTGTTTTTTCAACCTTCTGTGGTAGACTTGCTTCTCTTTGCATAGGCATAACTGAGGTCACCACTAAATATGAATCAGTTATGCCAAAGATTAATTTGGGTTAGTATGGGTCTACCAAGCAGTGTACTGAAGAGCCCCTAAAGCTGATACAGCTGCATGTCACAGCAAAATGTAGAAACACTATCTTGTGTTTCAAAAACTGCTATCTTGAGGGTCCCTGCACCAAACTATATCATGAGGCATAAACATGTACCATATTTTGAATTTTATTTTTTCTTCAGTTGCTGGTGCCCTGGCTCAATTTTTCATCATAGTCATGCCACTGTAGAGCATGTAAGGGCATTTTTCCACTGTGCTGAACAATAGGAGACTCATATTTGTGGAAAATAACAGAATTAGAAAGTAATTCTGGTATATTACACAATAAATACCTTTGATATAAACCCTTCAGGTGGGCAGCTCCTTCTATATAATCTTACTTGTCAGAAGATGCTGTACTTCTTTCCCTCTGCAATTTTAGGATTGCTATTCTATGAACTCATAAAAAAGGCAGTTTCACCATCTATAAGAAATATATTAGCAACCTGATTCCATTTCATAGTGCCCTAGTTGTCATACATCACAATTAATACTAATTGGCACACTTTTAGCAAGATTATAAAATATGAAAATAGGCATGCAATATACAAACTTTTCCCCTGAGTAAATGCCTTTATTACTAAGGCAAGGAATCTTTCTCCTCTCCTCTCCTCTCCTCTCCTCTCCTCTCCTCTCCTCTCCTCTCCTCTCCTCTCCTCTCCTCTCCTCTCCGTTATTGTATACAGTTATTTTATACAGTTCCTCCTATGCAAAGAATAACTAGTAGTACTCACTATTGACTAGTGATTGTGATATTGCCTGAAGAGGTAGAATCTGTGGGGTTAGACAATTTCAGAGAAAAGAAGGAGTTAAAGCCTGAGTCTTGCTTCATGACTGTTTGGGGAGAGTGCACCAAACACCAGGTTATTGCATAGAAAGCTGCACTTCTTTTCCTTAAAAGACAAGGAAGAGTCATAATCAGTTGTCTGCAAAAAAGACAGTGTGGGCTTATCTTCAAATTTATTACTTCCCTCTCAACAAAGAAACCTTCTTGCAGCTCTTGAGGGAGACGGTCCTGCCTTCACATCCTTAACACTAGTGCTTGAAGTGTGTCTGTTGCTTTGAACGGCCACCCTAGGTTTCCTAACACTTTATAGAGGAAGACTATAAATCCATTAAGAGTTCTTGATTCTGCACCAAAGCCTAGAAGCCATATTTTGGGTTTTGTTTCTTCCAAATTTTATGACTTTGAGTGTCCTAACCTTTGCTTCTCAGCTCAATTGACAGAAAAAAAGAAAGACTGGGTATAAAGCCAGGATGCTTCTCACCTTTTTTTAATTACTCAGTGTCTTCTTTACTATATTTTTTCAATACAAATTTAATTTTTCTTTTATTGTAAGCAACAGTGTATTTTTCCTGCCAGGAAATCTAAATAATTTATAGTTACAGAAAATATGCAAACATGACCAAAGCAGAGAACTAAATCATTCAAATGCAAATCTCAGAAAGACACTTCTTAATTTCTGCTTCAGTTTCTACAGTAGTAACAACACTTAGAGCTTGTAACTCTGAGTATCAATGAGGAAAAGCAAGTCCATTTCAAGTTAACAAGGAACAGGACTTCACATATAGAGAAAATACTGGACTTAGATCTTCAGCAGTATTTGGTACCATGATTTATAACATGTTGAACTAAACTATAACAACCAAAATAAGTAAATGTTTATCTGTAATCCACAATACTTTAGAAATAAAGTAGGGCACTGCAAAGAACTTAATCCAGTGAGATATTGAGATCTCTGCTCTTGTTTGCTTCAGGTAGCACCTCATAATTAATATATGTCTTGGGAAATAGAGCTCACAGACATGAACCAGTCTTCAGCTACTAATTAAGTGTCCCATCCAACTGGATAAGATTTTCTACCACCAAAGCAATGGCTTTGGAGAAGTAGAACTGCTGATTATTCGTGTGAAACCTGATGGTGGGATTTATTGTTTCCAATAGCAGTGCTACTATTGCTGAAGCTACAAAAGATGGCAAATTCATTAATGCATAGCATTATGTCTTGATTGGGTTTCTATGAAATGCATTCGGTCATATTTGGCCAGGACAGCATTTACAATTCATTACCAAGAAAACTGTTACTTTCTTTCAGGCACACTAAAGATATTATAACTTTTTTTTGACATTAAAACCCAACATACTCTCTGCAGGAAAATTATTCCGGGAACATGAAAAAGTGTTCAAAAAAATAGATATTGGATTTTATATACCCTAGGTTTACCTGCCTACTCAGTCTCATGCCAATAAGGACCTTAATGGGAGCTCATCTTTGCAGGGGAACAGCTGTTGGTGTGCTGGCTGCTGTTTCAGTTTGTTTGCTCTGTTAATGGGATCCAAAGGCACCTACTCGAGAAAAGCAAAACCACAACAATTCTTCTCTTTTAGGTTTTTCTTCTAAAAATTAATTGAAATGTTGCAAAAGATGTGCATAGCAGTGCACTAGTACTTGTCTCTGTCTCAACAGTAGACATTTAAGAACCTTTCCTGCTTTGAAGTTTTGAAAAGCTTCATGAGATTTGTGTTCTGGCAATAGATTTTAAGCCATATAAATTCTCTGTTCTGGCTCTTTCTTCACCTTTGCATGATAACAAGTGTTTTTAACAAAACAGGCAATCTTTAGTCCCAGGCAGTTCACCTAGGCAAGGAGTAGCAATGAGAAATATAAGATATCATTGTGTTACAATCTAGCCAGCACACTGAAAAATGGTCACCTCTCTGACTGAAGCAGTCACATACATTTCACAGAGCTTTTCACTGTTAAAAACCTATATGTCTACTTCAGGCACAAACTTATGGACCACAGTTGGTTTTTGATTCAAACATTAATCTGCTGTCAAACTGGGTGCAAGTGACATTTTCTAGCTGGCTTAGTGAAAAGACATCACAATCATCTATTATCAGAGTAGAGCTGGTGGCAAGAAAGGCCATTAATTATCAGTGATTTCCTTTCTGTTTACTTCTTTTTTTCTTTTTTCTTAAAAGCAGGTGAATCTCCAAAAAATGTTAGTTAGTTCATAGAATCATAGAATAGTTTGGGTTGGAAGGGACCTTTAAAGACCATCTAGTCCAACCCCTCCTGCAATGACCAGGGATATCTTCAGCTAGATCAGGTTGCTCAGAGCCCCGTCCAACCTGACCTTGGATGTTCCCACGCATGGGACATCTACCACCTCTCTGGGCGACCTGATTCAGTGTTTTACCACCCACATCGTAAAAAATTTCTTTCTTATATCTAGTCTGAATCTACCCTCGTTTAGTTTAAAACCATTACCCCTTGTTCTACCGCAACAGGCCCTACTGAAAAGTCTGTCCCCATCTATAAGTCCCCTTTAATTATTCAAAGGCTGCAATAAGGTCTGCCCAGAGCCTTCTCTTCTCCAAGCTGAATAACCCCAACTGTCTCAGCCTTTCCTCATAGGAGAGGTGTTCCATCCCTCTGATCATTTTTGTGGCCCTCCTCTGGACCCCCAGAGGACCTCCTCTGGTCCTCTTTTGATGCAGCCCAGAGTACGGCCTGCCTTCTGGGCTGCAAGCGCACATTGTCAGCTCATGTCCAACTTTTCATCCACCAGTAACCCCAAGTCCTTCTCAGCAGGGCCGCTCTCAATCCATTCATCCCCCAGCCTGTATTGATACTGGAGGTTGCCCTGACCCAGGTGTGGGACCTTGCACTTGACCTTGTTGAACCTCATGAGGTTTGTATAGGCCCACTTCTCAAGCTTGTCCAGGTCCCTCTGGATGGCATCCCGTCCCTCAGGCATGTCAACTGCACGACTCAGCTTGGTGTCACCTGCAAACTTGCTGAGGGTGCACTTGATCCTGCTGTCTGTGTCATTGATGAAGATATTAAACAGTACTTGTCCCAATACTGGACCCTGAGGGACAGCACTCGTCTCTGATCTCTATCTGGACATTGAGCCATTGACCACTACCCTCTGGATGTTACCATCCAACCAATTCCTCATCCACCAAACAGTCCACCCGTCAAATCCATATCTCTGCAATTTAGAGAGAAGGATATTGTGGGGAACTGTGTCAAAGGCCTTACAGAAGTCCAGATAGATGACATCCGTAGCTCTTCCTTTGCCCACTGATGTAGTCACTCCAGTAGTTCTACTGTCCAGTTTGATATTGTTATCATGTAAATAACCTGCCAAAATATAACACAACAAATAACTTGACTGACAGGTTCAAAGGCCATGAAAGAGAGAAAGCTCAGGTAATTTGATTTGTATTTGTTGCATAATCCTATCACTGCTATTAAAATTAGTCATGCATAACATTTCACTTTAAACCTTGCTGATCTGCAGAGAAACCAATAACCTGCTGGAGAGCCAAAACAAGGCATTATCATGTCTAATAAAAAATAGAGAAGTGATCTCATGGCCCATTTTAGGCCACTCTGGAAAAGCTTGTTTCAGATTTACAGATATTATCCAGGTAATTTACAGTCCTCTCCCAAACAGTAGAAGTACCAGTCACTCCAGATCTCATGAAGACAATGCAAAGATTTTTTCTAACTTCATTGGGAAGCACAGTGAAACAATAATTTGTGAAATAAATTATTTGTGAATAATTATTGTGAAATAATTTTTGAGCTTAGGAAAAGTTCATGAATGTTCATTCGTGCATAAAGAAAAATGGAGCAGGTAAAACTGAGAAAGTGAGTATAAGGAACTGTTCAGTGGTCAGAGGAGACTGTAGTGAAGCTCAGGATAAATCTCTAATGGGTAAGAAGGACACTGTCAAAGAGAGAGGTGCTTCTACACACAGGGAAATCTGTCTGCTTCATTTTCAAAAGTAGGAGTTTGTCCATTTGCAGATAACTATACAAGTATCTGAAATATGTTATGTTATGGAGTTATTTTTGTCAGGTCCTGAAACAGTTCAGAAAATGTTTACTAGTTATTTTCATATATGGAAAATGTATCCACATGCACATTAAAATGTGTGAAAATTCTTTTAGAAGCTCATTAATTTGAGGAAAAATATCTTAAAGTTAATCAGTATGAGGAGAATGAGAAGTCATGAGAAAACAGTGTTTAAATTAATTCAGAAATATTCAACCAAAAGTTAGAAAATCATTGTGTGGCTCTTTCATGCAAAGGTTTTTCCAATAGCTCTTACATATCTCCCATCCAACCATGTGAGAGACTAGAGATAGAGGTCTAGTATAGGATTAATCAGATCCTGATACACACTGATTCCCAGAATATATGAATAAGCCTGTCATGGTTTCTGTGACATTTAGAAATGCTGCCAGACCATTGCAGAGTCTGTGCCCCTGAATTGTACAGGGAACATCAAGTTCTCTTCTATTTGAAATTGAGATTCATCTTACCTAAGCTTTTATTGGATATTATACAGTCACGGAAATCAAATCATCTTAGTGGGGAAAAAAGGTCTAAATCGGACATAATTTATATCTAATGCAGAATCACTAAAATAATTCTGTTTGCAAAAATATTACTTGAGTTTACAGACTCACAAGAAACCATTTCCATACTTTGGTCCACTGCTGCAGTAGAGAGTATGGGAAAAATCCCTGTGTTTAAAAATCCCTGTCCATCAGGACAAGATAGCAAATAATTACTTATTTTGATTCTTCGTAATCCACCACAAATCTGTGCTGTTAGAAAAGAATTTTTGTAATTCAGCCATTCTGCACTTTAGAAGCCATAACACAGACGATGTATCTTTGTCAAACTAAATCTCTTGAAATACAGTAGGAAATAATACATTTGCAAAAAAAAAGTGAACACATGAGGAATTCCATAAAGATGTGCTCTTCTGCTGTATACAGATGGTCAGATGCAATTTATTTTGAAATCCATCATATATGAACTGGTATGATTCAGCTTGTCAAATTACATTTTTGACAGGTTCGGTCTTTAAAGAACTACTAAAGCTTATATAACAGCAATAATTGGTCAGCACAGGTCTATTTTCAGCAGCATCTGATGCTAACCAACTTTGAACAAGGGAGCATTTTGGCAGAAAATGATTGATCTCAGAAACCAGACTTAAAGACATATGTCTCTTTGGATTTACGTTTATGCAAAAAAAAAAAAAAAAAAAAAAAAAGAAACACAAACAAACAAAAACCCCAACACCCACCCCACGCCCACCCAGAACTTTAGAAGACTGAATTTTATTAGTTTCCTTAAATGGAATTAGAGAGATTTCCCCCTTCCCACAGAGCACAATATCCAGAAGAATATCTGAGACAGTATCATTATTTTTCAGCTGTAAGATCAGAGAATACAGAGTTGTGCTTTCATTGCTGTAACCCATCCCTGAGATACTGGAGCTGTGTTGTGACTGTAGAAGCCACAGCTGTACTAGAAGACAAGGGAGAAGGACATGATAAAAACATCCAAAGGGAAATAATGGAAGCAAGGGTTGCTTGAAGGACTCTGTCAGCAGAGCACAGGGGAAAATGTCATACCACTGCGGCCTGAGAAAGAGCGTTCAACTGCCGTGAGCTACTACAGACTCAAACAATGGGCTACTACTAGCCCTACAGAGAACTGTCCCGTGTATTCCTTGCTAAAGTAAAAAAGTATAATATTTGATAGGAGCAAATAAAGTAGAATGAAGCATTGATTTGTATAGCAGTTACACATAGCTCACGTGGAAAACCTCCAGCCCAGCGAGCCTGCCTGTTCCAGCCATGCCTTTCCAGTTACAGACTACCAACATCCCAGTTGCCTTCTCCATAGCACAGGCATCTTCTGCTTATCCTGTGTTAATCTCTGCAATAGCAGACACACTTCTGACAATACAGTGGCCATCTTTCTGCCACAAATGACTGAAAAATATAAATTGCCTCTGTGGAGGCACAGCTTATATGAAATGTCTTACATATATTTTAGTACCTAATAAGAAATTTCTAATTTGTAATGTTTCATTCCCATATGTCAAGGCACCATATACTTCTTAAACTGCAGATTATATTTATATCTTCACAGTATTTAGCTTCTTCAGGAGAACAAAAAGCTGTATACATTTTGTGCAAAATATGCCAGACATTTTAATGCTAATTTAAAAAAAGAAATTCCTACTATTTTGCTACAGCAAGCATTTTGCTTTAAGCAAAAGTTTCTGGAAAATACCTGTGATAATACTTCTATTATTTTATAACTGTTCCTCCTCTATCTGTCCTACACAGTGTATTTTTCAGGCTGATTTCAGACAGTTTTAGTTATGGTTCTACCAGATCTTGTGAAACCTCTTTTTAGTTGAACATTTTTCTTTCTAGCATTCATTTACAATGTATGTTGAATTTTTTTTCCCCTATTTTTATTAAACAGTCTTAGTAGTTTTATTTGGATGTTTGCTAGCAAACTTGTTTAATTTAACATTAATGTTTCTTTATAAACAAACACAAATGCATTCAGTGAAATAATATTCCACATTCCCAATTGCTTGTAAGGTGGATACAGAAAAAGAATAATACAGCTCTGCTTCCACCATAAGTTAATAATGCAGAGAAGCCTAATAAGGTGGTTAAATATATTTACTCTTTCCTTCTGCAAATTGTAAATCTTAATAGATATACTTGGATACATACTGCAGGTTATTAGAAGTTTCTTGGAATGCCTACAGTTGGACAGGAGATATTAAATTTAGTACCTCATACATGCTAATATTGGATAAATACTTTTTGCATTTTTAGATTATGTACAGTATTCAATCCTGCATACTGGAAGAAAAGATGGAGGTCCCTGAAAAACATACAGTACAGTACGGATAGGCATTCAAATACAAGACACTAGGAAATTTTGATATCACATTTTATTCTTTACATTTTTTCTCTGCATGAGTACAGTGCCCTGGAGGACACTAGCACTACAGAATGCCTATTATAACAGCAAAATATGGAGTCCTTAATAGGATGACACAAGACAGAGGTCAGACTCATAAATTAATTTTCTTCTTTAGTTGCCGGGGAATATGATAAATATCCCATGCTGATGCTTTTTCCATTCCACCTATTAGAGCTTTCTCATAGGCTACATCTGAATCTGAATCTGAATTCTCTCAGTGCCAGGAGGCACACAAGGCGCAAACATCGTTCTTCCACTTCGATCGGTCTGCGGCTGCGTGCTCTGGAGTCCAAGGGCCACAGCACAGTCTTCTGTTGTTTTTTTCCTCAGGACATGACCGATCCAGTTCCATCTCCTCCTCCTCACTTCATTACTGATTTTCTCCATCTCAGAAAATTGAAGCTCGTCGTTTCTGCAACTTTTTTTTTTTTTTTTCCGGGAGGAGGTAGTTGGCCTCCTGCCCAACCCCCATGATTTCGAGGGCCAGTGTTTTTTCTGTCAGGGTGGCCTTCCCTTAGGCTGCGTTGGTTTGCGGCACCTTCTTCAATTTTATCCGGTGCACCCTCCAGAGAGGGATCCCCTATCCACCACCCAGGGGATGCGCCTTCTAGCCGTGCAGCCCCAGCCGAAGGCATAGGCTACATGGTTGACTGTTAACTCTCTTTTCAGTAACAAAAATATAGCAGGTACATCATTGTTTTTCATTAAGCACCGACACTCTAATAGTATTGTTGAGGTGCATCTTAATGTTTGTTTCAAAATATGTAAAATATTGTTTATTTAGCCCTAATTGTTCAATTTATTTAATCATAGCTTGAAAAATTAGGCTTGTAGGCAGATATCTCACTTCACTGAGTTTTTAGTTGTGGATTGTTTTTTTTTTTCTTACAATAAAAATACGGCTTCCAGGGTCAATGTTTGCCAGATGTTTCCATACACACAGAACATTTCACTCCCATTGGTCACATGCTATGAATTATAAGAATAATAGATTTGGTAATATTAATAAAGGCAGAAATGGAGTTGTTTCATGCACAGCCTAATCACTAGGATGCTCTTTGTTTGATTAAAATGTCAGGAAGGCTATTAGGAAGCAAAAGCAAAGGCAAACAAATGGCTCAAGATAAATAGCCATCTACCAAAACTCCAGGACTAATCAAAAGCTATTCATGTATATTCTCTGTCTCTGATCCTCTGCTGAGTTCACTGGACTAGCTTGTTAAAGGGTCATGAGAAATCCTAGAGCTAGACTGGTTGTAAATTGCACAACCATTTAAGCAAGGAGCCAGACTGACTCTCAGACCTCAGGGCCCAGAAGTGAGTGAAGCTGTAAGGGTTGTGTAAGTCTCTGAAAAAGGCTAACAAGATTTTAGATAATATCGATGTATACGTAGATCTTTCTTTGCTCAAAAGTCTTTTTCTTCTTTCATTATGCTTTCACATAAGAAGCTGTCTGGCTACTCTGCTCCCCCCAAACATAAAATCTTGCAGACAAGACATTCTCTTACAGAGAATCAATGGGAGAAAAGCTGATCAATGGACGATTTATCCTAGCCCAGTGGTGCCATAAAAGTTTGAATTTTGTATAAGCCTTCATGCCCAAGGGAGTACACCCAGACAAATGAGGCAGGGTATAGGTGTATTAGGTCTGTAATTGTGGCATACTTGATGTTGACTGTAAAGTTATCCACATTTACCAAAGGGAAAAATGAAATTAATTGTCCAAATGTTAGTTTAATACTGGAGCTGACAAGATAACCCAGAAATCCAATGTTCTCTGTGATATAGTCTTTCCTATAGGTTTTACTGCTTATCATGTTGATAGACTTTGCTCTGCCTGACTAAAACATCACATAGGACAAGGATGAGCATCAAATGTAGTTGCACTGAAAGAGGCAGAGGCCCAGTTAAATGTACTGCTGGAGTCAAAATGGATGGTGCAGCTGTCAAGAAAAAAAGTTGGTAAGAGTAAAAGCATTTGCTGAGTAAATTGTGAAAAACAAAACAACAGAAAAAGAACTAATATTCCTTGTGGAAGTTGAAAATATTTCTAATTGAAGTTAGACGTTCATGTTTTTGCACTCAATTCCTCAAGGACTCCACAAGGTAGAAAAATTAGTATGCCTTTAAAGAAATTTTAAGAACATTTAAGTCATAGTTAATGTATTTATGGGAAAGTTAATTAAAACACAGTGTCTACATTAAATGAAATACCAGAATTAAAGTACAGAGGGAAAATGGAGTATGATTAGTCTGTCTTAAGCTAGTGGAATCTGAGATGTCATTTCTACAACAAAAAACAATTTGAAATATAAAAAGTACAAAATTATGAAAATCATCATCTGTTAAACTGCTAGGTTACACTGGAATCAGTGTAAAATTTACTATTCACTCTTTCAGGGAGTTGTCACACTGTTTCCCTGATGTGTTCATGATTGTGACTACCCAATGATTTTCACTACTAAGCTTGAATTTTTCTGGTGTGTGTTTTATGTGACAAACATTCATATAAACAGGTTTGTGATTGAAATAGTACCTTTCAAGTGATATTTCAGAACATAGCTAACACTTCATTTTTACCTATTCCATCTAAACTGGCAGACTGAATGGGAGATGTATTCACAAATGTTGTATGAAATTGACTGTGTCATTGACGACTCCGCTCGCTTGCTCCTCAGAGACAACATACGTCCACACATGCGGGCTCTGCCGGCACATTTTTTGTTCTGAGAAAGATAGTTTTACAAAATCTAGAAGGTGGATGTATTTATCCTATTTTATTTTCACTTGTTCACAGATGCCTGTGCAAATAATGGTAATAGCAACAACAATAGAGCAATTTACATTTATACAGAAACTTCTATCACAAAGCACCTTACAAACTATACAAAGGAATCAATCCACCAAATGTCACCTCCATCCATGGAATGAAATGCAATAGTTCTTTTAACAATGCACACCCTCAGTATTACTGTCTTGAATATTAAAGTATGAATTGTGGGAGAGTGCTTGTAACCTTTCATCCTAATTGCAAACTGAGCACAACATTTCAAAACTTGCGTGCCAAAAGACAGACTTCTAATCAATACAATGTTGTTTGGCAACCAGTTTCTCAGAAAGATAAAGTTTTCAGTCTTTTCACTGGTGTCAGTTGTGGCACTCAAATCCTTCAAAATGTATGGTGCCTAATTTAGTATGCAAAGTTAGCATACAGCACTGATAATGGAAAACACCTATGACTTCTTCAAGACATTTGAGTGTGGAACTGGGAGTGGAAATCAGGCATACTTACAATCCTGGTTCTAATTCCTAAGGTGTTATCATGTTTTGCATCATTATTCTGGACTACTTGCTCTGGAAGATGAGTATCATTTGTCTAATCTGATACCACTCCAACAGATGGCTGATATCACTTCATCAGAGATCCTTTGTAAGAGGACTTATGTGTCTGCTTCATCTGCATTTGACAGTATTTAGATAAACAGTAACATTGTCTTAAATAATACATCTCTCTGTTTCCATCAAGCTACAAGCATATAATCCATGATCAGGTAGAAGGTGTCTTTGTGGTAGGAAAGTCAATGCTACATGGAAAGCATGCTCCTTGGAACTAATTAGGCAAATTGTTGTAAGACACTTCAGAAATCTTTACTGTTTTATAAGCAAGTCTTTCTACCCTAGGGTGTAAAAAGAAACATGATAGCAGGGTGGCGTGATGACATATTGCAGGGATAGCAGAGGTTAGCTTTGTTTATCAAGAAAAAAAAGATGAGCCTAGAAAGGAGCCCCATTTATTTCAATGGGAATTTTATAGGTGCCTGTTTCAGAAATTTTCTTAAGGTGCTCAGCTGTTGGCAGCAAACCAGAGTATCCTTTTTGTCCTTGAATCTCACAGCAGCATGAAGGATGGAAAATGAAACACAGTTTGAAAATGATGTGCATATCACTTAGCAGTGTCGTAAAATAACAGGATATTTCTTATATTGCTATAAAAGAAAAGGTTTAGCTCCCTGTAATCCTCAGGAGGTGATGGGGCTACAACAAGGCACTATGCAGAGTTCATTCCAATCGCACCTACAAGGTTAACTGTGTGTGATGCATCTTTGTCAGCTTCTCTGCTAACACCAATTGCATCTAAAAGCTCAGGGAGGAAATATGGAAACCCTGTGTTGCCAAAGGGTTTGCACAGCTCCAAGGTTTTTGATTTACTGTAAGAATTTTGCAAAGCAGTCCCTCCATCTTCTATACTTGTTTTTTCCCTCTAAAAGCATTTATGAATAGAAATGGCAGTTTGCTTTAAAATGTCCCAGCACATTTTCTGAAACACTATACTGTTTTTTATTCTTCCACATATAAAAGGGTACTGGATTCTATGGGAAGGGCTAAAGATTAGTATTCATTATCAACTAGTTCTGAAATTCAAGTAAAAAGTTCCATGCTTAAGAAAACTCATTCTTTATAATATTGGAATAAATGTGCTGTTCTTACAGCTACAGGAAATGTTTTCTCTTATTCTGGAGCAGATCTTTTAAAGCTAAAGGTCTAAAGCATGGTTTTCAAGCATTTTATTAATCTTCCAAGAACAAGAATAAAGAGATTTCTTTTTTTTTAAACAATCCCTTTCTAGACAAAAAAATACTCACAATACTATTCTTCATTTTAATTTTCCTTTTTTTTCTTCTTGATTGTCATTTCATTATATTTTAAGACTCACTGAATGGGTGATATTTTCTGTTTGACATGTCTGCTGATAGAGAATGAATCATCCACCCAGCCTTCTGTCTCCATTAGGTGACAACCCACACCTGTGGTGATTCCATCCTGTGAGGAAATCTCCATCACTAATTTCACCTTTCCAGTGTACTCCCAAGCTGGAGTGAGAAGCATCATAATTCACTTCTTTTGTGAATGTGCTTTTTCCCCACTTAAATATTAGAATTTTGTTGGCTACTTCTTTCTTCTTAATGAACTGGCCCCCAACTACACATGAGTCAGATTATAATTGAAAATGAAATAAATAGCTAATGAAGCCTGATTAAGTATAAATTACAATACAAAACACCATCATTGGAAATTAATTTCCAACACCTAACAATTTCTGATCAGCACCTGAATCATACAATAAGTCTTCAAGATAATCCACATTTAGAAAAGACTAATTCTTGTCCCCAAGTTCTTAACAAAATATGAAGATTAATTCATTATGGAGGAAGTTGTGTAAGTACAAGTGATATTTCTGCTATTGTCATTAGATTTAAAATTTGGTCAGCATATTTTTTGTATTTGCCCTTGGAGCAATGAAGGCTAACCATATTCTGGGCCATGTCAGCAGAAGCATAGCAAGCAGTTAGAGGAAACTGATTATTCCCCTCTACTTAGCACTTGTGAGACCACATCAGGAGTGTTGTGTCCACTTTGGGGCTCCTCAGGACAAGAGAGACATGGACATACTGGAGCGAGTTCAGTCAAGGACCACCAGGGCATTGAGGGGACTGGAGCATGCAACGTATGAGCAGAGGCTGAGAGCGCTGGGTCTGTTCAGCTTGGAGGAGACTGAGGAGCAATATAATTTCTGTCTTCAACGACCCAGTGAGTAGTTACAGAGAAAACAGAGACACTCTTCTTGAAGGTAAACAGCAAAAGGACAAGCAGAAACAGCTAAAAGTTGCCGCAAGGGAACTTCCAATTAGATAGTGGGGAAAAAATCATCACAAAGAGGGTGACCAAACATTGAAACACATTGCGGAACCTTCACCTTTGAAGATATCAAACAACATCTGAGGAATACCTGAAGTAACTTAATGTTACTTTGAAGTTGGCTATCCTTTGAGCAAGCAGTAGGACCAAATAACGACCAAATGTACATTCCAATCTCAGTTATTCTGCAGTTCTATTTGATATTTCTATATTAGATCCAATTCTGTTTAGGCACCTCCTGTCCATTTCCATGGTCACATAATACACAGAAGACTTTAAGATTTGCTCATGGGTCTGTCCTGTTGGATGGTGAGTCACCGAGGTGAGCTGCTCCAGAGCCAGCCTGATCTGCAGTGGAGCGGCAGATCTTGGAGCACAGGGTTGTTTCCTGAGGTAGGGAAATGCCGGGGCAGCAGAGAGACCCACCAGGAGCCGGCAGCTCTCATGGGAGATGCTGACAAGGCCTGGGCATTTGCAGAGCAACCATGACCACCCCCACACCTATAAAAAGCAGCCTGGGGAGCACTAGAGACCAGGAGCGCTGCCAACAGAGTGTGGCATGGCAGCCAGCGCCTGACACAGCAGTTCTTGTGGAAAGGCACACAGGAAAGGCATCGTCACCCTACCAGCTCAAGTGAGTTCAATTGGTGGTCATCACCCTCCCAGAAGGAGCTTAGCTGTGCTATCTACCCGGCAGAAAGCCATGTCCTCTGCGCTCACCAGAATGGATGTGGCAACCCAGACAGTGCTCCCACAAAAACATGCAGTCACCCAGGTCTCAGACTGCAGAGGGTGCCAGAGCCTTTCACTGGTAATGGATGGCAGTAGTGAGAACAGCTGTGTGAGGTGTGACCAGGCAGATGATCTGCTCAGCCTGGTGGCAGAGCTACAAGAGGAAGTAGAAAGGTTAAGGAGCATCAGGGAGTCTGAGAAAGAGACAGACTTGTGGAACCATGCTCTGCCCTCCCTGAGACAGAAACAGGAACAGCCACCAGAAAAAAAAAAAAAAAAACAAGATCAAGGGGATCCTGTATCCTCCCTCTGCCAGGCTGAAGGCAGTAGCTTAAAGGAAAGGAGTGAATAGAGGCAAGTCCACTTTCGGGGTGGCAGGTGAACCCCCTTCTTCCCTACCTTGCCTTTCCAGGCACCTCTGCACAGTATGAGGCTCTGGATGTGGAAGGCCAGTCAATGGATGATGTGGATGATGTTTCATCTACACCAGAGGTGTTGCCAAGGTCAGAAAGGCCTACCCCCCTGTATCACAACCACCTCCATGAGGAAGAAAAGACAAGTTAGAGTTGTAGGTTACTCCTTTTCTGAGGGGAACAGAGGGTCCAGTATGCCAGACAGACCCTTCTCTTAGGGAAGACTGCTGCCTCCCTGGGACCCAGGTTAAGGACATCACTAGGAAACTTATTGCTCTTCCATGCGGGTGGTGATGAAGCCACAACATGTAGTCTAAGGGCAATCGAAAGAGACTTCAGGACCTTGGGACAACTGGCAAGGGAATCTGGAGCACAGGTTATTTTTTCCTCTGTCCTTCCAGTTGTAGTCAGTGACACTGGAAAAAACAGACGAGCCCAGTCTATTAATACATGGCTCCATGGCTGGTGTCACCACCACAGTTTTTGGTTTTTCAGTAACAGGATGATCTACCCAGCACCAGGCCTGCTGTCATTGGATGGGATTCACCTTTCTCAAAGGGCGAAGAGGGTCTTTGCTCAGGAGCTAGCGGGGCTCATATTGACAGAGCTTTAAACTAGACTTGAAGGGGGAGGGGGATAGTATCAGGCTTGCCCGTGACAAGCTGTGGAATGGCACGACAAGGTTAGAGGGACGGGGTGCTAGCAAGGGCCCTCAGCCTGTTGCTCTGACACGTGCTGGCTACACTGCAGAACGCTTGAAGTCTTACAGAGATGACCCAGGGGCTCCTGAGGTAATAGGAGCCAACAGGAAAACACCACTGAAATACCTCAAAGGAATTAAGGTGTGTTCCTCTAAGAAGGTGACATGGCCAACAGCCCAGCTGAAGTGCCTCTACACCAATGCACGCAGCATGGGCAACAAACAGAAGCAGCTGGAAGCCACCATGCTGCTAGAAAGCTGCGACCTAGTTGCCAGTACTGAAACCTGGTGGGATGAATCCCATGACTGGAGTGCAGCTATCAAGGGCTACAGGCTGTTCAGAAGGGACAGGCAAGGAAGGGGGGGCGGAGGTGTTGCCCTCTACATCAAGAAATGGATACAGTGTGAAAAGCTGTCTCTGAAGAACAGCCACGAGTTGAAAGCTTATGGGTAAGAATCAGAGACCGAAGCAATAAAGGGAACCGTGTGGTTGCTGTCTACTACAGGCTGCCCAATAAAGGGGAGCCTATTGACAAAGCCTTCTTACTCCAACTACAGGAGGCATTGCACTCGCAGGCTCTCATCCTCTTGAGGGACTTCAAAGACCCTGACATCTGCTGGAAAAGTAGCATGGCGAACTGTAGGCAATCCAGGAGACTCCTGGAATACATTGAGGATAACTTCTTAAGCCAGGTAATAGACAGCCCCTACCAGAGGGGATGCAATACTGGACCTGTTGGTCATCAACGCAAGTGAGCTAATCAGTGACATCAAGATTGGATGCAGCCTGGGCTGCAGTGACCATGCACTGGTGGAGTTCACAGTCCTGAGGGATATGGGTCAGGTGAAGAGTGAAGTCAGGACCCTGAATTTTAGGAAAGCAAACTCCCAGCTCTTCAAAGAGTTAGTCAATAGGACTCCCTGGGAAGCTGCCCTCAGAGACAAGGGAGCAGAACAGAGCTGACAGAACTTTAAGGACACTTTCCATAGAGAGCAAGAGCTCTTGAACCCCAGGTGTAAGAAATCAGGGAAGGAAGGCAAGAGACTGGCATGGATGAGTCGAGACCTGCTGGTCAAACTAAAAGGCAAGAAGGAAATGCACAGGCAGTGGAAGCAGGGACAGGTATCCTGGGAAGAGTATAGGGATGCTGCCTGGTTGTGTAGGGGTGGGGTCAGGAAGGCCAAGACACAGCTGGAGCATCTTGGCAAGGGATGCAAAGAATAATAAGGGCTTCTACAGGTATGTCAGCAAGAAAAGGAAGGTCAAAGAAAGCATACCCCCTCCAATGAACATGACGAGTAAACTGGTAACAACAGACAAGGAGAAGGCTGAGATACTCAACAAATTTTTGCCTCAGTCTTCACTGGCAACCTCTCTTCCCACACCTATCGAGTGGATGGACCACAAGACAGGGACTGGGGGAGCAAAGTCCCTCCCACTGTAAGAGAAAATCAGGTTTGTGACTGCCTGAGGAACCTGCACATACATAAGTCTACGGGACCTGACAAGATGCATCCCAGAGTCCTGAGGGAATTGGCTGATGTAGTTGCCAAACCACTATCCTTGATATTTCAAAAGTCATGGCAGTCAGGTGAAGTCCCTGATGACTGGAAAAGGGGAAACATTGCACCCATTTTTCAAAAGGGTAAAAAGGAGGACCCTGGGAACTACCGACCTGTCAGCCTCACCTCTGTGCCTGGGAAGATCATGGAACAGATCCTGCTAGAAGTTATGCTAAGGCACATGGAGGACAGGGAGGTGATTTGAGACAGGCAGCATGGCTTCACCAAGGGCAAGTCCGGCCTGACCAACATAGTGGCCTTCTATGATGGAGCAACTACATCAGTGGGCAAAGGAAGAGCTACGGATGTCATCTGTCTGGACTTCTGTAAGGCCTTTGACACAGTTCCCCACAATATCCTTCTCTCTAAATTGCAGAGATATGGATTTGACGGGTGGACTGTTTGGTGGATGAGGAATTGGTTGGATGGTAACATCCAGAGGGTAGTGGTCAATGGCTCAATGTCCAGATAGAGATCAGAGACGAGTGCTGTCCCTCAGGGTCCAGTATTGGGACAAGTACTGTTTAATATCTTCATCAATGACACAGACAGCAGGATCAAGTGCACCCTCAGCAAGTTTGCAGGTGACACCAAGCTGAGTCGTGCAGTTGACATGCCTGAGGGACGGGATGCCATCCAGAGGGACCTGGACAAGCTTGAGAAGTGGGCCTATACAAACCTCATGAGGTTCAACAAGGTCAAGTGCAAGGTCCCACACCTGGGTCAGGGCAACCTCCAGTATCAATACAGGCTGGGGGATGAATGGATTGAGAGCAGCCCTGCTGAGAAGGACTTGGGGTTACTGGTGGATGAAAAGCTGGACATGAGCTGACAATGTGCGCTTGCAGTCCAGAAAGCCAGCAGGTCAAGGGAGGTGATTCTGCCCCTCTACTCCACTCTGGTGGTACACCACCTGGAGTACTGTGTCCAGCTCTGGAGTCCTCAGCACAGGAAAGACATGGACCTGTTGGAGCGGGTCCAGAGGACGGCCACAAAAATGATCAGAGGGATGGAACACCTCTCCTATGAGGAAAGGCTGAGACAGTTGGGGTTATTCAGCTTGGAGAAGAGAAGGCTCTGGGCAGACCTTATTGAGGTCTTTCAATACTTAAAGGGGGCTTATAAGAAAGATGGGGACAATCATTTTCAGTAGGGCCTGTTGCAATAGAACAAGGGGTAATGGTTTTAAACTAAACGAGGGTAGATTCAGACTAGATATAAGAAAGAAATTTTTTACGATGTGGGTGGTAAAACACTGAATCAGGTCACCCAGAGAGGTGGTAGGTGTCCCATGCCTAGGAACATTCAAGGTCAGGTTGGACAGGGCTCTGAGCAACCTGATCTAGCTGAAGATATCCCTGCTCATTGCAGGGGGGATTGGACTAGATGATCTTTAAAGGTCCCTTCCAACCCAGACTATTCTATGATTCTATGATTAAAGAGGTTCTCATAGTTTTGGTGTTAGATCCTCTGGTTTACTCTTTTCTCCTCACCAATCTATATATTTGTACTAAATTCTCAGTGTTGAATGGATATCTGTTCTGAATCAGCAATACGGACTTAAATGAAACTATTAAAAGTTGTTTAAATCCAAATGGCAATCCCCCCTCTTATAAATCAAGATTTGATTTGTATCCATATGCCATATACAGGTACACAGAATTTAAAATTCTCTGGTTTCATGTGTTATCCAGCAAAGTACTTTTTTTTCCTTTTTTTCTCCAAAATAGACCAATTTACACTTTACATTCACTCTAGCCTACTCCCAGAGGCCTGTGGGCTGAATCTCAAAGGTCTTTTCCAAATCCAGCTCTCCTGTGCTGTATTACAGAAGTCTACTGGGTAAGCTTTGGCATAGGATATCAGCTGATTTTTAAATAGACTAAGTAATCTCCTTCTTCCTAACCTGTTTAGAATAAAACCTCAAGTTCTTATTCTCCATCACGGCAGCTGAATAATAAGGAAGGAGGCCAAGACTGGCAGTTGAATCTCTCCATTCAGAATATGCCTAGTGGTTTTTTTTGTTTGCTTTTTTAAAAATGGTAGAAGTCTTGTAACTTTTTGGTTGCTATCTAGTACTCTGATTTGCTGGTAAGGGAAGTCCAATTGCTGTGAAGAAACTAGTAGCCCTAGAAAAGTCTCCATTTATGCAAAACTACCTGAATAAGAAATCAGTGGAAAGTGCCTGTTTTTAATTCTGAAACTTTGTTAATGAATCACCTGTCATTCTTACAGAGCACTGGACAAACCTTAAGGGGGAAGCCAAACTGAGGTTCATCTAGTGTCCTGTCATAGACCAACACTGTGGAAGCAGATCTGAAATAGTAAATCTAAAGATTATCTGTTTGAGAAATTCAGAGACTTATCTCTTCCTCACAGCTCCACTGATACTGGAATCAGGCAAGGTGCTTGAGCTGAACTATTAGTGGGCACAGCGTACATGTCTCTGAAATTTGTGCCTCAGCCATGTTTTAGAAAAAGGGGGTATACTTCATCTCTATTTATGTGTGCTTTCAAAAATGATTTTTAGAGACCTGCAGGGTTCTCAGGGTGGAGACAATGTACCATCTGAAGCTTACACTCTCTCTTGTTCTTCTGCTCTGACTTCTGGAGTAGTCTGGCTATTATTTATTGTGTAATCCCCACACAATATTTGTTACTACTGGATCTGTAGCTACATTTCCCCAAGTCCCTCTTAGACTCCTTATTTTTCCCATGTACTCCACAAACACATTCAAGTCAAATGTTATGGAAGAACCTCTTGAATTCCTCAAGTCCTGAGTTAATTACCTGATCATGTCTGAACTTCTATCACAGTCAGTCAGTGCCAAATCTCCCCATTTACAGTAGTGAAGCATAGCAGGAAACTGTTTCATTTAAAGGCTTCTCAAACATAATACTCAGAATTCTTCAGAGCAATAAGGGAATGTTAGCAGGATTTTCATTATTCATAGCAATGATTTTAAACAATTTCATAAGATAAGGTCCTGACAGAGAAAAAAATACTGGAAATCAATTATTTATTGGACAAAGCAAAAACACAAGGTTCTCTGTTTTCCCTGAGAATGGCTTTATATGATGTAACTGTGGAATAACTGCTGGAAATAGTTAACACACCAGGCACTGAAAGACAGAAAGACAGAACTGAGCTTCTGGGAAGTAAATACTCTTTAAAGAAAGTCTCCGTTTTTATGGGTATGTCATTGTATTCCACACTGATATTATGTTTAGTTTCAGCTTCATACAATTAAGATTAAGACAACAAAGAAAAGAAAGTTGGTAGAAGAAAAGAATGAAATATGGATGACAGTAAAGATGGAGGACAGTCAATGCTAAATTGTAAATGATCTCCACTGGCATGAAAAACAGTTTATAAGGTAAAACAAAATTATTCCAAGGAAAACAGAGACAACCCAGTTTGAAATTCCATTGTTAAAACAAATCTCAATCAATCAAATGATTAATTCTACCTTCGCAATGTGTCAGTTACAAATGGCAACAACCAAAATCAATGGTATATAATTTGTCATCCCTTTGAAGGCTCAAAGATTGTTGATAGGCAAAAGACCAATGAAGTTAACAATTGTTGGGTAAAACATGATTAATATTCTGCTCCATGATAATTTTCTTTCTTTAAAGAAAGAGACACTGTTTCAATCAAATTACATTTTTGTCCTTCCAAGGGCACAATAAATCACTAATATGTTCAGATACTCACAGAAATCTTTGAGTAAATTTATTCACTTATACACATTTGAAACTTCACATGCTGTGCTTTAGCAGCCATAATGGATATTCCTCTTTGAACATACTTTCTATCAGGTATTTTATATAATATTGTGTAGTAGTAGGATGCTTAACAAATTAATATAACTGAATTTGGATCAATGGAAAACTGAACATGATAAACTAGGAAGACTCCCTTAATTTCTCTCTAATATTAGGAACTGAAAGTCTTGAATATTTATTCAGGTCTCATCCAAGCATATGTAAAAAGTCTTTGTTAGCACATATGAGCTAACAGTACTTGAAACTTTGAAATGTAGAACAAATTGAATTTTCATTAACCAAGTATAATGTTGCTTCTAATGCTGTTTTAAATCTGGAATATTACAGTATCTTTTTCAGCCCACCTGAGATTTACCTTTTTTTTTTTTTTTTTTTAAGCAATGGACCCTACAAACAATAACTTCCACTATCTATCCCCAATTTTTGCTCAGAATTTCCATTTCCCACCTTTCTTTTTTTTCCCTCAGAGGCTTTGAGGCCTGTGATACACCTCCAGAAATGCTTTCAACATTAATCAAAAAGGAACACTGACAATTATATTAAGGCAAAGAGCAGTCTTCTGAGTCTACAGGTGATTCTTCAGAATTTATTACTACAACTTTCTTGTAGAGCAACTTGAGTTATCAAAACTGTGAGACTTGCTGGGGACAAGCAAATGGCCACAGCAAAAGTTCATTCGAGAAATGTAGGAGTAGGAGTACTCAGAGTTCAGTACTGTTGATGTACCCAGTTTATCCAGGGACTAGTGGAAACAGCTATACATAATGCCACGTTCTAAAACCTTCATATAAAGTCTGGATGTATTTTTGTACGATATTGCTCACCCAAGTACAAACTATCATACTCAGTTTAGGTTTGTGAAATGTCATATTAGACAACTGCAAAACCCCATCTGGCTATAACTGTCTAGATCAAGGGCTCATCACCTCATCTAAAAAAAAAGATAATAATAATAACATCCCTCTACAAACTTTTTCTCTGTTTATTCATGCATGGTCTACCCAAAGAAGCACTGTTTTGAGAGAAAGCTAAACCTTACTTGAAACAGGACCAGAAGTGAAAGAGTTGAAGACCAAGATTTTTTAGGAGGTGCATAGCAAGGCACCTGCCCTTTTAATGTCCAGGGAGCCCAGGGCCAGGCAGCTGTGTTCAATTACCAAAGCCAGTTGGGAAAGGAGGATGTAATTGTAAAAGCCTGCACGTAGTACAGCTGAGGTTATGTTAAAAAAGTGAACAGTTTATGACACTGGTCTTGTATCAGGGTGCTTGCAGGGACGATGCCTGTAGAAATGATTGGGTACAGTGAATAGGAGGTCTAGCTTTTGAAGACTAGAAGATGTCAGTATTATGAAACATCTTTGCTTGTTTGATGTAGGGCATAACATGGTATTTTAATCAGATCTTAGCATCTGTGTAATATTTCTTATCTACTCATGGTAGCAGTCGGTTCTGTGATTTTTCTCTTAAATGGGATTTATTGTCTAACAAGCACACCTATGAATTAAAGGATTGGTTTTTGGTTGGGTTTTGGGGTTTTTTTTGTTTTTGTTTTTGTTTTTTTTTTTAATTTCAATTTGAAATTAAACATGCTGGAACATGCCAATTCCAAAATGCTACTTTTTTTGTTATCTTTAATTGAGTAAAATAGTGCACATGAATGCTTTTGGCTGCTGCATAAACTGTGGACAAACTACTAAACTATTTTAGGTTCATTTTTAAAGTAAATGCTGAAAGTCAGGCAGATAAAGAGGTAGGGAAAAGATTTAAAATACATAAAAGGAAATTTGTTGCAGAAAGTGCTGGTGAAGCTAAAATACTGTTAACAGAGATTGTTCTGCAGCAGTCTGATCCTAACAGGTCACTTGAAAGGCTTGACTGTGGAAGGACTAGTTATAAAATGAAACTTACCCTTTTTTCGTACTATCAGTAACTAGGGGTATTGTGCATTGTGTATTTAGCTTCTGCTCAACAGGATTCATGTCAGTAGGTTTGATATCTGCCAAACATGTAGCATGGAATAGATATTAGGAAAAGCAAAGAAAAAGATGTTTTGAAGCAAATTATGAAAAGCCAGAGTCCCATTTATGTTTTGTTTGGAGCTTCCTATTTTCAGTGTCTTTAGAAAACTATTCAGACCGCTATAGCCACTCTTCTGGAATCCTTCAAATGCACCATTTGCTCATAACAGTTAAGAGAATAACAACTGCATAACAGCTTCAGACTCTCTTTAAATGCCCAGTTCTAAAAACTGCTTACTCCAGGCATACTCTTCATATAACTGTATCAGAGCATAAATGAAAGAGTGTTGGGGATGTTTTGTGTAGTTCAGTCTTGCAAGGCTAGCAACCCCTGTGTAACCATGGCAGTAATACCATGTAAGGCCAGGAGGACCTAGGTAGCCATACCAGAAATACCAGAACTGGTGTCAGAAATACCAGAATGGGTATCAGAATATCAGAAAGAACAGAACAGATATGGATGTAGCAAATAAAACTGGGACCAAGGGGGAAAACCCAATTAGTAACGAGTTGTTTATTTGGGATGAGACTGTAGCGGAGAAAAGGAGAAAGAAGAATTGGAGAAATTGTAAAGGGGATAATAAGGATTGCAATTATTTGACCAGAGCTGTCTGGGGTAACCTGTGGCACAGCCCTGAACTTGATCACCAAAGTCTAGTTGGGACAATAACCCAAACCTCTTGCTCTGACCATATCAAACACGCTTCTGTGGTCATGATTATCTATGTAAAGAAGGGGATGCTTTCTTAATAGTAAAGCACCCAGTTGAATGGAATAAGCATCCTGGTATCACGTCGTCAGTGCCTGTTTCAGGCCTGAGAGAATTTGCATCTTTCAATTTAAAAAAAAAAAAAAAAAATCTGTTTTCTTATTTGCTGAAGTATGATGTTGTAAGTGGATTATGTATGATACAGATAGCAGCTGCAAATCAAAGTCATTTCTCACTGATTTTATGTATTTACATAACAAGAAAATATTTGTGAGATAATAATCGCCTTAAATTCCTGAAGCTCTGGAGACCGTTATTTTCCAGTACTCTGTGTATGTTTGCATTGTTTTCTTACTTGTTTTGATTTACCTCTGCTATGTGCTTTGGATAATCAGAAATAAGGGTTAAGACTAATGAAAAGAAGACATGCAGCCATGGTTGACATTACAGATTTTTAGCAATGCCGAGTGGCTGCACAGTTTCTCTTTTGTTTCTCTGTTCCTTTTCTTAAGCATTTTCTGTGGCAATAAATGTATCCTCACTTGTGATCTGTTTAAAAAAAATTAGAGCTCAGTAGAACAGGCTGTCAACCAGTCACTCAGTTTGGAATGTAAAATGAATTTGAATTTACTTTTCAAAGTGGATAGTCTTAAGAAAGGTAAAATGGCGTAGCTTTTCAGAGTAATTCAGTGATTCACTGCAGTGCCTCCACAAATCAGAATTTAACTGTTAAAACAACAACAATAACAACAAAAAACAAAAACAAAACAAATTTTGGCAGCCACTGAAATAGTGATATTTTATCTCTGTATGTACATGGCTGTTATAAAGTAGATTTGTATTATATAGGTACAAGCTAATTAAACTCTAAGTGCATAAAAATTCTTCTAGAGCAAACATTAACATTTCCTTCCACTTGTTTTTAATAAATGTTCTTGTATATAAAATGCATAAATAGAAATTAATGACCTGTATGTTTTGAATATATTTTTGGTACATTTAAGCTGTCAGTACAAAATTATTGTAAATTTAGGTCAAATTTGCTCAATACTTTTGCCCAAAAAATAGATTCCATAAATTCAGAAATCAGGAATAACGGCATCCCGCTCTATTCTTTTGCCAGAAATACAGAGCTTCTGGAAACATTTTTTCTGACTATTCTCTATATTCATTTTACCTGAAGTTGGAAGTAATTAAAGGATAATATTCTGGGTATAGGAGCTGTTTCTTCTTCCTCACTGACTGTAGCTGAGTTCTACCAGCTCTGCCAAAAAAGAAATATCAAAGGACTTTCTACTGAGGCAAGTGTTTCCCTAAAAAAGTATTACATTACTAATTCAAGAAGTATCAAACAGAGATGTAACTCATTAAATTAAAAAATGCTCCATGTGCTAATGCCATATAAGCAGTAAGGCTGACTGCTTGACCCATCAATCTTTGCTTTTCTCAGCTCAGACTGAGACTGCCTGGAAGTCATCCCAAGTCTATCCTTTCCCTCAGTGCGGTACAGCAATAGAAAGTGCTCAGCTCTGCTTGTGCAGCTCCAGTCTGAGGCTTGAATGTTGAGTGTATTTTCTTTATTCCGACAACCCAGGTGTCTTTTTGAGGCCACTGCATTTTCTTTCATTGACCTGTTTGAATTACTTGTGTGACACTCTAGGAACAAAAGCGGTACTCACTGAGGAAAAATTCCCTTCTAACTCTTGGAGGATGATACATCTTGTTGAATGAATAAAATCCCTGATCTATAAGTGAAGGCTGTGCTTGCTAACTGTGACAGGAGAAAAAAAGAAGAGCTATTAGTTTCAGTTTCCCAAAATAAATACTGAGGTTTTTTTTTTTTTTTTATAGAAGCTGCAGGAAAAGAACAAAGGCGCTAAAGATCATAAGACAGGTCACAGCATACTCTGGGAGACAAGCTATTAAAAACAATTCTGTCTTTCTGCAGTTTTTCCAGGTCATTTTCCCTTCACTCATTATAAGTAGTAACATTGACATGAAAATAGGATCTTGGTTTCTCAGGAGTTTATCTGCTCTTTATAATTATCCTCTTGAAGTCATAATCCTGGTTTCTGTGGTAATTAGGTTTTCCATAAGTTTTCAATGGCTCTTTCAAGGTGAGCATGGGCTAGGCTGTAATCCAATAATAGCATCCCAATAGCATCATTAAGACCAAGTTTTTCCAATATAGGAGCCTAAAATCATGTCTAAAGATATATGAGTCTACTATGTCCACATGTAGACAGCAGTAAGTTGACTTTTTTTTTTTAATTGCTGATGTTGGGAACTCATCTATGTCAGAGGCTTAGCATTCTTGAAAATCCCATTACTTGCCAATGTTTCTAAATCTAACCAATTTTTAGTTTTTTTAAATTGTGACCTACTTAAATAGGAGCTGTAACAAGGCCACTCAATTGTGAGTGAGAGCCAGAGCACAACAGTAGGAATTAATCCATTTAATCCCGAAATATAAAGGTCATTCCCACCTCATTTTGAAAACACTGATAATCTTATTTATCATGAAATGTTTTTAAAACTGAGCACAGAATGTCAGCAAATTGAAGCTTTGTATCATAGCCTTACTGGGTTTTGGTGGTAGCTTGTCCTTCCATTTATTCCTGTACAGATGGATTCTATGACACTACTACCCAATAAAAAAAAGTTTATGGGCCGTGTAAGTATGGCAGAATATTTGCTAGTTCAAAAGGCTAATCTAAAGTTATTATATCATATACCTGTACCTTAATTTTCTGTGTCTAAGTGAACTTTTAATTGACATAAGTAACAGGAAAAATAGCACAATGTGTTAAGTTTGTGTGGTTTCAAATGCCTCTGTTGCAAGTAGCATGCATTCATTGCATATGTAAACAACTTCCTTATCAGATATTATCAGTTTCTCATTAAAATTCAGAGTTTACAGTAATCTTCACATGGCCTTCCACCGCAGATATCATGGAACTGTTATGGGTGAAGGGTGCTACCTTTTTCATATTATGTATTTGATTTTGAATAGCCTAGCACAGCACTTAAGCAAAAATACTATAAAGATAAGCATTCTGTCAGATAAAATTTTGACTACTTTTTCTGTTCGCTACTGCTTGGCATTATTTAGGCTGTTCTGATTCCAAAATGTTGTATTAAAACATTGGTTTGGGGCGACAGTTCTTCTGAGATGAGCTACTCACATCAGCAATGGCTTGGCACCAAAATCCATGATATATAATGCATCTGCCTGGGATTCATAGGAAGTACAGGGGCTGAATCTGACCTGCAGATTATCTTGGAAAAGAATGTACTTGGGAGAACTGATTTGTATATTTCTGCCATGTTATAAGACAGATACAGATTACATGATATAAAGAATGCCTTCCTTGTATTTAAAAATTCTAAAGCTGTTTGAATCTGATACCATTTCCATGAACAACACATATTTATTTTACGTAAATTCTCTGAAAAACACTAACCCCATCCCTGGAAAACAAAAAGAAGAGAGAAGTCATCCCTGATAAGAATAACATATAACAATTATTTAGCATGTGAAAAATAGATAAGGTTAAGTTAAAATAAAAAGGTTTTTAAGTAGAAAAAGAGCAATAACACTGTTTAGTAACATAGTTAAGTGTGTAACTTTTTTTTTTTTTCTATCGTGCATTTGTTTGCTGTTTTTTCTTTCCTTAAATAGCTGTACATACCTTGATCTTTTCCAAATGTTTTCTACATGTCATGGTTTATTAGCTTTTCAAATTCATTGGGAATTCTGGCCTACAGTAAAATTTTACCTGACATGACTTAACCTTTTAATGAAAAATGTAGCAGCATTTATAATGTCCGTGCAAAAAGTGTGATTAATTTTTTTCAAGTATACTTTTCCAAGTCTAATTAGAAAATCTAGAAACTTCAAAAATTAACCAGAAGAAAGCTATATTTTTGGCACAAACTTTTAAGTTTTTTTTGTTGTAAATTTACTGTTACTATACTTGATTGCCTCTAATCTCTTCACCAAAATGTTATCAAATTGTATTTTTAGCTGAGTATTCTTCATATTAGAATGATTTGCAGTAATTAATCCAGTTATTTAACTTACACAGTTATTGCAAGCACTTTATAGGTTTGATTTTCTACAAGGTGCTGAGCAGTCTGGCCTTGATCCAATGAAGTGATTAAGCATCTGCTTAACTTTAACCACATAAGTGATCCTACTGGGAATTTTGCATGATCAAGCCCTTCATCAACCAGTCTTTGAGCAAATAGTCTTTTCCCTGATTTATTATTTGTCTGATATCCCTCAAGTTATCTCTTTCTGAAATTACATTTTTTAACTCTGTATATTGATTAAAACCCTCCGTGAACGTTGTCTTCAGTATGATATCGAGGCTGGCTGGTGGGGTCAACCACGAATAATTTGGATGATTTTCCTTAATTTAATTTTTTATTGTATGTTTTGAAAGAAGGAGACTTAAGAAACTATCAGTACTTTGAATCCCTCAGCGATAGTCAGGAGGTAACTGCAGACTACTGTAACAGAACTTTAGATGTGGGGTTTTTTTCTCATATTTACATTATTTACTAAAAACCAAAAAAACCAATATAATATTTACTGATGAAATTTAGACTTCACATTTTATTTTCTCTTGTTAAAGCCACACAAAGCAATCAAACACAAATTACTTGCTGCAAAACATTTTTTTTCTCTGATAGTTTCTGCACTACAGTTGTGGTGAGGTATTGAAAAAGAACCACCCCTAGGTTATGATAAACCCTGTCCAATGTATTTGCTGGATGCACTGTCCACATTAACTGCATGCAATCTAGACAAAATTAAAATGGTGTCAGAGAAACATATGGTCTGCATAGGTATAGGACATAAGAGGGCAGACATTGTAGTGATCGGTCTCTTCATCCAGTGCTACATTAATAGACCACCACAGCTGCATCTGGCTTCACTGGTAGATATGCACCCTAGACACCAAAGATGATCTCATCTTTGAAACTGTAGATATGTACAGAAAATATTGTTCAAACACAGGGTTCCTTTAAAAGCAAAAACACCCTAGGATGGGGGAGGAACAGAAGAAAACAGGGAAAGCATATTGTATTTTCCCCCATATGGAGTCAGGTTCTGCTCATATACTGTTTGAGAAATACTAATGATTTTAGGAAGGAAGATCTCACGTTGTTTTCCACAGTCCAGGAAACATGTGCACAAACAGTGTGAGAAAAGAGGGATTAAAAAAAGTTGTAGAACACAGCAGAGGAACGGAGAATCTCACAGCATTGCCTCTGCTGTTGCACACAGTTGTCTGCAATAATCACTTGGTAAGTAGCTTCAAATAAATAGGCAAATCTTTCCAAGTCATACTTAGCAAACCAAATTACTTAAACTGGATGATAATCCAACATGTTTCTCTTACATACTCCTGTTGGAGAGAGGACCAGGATCCAAGTCACAGACATATGTATAGAATCATAGATATGCTGATTAGAAGGGGCCGCTGAAGGTCATCTAGTCCAGCCTCCACTGAAAGCAATACTAAGTCCAACATAGATTATGTCAAATGTGGCTTTGGTAGCAGCATTTTTAAAACTCCTAGGGAAGGACCTTCCACCATCTCTTTGGTTAAACTGTTTCAGTACTGTACTACCTTCCTTATAAACTGTTATTTTTTGTTGGTTTGTTTGGTTTTTGTTTTTCACAGTGTTTGACCTAAACCTCTCAAATCATACTTTGTAGCCATTGCGTCTTCATATGTCATTTGACACAACAGAGAAGAGTTTGGCTCTGTTATCTTTTAATTATTGTTCAAGTTGTTCCAAGCAGCTATTACGATATCCCCTTAACTTCCTTTTTATGAGACTAAACAAGTCCAGCTCAAATAGTTTCTCTTCACAGATCATCTATGCCCCTGGTGATCTTGGTAGCCCCCTACACATAATATTGCAGCCCTTAGATGGAATATTCTAGGTGAGGCCTCACCAGCATCAAGTAGACAAGATAATAACTCCCTGCAATCTGTTGGCCATGCCCCTCCTAACGTAGCCAGTATACATACTGCCTTACAGTGAGAGTGCTCTATTGGTTCATATCTAATCCATTACTCAGTGCAACTCTTAGTAACTTCTCAGATCATATGGAATTATTTTGCCCCAGGTGGTATGGTGTTTTTTCTTACTAAACTTTCTTAGCTTTCATTTAGCCTAATCTGGACTGAAGGGTCAGGCTCCCTTTAGCTTAGTCATCTGCAAGTTTTCTCCAAAAACATTGTGTGTGATCACACAGACCACCTTTGAAGATGTTGAACACTGAGGTTCCTAGCACTAACTCTTAGAGTATTTACTCTTGCCAGGTTACCACATGAACACCCAACCATTGATTACTGCTGTTTGAGCCTGGCAATGCAGTCAGTTTTCATCCTAATAAACTGTCTGCTTATTCAGTACATACACGCAACTTTCAAATAATAGCACTGAGGGAGATGGTGTGAAAACCCTTGCTAAAATAGAGGTATCCACCATTCACCCTTCATCCACCCAGCCAGTCAAGCACAACTTGCCTTTCTTAAAAGCATGCTGATTACTCCTGATTATCTTCTCATCCTTCATTTACTTGGAAATGGATTCCAAGAGGATATGCCCCAGGATCTTTCCAGGGAGTGAGGTGAAGTTAATCAGCTTGTAGTTCCCTAGGTCCTCCTTATTACCCATTTTTAAGATAGACATAATGTTAATATTTCCAGTTGCCAGACCTCTTCTGATTACCACATTTTTCGGTGTGTGATAAACAGCGTTCTTACAATTACGTAGTCCATCTCTTTCAACAATTTCAGGTGAATGCCATCTGGTACCTTAGATTGTGGATCTAAACATGTCCAGCTGTTTTACAGATGTAAGGGAGTGTTAGAACTATAACAAGGTTGGTGCTGCAAGTCATGATGAGGCATGGAGACAAGGCTAGCCTAAAATTATTGTTCTTTACCTGTATACAAAGGTGGGTGTTGTTGCAGTACTTAAAGACTTAGTAGACAAAAATTACTGCAGAATTTTGTGCCTAGATTTTACAGGCTTGGCATTTAAATTCTTCATGTATATTGAATGTACAATCTAAATGATCAAAGGTATACAGAGCATCTTTTGAATGCAATATGATTCACAGCGTTTCAGCAATTTACACAAGATAGTTCTGAAGCTTTCAGGTGAATCCCCGAAGTTTTCTTGTACTAATCCCTTGAAATCTACATTTTTATATTCATCCTTTGCTGATGATCACTTGCTGTTTTCTCAAAGCTTATCCTTTGGGCTAGAGCCATAGCTAATAAAAACTGAAGTCTCCACTTTGTGCAAATTGAGGATCTGTTCCACAATGTGATCATACAGATATTTTCTGACTAGCAGTGTAACCTGACTGTCTGTGATCAGGAACATTATAATCATATAGCACTTACTGAAGATCATGCACCACTGCTTACAGAATTCATTACTGCATCTTTAAATTAAATGTCTTTTAATTACCCACAATAACTTTGCTTTTCTGATAAGGTTTCTACCTCTAAGTGCATATAGACGTCCGTATTTCTCAGTCTTCCTACAGGCTAAATCTCCAGCCTTCATTTTCTGGGGGCTTTACTCACTTCACTGTATTAGGACATGGTTTTTATGAATGAAGCTTCATCCTTTTGTAAGCACAAACAATTATATTGCATTTTAGTAGGTCTATCTTTAGTCAACCCAACACATGAAAGAAAAAAGAAAAACGAAACAAAACAAAAACTGCAAACCCCCACAAAACAGGAAGATGAAAATCAGTAAAACTGAAGTGAACAAAAAAGTCGTTTGGGTTCTTTTTCAAGAACTGTTGCTAGTTGCCTGAAATCAGGGGTATGCAAGCCATTTTATTGGTCTGAAGACCTACACCCCATTGCGTTCACAGTTACATCTTTTGCTGGAGGCTGCATTCTTTGCTGTGCCATGAAGAGCAACAGAAAGGAGCTGGACTATGCGTTGCTGTGACCAACCAACATACCCCCACAATGGAAGAAGGCTCAGAGGAGATGGGCATAGGCCTATAGGCTTTTGAAACTCAGGAAAGAATATAGGGAGTAACCACAGCTGTTGGAAAGAAAGCACAACAAAAAAAGGGGATCTGAGCTAGCCAGAGCAGTATGGGGGAAGTGTATGTGTGGCTGAGCCCAACATAGAGTACAAAAACAGAGCCACAGACAAAATTAACTTTGAAGAGAACAAGAGGCTTGAGTTGGCTTCAACCCACACATTCCTTCCTGGTGATTGGAGATGCCCAGCATCATGATGGTTGGCATACAGAGACCAGTAACAGCAATCATGTTTGTGTTGTGATTCCACTATATATTGCAATTGCTATATTATGCTTGTGTTGTGATTTCAGTATATTGCTGTGTCACTCCGCTGAATCAAAATCCCATGTAAGGTCAAATAGCCTCAAATAAGTAAACCTGGTTTTAAAATATTAAAACCTCCTCATGTGGGATATCTAAAAGAACATCAGTGGAGAGCAGTGGGCTCTGGCAATCACTGAAATTATTCTTGTTTGGCACTAACTTTTACCTCCAGAAGTCTTAAAGTAGTCTGGCACTGCATGGTGTGTGGGACCTTGAAGACAGACCTAGCATCTGAATCCCAATACGGCTGACATATAAGCTGTTCAGTTTCCATGAAGAGAGGTCCTTCTGAGCATTCTTTTTAAACTGCATATTTTGTCCCACTGCATGTCTTTGGTGCTGAGTACCAAACTCCTGACTCATCATCCAAGGTTTCCAGGTGGTTTAACACTGTCTAGAAACCAGTTTTATTAGAGCCTAAGACAGTACTGGCCAGTCACAGAACTTTTGTGTAAATTCAATATAATTTTGTCCTCGGCAGCACCACAACAAAACCATGGCCAAGATCTGTTTGAGCAGGCTGTGTGTCCCGTCCCTCCCCCTCCACTACACAATCTTGTCTGACTTGTGACCATTTTGAATCAACAATATTCAGGATTTGAGAATTTACAAACTTGCAGATAGAGGAAAGTATAACAGGAACAGTTGTTATTTGGGTACAAAATAGTGTTTGTGCTGCATGGGCCCTATATAGAAGCCAATTTCTGATCTTTTTACTCCTCACGACAGACCCAAACGAGTGTTGTGATAGGCTGCTGTTTTCCTAGTGCTAGCTTACCCAATCCCAAGTTACCTTACCAGGAAAACAAGAAAGGGCAAGAAGAGTTATTCTACAGTTCCTCACTCCTGGCTAGTTTTACCCATGTGCACATGTCAGAAATAGTCAGATGAGATGAGACAGTTCTGAGACAGCACAGTCAGGCTTTTGAAGAAGATATTGAAGAACATTGTTAAACCACCATGCCAGCCACTTGGCAGCTGCCACCATTCCCTGGTATCTGCCACGGGTTGATCTTGCCCATCCATGTTTAGCCTAGATTCACTACATAACTTATATATCTGTATGTATATGTAAAATCAACTCCTTAGCAAAGGCTCAAGAGCATTGACTCATTCAAGTTTGGAGCTTCAAATATATAGCTCTCTCCTGGATGCTGGCTCAAAACAGAAGAGTAAAATGGGAACAGGGCTAAGAGGGGCCTCAGGGAGACGATAACTGTCTATCTGCTCAATAAACATTATAGCTTGTCGGGCATAGAGCTAGCTGCTGTTGGCACAGTTCATAATTCTGGAACATGCAGTGAAGAGCAGCTTCTTTGTGGAAATATATCACTAGAGAAAGATTTATCAACTCTGTCTTTCATGGAGTCCTCATACAAGAATTAAGTCAAACTAGGTCTTTCTGCTATTAAATGTCTAGCTTCAGAGCTTGCTTTGACCAGCAAGTACTCTCTGAGTGCTGGAAGCACTATTAAATGTGCTCTTCATTCTAGGCTGTGAATACTTGCTCTTTGCTCAAAGGCTATGTGGAATGCAAACAGTCAAGGTTTTCTCCTAGGCAATGATAACTTTTTTTGGCTCTTGCTGGAAAACTTATGTTCAAAGAGCACAATTTTGAACTTAGAAAACTAACTCCCTTCTGGAGGACTCTCTGTCTGTTTCTATTCCTGAAAAAATAGCAGCAAGAAGTGACATAGTTCTTCGATAATTTAGACTTTCCTAGGGAAGCTATGCTGAAATTATTGCATTCTATAATCTCTCTGTGCTCACATAATTCCCAGGGATCTTTTTGATGTTTTCTGCTGTGAGAATAATACAAAAGGAATATTGCCCAGGGTCAAGACATAAGGGAGAACCTATTTCTAATAACTATTTATGTCCTGATTATCTTTTATGTGGCTGTACCTGTCATTGAAAACCTAGGGAGTCCCAGCAGTCCAAGTGTACATGGTTTCTGTGATCTCATAATTTCAAATGTAAATCAACACTGTGAGCATGATGCATCAACATGCTTCTTTACCCTAGATATGTTTTAATCTTACTGGTCAGTTACCTTGCAGGTTTGTGCTAGTGTACTGTTAGATAAACTACCCTTGCAGGAGCACATTCAGTATATTGAAATTCTTGAAAAATAAATTGGTCACTGAACATCTCTTACTGTTTGGCAAAGGTCTGAGTTTTTAAAGGTCATGAAGGTTAACATTTGTAGTAACCTTTGTAAACACAGTACTACAGATGAAACATTTTGCACTGCTGCCAAACATATAAAACCACTGCAGCTTTAACTCATATTCCATTAATCTTAAAAGTTGCCTCTTAATTGCCATGAAACAATGTGTATGACAGTATTAAAATCCAGTTTAATAGTTTTTTTCAGATTAATAAAACCTATCAGCTCTTGTGGTTCAACGTGTATTAGAGCTGTCAAACAGTTTTCTGCATTCCCTTGCAGTTTATGAGACACTAACTTTCTCTTCCTTTCTGAAATTTGGAAACCTTTGTGAGGTGCTTAGAAAGTTTTACAGTAAAAAATGGAAACATTCTTAAATTTGAAGTACCTCTGTAGTCAAGTATCTATTAGCAGTGGCACATCTCAATAGTTCATTAGGTCTTGGAAGCTTAATTTCTGCTTAAAAATAGAGAAGGCACCCTGGAGACTTGTCTGAACATCAAATTAGATCAACAAGCTGTTAAATCTGTTCTCTTTTTTAAATATTTCATTGGTTGATTTCCTAATGGATTTAATTTATTTTTCAAATTTAAGAACAGATATTGATACTCCTACAAACACTTTTAGTTGCCAATGTGAAATCCTATGGAGGGGGGAATGAAATCTGTTAGATCTTCTGTACAGTATGTATGCATTGTACACAAATAGAAAACCACCAATTTACAGGAGTGCATAAAGTGGCATAAAAATTAGCCAGGAGAATTCAAAACTCTCAAATTCAAACTATCTTGTGTGAATCAGTCATGAATAATTACCAGCTTTTGAAAAATAGAGGTCCCATGAATATCTAAGTGTGAATTATGACTTTGAATTAAAATTAAGTTGTTGCATATTGCTATGTTTATATTAAATTCATAGAGATGTCAGAACAAGCAGACAATTATGATCAGCCAGAATTTTCCAGTACTGAATAATATAAGTAGTTCCTAACATGGGAGAGCATTCACCTCTCTTGCTCATCACTTACTATTGTCTTATGCCTGATATTATCACATCAAAGTCTGCAGTAGAACCAAATGTAAGTTGACACAATGTAGTGGAAGAATCAGGTTGCACAGGAATAGAATAAAGCTATTTGTTTTCTGAAAGAAAGGAAAGTCCCAGAAATAGTGACGATATCTCTGACTGAACTACAAGTTTCTGATAATTGCCAGTTCAGAATATTTGTAGATAATTGGTGTATTCTCTTTTGAAGAGAAATACGTATAGTGGCAGATTTTATTAAGGCTTATGCTTGGATATTTCCAACCTGGCTCTTTCCAGCACTGTGCTGTAACTAACTTCCTTTCCTCTCAGCTTCTCTGACTCTAGTCTTTCATGGGAAGAGTTATGAACAAGACTGTGGAATCACTGCAACTTTCAAGAAAAAAAAAAAAAGTGTGAGGCTCTTTTAAGCTTGATCACTGTCTTGATTTGATTTCCAACCCCAAACTACAAATGTTTGTGTAGGGCCCAGCTGAGGTCTGCCTCACTATGGGGGCAGGAACAAGTAGCAAAATATTGGGAGACAAGGTGGGCCTATAAAGATGCTGTTATTTTTGCCAAATATTTTACCTCATGAAAGTACAACCTAAATAATTTCAGGCTTCCTGTAGAACGAGAGAAGGAATACATACTTCTAGAATTCAAATGAAACCTTTCCTTTTTCTTTCTTGTACAGGAACATGTATAGGGACTTAAGCCAACTCAAATGCCTAAAGTTAGACTGGCTGGATCTGGGCCATGGAGTCTAAGACACAGCAGATGTATACGATAAACCTTCTCTGCTATGCTCTCCCAAGTCTCAGCTGTCAATGGTTTAGGCACTCTGTGAATCTTTGCATCTAGACGAGCCACAGATGGGCATTTCTTTTATTAGTTTGCCCAAGCGCCTGTTTGCATATTTGGTTTTGAATTTAACATCTTAAATTAACTGTGTGAAAAAAAAAATATCCTTTCATTTACTTTAGACCATTGCGTGATAACTTCATTGAGTACCTTTCAGTTTGCATGTTGTGAAAAATAGTGAACTCAGTACCTTCATACGATTCATGATTTTATAGACTGCTACCTACTGTTCTGTTCCAGTTTGAGGAATTGGTAATCTTTTCTTTAGCCCATCATCCTGTTCTGTCTGTTTTCTAAATTCACTATATCTCTTTTGAGACTGGACAACAAGAATTTTACACTGAATTGCACTAAGTACATGAACACAGCATCCATTTATACAGTAGCCTAATCTTGTTTTCTGATTTGCTTCTTGTTCTGTTCCTAACAATTCCTAGCTTTTTGTTTGCCACTGTGTTTGCTAAACAGCACTGAAAAGACATCCTTAAAGAATTATTCACTTTAGTCTTGCTTTTCTGAGTGAAATAACTTATTCAGTGTGTCACTGCATATGTATCATTAGGGTAGGTTTTTTCTCCTCTGTATATTACTTTACATTAGCTGATAGCAATTTTCATTTTTTCTGTTTTTGATTAATCAGCCAGTACCATGAAATTCTTTTTCAGCTCTTCACAGTCAGTTTTAAATTAACCATCTTCAATAATTTTCTACCATTTACAAGTTTTGCTACTCCATTAATCACTCCTTTTTCCTTGACCATTTATGAATATGTTGAACAGTTTATATCCCAAACACATGTCCCTGAGGATAAGGAATTCCATAATCTTACCCTCAACTGAAAAATTACCATTTATTTGTATTTTTTCCTCTACTTTAATGAGTCATTAATACATAAAAGGATCTCTCTTATCCCACATCAATTTTAGTTGGCAAGTAACCTTGTCAAAAGCTTTCTGAAAATCAAAGTATGATGTACTGACTAGATCACCTTTATTCACAGTTATTGACTGTTTCAGAGATTGCTAATGGATTTGTGAAGCATAATATTGACCAAAAAAAAAAAAAAAAAGAAAATTAATCTTCTCCAAAACATCCTGATGTTACAATTTCAATTTTTGTGCCAGTTTCTACTGAGACATCTATTATACAAGCTAGACAAATTAGTCAGTGTTTTCCAGTGTCAGTCCTCGTGTTCTTTTCAAAGAATGTCATCACATTCTAGTCTTTTAGCACTGAAGACATGGACTATACCAATGGTTAATAGTTAGCAATTTTAGATTTCAACTTTTTTACAGTTCTTGAATAAATACTCTTAGTCCTGGTGATTTGATGCTGTTCAGCTTATGCATTGGTTATTTGATTTATTCTATTGAGAATTCAGTTTGAGATCTTTCCTCAACATTTCATACCATAAATAATGTGTCTGATGTGAGAACATCTGAGACCTCGTCTATAAAGACCATTGATGTAAATACTTTGTTTAGATTTATTGCAATGTCTTTGTCTTCCTGCTATTTTAATATTGATTGCTTCTTTTCAGCCTCCTGAAAATATTCTTATTTCTCATAGCTCTGGAAAAAATATTAGCTTTTAGGCCTCTGGAACTTTTGTAAAATGTTCATAGGTATTCCATATTCAATTTAAATTTAACTTGCTGTAGAGTTACACACATATTATTTTTCTTCTCGAGACATTATTTTGACTGCTTATACACGTCTACTTGTTTTATACCATTTTCTTATATAATTTATTTTGAGATACAAGTGTATTATAAACTGTTTCTCATACATGTTCAATCTCTGTGCTGATCTCTGCCTCCTGCAAACATTTTGCCCTGCTAGCTGTTGCTTTTTTATATTTCTTTTTTTTTATTCCATTATTTTGTAGTTTTACTTTTTAATATTTTTTAATATATTTTAATTTGGAGGGGTTTTTTCCTATAAAACCCTTGAATTTATTTGACTATGGTCACTATTAGAATGGTGTTCTTATTGTTTCAGATCCTCTGCACTATTTAGAAGTAAATTAAGAATTGCTTCTCATCTTTTGGTTTCTTTGACTTGCAGGTCCAAGAATCAGTAACTTATGACACAACAAGCAACCCTTGTTGTACAACCCTTGTTTTATTTTTTTCTGGATTAAAATAGGTGTAAATCAGATCTTTTTAGCAATCTGCAGTTATGAAGCAAGTTTTAACCTCAATACTTCCACAGGTGACTACTTGCCATTTCATATTACCCAGTACTCTTTTTGAATTGTTTCTCTTCTGTGTTCTTCTGCACACAGGGACAAACCTAGCCCTAGTGTGTCTCTAATGAAGAAAACAGAGATACACAAGGGATGAATTTAGCCAATTATTTATCTTCATTTGAGAGTTTCCTTTTCTATTTAACTAGTTGTCATTGATTTTTCCATTTAATACTATCCTCAGTTTAATCTTTTGCCCTTTCAAGGTGAAGGGCCTTTGGCTGAAAGCTTTCCCAGCTGAGTTTAAAAGGACTACTACTGACAGCAAATGAGATTTTTCTGTGGCTCAATAGGTAAGCCCAGCACTTTCCAATACTTGGGTCACGAGTTCAATTCCCAGACAAAATAGATCCATCATGAATAATATCCTAGAGGTAATCTCTGCTTTGTGAGTTATCATGCTTCCTGCACCATCCACTGAAGGTTTTGGTATTGTATCTTTTTGCCATAATTCCTTTAAAAATGGCAATTTTAAATTTCTTTTTTCATCTCTACGTACTTAATTACTGTATGGATTATAACATGAACAGATAAGTAAATTTCTTTTCTCTGGAAAGGTTAAACTGAAAACTGCTTGTTGAATAAAAATCAAGATCCTATGAGCGCCAATCTTGAAAGTTGTCCTGTACTTGCTCAGTTTTGTGTACTGCATTATGTCATGTCTAAGTACTATATTTATTAATACTTGCATTGCAGTATTCCCAAAGTAGCTTATGCTAAATGGCTGTATCACATTCTTTACAGGTTTAATTTTTGTTTATTTAGCTTGAAAATCAATTAAGCTCATCTATTTTTTCCTAAGCAAAATCTATTGAAATATGCAGACTGGAATTACTCTATTCATGTTAATTTCACCAAATTAAGAAATCCATAAAGACACTCCTATGAGTGGCCAGAAATGGAAGTAAAATTCTTCATTTTATGGATATAGTTTTCCTGTATAGACTTAACACTTCATCTCCTTTCAAAAATTAGAACAAGGGACTTTGACATAAGAATACAAAAAAAAAAAAGAACTTTTTTTTATGAGACCCTTTTCTTGTGTTCTTGTAGCCCTTAAACAGGGAACATTCACCAATGAAAGGTGTTAAAAGTTATGAGTTCTTCTAGTTATCATCATTTGGCATTACACCAGATATTAAATGATCTTAACTGTAAAATAAACCAATTAATGAGAAATGCCATTAGAAGGCAGGACAAAGCACATTTTTAACTTATAATGGAGTACAAAGCAATTGCCTGGCTTTTCAGGAAGTGTTTTTCTTTGTCTCACTGATGGCAGACCAAACTCATCACATGGGATCCACTGGGCCAAAAAACCTGTTTAACATGTATGTTTACTGTAACTCATCTATTTGCCATGAGATCCCGTTACAGTCAACCACTGGAGAGACATCACTGGAAACCATTTATTAGCTTTCAAAATGGAAAAGGTGACTGTCATATCCTTCCTACATTAAATTAATTATTTGGATGTGGAGAACTGGATGTGAATTGTGCCCATCAGTCAATACCCAATGCCAGTGTATCAACAGGAGAAATTAGTTCCTTAGACAAAAAATATTTCCTCTTTGAAGCTCAAGGAATGTTCACCTGTAATCTCATTATGGGGCAAGGGAAGAGGATAGGAAACAGGCTTTTTACATAACACAGGACTGCAGTTAAAAGCTAGTTCTTCTCAAAACAAACAAAGAAAAAACCCCAACACCCAATCTGATGAAGGTTGGGTGACACCTGATGAAAATAAATTATGTCCTTAAATAAAAAGCTGTCATGTTCTGTACAAGATGTATTTTCTCAGCAAAGAACTAAGGGAGATCTTCTAAGTAGATAATTCTGTAATTTGGAAACATTTTTGGTAAAATCAAAAATCAAGAAAGCAAAAAATTCAAGAAAACAAAAAAAAAGTTTTAATGGAATTAAAACATTTTGGTCACTCACATGGATTTTTCCAAATCATTTACTTCAGGGAAAAATGTAAATATTAGAGATTAAAATTTTCATTACCCCTTTTTATTTACAAAATTCCTTTTTTTTTTTAATTGAACATTCTCAAATGCTCCAGATCAGAGAAAAGCACTTCATTTTTTCTTTATTTCGACCAAGAATATTTTTATTTGTTTAGAATTGCCAGTCAGCCAAAAATGTTCTTGCTGTTAAATATTGCCTCAGTATTGTCAAAGTATGCATTACAAAACAAGACTTACAGATTTCTAGATTTTGGCAGATATAACATTCAATTCAAGGTACAATATTTTCTTGAATTTCAGGAATGGCAATGATGTAGAGTCATTCAGTTGCAAACTTTTTTAGGAGATTGTGAACTCTAATAGCTCCATCAGCCCCTTGAGTTTCCCTCACTTTGTTAGAGACATGTTTTATTAGCCCATTTTGTGCAGAATAAATTGTTTGTATTTGAACACTACCTTCACTGTAAAGTCACTCAGCAAGTTTCAGATTGCTTTTTGCTTGAGTAGATTAGCCTGCATTTTTCGTTGTTGAAACTCTTCTTTCTAATATTGTCATCTTTCCCATTCTTTGGTATCATCAGCCTACATGTGGCTGTTTATTGGGCTTCCAACTCTTTTATCAGCTTGGACTCTGTACTCACAGACAGCTTTTTCATAAATGGGTAGACCTTTGCCTTGTGTAAAATTATCCACACAATCAAGAAAACCAGATGTTAGCAGTATTTACAAAGTCATTGTCTAAAACATTATTTGAACTGCTGCTTCTTCCACTTACCTCTATTTTAAAAGTTTTCCAGTTTCATCATTTATGTGACAAAGGAAGGGATGACCATGGCAGATAGATACATTCCAAAAACTAAATCTTAATTTTTATCTGACTTGGCATCTTGATTTCTAGGCTTCCACTAGCTGAGAGCAAGGCCTTTGTTTAGTGTCCCCTTACTGAAAGATACAGAATGGATTTATCAGGCAATTTCAGGCTTTCGGTTCAAAAGAAAAAAAAAACAAAAAACAAAAACAAAACAAACAAACAAAAAAAAAACCACAACCAGCCCTTTGTGAGTATTAGTAAATGGTTGGATACAATTCAAATAAATATTTCTGTGGAGATTGAATTTGAGAGCTTTGGCCCTAGACTGCAAGAAGCTGAGAGGAAAATTGAAAATGCAGAGACAATGATGGATGGAAATAACATTACACTAAACTGAATACTGGAAATAGAAAGGTAGTGAGAAATCGAAGAGATGACTGAAAATAAAAAAAAAAAAAAATTAAATAACCTCAGATTAAGGAATACATAACCTCAGATTAAGGAAATGACATTGCTAAATTGTGTTGATGGCAGAAACAAGAGAAACAGGAAATCTATAGTTCCAACAAGTGTTACAAAGAAGCTATGGAAAAATTGGTTTAATATGTTTTTTCAATATGTCAAAGAAAATCTTTGTGTGGGAAGACAAGACCTTGCTCAGAAACAGACTGGCCTAAAATGATCCAATGCTCTTTCATTTTTAGTACAAATCAAATCTATTTAAATATTTGAATCAGTACTAAAAATTAAGAAACTGCTGCAGAGTTCATTTTATGATTACCCTCTGCTTCTGTCATTCTGCTTTTCAGATTTATTTTATTTGCTTCTTGTCTTTTTAGTTAGTGATTAAGACGGTTCATAAAAGCTATAAATAATAAATATGGTGCATTGCTTTATTTATGCTTCTCTGGATCATTGCTGCTTATTCATTTAGTGAGTTGAAATGAATAAAATGTAAGATTTATGCCATTGTTCATTGAAAATCAAATTTGTATCCACAAAATTATCTGCATTTTTAAAGGTCGCTTTTTAGTACTCTGATGATTTTCTAGATATTTGGGAGCATTTGCAACCCCTCATTCAGTAATTGCCGTATGGCATAGCCATCTGAGGTATTTCTCACTCTTCAGATCATTTTGTTATTTTTTTTCTTCTGCAGACAATAGCATTAACTTACCATCACTTAAATTTACAAGAGAGATATTCTCTTTGACTGTGAGAACCTAACATATTATTATATTTGTATAAATCTTACTGGTCCTTCTCCAACCTTCTGTCCAAGTAGATCCAGCTTAGATTCTTATCATCCTTGCAAATCATCTACTGTATAGACTTCCCTTGGCCTCCACAGTTGTAAACTCATCTGTTCTGTACCTATTGAGAACATTGCTGCTTCATTTCCTTGATCCATGAGATCCCTCTCTTTGCATAAACTCCCTAGATTCTCTGTCTCATGAACTCCTTTTCTTTGTTTTCAGGAGCTTTCACTAGCCAACCATCAAGTATCATTTCTTCTTTACTACTGTCATTTCTTGACCACGATGACATGTCCTTCATATACTTTCTAACACACACAATCAAGCTTTCTCCCACACTGCTCCTCATGTAAAGGGAACTCTGCTCCTCACAGCTACCTTATTAGGCTTCAAAAAATTCCTGAAAATTATGTCTATTTGAGCTAAGACAACTCCCTGTTGAACTAAGATAACTCCCTGTCAAGCTAACCAACATTTTTATAGTATTCTAATTCTCCACATCTGTCTTTTTTTGATTTTTTCCTCTACTTTTATACTGAAATTATAAATTCATTTTTAAGATTACATAGGCAATCTTTTTTATTAGATTGTGCCTAGTCAATTGAGATATTGGACAAGGTCCAGGATTTCTCTAATAACACTTTTGGGTAAACTAAAACTAAGTTCACTATCTTGTAACAGGATTAAAAATGATAATCCTTATCCTGAAATTGTTATTGCATAGATTAACTCTACACCTATAACTAAAGATGAGAAGAGATTTTTTAAAATGTCACCAATTAAAACTGTTGACGATGAATAAACAGATTTATCTGTCAGCTACAGTTGCTGGCCAAAATAAGTTTATTCTGAATCTCCAGAAAAATCATTGGCTAATTAGTGATGCAAGATTTTTTTTAGCCACCACATTATCTCAGCAGATAATTTAAAAAATAAACTAATTAACCTTTCTAAAGCACCTTTCTAATTAATCATGTCTTTTATAGTTCCATTATCTATGGGGCTAACCAAGTCCAAGCAATCATATTTAATTTCTCACATATTGATTTATAAAGGATAGTTTATTGCCACTTGCTCATTAGCAGTTACAAGCAGGACTTCTGAAGGATGTTATGCCTCTTTTGTAATTAAACCACGTTAGGATACCAAAATGTAATGCAGATGTTTAACACTGAGTTGTGATTTGTTGGGAGGCTAGTAAAATTTTAAAACCTCAGTAAAGTGAAACTCTTTGGCTGATCTAGCTGTTTTCTTCCTTTATACTTTCCCACTCCATATCTCAGTGGCATTAGGATGTAGTCATTCCAGAATTGATGATGAATTTTGCTTCAAAGAAAAACTTATTATCTTATGCAATGTGTTATATTGAGTTTTAGCTCTACAGTAACTGTTATTTAATATCTTGAAACAATTCACAATATTCCATGGTGTTTAAAAGAGAACTTTATTCTCTGAACGTATTTTTTTTAAAAGAAAACATACCAAAGTACTCAAATTAAATAGAGAACAAAAGCTCCTATCTCTTCCAGCTCCCAGTTTTCTTCAGACAGATTAAAAAAGGAGTTTTCATCACAGTCCCATGAAATCTGTTCTCAAGAGATAATGAATCAAAAAGCATTAATTTTTATTTCATTTTATTGTGAAGCAATAAACTGTATTGCAGCATCTGTAAGACATTCTTGTAAAACTGGTTAGATCATTTAGCCAAATGAATTAAAGAAGTTCAGAATGACCTAAGCTCAAGGAGACAAAACATTCATGACTTCTCTCCCAGTCTAAAGTTCATTTAGCGTTTGTAGCTTAGCTGTTTTACGAAAAAAAAAACAAAAAAAAATCATTTTACAAGTGAATACAATCTATGCTGTTAATTACTATTATAGATATATATTGTAGCCTGTCGAACAACGGATCTTTTCTGAGCATCGGTACACTAAATTGAAATTTCAAGACATCAAAGGCTGTGGACCTTGACTAAATGATCAAAAAATCATTTCAAAACATTTAAGTCAACAGAAGCATGAAACAGCAAAGGCAAAAGCTGCAAAGGGAGACGAAAGAGGAGGGAAGCTTTCTAATCATGTTGATCCTTCATTTCAGTTCAGTACTCTCTTCCATTTCTGTCTAGGACCTTCTGATGTCTGAATGCAGGTAGAAAGAGGTGAAAGAATAAATTCCGGTAAAGGAATGAGGAAGTCTCGTGCTTGCTTTGATTTACAGTATCAATTTTGTTATAAAAGAATCTTTTTACAGACTGCGTGAAGAAAAAATTGAAAAGAGGACACATTCTGGAGCAATGAAGAACTATTCTCAGTAGAGAAGGATCAGGAAAAGAAACATTTAAAAATATGGTACTGATTGAAGTCCATGGGACCTGATGGCATTTATCCACAAGTGCAGAGGGACCTCGTCAATATCATCGGAAGGTCACTCTCTTATCTTTGCAAGGCCGTGGTGACTGAGGGAGGTTCCTGAGGACTGAAAGAAAGCAAGAAGGAGGATTCAGCAAACTACAGGCCAGTAAACCTCACCTCAATCCCTGGGAAGGTGAAGGAGCATATAATCCTGGAAACCACTTCCAGGATTAGAAATGATTGGAAGTCGTCAGCATGGATTTCTGAAGGGGAAGTCCTGCCTGACAAAACTCATAGCCTTCTATGATGGAATGAGTCGCTTGGTGAACAAGGGAAGAGCAGTGGATGTTAATTATCTTGACCTTAGTAAGGTTTTTGACATCAACCTCCGTAACATCCTCACTAACAAACTGAAGAAATAATGAGTAGAAAAGTGGACAGTGAGACCTTGAACAACCTGCTCTAGGTGACCATGCTCTGAGTAAGGGGGTTTGCCTAGATCTCCTGAGGTCCCTGACAACCTCAGTGGTTCCGTGATTGTGTGATGAAGATAAAACAGGGTCACAGAGTTGGTCTGCAGGAAAATGACAGTCACTGTAGTGGAGCAGTAAGGTGCTAGTATTAACACTAACGTTAGCAAAGCACTAGCATTAGTGTTCTTTTAAGAAGTCTGTGTCAGGAAGTGATAAGTAGATACGGATGCCTTTGGGCCTGGAATGGACGTGGCACAGTGATACACGTGCTTAATCTGTTCACAGGATGCTTAATCCACTCATCTGGGTGGTTTACTGTAATGAAAGCATCCTCTTTTTCCCCAGGACCTCCTGACCTCAGAAGGTTTGGCTTGCGTGGTACGGTCTGAGAGATTTGGCTTATTGTCCTTATTAGGCTGTGGTGATCAAGCTCAGAGCTGCCTCACAGGTTCCCACAGAAAGCCCTGGTCAAGTGGTTACCTTGTCCTTCTGGCTTTACACATTATTCATATGGCTACCTAGCTGCTGTTGGCCTTGCAAGACTGTACTACACAAAAAGTCCCCAATGCCCCCCTCCAAGTATCTGTGCAGTTTGCAGCTTCACGGTCTCTTACGTAACTCCACCTTTATCACCTCTGAAATCCAGCCAGCCCTTGTAGGTGATCTGTAACTTTTGTCAGTGTTTCACTGTGTTGTTATGACCAGAGGCTTCTCATGTCGTGTCCCATAGTTTTCCACATCCTGAAGTGAAACTCAGGATTAGGCCAGGGCCTAATTATGTTGCCATCTGCCCAAACAGTCTTAACACACCCAAAAGAAATAAAATATTTCAGACTGCATTTTCATAAGACGTTTTGGGAAATAAAAGTATTTAGGTATCAAAAAGTTAGGAGTTAAAGCAGTAAGTCTTCCTCATTGTGTAACAGAACAAAAGGTAGATGCAGGGGAAGACCATGCATGGTCAGTGCAATCCTGTTCTTTTCCCCCTAGGCTTTCCATTGAGCCATCAAGGAAGGTCATCAGTTAGAGACAATAGCTGCACTGGGAAAAAATTCTCAGAGCTTTCCCCGGGTAATGAGATCAAAACAGTCCAAATCCTGTTTTGTACGGTAATATTCACTGTTTTAAAATACATGCTTAAAATAATCAGAGGACAATAACCATGGGGCCAAATTCTGAGTTCTTTTGCTTTTTACACCTTTTTTTTGCATTGATGTGACTGTGTAATTTACAACATTGTTTGTGTCACCTCTAAATTTGACCTGAAGTTTCTGATCCCATAGGAAATAACATAAAAGGATTAAATTACAGAAAACATACTCTATCACAGTTACCATATGTTGTTTACCAGAGTCAGAGCTAAGTGATCAAGAAAACTCTTGAGTATGTCTAAACATGCGGGTAAGATTTATAGTGCTGCAGTGTACATATTTATTCAAGGTCTCTGTGATACATTACATATTTAGCCAGATTATGATTACCTTTAGTGTATGGTTACTTGATCAGCAAACCTGCTATATGATTCATCCCCCTATCTGGTTAATGTTGAGAGCATGGTGTTGGGTACTCAAATAGCAGTACAAGGATGGTAAGTTAGGAAGCAAAGCCTGAAAAATTAGGTGCTGTCTTTGGGTGAAAGGGCGATAAGATAAGATAAGATAAAGGAGAACACTTGAAGAAAAAAGTTCAGAATGCCTTCTTAGTATGGATTGAGTGAAAATATGTAATTTCCTAAGCTACTAATAGGTACAATTATGTGATGCTCCAGCTACTGAGCTTATTACTAGACTTGGTTGCTTAACAAAGCTTTAAGATAAGGAAACATCTATTAAAAATGAAAGATCATCTGTCTGAAAATTAGCTTTAGTGGTTTCTCACTGAATCTCTCTCTGTCCTTACAGAAAGCTGAACTAATCCTGTGCTGATTTTGGCAAACCATACAAATTCAGATATACTGAGTGGAGGTCACCTAACTGAAATCAAATGTCTTCAAAGGATACATCTACATCCATGCTGATCCTCTAGGGCCCCTTTTTAGTCAATAGTGAGAAAGGGAGGTACTTCTAAGGCACTATTGATTTCTCCTAAGATTGATGTTTAAAATAGGTCAGTTGAATTGCACCCTGAAATTGCTTATTTCTTTTCTTCTCAAAAGGGAATGACTATCTCAGGTTTGTCCAGTGAAGATGTCTATATTACAGATATCTAAAGTTTGATTAAATGATTCACATAACTTTTTATCACTAAACACCCTAAAAAAAGGTACTTTGTTAACCCTTCTTATCAGGGTCATTTTCGTCAGATGCTTTTTAGCCATGTGTAAGGATACTCTGTAAGCAGAACACATATGATTTAAAAGCGTAAAGCAAGTATTTATTAGCTCTCCCACAAAAAAAGATAGCTATGATGGAAGGAGTGGCTAGTATAAGCAGTATTATGCTCCCTGTCCCAAAAAACTACCAAAAGGGTCTTTGCTGGACAGATAAGGTTTGGTCAAGAAGAAAATGGTCATCCTCCACTGCTCTCTGAAACAGATGCTCAAGTTGCTGAGTTGCCTTTTTCTATTTAATTCTCCAGCTTTCTTTTTACTTTATAATTTTGTACCTTTCCATGGTGGTGTTTTTCCTCTTCAGTCCTTGAAAAACTAATGATTCCTGCTCCAACACTTGTATCTCTCTAACTTTACCTTTCCTACCTTGCACGATGCCACTGTGTGATCTTTCTCATTAGTCTTTCTCACAACCTAACAACTTCTTTAGAGGTGTAAACTGAGGATCCTCAGCTGGGTCATGCCAAAGCTTGGACCCCTGGACCATAGACAGTAGAACCCACCGAGTGGGACAGGACATGTGGGAGGCAGGGTACAGAGTGGGCAACACTTGTCTGCTATTTGTAGAAAATGTGAATCGTTCACTATCTGACATTTGAAGGCAACACACTCATCCACACACCCACAAAGATATCAAATGATGGTTAATAACTGTCATTATAACTGTTGTAATTATACCTATATGAATAAGTTATAAGACCCACAGATTAATTCTGCAGAAGGGTAGGAGTTTGGGGTCATATCTGTGGGACTGCTAAGAGTTGGAGCTACTATTCTGTTTAAGGGCAGTGACAACTAAAGTGCCTGTGTAAAGCATACTTGCATGTTCCATTGCACTATTTGCCAACTTTTTTGTAAAAATATAAAAATTGCTATCTTAATTCCCATTTTACTGGCACATGCAATTATTCAAATTATGTAATTCTGAAGTTGTAGCTGTTCATTAAGCAATTCAGATATGAACATGCCTACTGCTGGTTACTCATAAATTGCTGTTACTTATAATGGGAATGACATTAACAGAGTGACTTAAGGGAATTTGGCTACTGTCAGGATTAGGTCTTTAAAATTTATTCATGAAAACCTTTGGAATGATGAGCAGTTTCTTAAAATACCTCATAATACAATATTTAAGAATCATTTTAAATCTAAAACACAACTAAAGAAATTAGTAAAGATTACAAGCTTTTTTAAGAAATCCTCTTCATCAGAGAGTAAAATCAAGTTAGACTAACCCAGGCTGGTTTCCTAGTCTGGGTTTTGTGCCTGATCTCATAGCCTCATGTGTTTGGAGTGTTAAAAAAAAAAAAAATATGATAATAAGGTCTTCTGAGGATCTTCTGGGTATTTTGCTAATATCAAACTGATTTTTCGCATACATTCTCTTTTTGTTTTCTTTATAATTAAGTATAGTGTTGAACTGTGAATTTTAACAAGACAGAGTATTAAATGAGAATTACTGAGGCATTAAAATTCTGCATTCATTGATTTAGTATATGTATAGCTTAAGCTCAGATTTCGTCTGTAGATAATATAGAGAGGCATACAGGTAAAAACAAAAGAAGGGAAAAAAGATGAACAAGAATATTTTGACTCTCAGCTCAAAATGTCAGAGAACCTTGCTGGGCTGGTGTTCTTTGGCCTTTCTCTGTACCATGCAGTATAGTGTGTATATATCTATAGTATATATACCATGCATACCATATATTTTATACACCATGTTATATATATATTCAGAAATATTTTGGGGTTTGTAGCATATCATTGTGCTGGGAAAGAATACTTCTGTGGATCCTTCTTGACCAATGGTGGGATTTATCTCACTTGATTTTGGCCACCTAAGAGTCACCTAGGTTATGCTAATTATATGTGTATGTAATGAAGATAAATAAGCTTCTTCACGAGGAAATTCTCTCTCTCTTTCTCTCCCTGCCCTGCCCCGCACTCCCTTCCCCCCGCAATAGCTAGCTTAGATTTTGGATGGGATTTATTTTACCAGACTTTAGGCATTTGCAATTTTGATGTCAGCATGTGAGTTTGGTGCTAAGATTTCCATTAGAGTCAGGTTTGTTCCAGTTGTTAGTCAACGCAGTTAATGACAAACTTTAGATAAACCTCCCTCACAGTACTTCTATCAGCATCAGTGCAAAATGTCAGTATTTTACCTAAAAATATTTTGTTCAAACATCCTGGTTTGACAGATTGTTGCCAATTCAGAATTATACTTAGATTTCTGTTGAGTTTTTCCCAGGGACTGAAAAGTGATAATTTCTGTTCCCTACTGATTAATCTGTTTGGCTTTTTGGCTGCTTCTAGGTAACAACATGTGGTGCTGTAGTTACCTTTTTCCTATCCATGGAGATAAGTGGGTTAAGAACTGGCTAATTCCCCTTCCCTTAGCTGGATCACCCCCAGGCTCCGGAAGCCCTCATCTTTTGGAGATACAATTGCTAAGATACTGAGAACACTCCTTTTCTCAAGAGGACTCAAACTGCTAGACTCTTCAATGGCAATAAGTAGTTTTCCTCTATGCCCTTATGTGGTGGCTTGACCTTGGCTACCAACTAAGCACCCACGACCTGCTTGTTCAGTTCCTCCTGCAGCAGAGGGGAAAACAATAGCGAGAAAAACTCATAGGTCAAGATAAAGACAGCTTAATAAGTAAAGGAGAAAAAAAAAAAAAAAAAAAAAAACAAATGATGTAAAGGATCACCTCCCACCACCAGACCAATGCTCAACCAGTCTCCGAGTAGCAGCTACTTTGGAAAGACTCCTCCTTCCCCCCAGTTTTTGTTGCTGAGCATGATGTCATGTGGTATGGATTATCTCTTCAGTTGGTTTGGATCAGCTGTCCCAGCTGTGTCCCCTCTCAGTCTCTTGCCTATCTCCAGACTACTCACTGGGGGGGCAGAGTGAGAAACAGAGAAAGCCTTTATGCTGTGCAAGCACTTCTCAGCAATAGCTAAAACACTGGTGTGTTACCAAAACTGTTTTAGTCACAAATCTAAAACACAGCACCATACAGGCTGCTAAGAAGAAAATTAACTCCAGCCTAGGCTGACCCAGTACACCTTAAATGAAATTATGAATGAAAGCACTGGGAGCGATTCAGGTATGCAAACATATGCATTTAGTGTTATGGCTGGCAGATGTAACGCAAGACCTACAGGAGACACATGGCCTTTGCAGTTACAGATACTCTATGTCATCCACAATGGCACAGGACACCGGTGTTTACCCAAAGTTGAATTCCACCCATTACTGTTATGACACTAAAACCAGTTAATTTAGAACATTTTGTCATTAATTAGAAGAAGTTTTTCCTTAAGCATTAAGAATGCATTAAGCTCTAGCAGGCAATTTTCCATCAGACTTTCTCACTTCAGTGTTGCACTAACTAGAACTTAAAAAACTCAAATTTCTGTGTAGTTAAAAACTTAAACAAATTAATGAGTTGCAGCTAGAATGAATTATCATATAATTTAGAATGCATACATATTTTAGGACGTGACAAAAGCAAGGAAGTGCATCAGATTTCATCTTTATGGCTCCTGAGGTTTAACAGCACTGGATCTGTTATTGTAGAGAAAACAGACTGACAATTGATTAAATCTGACTAAATTGTTAAAAATCTGAAAGCCAAGAACAGTTCATTCTATATAATATCTAGTTATGGTCAAACCATTAGAAGAAGGAAATCTCGATGTACCATAGGGGTCAGTAAAAGGACAACAATTACAAAGCAGTTTCTTAAAAAAAATCTTTTCAGTACATACAAATGGAAAAGAAAAAATCATTATATTATTTCAAATGGACTCTGTATTGCTAGTTTCAGAGATTACATTGAAAACTGTTGAGGGAAAGCTGGTGGGTAGTTTTGCAATACAAAAAGTAAAAATAGTTTTGTTATTCAGAGCTGACGTGATAGTCTTTTCTTAGTCTTATTTATATCTAGCAGGACAATTTTGGTGCTTCTTTGATTTTGCAGTGGGAAATGCAACTAGGTCACAGGATATAAAATTTCATTTACTTCTATCTTAAACAAGTAACTTGTGTTTGATGGAAGTACATCTTCCAGGGAGAAATCCAGTTTTGACCTGAAGACATCAAGAGATGAAAATTTTGCTGTTTCTCTTCATGCTATATTCTAATGAGTAACTATTCTGAGTGTTTCTTGAATTTATCTGACTTCGCTCTTTGCTGGTTCTTGTTATGCTCGTCTTCTACATAAAAAGAACTCTTTTAAAACATGGCTACTCTTTCTTGTGAAAGTGCTTATGCCCTTAATTAGGTGACTTTTTATGTTGTTTTTTATAAGATAAATAGATTAAGGTCTTGACATTTGTCACTAGAAGACCTTTTTGTATAGTTGGGAAAAAAAAATTAAATTCTATTCTCTAGTCTTCTAATAATGGCAACCTTTTTTTTAAAGAATGGCAACAGCATAGTTGCATGATTCCACTGATACTATCACATGTGCTAAATACAAACATTACCTTACTTTGTCCCTCTGTGAATGGCATTAGTCCTTTTTGCAAAGACATCATGCTGGTAAATCCCATTATTCTGTTTTCAACTTCTTTCCCACAAAATCCTTTCCAGAGTCATTGTTATAAAAGATGCAGTTTTCCATTCTGTAGGTGTGGTGTTCATTCCTGTTCCAAACCTCTAACTCCCCTCGTGGCCATATCAAAATGAATTTGTTTGCATGGTCCCAGCACGCTGCTGTGTTTAACTACGCTATGTTAAAAAATTCTATATTTCTGTGTCCCGTCCCCAGCTCTTGCCCACCGCAATACTGCTCATGGGGTAGGGGGCACGGGGTCCATAGAGTGAGAAACAGAGAAAGCCTTGACACTGTGCATTGTTCAGCAATAGCTAAAACATTGTTGTGTTATCAACACTGTTTCAGTCACAAATACAAAGCATAGCACCGTACGGGCTGCTATGAAGAAAATTAACGTCATCCCAAGCAGACCCAGTACAACCAGTTACTCTCAAAATACCTACAAAATCAGGCCAATAATGGGGCATTAACTTTTAACTTGGAAATCACCAGTATGATACTTGTAGTCTGCCAGTAGATTCCTCTCCCCTATATTTTTGCTCAATTATAGAAAAGATGCCCTTCCCACAGCCACCTTTTCAGAAGCAAATGTGTTTTATAGCTATCTTACAAGGAAGAGAAAGCTTGAAAGCAGGAAATCATAGTTCTGTGCTGAGTACGATCCACTCTGACATAAAGATTTTATGCAGCATTATATTATGGCTCAGCAAGAATAAGAGAGTAAGATGCACTGCACTTTCAGTGGTTGTTTTTGACTTCAAAACAGCATTACTGAAATCACAGACAGTGGAACTGCTCCTACCATGTAATTTTTTTCAGCCTTATGGGTAACACAAAGCACACTTTTTAATATTCTGAGATTTTTTTTTTTTTTTTTTTTTTAATACAGGAGATTAAATTGCTTGGAACTGCCCCAATCTCTGCCGCCGCAGGGAAAGAGCAATTGTTTGTGGGCACACTGTATTATCATATGGTGAACATGGACTGAGGAGGAAACATAATTTCACTTGTTGAGCATTTGAGGGCTTTCAGCATAAGAGAAGCAACAGCTTCAGTCTGCTAGCTAGAGGAGAAATATGAAATCCTCCAAATGCAAACAAGTGGCAGAGGAATATATTTTCATATTTACACTATTGGTTGATTTCTTATTATTCACATTTTTATTCAATAGGTTCTTAATCATCTTTACGGTTATGTGTCTTCTAGGTCACACACAAAGCCAGAGATAGGCAGTTTGAGTGGTGTTTCATTTAAATTTAAAAGCTTTCTAATTACATCATTAGGAAGTAGAGGAGCGTTTAATCTTAACCTATCCATTTTAGTAGTCCATATGTAAGGCTCCATCATGACAGCATCTGAGTATCTCATTATCTTTATTGTAATCATTCTCACAACATTTTAAGGAAGTAGAGCTGAGGCAAAAAGAGCTAAAGGCCAAAGCAATAAAGAATTATGTGCTATATTCTTAAAGATACCTTCCTTCTCTCTCTGTAGAATTAAATCTGCATTTCTTAACTCTCAAAAATGTACATGAATGAACAGTCTATAGCTTATTCATAAAAATGTTGTAGAAGCAAGCAAGTATGGTCCTTTCTGATGTGGAAGAGGAAAGACACGTGGATCTCCTGAATCCATAGTTAGTCCTAGGAGTTACTGTCTTTATCTGGGTTAGGGTAATCCAGGCTTCTGATCTATCTTCTGAGGACTGCACATGAGCCAGCAGTGTGCTCAGGTGGCCAAGAGGGCCAATGGCATCCTGGCTTCTATCAGGAATAGCGTGGCCAGCAGGACCAGGGAGGTGATAGTGCCCCTGTACTCGACACTGGTGAGGCCACACCTCGAATCCTTGTGTTCAGTTTTGGGCCCCTCACTACAAGAAGAACATCGAGGTGCTGGAGCATGTCCAAAGAAGGGCAACAAATTTGGTGAAGGGTCTAGAGAACAAGTCTTACGAGGAGTGGCTGAGGGAACTGGGGTTGTTTAGTCTGGAGAAGAGGAGGCTGAAGGGAGACCTTATCGCTCTCTGCAACTGCCTGAAAGGAGGCTGTAGCGAGGTAGGGGTTGGTCTCTTCTCCCAGGTAACAAGTGATAGGACAAGAGGAAATGGCCTCAAGTTGAGTAAGGGGAGGTTTAGGTTGGATGTTAGGAAAAACTTCTTCACTGAAAGGGTAGTGAGGCACTGGAACAGGCTGCCCAGGGAAGTGGTTGAGTCCCTATCCCTGGAGGTATTTAAAAGACATGTGAATGTGGTGCTTAGGGCCATGGTTTAGTGGTGGACTTGGCAGTGTTAGGTTAACAGTTGGACTTGATGATCTTAAAGGTCTTTTCCAACCTTAACGATTCTATGACTGTTCCCATGCTTTATAGTGAAATGCAATTGGATATAATTTTGTCCCCTCTGCTCACTGTCCTAACACTTTTCAGGAGAAAATACTTGCATTTTGTATTAACTGAAGTCAAAATAGTACTAGAGCTGACAAGCCTGAGAGATTTCAGAAATAATGTAGAAAAAATACATCTTTTCCAAGATGCTGAGAAATTACCTCGTTTCTGAAATTTCCTGGTTTTCCTGTTTCTTAAGAAAACTGGATACCTGAAAGCCAGGAGGCATTTAAAGCTTTTGAACTAAGTTATGGTCTATATTGTTTAAAAATGACAATTAACAGCCTAACACATACATTCAGAAGGTAAATTGAATAATAGTGAAAATCAACTACATCTTTCCTAAATTTTGAACACATAATTAATTCCATAGTCATAGATGTTTTGAAATTCTTTCTGAGAACACCACTTTTATTTTTTTCCCATGTATTATTTAGAAGTAATTACAAGTTTATTGGGAGCAAAGTGTCTTAATGAACATTATATGCATGATACTACTTAAAAGCAAAATGTTTTCCTTTTTTTTATGTCAAGTAGAATTCTGGAAAAGACAGAAAACGCTCATGGAGAAATTTGGGTTCAACCATTCCCTTGCTTTTCATACACTGAAGAACTTTACGGAAAATGAAACCTGAGAGCTCTAGTTCCATGATTAGATTTATTCAAATGAGTAATAATTAGGAAAAAATGATAGCTAAAGCAACATTTACTATGAATAGCTAACACTGAAACCACCTGGAAACATCCTAAGTACAACTCACAATAACTGGGTTATAGCATGCATACTATCCATATCTGTCCAATTGGGATATTTTCTGATGTACCTATTATGTGAAAAAAGGATTCTCCAAGAGTTTTTAAGTCATTGACACAAGATGCCTTCTCACTTAGAGATGTTTTAGTGAGACCTCTGAACAGAAATGAAAAGTGAAATAATGAGGAAAGGAATGACAATGTGGTGACAAAATTCATACAGGCTGTAATGAATTTTTGAGTGTGAGTACAGTCTTCTGCTGTGAATAAACACTGAGCTTAGCCTCAAATTTTGTCAGATGAACACAAACTCACAAGCACTATATTCATTACTGAAATTTCAGGTAGTAAAGGCTTGAGAAAGAATGCATAGGAGACAACATATTCATAGAATTACAAGAGGCTTATATATTTTTTCCACCCTATAAAAAGTGTGTCAGGAGGGCTAATTCTTCAACTCTTGCTTTTGCTTGAAACGTCTTCTGGAGTCTTGTCTAAATGGTACTTAGCACAGTGATTAAGCAAGCGCCTAGCTGGCAATTATTTCTTCATTCTGAAACAGTTGCTTTGGACTAAAAGAGATTTAAACTGGTAATTACCAGGATCGATCTCACTACGTCCTCCATGTTAATGGCAAAATAGATAGTGTAAATATTTCAGAAATGGACTGTATAATAAATAAAAGGTAGCTATTAAGAAATAGTTTCTTAAGTCCATGTAGATGCCTTCTACAAGTGTGCCATCTCTTTTAAAGCTTGCAGAGGAATGCTGTGTTGGGGAAATGAACACAGTGAGTGCTTTGGATAGAAAGAGATCTGTCTGGCTTAGATGCCTGCCACCAAAATATTAAGTGTTTAGAACTTGGTTAACAACCTATGGGGACAAGTGCTTTTCAAGATACAAATTCCATATGCTTATGAGTACAGGGAACAATGGGAAATACAAGGGTCTCCATTCACTTGCAGTTGAGTCTGCCTAGACTTCTGAGAATGATCTTATGAAGGGAAATACTGCTGCTGTTGCAGGGATGTTGCCTGCCTTCTGCTTTCTAGTTACACAGTGGAATCATCCAAGGGTACTGTAATCAGCAGGTCATGAGACATCTTGACTGAAAGCCACTTTGTAGCCCAAAATGCAAGAACCACAGGGACAGCAGAGACATCAGGAAAGAATTTGCTTGTATTCTAGTGGCAAGGACACCTAACTGGACATACCTCGTGTTTTCCAAATGTTTTCCCTGGAACAGATCTGCATTTCATACTAGAACAGTATTAATAAAGAAATAAAACTCTTTTAAGCACACAGACTAGAAGTAAACATCTTCCCACCTTCTCCCCTTCTTTGCCTGCTGACTGCCTTCACTCAATGAAACTAGGATTCTCTCCTGGGATATAAGACCATGTTCTGTAGAGTCTTCCATTGGTCAGAAGTAGATTGAAACTGCTTTCACAAAAGAAGAGAGCCAGTAAATTATACTCAGATGTGTGGGATCAATGTATTCTATTAATTGCCTGACTCTCTACCCTTCTCAGTCCCCTTACACTGTGGATATGTTGGATGACTCAAATTTTCACTGAAAGGATTATTCCACATTATATCACATCAACAATTTCATATATACCCAGTGAAATTTATATGGTAAAAAGCACAGATAGAATCCTGAGCTGATATAAACCAGGACCCAATGAGGCTGAGTTTGTTTTCTTTGATAAAATAAAAAAAAAAAAAGAACAAAACCTAGCTCAGGGAAAACAAAACAAAGCAAAGCAAAGCAAAACAAAACAAAACAAAACAAAACAAAACAAAACAAACACACCTTGTATGTCTATTTTAATATGTAGAGGACATCTCAGAAAGCATGATATTGCTACATAATGTAGTTCTCTTTTCCAGTACTGTTCATGTATTGAGGTGATACTAGTAGCATATTGACAAGTGGATTTAGTGGGTGGGCTATTACAAGAAGTTCAGAATTTCTACCCTAAAACATTCAGATCTTTTTTTTGTAATTGTAGGAAATCCTTAAGGAAACCTACCAGGAGATTTCCAAGAGCAGTTAAGAATGTTTTAAGGCTGACTGTGTTGAAGAGTAAACTTTTCATTGTTTTTAATGAAAGCACAGGTAAGCCAACACAGACTCTGTAAAATCCCAATGTGAATTAATAGCATAGGCTTCTTTCTAGACAATCTTAAACTGAAAGAGAAAATAGATTTCACTGTGAAAAAGCAGAAGTGGAGAATATATTTATCTTACCTTCTTTTCCCACTTGTGAAGCCAATGGTTTTCTTCTGTCACCTTCCAACCTCACAATCTTAAATCCTTTCCCTCTTTACCACCCTCAACTCTATCATCATTTTCACCAAGTCTATGTATACTTGACAATTTTCTCTCCATCTGAGAGTCTGACAAGATCTTATTTTCCCTGTTATAAAAGTGGGGGTGCAGTTTAGCACACAACTGTCTGAAGTGTAAACATAAAAAGAGGAGGAAATAATCTGATGAAGGTCTACTTAGTATCAGCTCTGGCACAGTGAGTTATTTTTTTATTTCCATATAGAACCCAGAAGACTAGTTTGATCCTTCATGGATTTATGTAATTGCCTAACAGAATACATAAAATATATTCTAACTCCTTGTTTCCTAAATCATACCAACTGAATGAAACACCTTTTCAAACCTCTTGGCTCTGATGACACATAAGCTCTTTCTGTTGCAGTTTTTGTAATTTGGGAGAGTTTTTCTGTGTCCTGGTGTCTATACATTCCATCCATACCATTTCAAACATCAGGTTAATTGTTTTTCTTCTTTTCACTCTGGCTTTAATTCCTATAAAATGTTTTGGGTATTAAAGGTAGCCATTTGGTGGTCACTTGTGACTGATTCAGGAATAGTAAATTATTGAACCACTCAGTTAATATTTTATGCAAAAATATATGCATTATGTAACCACAAAACTTAAAATAGATTTATTTGTTTGTTTGTTTGGGGGCAGTATTATGGCACCCAGTGTCTGTATTCTTCTTAAGATTCATTACCAGATTGAATTTTTCAGTTAGAAGTGTTGGAAGAAACTCAGCAGAAGTCAGGCCATTCTGACTCTCTGAAAAGCAAGATTATCTATCTGTTACTCCCATTTTCTCACTCTTATTTTGTCACCATCATTTTGCTTCTTTGAAAAGTATTAACTTCCAGTACTCAATCAGTCCTGTTGTTTGTTATTCACAATGTACCTGTTTGCCACTCTCAGCACCCATACAGTAGACCGCTGACAGCAAGTCTTCTTGACACAGAGATGTGGGTTTTATCTTGTGGAGGAAAGGAGAGAAGAAAAAATAAAATACCACATCTGAATAAAGTGTGCTGAGAAGGCTGCTGTCAGCAACCTAGTGAAATCATAGATGTTTTACTGAAGGAAGTGGTTCAGTCACAGTTCAAAATACGTGTTTGCTGGGCAAACATCCCTAAGTGGCAGAGAAGGACATTTGGAAACCATGCCTCCATAAAATCACTCATCTCTGTAAAATGGACTATACTATAGACAGGAAGAAGGTGGAACATTTTTGGTTGCATTTTTTCCCCACATCATAGGATGCTTCATACCACTTCATCCATATTTACATAGCCTTAGGGATCTATAAACACTGCAGAAGCAATGTGTTGTGCCTATAAGCTTCCATTCTACCGTGGATTTGTGTGAGTCACTGCTTATTGATAACTGCCTGCCTGTCTCTCTGTAGCTGTACAGTAATTCACTATGGAGTTGTCATACTGGAAGAGAATTGTTCTGGTCAAAACTGAGCCATTTTGTTCCACCTTATATTGTTCTGACTCTTTTGTTCTGTAAAGGAGTCTGGAGAGAGTGAGAATCTCCTTCTGGTTGTATTACTTTTAAGCAAGGATTTTATTTACACTAGATATATTGTCTTACTAACAAGTCTAATTGTCACCCTGTGTTTGCTTGTGTGGCTAATGATTGTTTTGGGCAGAGGAATTTTGTTTCAGAGCAAGCCAATGCTTGGATATAAATACATTCAATTATATGACCTTTCACTTTTGATGGTGTATATATATGAGTTTACAACACTTTTTTTAAAGACTGTAGATCCTTAATTAGATAATCTGATTATAAGCCTCTGCTAGACTGTATTTTGGCAAGTAGAACTATTGTCAAGTATGATATGCCATAATTTACCAGCATTAAAGATGAACTTGAATCTGACTTTTCAGCTTTTCAAATATCAGTCTGATAATATCACTATCAGTTTCTTCAAAACATTACAATACAGATACTCTGGATTTAATAGGCTTAAAGCCATAACCTTCTGCAATGTTTCTCATTTCCTAGTAGTTAAATTATGTCTGTAATCTGTTAAAACTCAAGTCATTGTGTCATATTTAACAAATATAATTTCTTTGCTTACAATTCTGTACTTCAAAGTTATATTTTCTGTTCCCTGAATTTACAAATAGCAAGAATACAAGTGCAGTATATACTTTTTTCTGGAAGTTTTATTTCATAAAAATAAAACATTTAATATCAGCCATTACATATAGGCCTACAGTTTCTACATGCATTGACACAAGATCATTTGCTAGAAAATTTCTGCACTTCAACATGTTTCATTCTTTTCCCTCTCCTTTTATATTCAGTTGAGGAGAAAAAGTTTCAGTACTAACCTATCTTTTTTGGTTTTAGTCCTAATATTTGTCACACACAGTTGGGTCAACTTCTCCTTCTTCACAGTTTCATGTTTAATACATTAGGAAAAGATGTCATCTGCAACATAAAGTTTGCCTACAAAATAGTTATGAAGACTATTTCTGTAGTGTGCAAACTAACAAATGCCTGTGATGCTTTTGCAAAATTTTTTCTTGTGCCTTCTATATTGACAGAACCCTTCTGTCAGAGACTGAACAAGGTTTCTAATTCTATTTGCATGCCCAACATCAGATTTCAGTGCTTTTACCTCACGCTATTGAAAACTCCAAGCAGGTTATCTGCTGCCACTAAAATCTTCCAGATTGATATTCAAGTTTGTAAATCATACATCTATAACTGAAAGAGCAGTCTCCTCAGTCTCTCTGCTAACTCCTTTTCTATCGTTGTCACTAGCACCTGAGGATATCCTTTCATCGTGATGTCTGACAATATTGGTCACATAAATAGAAAAAAAATATTTGGCAAGTATGCATTAGAGTTAGAGACACTTTCATCTTTGTGCATACTGATGGTAAGTTAAGATTAAGGTTTAAAGTGTATAATAGAGGACCCCAGTATATACAGAGTGGCCTCAAGAACTTGTTTACAAGCTTCAGTTGGAAACATCCATTATCTCATGCCTGAAGGGTGGATGCCAGTTTTCTTTATCAACAGAGATTTCTAGATATGCTGTCTATTTCTTATCTCTTTCTGGTGTACTAGACTATATCCTCAGGTGGAAGATAATGAGAAATGTGAGTAGGGATTTACAATTAAATTTACTGAGCTCTCATAATTGAGTCCTTAGCATAACATAAAATAAAGTAATAGATACTAGCAGCCAGAAAGAAAACAAAGATCTGAATCAGTGTTGGAGCTTATAAACATGCCTTGTATTCAGCAACACTTTTATATTTGGAAGAGGGCTCTTTAGAAAATTCTCTTGCTCCATATATGGATTTTATTCTCATGGAAACCAGAATACATATGGGGAAACGTAAACTGAATGTTAGCCATGCCACACACCCAAACGTGGGAGATGGAAAACACTTCTAGGTCTGTTAGCATAAATAGCTAATATTTTAACTGAATATTTTAACTGAGGCTGAATTGTAGCTTGAGGCTGAATGTTTATTTCAGTCAGCTAACAAAAACTCATGTAAATAAGCAATTCTGAAGTAAGACTAAAATGTTCCAGAAAGCATAATACTTCCACGTGTCCAGTTACCTGACTCAGTCAGAAAATGATGTAAACACTGCCTGCTTACAGAGCATATAGAACGCCACACTCATACTGGGTCATAATCCTACTGATCTAGGCTTGCAGAAAGCAAAGTGCTAGCAGCAGTACTACTTACAGATTTAATACTATGGTATATTTGCATAATCACATGAATATGTGAGTGGTGCCCAGTGAAAGGACAATAGGTGTTGCACACAAACTGAAATACAAGAAATTCCACTCTTTTTAGTGTAAATGTGATCAGACCCTGGAATAGGTTGCCCAGAGAAGTTGTAGAGTCTTTATTGTCGGAGATGTTCAAAACCAACTCAACACAGTCCTGAACAAGCTGCTCTAGCTGACCTTTTTTTGAGGAAGGGTTTGGACTACATGATATCCAGAGGTCCTTGCCAACCTCAACCATCCTGTGATTCTGTGGCTTTATGGTTCCTTTCTAAGACACAAGAAGGTTGCTTTCAGTTTGTTACCTTACTGCAGTTTTACTGCATTATTTCAGTGAATTCACTCTTTCCATACTTACACTTATTTTTCCAATAATTTCTCTTCTGTGGATGGTTAACTGAAAGTGTTTATTTTGTTCCCAGACCAAATGAGTGTAAGTCTTAAAATCAGATTTTCAGTGTGGGTCTGTGAGTGGTAGTTATTGAGTATGAGTTACTAATCCATTTTTTGTAAATATTACTTTTTTATTTTCTTGATTCACCTCTTAGAAACACTCCTATGAATACATTCCATTGTTAATAACAGGGGAAGTGAACCCTGCAGACTTCAATTAGCTTTCCAAATTAAATGAAGATTCATACTTTTCTTTACAACATTTTCCCAGTTCTAGTCACACCCAAATTTTGTACTATTGTTTTTCCTAAGTGGGAGCTATTGGCTTTGTATGAAATCTGTCTCTACCAATAGGGGAAAGAATGAGCCAACTACTTCTTTAGTACTCTATCCAGGTGTGGTATATAAAAATGAGCCTAACTGAGAAGTAGGTACATATTTGTATGTGTACATTCATAAAAATAAAAGGAAAAAAACCCCAAAACTGGATAACTCACTTTAAGTATCTTGTATGTCTCATTGTCTTTCAAGACACACTGTGAAGAAAGTTATTAAGTTATACTGCCTCTTGTTAAGAAACATTAATGGCCTGATTTATCTCCAGGGAAGATATGGACTCTCCAGGAAGGACATTAGAAATTATTGCAAGAGCTTGATAATTTAGTTATTTCCCTATTTTTTCTTTTTTTCCTTTTTTCCTTTTTTTTTCTTTTTTTTTCCCCCAGAGCTGCCAAAGAGTGGTGAAAAAATACCTTTTTAGCCTCTTTCCTCAGGTATCTATTCTAGATGGTTTAGTGTAAATAACAATAAAAATCAAAATTCAACAACTCACTTGTGTGGGACAGAGATTGATATGACGTATCTGGTGCTTTTAATTCAGATTTTCTCCTCAGCAGCAACTGAGTCTCCTCAGTTACTTTTACTTAAAAGAGTGACACAACTACACACAATGAAGTATTTTCTTTCTTTTTCATTCAAATAGAACTTGATGCTACTTCAGAGTGGAAAACTTTTCAGGCACCGGGAAAACATTATGAAACCACCAGTCGTAATACGGGGGCATCTCTATGCTAATGTTCATGATCAAGAGCTGTTGAGGCAGGGTGGGCTTTGCTTATTATTTCAATCTGAAAAGTAAAATTTAACAGTGAAAAGAGGTTTGGGAGCTCTGAGGATCTGAGTTATTCCCACTCTGGACTGGGGCAAGTGCAATCTAAGAGAAATGCTCCAAAGTATCTGTTAAGCATGAGTATGAGAAAGGCGCAGAGGCTGTAGAGTAAAGATAAATGAAATGTTGAATCCATTAAAGGGACTTTGTGGCATTTTCTCTTTTAACCTTCCTGATCTCCTGTACTATGTTCTGTATGAAGCTGCTGAAAGGAACATTTCTTAAATTTGCTCTAATAACCACTACTTAAAGTGAGCTCATCACAACAATTTTGCAAATACAGATTTGTCATAGCTATATTCAAATTTAAAGATAAGAGGTTATTGCATTAATCCAGTCTAAGACTTTGCAGAAAAATAAATCCAGTGAACTCATTCAAGACACTATGCTCCATATCATCTGCATTAAATACATGAATTAAATATGTGACACCAATGGCATTATAAGACTAAGATGAATACGTAAGGAGAAGCAGCCATGGTTGTTTAAAGTTTTACACAGTCTAAATTGCAAGGTCATTTCCATAGTGATAAAACCAAAGTTAAAAAAAAAAAAAACCTGAAGACTTTATTTTTTTCACTTTATGTCTATACCACTATTAAAAATGCACTCAGATATTTTTTGTCTTTCTCATGCTAAAAGCAACTCTCTGGACTTTTTTTCACAAAAAGGAAGAGCACATGATACTTATCTAAAATGCCAAAGTGATTTATATAGTAAGTTTTGTGAAAACTTTCAGGATTTATTCATTAAAAGTGCAATTTCTGAATATGCAAGTTTCCTATAATGCTTGTATTTCCTAGAAGATAAGTGAATCACTTGAGGAAAGCTGCTTGCACATTTTGCAGAAATCTTTCATAACACACGCTATCTCAAAAGCAGAATATATTTAATATGTTGGTGATCATGAATCAAAGAGATGCAGCTTAGCTTATAGTAAGTGTTAAATCTTCATATGTTTACCTAGAAATAATTTACAAAATACTCCTACGATTTAGAAAGTTAGAATTCTATTTTCAAGGTAGGGAGAGAGATGTGAACTTTTTCCATTCTTCATCCAAAAATGTGTAGGCAGTCTGTATATGCACATTAAGCCTTAGAGAGTCTAATTAAATTGGAAACGATAGCTATATATATATATAACAGATGTTTAAATGGAGAAGAGACTTACAAAAACTGAACGATAAGTCTATGGCAAAACCAGGAAATCAGCCTCCAGACTCAGTTCAAAGCCCCCTTTCAAACATACTTTTAGAACTAATTTACAAATGTGATCTCTTTTCTGACCAATTGTGTCACATGTATTCTTATTTTAGGCTACCTAAAATTTCATAAAATTGTTATATGGAAGGATTAGGTAGTGAGATCATTGCTTATTTTGCTTTTCATCTGAACTAAAAAAAAAGATAAATTCAGGTCAAACTTCTCTATAAAATTGTATGAAGGATTGTAGCTCTAGCATTTTGCTCTCCACATGCATGGAGAATTCTGCTTTCAGTTAGTTAAATTAAATAAAATTTCAGAAGTACCCAGATGTTCAGAGGTATAATCTTCTACTCATTTAATAACTTCAATCTTATTAAGTATTACTATGGGCTTGTATGAAAACAGGGACTCTAAAGCATGAAGATTTATTTTTGTAATTTTAAAATTGGAACACAATTAAAGCAGAAATGAATAACAAATAATCCTGGTACTTAGGTTATACATAAAGAAAAATTAGTCTGTTCACTACATAGGTTAGAACAAGTTAATATTTTCTTACACATAAGACAGTACATTATTTTAATTAGTATTATTTTATTATAATATTCACCACTCCATGATACATGTTTGAAGAAAACTTCAGCTTTAGTATTACAGATTGTTTCCTAAGCAGCAGTACATGTAATCTCTGAAATGCACCCGCTCACCTTGTTCCAGTATTGCCTGATGTACAGAGCCTCCAGACCAGTGGATTTCTTGTTGGGACCCAGCTGGTGCCTGTGCCATCTTCCTAGATTCAGAAGAATCTAAATAATCTGTTTGCATACAATTCGTCTCTCCCAGAGCACCTGAGAATGAGGAGCTAAGGCAGGCCCCAGATATTGGGCGTGATCCTCCCTCCCTCCCTCCCTTCCTTCCTTCCATCCTTCCTTCCTTCCTTCTTTCCTTCCTTCCTTCCTTCCTTCCTTCCTTCCTTCCTTCCCTCCTTCCCTCCTTCCCTCCTTCCCTCCTTCCCTCCTTCCCTCCTTCCCTCCTTCCCTCCTTCCCTCCCTCCCGCTCTCTCTCCTTCCCTCCCTCTCACTCGCCCTCCCTTCTGCCCTTTTGGTTGTATCCATCTGAAACCGTTTTTATCATGGATGATGTCAAACTACCAGAATACACTTCCTCAGGAGAAAAGTCCTAAAATATCAAAACTGTCTTCTTGGTGTCTCCCTAAATCTTTCACATGAGCTATCATGGATTTCATTTAGTCCAAGAATTTCAGAAGGGAAATTCAGATATCCTGTCAACATCTTGAAAGAATAGCTTCTACAATCAATTATATTTTATGTGAGAAGAATGCAGCATGGCTCCCATTTTTCTATGCCATTCCTTTTTATTTTGGACCAAGACAATTACAAATAAAAATACATAACAGGAAAACTTAGTCCAAATGAACTGAATGTGAAAGCTCTCTTCTTTTTCTTCCAAAGCCCTCATGATTCTTTTCCTGACATTAACACTTTTTAGCCCAAACTAGACCTGCCTTTCATAATTACCACAACTACAACACAAGAAAGAGACCTGAGACTCCAAATTCCTTTGAGTCCCTCTCAAAGATTTCTAATTCCATTCCAATTCTAAATCTGATTACGATTCATATTCCATTGACGATGAAAGGAAGAATAGATCCTTGGCAAATTTTTCATTGCAGTCACTGTGAAGGCACATTTAACCTAACATTAAGCTGAATATCTTCACCTGTGGAAGATGGGAATTTAGCATGGATTAGCCTACATCTCACTGCACCACACTTCAGTGACAGCATCATAAGCATACTATACAGAAAAAAAAATTCTGAACTGAGACCTTTCTCTGTACAAGGATCATATTGCACATTTGTTATAAGAGAAAATGACATGCCAGAAAATGAAAAAAACCTACCTTCTTTACCCCTTCTCACACTGAAGTTTCTCATGTCATGTCATGTGTAGCTGTCCTTAACATATCTCATTTCAAGACAAATGTGACACCTGCGTAATGCTGGTATATTAAGCATATGCCCTAGCTCCTAATCAAAATATACTAAGCACTGACTTTAGCAAAGGTATATGAGGTAAACCAAAGTGTTTCTGTGCAGATTTGGCCAGAAAGCCAGATTAGTAGCATATTTTGTAGTTCAAATCCAGTACTTTGTCATCACTATTATTTTAAGAAATAATAATTAATTATCTTTTTTTTTTTCTCCTTAAACTTAATTTCACATCGGAAAATCTCAGTTCCATGCTTTAAATGACCAAGTGAGTATGATTTAGGAGTTTTACAGGGTTCAAATTCACCATGTCATACTGCAGCTTTTAAGCATCATTTCCTCTGAACAACTGCTTAAGTAAATTGAATTAATTATTATTAGTCTTCAGTTAAGACAATTTGGAAAGAGCATATTCTTCTGAACCTAAAACATGACCAAATGTACACCTTCATAACTTGTTTTGTTATCAGCAAAATCTTCTGAACTACTACCTAGAATTCAAGGTATGATTGGTAACACTGTTTCCTTGTCAAAATATCATGTATTCTTCTGACTTTCAGAGACTGGTTCTGCATTTTCTTGCTTAATTCAGCTTCTTCACATTTCTTCCTTCAAGTGAACTCCTTTTCAGATTACCCATATGGAGTCTGCAGAAGTCTTTTTGAAGAAAAAAACCTGCTTACTTAACCTTATCAGCTGTCTTGAGAAGGTTACCTCTATCCTCCCTATCTTAATTCTTGTTTGCTTCTCTCTTGAGCTCTACTGACCTAATAATCTGGGGGATTAGTGGAAGAAAATGGTGGCTAAAATACATCACCTCAGTTAATCTGTTCAGACAGCATAAGTATTGTGCACAGGTTTCAGAAGCTGAGTCAAATCAGAGCTCAGGTTCACAAGTCTGAATACAGAAAATATTCATGTGTGAAAGACCAGAGTTCTAAAGCTAAATTACTTTTCCTCTACACTTGTCATTCTATATCAAAACTTACAAGGTATAGGGTCCCTTGATAGAATAAGACATTCTGAGAAGTTCTTAATGTGAAACAGCTGCTTTTGAATCATTTACATATTCTTCATACTGAAAGAAATATTTTGAATACCTAGCTACTAAATGGTAAGACTTTGTGAGAAAGAGGAAGGATCCTAATTCTTCCCAAAAGTCATTTCATTTCTCCCTGGGCATAGAAGAGTATGAAGAGTAGCCCCTGGAAACTAGATTATCTCATTTGTCTGCAAACAGGCAAAATAGCCAAAAGAAGTATTGTCCAATTTGGAGAGAGAAAGCTGGGGTGGGAGAAAGTATATTTCTCTTCAAATTACAAGCTACAAAAACAACCTATGGACATGGGAAACAAATAAGGTTTTAGAGCAACTTCATCTTCTCTGAATTTCAGGAAATTGTGGAAGACAAACTCTTAACTTGATAACAATATAAGTTGTTCATCCATAGAATTTATCCTAACTTCTAGTAGTAGTTCAGAACTGCTTCATGGCCTCAAAACTCTTCTTAGTGCAGGGCAACTAATTAGGTCTCTGCTCTACTATCATGTGAAAATTGTTCCACTAAGCAAGTGGCACCATCTCCTGTTTATTTCTCCTAATCTATTTTGCTTCCCTTCTGTTTTAATGAGAAATTTCTCCCTGAAAATAGGAAGTCTCACAGTGTTTTAAGGCTGATAGTATTTTAATATATTTGGTTAAAAATTAATATTTTAATGTTGCTTTAGAAGTGAAATGAGACTCAGATTGACTCTGCTCCTTGGTATCTCTGTCACCATGAATTTATGGAGCTGGGAGAAATCCAAAATATCAAGTTGGTTCTGAATGAGTGTGTAGGTTTGAAGTAATTACTTCATGAAAGGTTTGTGCAGCATCTATGGCTAGATGGAGCAGAAAGAGACTCAAAATGGGCAAGTACATAATTCAAAGGGAAGGTCAGAGGTGACTGGCATATGTCTTACCTTGCTGGATTTATAAATTGCTTCCATTTTTGCTACTCTAATTACAAATTATATTGCTGTGACTTGACATCACAGGGAAGCATGTAAAGGAGTGGCATTTGTATTTCCTTACTCCAAATGAAAATAAAAGCAAATTAAATAAAACTAAACAGAATGTAATAAGATGTGGGGTCGATATCTCTTAATGGCTATACATAGTTACACTTTAGGCCAGTGTAGTTCTACAGCTATATGTTTCCAGAGAAAAGTAAAACCTAATCTCTGTCATATGCCATATGCTTCAAATAAACCATAAAACATTATCTGAAAGCAAAAGTCTTAGTTGCACAAAGTCAAGTCAAGGAGAAGAGTCCAATATACCATCTGAGATAAAGACTGCAGCCTTGATTCTTCTACTTTTGTATGCAGTAATACCTTCTCCTTGCACAATTCTACTGGTTAAATTAATTTGATTAGTTCTTTTGTAACTCCTTTCCTTGCAGCTCTACTCCACGAGAGAAAAATTATTACCTTGCTGAGTAGTACATAGGAGTATAATAACAATAGTCATTTATGTATTTGGAGCTTTATAAAGTGAAAGACCACTGAACAAGTTTATTATCACGTTTCAGATGAGGCTGAGATATTTAGATCCTAATTTTTGAAACCGGTAATATTAATTAGTTAATAAACACATAATTTTGTTAATGCCTGGGATAGGTACAAAATGTATGTCTCTGCACCAATGTATTTGCTCCAATACTACTAACAATGCATGGTGAGTTTGCTTGACTAGCCTGCACACCTCCATTAATGCTCTTATGCCTAAAATGTAGATGGTAGTGGAACAAAACAGTACTCTTGAATAAAATGTCAATAGTCACTGAAAAGAAGATGCCTTTGAAAATCTATGGAAAAAGGCTGTGCCTGCTTATGTTTGAACACTTAAGCCAAAAGTCTGTCCCTGTAGAGGTCTTCAAAGGCACCTGCTTCTCCTGGTTATTCATGGAATTAAATATGATCTTTTCAATAGTATCCTAAAATTTAGCTGTAAGTTACATGCCTAACTCCTACAGTTTAAAGTCACTGATGGGGTGTGTTCAATTAACCTGTACGTGTTACTACAAACTGAAATCATTAGATGAAAAACAGAGGTGTACCTTTTCCTCTTTGTACTATAATTTCTGTCATAACAAGCCTCCTCCTGTTTCCTTGCAGCTTTTTACTTAGTTGTGTACTAAGGATATTTTCCTTCAGGTGCTTTATCAGTATTAAGTGTAGTTCTTCAAGTAAATTTACTTTTGGCATATAACAGAGCTGGTACCTGTTATTCCCATTTGTGTTACAGTTGAAGTAGAAGGATGCTTCATCTTAGCTCAATCTATCACATATGTATTATTGTTCATTCCTCCAGCTACAAGGTAAAAATATTTTTGTAAGTAGCCCTCAGTTTGATAGAGCTGCTGGGACTTAGCATGACTTCTCCCAATTATCTCCTATAAAGAACATTTAGCTAAAGACAATTTGTCAAGTGCAATTCAGACTTTTGTAGGGATAACAAGTCCTTTCTTATTATTCTTAAAGTATTAGCTGACAGAACGTAATATATATATATATATATATATAGCCAAAAAACAAACAGAATTGCCAAGGCACTTGGCAACAATACCCTACATAATTGTGCTCATTTAATCTCTTTGGTTTCTAACTCATGCACAATATCTCAAAAAGTTCCAAAGGATTTCATATTAGCTTAAAACTTCAGATAGTTTAGTCAGCTCTATTAAATATCATATTGCTATGCCTTTCTTACACCAATGCAGAACAGTTTTGCGAATTTCTTCTGTTTGGAAAGTAAGTAGGAATAACCAAGCTTAAAGCAAGACCTTTTGGTATTCTATACCACGTGCCTTCAAGAACCCCAATTTCTTAAGTTGTTTTCTCTCTCAGAGACAGACAAAGTTCCAGAGGACAAACATGTCCCCAGGAATTAAGGAAAAAGTTACTGAACTGTCTGAAAAAAAACCACATCAAATAATGTGCTGACCTCCACACAATTTGTGAAGAGACAGCTTCCTACCTTGGAGCAGGAATAAATATGCCTTAAAGACAAATCTCACTCTTCTCATTTAATTTCAGGACCCTGAAGTAAAGTTTCAGAACAGAGAAAAACAAGCAGGCCTAGAGGCATGGACTAAGGTCTCCTCACCAGTGTCAGGTCTAGAGGGTCATTGTTAGGCTACTGCTATGGTAGGCAAGAGCAATTATCTTGTCAGCTCACTCTCCTGTGATTGACCCAATGGTTAGGAGTAGAGGTTAAAGATTCAGGCACAAGAAGTAATTAAAACCACCCTGCCCATAGTAGCACATTTTCCCAGTTCAGCCAATGATAAATTTATTCTCTGAAATATAAGTTGCTCTATCCTTTTATAGTAAAAGATTAAAATGGATTTTCTGATTTAGTTTTTATACACAATCTGTTCTTTTCTCTATGTTGACAGTTTTTTCTCGTATTTGTTATAGCTCTAAATTAAGCATACCTTGTTCTTAGCTTCTTTTTTGTCTGGGGACCTGACTTTTGTCAGGTTGCCAATGCATGTCTGAATCTCTTCTGTAGTGAGTGAGCTGCTACATTTTGGCCAAAGTTTAATTTCCAAACAGGCAACACGTATAGTCAATGTAACATACACTGTAACAATCTCTGAGATTACAAAAGCGTGGATCCTAGCTGCAGTGCTCACAGCCAGAATAAGTCTTCATGCTTTAAAGGGAAGACTGAGTCCTTCTGATAGACCTGTTCTCAGTGCCATGTGTTTCCCACTCCTATGTTTGCTCTTTCTTCTTGGGAAGAAACAGAAGGGAAAAGCAGCTCTAGAGCTTAATGATAGGATAAGTCCTACCAGCTCAATCTGCCCTTTCTGATGTCAATGGCAAGAATAATTTCAGAAATCAAGTTCTAAATAAATGCTGGTAAAACAATCATTTGAAATACAGCATAACCTTTCTCATTTCATTAATCTGCATGTTGTATGATCCACACTAAAAATTGGCAATTACTTTCCACCTCTCAACAAAGATTAAATATTAGTGTTTTAGTGACAGCTCAAATTATTCAACTATCTTTTTTTAAAAAAAATTATTACAGTGTGTATCATATTATCAAATATAAAAAATAGTAAAAATTTAATTGTCAAAATAAATGAGCAATCATATTTTCATGAGTTATCCTTGGTATTTCAAATATTTTTGTTTGTTTGCTAATTCAACAAACTTCAATATTTTACAGCCTTCCAGACACTAGTTGTCATGACTTAAAGAAGATATTATAATTATTGCTATAATCAGTGTACTATTTAACAGACTACAAAATCTAGCATATGTTACTGCTTATGTTGTCAACTGAATAAGATTCCAGGTATGTAGTAAAATTAGAGTGTTAGAATTTGATCTAGAAATCTTTGTTCTCTCAAGCAGTTCTTACTGAGGTGAGCTCTTTTGCCAATGCTACTTATAGTTCTCAAATTTGTCAACAGTCCCCAAAGATCATGTGAGGAACAAGCAGGAGACCTGTCAAAAGGAAAACATTTTTATAGTAGTTTTTAATACTGCACATGAAAAGTGCATAACAGTTCTGTTATTCAACACTGATAATGCATTGCACAGTAAATCACTCTTCTTTCACAACCTTGCAGTGATATGACTTCTTCCAGACTAATCATTTGAAACGAGAGCAAACTTCAAGTCCTCAGATACATATATGCACTAACTTTGTAATTTGCCTGTGTGCAGATGTCACCTCCACCCTCGGAAACAGATATTTGCAGCACTTCTCTCAAAAAGAAGGCACTAGCTTTCAGAACAGTTACGATACTGAGCTTTCTCTTTCAATTCATAAGGACAAACCTACATCAAGTCAGACTAAAGTTTGTTTAGTAATTTATCACATTCTTAGCTGCTGCAGAGGGAAGAGTACAGAATGGTTAAAACAGAAGGCACTGGTATTTCCTTATTAACTCCAGGTATTTCTTCCTTAAGGATTTCTTAAAATAGAGGTGTTAAATTCTTGTTTAATATCATTTGATGGATTTTTTTTCCCCTGTGTTTCTCTTGTACTTGTTCTACTGTTTTACACAGGAGGTTTTTTCAGTATTTAGTTTTGCCATTGACATTAGTTTCATTCATTTTCTGGTACCTTTGTTTCTTAGGAGGCCTCGTTTTCCAGTTCCAGCAGGTTACCATGCTTTCTTTGGCTGCATCTTTGAAATATATGAGGAAAAATTGTAGTTGAAAATACTTGTAATTTTAATTTAAAGTACTGTGGCAGGTCATGTAATGGGATATCTATTATTTAGTTGAAATACATTATTGGAATTATATGGTGTGCAGTTTTGGCCCCCAGTAAAAGATAGACCTTGATAAATTGGAGTGCATTCAGCGCAGAGCAACCACAATGATCAGGGCCTGGAGCACTTGCCCTAAAAGGAGAGTATGAGGGAACCAGTCTTGATCAGTCTGGAGAGGGGTTGTCTTTGTGCAGGCCTAACAGCAGCTGTGGTAACTGAAAAGGTTGCAAAGCAGATGGAGCCAGGCTCTTCACAGTGGTGCGTGGTGAGAAGACAAAAGAAAATTAGGTAGACTGAAGCAAGAGAGCTTCCAGCTGGGTACAGGAGAAACCTTTTTATCATGAAGACAGCAAATCACTGGAAGAGAACAACAAAAGAACTTGTGAGGAATGTAAAGATCTGGGGGCAGCTTTGGCTGCAGTGACCAGTGATAATGGAGTTCAGGATCTTGAGAGAAGAGAACAAGACAAACAGTAGAATCACAATTCTGGACATCAGGGGAGCAGACTTTGACCTGTTCAGGGATATTCTTGCAGCAATCCAGTGGAGGTGGTCCTGGAGACAAGAGGGGACCAGGAAAGCTGGTTGATTTTCAGACATCACCTCTTTCAAGCTCAAGAATGGTCCACCCCAATGAGCAAGAATGGTCCACCCCAATAAGCAGAAAATCAAGCCAACATGACAGGAGGCCTGCATGGATGAACAAGGAGCTCCTGAAAAAACTCAAGCTTGCAAAGGACAAGAAAGTGACTGGAAGTTGATCAACAGCATGAACTTTCTAAAGGCGAAATCCTGCCTAACCAACCTGATAGCCTTTTATGATGAAATGACTGGCTTGGTGGATAAGGGGATATTTATCTTTACTTTAGCAAGGCTTTCATCATGGTCTACTGTAATATTCCCATTGACAAACTGTTGAAATACAAGCTAGGCAAGTGGATGGTGAGACAAATTCAAAACCAGCTGCACTGCTGGGCTTAAAGGATTGTGATTAGCAGCATGAAGTTCAGCTGGAAACCAGTCACTATTGGTGTAGCCCAAGGGCCAGTACTGTTTAATGTCTTCATTAACGATCAGGATAATGGGACAGATTGCACTCTCAGCAAGTTTGGAAACAAAACTGGAGGAGTGGCTGATAGACCAGATGGATGTGCTGCCATGCAGAGGGACCTCAACAGGCTGGAGGAATGGATAAACAGGAACATCACAAAGTTCAAGAAAAAGGAAATGCCAAGTCCTGTACCAGGGAGGAATAACCCCATGCACCAGTTCACACTGAGGTCCAACTGAGTGGAAAGCAGCTCTGTGGAGAGGGCCTGGAGGTCCTGATGGACAGCAAATTGACCACAAGCCAGCAACGCACCCTTGTGGCAAAGACAACCACTAGAAATCACAGATTGGAGTGAAGACAACTAACAGTGCTAGTTACAAACAATGAATGCATCTAACACTTCTTACTGGCTATTAAAAATCTGTGTTAAGCCTATTAATCAGAATAAGTTGATAATGATTCTATTAATCAGAATAAGTTCATAATGATAATTGAGGCATATCCATTTCCATGGAGCCATTAAAAGTAAGCAGTAAACAGTAAAAGCTCTAATAAAATAGAAAAGGTTTCATAAAACAACATATTTTTGTAAAACCCAATATATGCAAGACCAATAATACTTTAAGAAGAAAAAGGCTGTAAGTATCCAACAGATAGACTTGTCTGTACCTCTAAATCCTGTCAATTTCATGTCTTCTGCAATTTGTTACTATAATGCCATTCTAAAGTTTGTCAATTATTTATCTTATCTGTTGTCTGCGTGCACTTACCACCGTTTCTCTACCACTATACAGCAGCTGAAAATGCTATCTAATTTCTACAGACAGTCCGCTAACCCCCACAGCAAGCTTACGTAAGTCTGTGCACTCTTCTGTGCTATTTGGAATACCAATCCTATTCTCCTTTCTGGAAAGCTGCTCTTTTGTTCACGTGAGATGACAGAAGGCCTTAAAATACTGGAAATTGCTAATTATCAATAGGCATTCACAACTTCATAGTGCATTCTCCAACATGTTCATGCATTGCACTACAAACCAGCACCTGTTAATGTTTCTGTTCTTTTTTGTGTGAGGGGATAAGATATAAAGTAGACACATATGATGGTCACTGAAATTGTCTATAATTCTATACATTCTAAAGGGGTGTAATAATGGGTACATTTCCTAACGTTTTAGTATCTCTGAGTGTGGTTACAGTGTAATCTAATAAATCATTAAAAGTATGTTGACTAACTATGATGTATATAACTCTCAGCTGGAGGAGAAACCATCCAGGCTGTCTATGAGAAAACAAAAAACACAAGTTGGGCAAACTACCTGAGATGGGAAATAGAGGCTGGAAGGAAAGACAATTAAAGAGAAAGCAAAGATATTCTTTGGATTATTTGGATTTAAAATATATATATAAAAAAAAAAAAAAAAAAAGCCATTGATATGTCATGTATTTTTCAATGTTCCATTTTTAGTACCCAAAGGGATTAGTCCAGTAGCTTCTCTTAATGTAAATAACAAGGACAGCTGAAGTAATTCTGACAATCCAAATTGTTTATTCCAAATGTTGTCCAGCTACTTAAGAATAGAGTACACTTGCAATTTTTCTTTCTTCCTTTGTTATTTTTTTAAAGCTTTATTTTCTGAGACCTTTTTTTAGATCAGAGACTGGGTTACTTACTTGTCAGAGTGGAGTCAACATTTTGCTACTTATCTGATTTGTCTTCCACTATGTTGTGTTTCCAATGCAATAGAAAGTACTTAATTTCCATGACTATTTGCTTGTCATGTTCATCTGCAGAAATGAGTAAAGTTTCTGGCTCTTGTCTTGTAACACTTGTTCTAAGGGTTCAATCATGCAGATTTTAACTGATAACATTGCAAAAAATTGTTGTAACAGCCTGAAGTATTAGAACCACTAAATATGATTGTCTTCTTTTAAGTTGCAGTTATTTGTTTCTAAAAATATTTTACAAAAGAGGAGGAGAGAGGTTAGATAATTATCTACAAGCCCTTTTTGTCAAATGAACCAACCAACCACTGATTATGCTGAAACCTACCACAATTCTTCTTGTTGTCTTTGAACTGTTGAGCGTTAGTTATTTTATGTTAAGTGGGCGTAAAAATGGTATTAGGCACATTCTAAATAAGCATACATTAATTATTATTTTATAAAGTTTGATAAATAATGAATATATCTCATAAGTATGTTATTGTCATGAGCAATATGTTCTAAGATAATTATATCAGTATGAATATAGAGGTAAAAATATGCTTTTCACCTGTTTAACAGGTTAGTTACATGTTAAATCACATATTCATTATTTGTTATTATTTTATTATCATTTACATATACTAACTTGCTTATTAATGTTGAAGAGGGGGCACACAGCATAATTCTTCTGCATGCATAATGATATTCAATGGTTTGTTATCTGGTTTACTATGATATTTCTGGTTTGCTATCTGGTTTGCTGTCATATTTCACAAATATATTTTCTCTGAGCTTGCTTTCTATGCAAAACAGGAACACCCATCACCCCTCACCAAAAGCTTTCCATTTAGTTCTTTCGCTGCTCAGAATTAGATGGGACATTTAAAATTTTAACAGACATTTATTAAAGCGTTAGCTTTTCACATTCTACCTATTGAATTCTAGCTGTGTTATGACTCTTATGAGTCCTACCACTGTAACCTTTGAGTACTTCATTTTTCTTGTAGCTATAACAAGTTCAAAGCACATCTTGTTCTTTAGTGAAAATTTTCACAGGATCACGTAATGATCAACACAAATTAAATACTGTCAAGTGCATTTTGAACTTCTAAGTTTAATATTTTTCTTGGAGTCATTGAAAAACCTTTTTCTTATGAGAAGTCAAACACACATGCAATGAAGACAGAAACAGAAAAGAAATTAAAACCTTGGAATTTATGATTGTTCAAAGCTGACAATGAAAAAGATCTTTGATGTAACTGCCACCAGATTTTGTTTGGGTACACAGGAAATGAAATAAGGAATAATAATTTCAGCCTCTGAATACAAACTAAGTATTTGCATTCCTCAGCTAGAGAAATTTCTATTAAAAATTAAATCGAAACTCCATAATTACAAACTTTGTAGACACTGAAAAAGACAATGATAGAATCTGTATCAGGGTCCAGACTAGTTACACCTAACTACTTTCACTGCGATGGGAGAAAATAATCTCCTGACTGGCTAATTGACTGACTGAATTTCTTTATGTTTCTGAGCCTTGATTTCATATTCTGAAGCCATGTCTGACTTTCTTTGCTGTTTTTTCATTACTATAATGAGAACAAAGCAAAATAAATTTCTTAAATATTAAATTGCTAAAAGTGTATGCAGAGCTAATTGAAAGAATAAACAAATGTTACCAGACAACAATGTTTCTTACACAAAACTTTCAATGAAAATATTATTCTGAACTGGACTAATGACAAAGAAGTAGTTTAACAAAGTAATTGTGAAAGTGTGTTAAAAAGCCCAAACAAACAAGCAACTTCTACAGGTGTTTATCCTCTCTTTGAGTTGAAGGTTGAAGGAGCAGATAGTTAAATATTTTTTTTTTAAAGATCCATGGACACTGAGTGCTGAATTTCCATCAGCAGTCAGTGACTTGGAAGCTATTTATAAATACAAAAGGGCATGATAAGGCAGCCTCCCTGGTTACCTACGTCACCTATCACTCACATCCTCAGAATTTAGAGTTTTAAAATCTTCCCCTCAGTGCTTTCCTACCTCTTCACAAATGGTCTAGCTCTCTGGGTCAGGGTACCTCTCCCCGCAGCTGCTGCTAGAGCACTAACCATCACTTCTCACAGGAGCCAACAAGCAGCTGAGAGCAAACACAGCATGCATCACTCAGAGCTCACCTGGTCTGGCAGCATGTAGATAAACACTTCTGAATCCTCTGAAAACCTACAGGAACATGTTGATTATCTTTTCTGTATGAGTAATGCATACCGAGAAACTCCTCTTTTTTGGTGTAATATGACACAAAATTATCAAGCTGGTAGTGTAAAATTTTGCTTGATGTTGTTGCTGTTGTTGTTGTACCTTGTTCCAGTTATATATTTTTTTTCTGTTAAAATAAGAGCTGACTGGTTGTTGAGTTATGGTATAATATTTCACACCTTGTGAATTTAACAACACACAGACTCCAGTGTTGTACCTACTCATGCACAAGGTGTGAATTATAGCTTCATTACTCACACCCTGTCGTTTCTCATTTCTTAAGCATTATATTGAGGTCAAACAAAATGATGAATTGGTTTTAAGTTTTGTTTCTGTCAATTAAAACTCACTTTGAATTTTTCATAGTAATAGCTTGTCATCAAAAGAATAAATTATTTAAGAACAAACAATTCCTAATATATTTTAAAAGTGCACAAGTGTTGGCACAAGAAGTCCAAGATCAAAGACTGGATTCATCCTGACTAACTGTGGTCAGCTCACTGATGTTCCAGCTGCACAGACAGGTTTTTGGACAAAAAGATTAGCGCCTCCAATTGGCAGTTCAGATCTAGCTGTCTCTGGAAATCTCTCTGAATAATAACACTAAAATAATAATATCATAATAATTCTCTGACTGAGGAGTGATCATGGGATCTAATTCTCAGTTCTGAAAGAAGCACAAGTAACCTGGAGAAAATATTTGACGGTGTCTTTGTGATTAGCTGCTTACCATCTATTGGGAAAATACTCATTTAAATGATTATATATATTTTATATATTCTTTTTTCTTCAAATACTGGTATATTAGTATATTTTTCTTCTTTGCTGGTGCTGTTTTCCAGCATCGCTGCTCTGAATATGAAACTCCTGTGCTTGTTTTCTACAGTCATTGCAATCTACCTGATGCTGTAATATGTTTTTGAAAACGGACATGACCTCTTTGATTAGAAAGGGGGAATTATCATCCATTCTGCTAAATTTGTTTTAATGCACAACTGATAAACCTGGAAACTTCACATAGGAAGAAACAGAAATGTTTAAAACATACATGTTTTTAAAAGCTTCACATTAATTTCAAGGTTGGAGGAAGGAATGTGTTTCTGATTGTGCCAAGGACTTAGTGCCTTCACACTTAAAAAAAAAAAAAAAGTAAAAAAAGGTCTCTAATCATTAAGAAAATAAACTCTATGAAAATCTTACATAAATTCCTTCATAAATGTATTTCAAGGTAATTTTATACACCTTGCAAGTGTTAAAAAATCCTTTGGCAATATATCCTATTTTGATACACTTTCTGATTGTTAAGAAAATAAACTATGAAAACATTAGTTTATTTTCTCTATAATCAGATGCTATTTTGGAGGAAGGAGTATTTTATTTCTCTTTTTTTTTTTTTTTTTTGACAAAAGCCCTAGGTAAGTATGGAATTAGAGCCATAATGAAAAGACTAACTTCTTCGGTTGCTCCAGGTTTAAAACTCTGGCAAAAAGTAACAAAAGAAAAAGCAGTTTCACATTTTGCCCTGCATGAATCAGGGCAAAAATTGTCACACATTCAAGCATTCAGCTCCACTGTGCAGCTTGATGGCTTATCTTGTGTTTGGAAAAAAATTGTGCTCATTGGGTCACTGTGATTTTCTCCTGTGTTTGAGAACCCTCTGTTCTCATGCGCACAGCCATAATTTGCCTCAGGTCCAGGATCTGTACTCTGCTGTTATCCTTCCTCCACCCCATTACGATCTTGAACTCCACTACTTCTTGGTCTCTACAGCCAAGACTGCCACTCTTTATCGTATCCCCAACAAGCTCTTCCTTGTTCAGGAATAACACGCACCAGTACTGACAGAGTAATGACGGGACACACTTCTTACACCAGTAAAAACAGTTTTACATTATGAGGTTTATGTCCAGTGCTTTATCATCTTGCACCTCTTGTTCAAACTGTGTTCAGCATTACCATACCTTGCTTGCTGTGAGGACACTAAAATGCAGAACAGTATTCTAGCAGCAATTTGGCCAGTGCTATGTAGAGAGGCAAAATTGCTTTTTTACTTCTTGGTACTACCCACTATATACATATGAAGGTTGCATTAGGCCCTTTCACTGCACTATTGTGCTAAAAGGTCATGCTGAGACGATTAGCTACAATGACCCCTAAATCCTTCTATGAATCACTGCTTTCCAAGAGAAAATGTCATTATGGATTAATAATAGTCATGCATCCTTCCCTGTGGTTAATTTCACATTTACTGAAATACTGGAGCTTCTGTTTGGCTGACATTGACGCTAAGAGGTTTTTTAAGTACCTTAAATCCTCCTCTGATTTTATTAGACTTATATATTTAAGTCGCTGATTTACAGTCACCAAGCCACATTCTCAGCTGGTGTAAATCAATGTGACTTGCTGTTTACCTCAAATAATGTTCTATTCCACACACACTGCAGTTGCCAAAGTGAAGCACAGAGAAGACATCTATATGATATGCATTATTGGCTATTTTACATATAATAAATCAAGAGTAATATTAAACATTCTATTGCATAAAAAGTGAACTCACAATTATTCAGAAAAATGAGGAGTCATTTAGATGTGCTAATTACATAGAAATTGAAACATGATTCTTTCTATCAAAGCATTGAATACTCTGAGAGATGATATTGGCATAAGGCCATTGTTCCTCTGAGGCTTTCTTTATCTACTTGAGAGAATCCCCCTTCTCCTCACTCCTACCCCCTCCCCCTCATAAATACATACACGTGCTCACTAAGCCTTTATCTTTCCTGGAATGGACTCCTGTGATTCCTGCATTCTCAGTCAGAAGGCAGATCAAGTGCATCTTCCTCAGTAGGTAGGATAAATTCAGGTATCTACTGCTCATCACTTAATGACTGTATGAATACAATAGCCTTTAAAACTCATTCTTAAAAGAAAATATCATTTAAGTTGAGACTCAATCTGTGCACGAGAGGATTCCATTTAGCCTGCATTCATTTATTCTTCTTTTCTGGAGACAGAGAGGCTGTTTGTGAAGCAGCTACTGGCTGAATGTACTTCTATTCCTCTACAAAACTGAATCAGAGCTGCCTTGTTCCACTGTGAAGAGAACAAAAGGAAGTGAATCAGGAGGAGATCTGTAGCATAGCCAGAGCACTGCTGTATTTTTGAAGGAGTGAGTGAATGAGTTCAGAGGTGGAGGAAATGTTGAGGAAGAAACACATCTTGCTACAATTCATTCTTTGTGTTTGTGGATGGAGTGTGCTGTCAGATCCTGGAGCCAATACCATATGGAGAATGCATGCAAGATTATTCCTATCATAGCCTGCTGTTCTCTTCAAATATGTGTGTTTGGAGGCACAGAGAGGAAGAGCAAAGAAATCATGCCTCCTGCATGTATCTTGCCAGTAGTCTTCCATTTTTATAGTTGCCGCTGTGCAGCAGCCCAGATTTGATCCTTTATAATATTTATAATATTTATAATATTCATGAGTTCACAGAAGCATGTCTGACTTTCTGCAGATCCCCCAATCCCTGACAAATAACATTACCTTCATTCCCCTCTCTCAGACAATATGTCATTGTTGGCCTAAGTCCTGGTGTTTTACTGAGCCCAATTAGACCTTTACAAATAACTTGGAAGAAGCCACAGCATTAAAGTCAACGGTTCTGCTTGCAAAGAGGTTGTTATCTGAGCTACTGTCCGTTTACCCTCCTGCATGTGCGCAGACTTTCACTGAATTAATTCTGTACAAGATACCATTAAACATTGTCCTATGCAGGTCAACCCCTTTACAATATTCAGACAAATTTATATAGCTATATCATACTCAGAAATAATCACCATACAACTCCAAATTAATCACATTTGCATCTTTCCAACATTTTCCATGAGTTTTCCTGAAATTAACCCAATTCACTTTTCTCTTGCTTTCTTATCACATCAAAAATTGCCGCAAATGCGGTTTTTCTGTGCTGCTGAGGCTGTTCAGTAGTTGTTTCACCATGAAGATCTATATACATTACAAGAAACAGAAAAGTTGCTCCTGCGTTTCAAGGAGGAAAGCTTTTGCTCACTGACCTGCAAATGCTACAGAAAAATCTATTTTAAATTGAATGTTGATCCAAATAAGAAAGGACTGTACCATATCACATGAAAAAGAAGCACTCATCATCCAATTATTAATTCTCTGCTAAAGTCAATCAATCTTTCTTTCTGCAGTTGTGCAACAAACATAAAAAACACCTGACTCTCTTGTTAGCCATGGAATTAGGATAAAATTATAGCAACAGTTAAAATGCTAAATCCTGACCTTTCTGTTACAGGGCAGAACTGTTTTCTCATTATATGTATAATGCTAGGGATAAGAGGACCCAATACATTTACCAGGGCTCCTGTTACAGACACAAGTAATGATAAAGAATGAAGGAATAGACACACCACTTTCTGAATAAAAATGCTTGCTTCCTACAGTAAGACTCTTCAGGGCATGTTGCAGTAATGTGCTGTGGGAGCCACTTTTCTGCTCTTCCAAGCAGGAACAAAATGTATCGTTACACCTTTTGCTGATTACAGCACATATACAAGGCGAGTGATGGGCACAGAGCATAAAATACATCCTGCATCAATATACTGGACTGTTTAAGGCCTCATTTCCCAAGTGGAGCATTTGTTTCCTATGTCTTTTTTTATGAAGGAAGACACAATGCTGAGAAATGTTTTCCTCTCTCCACCACAGCATCAATGGAACAGGACACAAGACAGTGTTATACCGTGCTTGATTCATTTTAAAGCGGTCATTGAAAAGTGTTTATGGTATTTTTATCACATGTCAAAAATCTCGGTAAATAAAATTTAATTTTTGGAAATTCATTTGTAGTTCACAGCATAAGTCTCAGACTCTCCCTATGCATGAGCCATAGATGGGTAAAATGACAGCCCATGTAGGTGTAGAAACCAACAGATCTTGCTGTCCTGGCACCCTGGATAGACGTTCCTGCTTGAACTAATCCAAAGCAAGTGACTCAAATCAAGCATCAGATCAAAATGGCAGAGTCCTTATATTTCATACTATTATAAGTGGGAAGGGCAATTGAAAATGCAGTAGTATAAAGATAAACAGAACCTAAAAGCTTTGAAAGTAAGAAGAAAAAAGTCCCACACCTCAAATATGTTTACTGGAGCTTATCCAGCTCTGCTAAGCTTCCCTCTGTTTTCTTTCACCAAGCTGCCCTGACTATCCAACCAAGGAACAATCTTCAGTTTGGTGCATGCGATCATGCACAAACACTTTCCAAAATCCTGTCAAAAGAGATGTTTGTTGACACACTCTCAGAAAAAAAAAAAAATGTTTACAGGTGTGTACAATTAATGTGTTTGTGTTTTTTAAGTCAGTAACGACTGCTCCAGAGAAACCAGCTATGAGAAATATGAGTCATTACAGTCAGTGAAATCAGAACTTCAGGATGGTGGAATGAAAGCTAAAGCTGTGACTTTTCGGGGATAGATGTAATCTGCATTTAATCTTCTAATTTTATTTTCTGTCCACAACTTTTTTTCTGTCACCTTTGTTGTCATGTGCAAACTCAAGCTTCTAGACAGACAGATAAAGTTTCACAGATGTCTCAGAAAATTGCAGAGTGGGCCAACTTTAGGAATGTCTCTTCCAGGAACATTCAACTTCTTTTTAATTAAGGTATCAAGATATATGGATATGTTATAAATAGCAAAGGCAAGCAAGTTGACTGGGAAGCTGCAATGTGCTGACTATTTGTGTATGCATATAGAAGTTCCGTTTATGAAAGCTGTACCTAGTGATTCCAAACATTTTACTTAAGATTACAAACCTGTCCATTTAGAAAACTTTTGAGCAACAAGAAAACTTGCAACATTATGCAAAACACAGTTCCTGATAACATCCTTCTTTGTACCATTTTTTGTGTTTTGTTTGTCTTGATATTTTTGCCTATGGGTAGCTAGCTTAAATGAAAGTTTAACAGATATGTTAGACACCATAAATGAAAAATTAATTCAGTGCTAAATCTTATGAAATCCCAGGTCTAATGAATTACAGGCTAGATAGTCATGTTAAACACATATCCATGTACTTGTGTACATTTATGAGGAAGAGTTACTTATTTTCTGTGACTGTCATTCTTTTTCCCATGCCAAACATAACCATTAGCAGGTATAAATATTGCCCAAATTATTCAAAACTGATTCAAGGCTTTAGATGCTTCCATTATGACATGTCTGGGATGAGAGCTGATTTTTATGGAATAATTTTTTGGCACTTCATGGACAATATGTCTTGATAAGGGTTGTCGAGGACTGTTACGGAACCAGAATTGTCTCGACATTGCCATTCTACCGCCATCTTCTGGGTTCGACATCCAGCCCCCAACGAAACCACCACAGCCCATGCAGAAACCAGGACAGGAAAGGTGGGACCATGAACTGCACGCATGCCTGCGCAGACACCAGGGCACGAAAAGCAGAAGCGCAAACTGCATGTATGCAGACCTGTTCTGCGCATGTGCATGGCCCTATAAAAGGACCGCGTGCGCCTTTTGAGGTCTCTCTCTCTTTCTCTTCTCGTCCTTCCCCGCGCACCTCCTTGGAAGCTGCTCCTGCGGACACAGAGACTGGACCGACTGGACCTTTGATCGACGGGACAACGCCGGACTCGGAGTGGCGGTAGCTAGTTCCCCTACGTGGCTCTTTTCTCACCCGCCTGAGCACGCTCTTTCTCTTGTTCTCTCTTTTTCTCTCTCTCTTTCTTCCCCCCCCCCTCCCCACATTGGATCAGGACAAGGGTCTTTGAGCTGAGGCATTCAGAAGTTATTTTCTGAATACTTGGAAACTGAGTAATATTTTTGTTTCTCTGGTTTGCCTCATTCAGAAATGCTCTTGTGAAAAATAAATATCTCTAATGAGCAACAGAGATGTATTTAAAGTTTTAAGTTAGAAAACAAAAGAACTAACTAACATGTATGTGACTAGCATTTGCACTCAGGCCTTCTAAAAAAGGTGAAGAACTGAGTGTGTTTAGTCAAATGGGCTAGTTACTTCATCCCATCCTGATGTCTAGTTCACAGAATCACTGTGTTTAACTGTGCCTGCTGAGAACACAGTGGAATGCCATGTTGGATGTTATATTTGAAAGATTTTGTGTAGGAATCCTTTAGCTAAAGAGTCTGAAGACCATTCTATAAGTGTGACAAGTGTGAAGGAAAAATCTATTTCTGAATGCCTCAAAAGCAAAAAGAAGATGTGTTCTGGTTTTGACGATTTTTGTGCAACTCAAAGAGCTATAACTGCACAAGTATAATCCAAGCCTCGGGAATTCCACAGAACTTTGGTTACAGGTTTCAGCAAAGGCTCACTTTTGCTTTTTATTTCTCTCCATGGTTGAATGTTAAGAAATTCCTGACACAGAATGCAGCAAATGTTTTCAACTTCAGTCCTTGCCAACTCTTCAATAGTTATGTCTTCTTGTTTCAGAAAATGAATATACAGAATGTTTTCATTTGTCTGTTTGACAAATACGCCTGAATGCTCAATAACTTATCTTTGAAATTAACCTGTCAGAGTAATCATGACACAAATATAATGATGAAACATTACTCTGCTCTAAAGATGAATTTCTGTAACAGTCATAACTGGCCTCTGGGGCGTTACTGATTGATGAAGCAATACTTTAATAGAAATTGAACTAATTTATGTGCAGGTCTACACAGAAAAATCTACATATTCTACTATGTGCAGATTCATTTGGCTAACCATCAACAAAATCACGAAGGTTGTAGACTTTGATTTGTGTTTGGTCCAGAGACGTGTTAAAAAAAAAAAAAATTAACCTAGAATAGAATGAAAATATATGTGCACATGTGTATCTTGTTTCTACATTGTACATTATTTCTTTGCAGTGTTCCACATTGAGATAAGAAGAACTTATTTAGCTTTGAAAATATCTGGCAACTAATTATTAAACTAAAATTAAAATTTTTATATACCAACAAATTTTACATAGTGAAGAAGCTATAAAACACATACTGCCAAATTCAAGCCCAGAACTGTACTTTCTCTAACTAACAACCTGTAAAGTTAATCCCTGTATTCCTTGCCTGATTGAAAAGGTGCAGAAATTGTAATAATTCTAGCATATAATATCAACTGTATGCCCTTACCTTTTTTACTTCTTGTAATATAGTGCAGATTTTACAACATATTGGAAGAAATCAAACAAGGACACAAAGTCTTGAAATAATGCAATGAAGCTGAACTTTCAAAAGATATTCCTTTCAAAAACTAGAAGTGAGAATTTCCAGATTTGTAAATCATGTAATATAATAGTATCTAGTCAATTTATTTGTGGTTTTTTGGTTTTGTTTTGATTTCATCATTGTTGTTGTTTTTACAATTGCCTCACAATGTAAGACTATCTGCCAATCTAGGAATACTTAATCTATAAAAATTGTTCGTTTGCTAGAAAGACAAGAGCGAGCCTTGTGGGATTCTACTTTGGGTTGAGGTAAGTCATGTCTTGGGCTCAATAACTATATTAACCAGCTCTCCACTGATACGAAGCGAGTCTGAAATGGCTTTCTCAGTTACAAAGCCTATGCTGTAAGACATGCATACCCTGCCATGTTACCTTCTTTTTGTTATCACATCTTTTTTTACCACTGTTTTACTCTTCACACATTGGCTTTCAGTCAGACAGCCTAGATTGATGATTGACTCAAAATGCTGTTGTGTGACAATGCAACTGTTCTATGAGGATAATACAGAATGAGTGTTTTAATAACGTCATTACAATGTCTTGGAAGCATAGAGCCTGTGTTCTTTTTGTTAATTAGCTGTAAACTGATAATTATTTCCTTAAATTACCTAAATATGTACAAAGGTCAAGCCTATTTGTCTAAAAAAAAGAAGATAAAAGATTGTTAACAAGTGGTTTCTTGCATACATATGCATACATATATATAATGTATGTATGGAATTCAAAAGAAAAGCTCTTCATATGGATAGGATATTCATGTAGGTGGGATATTACCTCATTTAAGTATATATGAAACAAAGTGTCAAAGGTAAGGGGAATTTGTTTCCAACTCTGCTTTCCAGAAGTCATGCAGCTTCTTTAAGTGGCAGGTTTTATTTAGGAGGAAGATACCATATTTTTTGTGGTATTGCAGAGAAAACGAAAAGACCTTCTAGAAGGATTTATTGAGCAGAGTTCAATATGGGTCATCCAATCAGTGTCTGAAAGATCTCTTCATCTGCTTGAATTTATCCAGGAGTTCATCTCAGTTGCTCCTATATAATACATTATTTAGTGGGAACACTGTGTACAGAATTATCTAACTATTTTCTATTTTACTCTAATGCTTTTGAAAGAAGCTATTATTTTCTGAGGCGAGGAAAAAGCGTATATTAATTTTCCTATAATTGCCATCTCCAGTTCTTTAGACTCACCAATGACCTTTTTTTTCCCTTTGATCAAAAGAATTTGAAATGTTCTGCAACTTTGAATTAAAGTTCTATTCAGTTCAGACTGTGTATTTTTTGAGTAACTTCATCCACCAACATATTTTAAGGAAGAATCTGATGATAAATTGTTTGGTTTGAGATGCGTTTGTTTGATTTTGGTTTTGGACACACAACAGTGACCCAATCATCTTTATTTTTGTATCATAACCATTTCACAGAACTTAGGACCAAAATTATTAAGGGCAAAGGTTGTCCTTCCTAATTTCAAGAAATAAGGCACTGGGCATGTAGCTTAATCAAATACTCACAAATTGTTCACATGCAGCCATGTACAATATCAGACAAGCTATATATCAGTTCAGTAGAAGGAACTCATACTATATATTCTATCAATATTTTTCAAATATTTCCACTCTCTTCCCCAGATTTTTATCTTTTTGAACTCTCTGGCTTACAGATGTATATGATAGCTGAATTTATACACATTTTGCAAAAGGTTCCCTCGAGTTTCTTCAATGAGATTTTAAGATTCATATGTTTAAACCTGTCCTCTGTATTCTATTTATTCTACTTCTCATTTTATGACACTGATATCTTAGAAATATACTGGAGAAATTTGGGTCTGTCTTTAATCTTCAACATCAACCATCCTGAAGCACTCTCATTTGAACAGGTAAACACAGAGACTTACTAAAAACTTTCAGTTTCCCTGGCTTGGGAAATAGAGACATGATAGTGATGGTGGTTTTCTTACACAAAGCTTTTTCTTACACAAATGTCTCTGTGGTAGAGACATTTGAAAACCCAGCAAAACATATTAGCTGTTTCCATAACAGATAGTTTCCCTAAATTACAGCAGGACTAGACTGTTTCCACTTCATGTAGACTTTCCCTGTGCAGTCTCAGCAGAGCTCTGTTTCAGCTGAGGAAGCACAGAGAGAGGCAGGGCAAGGACACTGCCTCTTCAAGGCTCATCTCTCAGTATGGAGCCCCACCTGGGTCGAATATAGACAAAAGGCTATGTCGTCACTCTGTCTTCCTCTTTACAGATAGTCTGGGGAGGTACATTTTTCTGCAGCATGTAAAGTCTCTGTAGAGTCTAGGGTCTTCCCTTGAGTGCAATGTGAGGATGAGAGGAAGGAAGGCTTCTTGTGTTTCTTATGTTCTCCACCTTACTTCCATGCAGCCATACCAAGGTTCAGCTTGTCCTTAACCTTATTTTTGTCCCTAACCTGGTAGTCATAGGGTACTTTTTCCTATGGTTTTTAGACAGGGTCTTTAGCTGCTTTAGAGCCATAGTGAGCAGTGTAGACTATGAAACTTTTTGGTGAAGTAAATAATGAGCAAACTCTTAAAATAAGACAAAATATTGTCTCCAACATAGAAAAGAAATATAATTTTGTTCAAGCTGGGACTTGGACTATCCTGCTCAATGTGTTTCCTGTGATGGGTGGATGTTGACTTTTCTGAAGAGTAGCTTCTTTCACACAATTGAAGAGTATTTTGGCAGCTCTATGATCTGGATATTGCCTGCTCCGATCTGTCTGCCAGATCATAATATGAAATTTGAAACAGAAACCTAAATTAGTATCACAGTCGATGTCAGACAATGTTACACATCCTCATATTCCAACCTGCCTGGGTGACGCTACATATACTTTTGCCGTGCCAAGGTTTTAAGGTACTCTTCTATATAAACAGAGTCTACAGTGGGAGATGGGACTTGTCCTGTATGAACTCTTGACCAGTACCTAGGCACAAAATATCAGGATGTAAAAATTTTTTTATTCAAAAATGCATTAAAAAATTATAAATATGTTAAAATTACCCACTACTGATAAAACAAGTTAAAAATAAACGACATGCAGATGTTTATGCTTTAGGGCATAAAGCAAACATTAAACTGCCTGAGGTCAGGAATATATTTTGCCTCTTGGGAAGCTGTGGATTACAAAACTTTTTGGACTTTTCTCAAAAGCATTGGTTGTTACTTATTTTTCAGAAAAGCAAACAGGATCAACTGAACTACTGGCTTAAGCCAAAACAGCACTTCTGCAAATTCTGCAGCACTAGCAATTTTTGCCTTACATCAGAGGTATGACTTTCTCAAACTAGCAGCACAATAAGGGCAGAAATACACCCTGGCATTTGCCTGCATAGCAGATTGCAGTGACCTATATTTGTCTTCTGCAGCCAATCTCAGTAGCCTCTGTAATGATCAAATTGATGGTTTAGAGGTATGGATCACTGGAAGTAATAAAGCATGATGTTTCCCTTGTATTTCAGTTTTGAAATGATTGAGAATTTGTGGCATGTAGCCACCAAAAATACATCACAATAATTTTCTGAGTTTAATGACTTGTGGTTATGTAATACTTCAAATATGCCAGTAGTAATCTTTTTAAAACTGATTGATTTTGACCCATGGCTTTCTTTATGGTTTCGTCTGTATAAAACAGCACTTGAAAATGTTCTTCAACTTGATCTTTATGGTATACATTTTATTTTCATTTCCAATTGCCATTTATTTTAAAACGGCAGGCACTTATTTAGTATCTTACAGGATTGCTTCTTGGGCATAAGTGACACTACTGTAGTATGTTACTGCAGGGACATCTCTTACATTTAGTGCAATTTCAGACTAACCCAAGCTACATAGCCGCAAGAGACAGAGCTGGCCTAACAAATATTAAAGTAGTTGTTTAGCCGGAGTAGCATATTTTGCCCTTTATTTCCCTTTACTACTACACATCTCATGTGCTGCTCTTCCTCTTAAAATAATTCCAGAAAGTACCCCCACAAAAGTGTTTGGCACAGGGTCATTTTTGAATGGAAAGTTAGGAGTACTGTGCAGACTGCACCAACTCTTATTTCATGTATTTGGAAACACACAGGCACTTAACCAGACTCTCAAGCAATGTGGATTTTGGTAAACTGTAACCCAGATTTGTTCTGTAAGTACATTCTGCCCCAACATATCTCAGATGTCTGAGATTCCTCTGGGAGAACATTCATTTTGTACTAGTCATCCAGGCTCTTGACAAACAGCTGTAATACAAAACTGTAGTTCCTAACTGTGAAGAGAGACAGCAATACCCATCATGCCTGACAGATAGGTAGCTAGCACCAGTCTCCCTGTAGAACAGATTTTAGTAAGAGTACTCAGCAGTCTTTTGCAGAAACAAATTAGTTTATCCAGTTGTAATATAAAAGAGGAAGGTCCAGGAGGAGAAAACATAGGCCGGAATCTCCCATCCTATAGAATCAGAACAATTATTTTATGATATGTCTAGGTTTTCACTGTGTTCTCAGAGTTTTATTTATTCTTATTCTCAGCAGAGGGGTTAATCTCCGACTCGACTGAGTACTGTGTACTGTGACTCCTGAAGGAGTGCTCTGTGAGGAAGATGATACATGAACAGCTAGGAAATAACACATCACAATATGGTGCCTGAAGGTAAGAAGCACTGCTCACCAGTTTTGCAGGGCTGATAAGAATTATTCTTTCTGTGATGTTGTGCATATACAAATATAGAGAAAAGGAACCCTGTTATCAGAGAGTTAAATGCAACTTGAGACAAAGAGACATTACCCCAAGAATGGTCACTATTATTTAATTGTGAGAGCAGGAGAGCTAAACAAAACTAAAACAAAAGCCGAAGGAGTACAGCATCCATACAAAATATTTGGCCTATGCCAAATACAACTGATATAGCACAGTGATTATCTCTGCAAGAGATCCTAGAAAGTTAGGATGCACACAATATTGAGGAAAGGTTTTTTACAGTTCTTGGTAGACATAATTTTTGCACTTCTGAGCAATTATGAGGAATAACACTCCGCATTTTTAGCTGCATTAATTTTTTAAGTCCCTGTCTGTCTTTTGTATAAAACTTATATTATGTTAGCAGTACCAGCTGGCATACTGAAGTTTTCCATGTATTACATAACGCATATAGTCATGGACTGGATTTGTAGACTTTGTTACATAAAAGAAGATCCTGTTACACGTAATAAAACCCTGGAGATAGGATTGTATATGTTTCAGCTACAATGTCTACTATACATCTATATTGTTCAAGATTTTATTTGTTGCCTCCCTGTTTGGGTGTTGGGGGGTGTTTAATAGCCAAACATGGTCTATAAATCATGCCCTTCTGATGACCAAATGAATGGAATATGCTCAGCAGATGCTAAAGTCTCCAAGTTAGGTGGTGGATCTCGCAGCAAATTTAACTCCTGACAACTTTGCTATGAATTATTTATTTAAAATTGAAACCTAAGCATCTAATTCTGAAAATTACAAACCTACCAAATTAGATCTGGCATATTTTCCCAGTCTCTCTTGACCCCTTGCAAATATTCATGTAATCTGATGCTGTTACAAGTCAATAACACTCCAGGAAGTGTGTTTATTTTTATTAGATTCCTTTCATCCCATATGCTCCCTTGCAGTTATTTCCACCTGTTGGGAGCCATAGTACACACTTTTAATTCAGATTCGTTAAGTTCTTTGCATGAGAATCAGCTCTAAATATTTTAACCCTCTGAATCTCATCTGAATGTTTGTTTAATTAAGTGTAACTTTCCATGAGAAATTAAAGCTTTGTATTTACTGTGACAAGGGAGAAGAAAGGGTCTGTTGAATGCTCTGGTATCAGCTGTTTGCTGAGAAAAGCTGTCACCCGCAGGAAACTCCATACCACTATGGGTCAGTGTCCTTTCTTTTGTGAACTGAAAGGCAGCAAGGAGTGGGCCTGCTAAAACTCTCTCTGGGTGAAATACTTCAGTTTGACCAAGTAGAAATATGATGGTGTACAATGGGAGGTGAAGAAGGGCCATATCCACAATTTATACTGTGAATAGAGTAACGGGAGAGGTAAAAGGTCAGGACAGGCAAGTAGAGGTGCTGACAAAGACCAGAAAGTCAGTTTCAGAGATGAGGAGAAAACTGAACGATGAACATGGGTGGGCTGGCGAAATAATCCTGTTAGCAATGGGTTTTCTGGCAAGATAGATAAAGTAGCCTAAGGGCCCCTGTATAGAGGGATACAAGCACTGAAATTAGAAGTAAATTAAGCTGTAGGAGTAAACACTTCGGACTATTGTGCCTTCTGAACTCAAGCTGGGATTGGGAGAAGGGATTCTCTCTTGTTGAAAGTGTATGGATGGTGTCTCTTGTCCCTGTCCTTTTCCCCTAAATTTTCATAATTCTATGGGAAAGTTTCTTTTGCTTCTTCAGTTCAAGTGTTTGACCAGCATGCTCCAAATTCATAAATTTCTCTATATTGTCTCTATTTTAGTGCAAATTCTAAGGAAGTTGCCTGGAAAATACCTATATTTCAACTTTCTTAGTTATCTGTTTTGTACTTTGGAGTGAAGGACCTATGCATTTCAGAGCGAAAGAACTATACAATATCGATATTTGGGTCTATAGTCACCAATACTATTCTTCAAAAATTACAGATTTATATAAATTGGTTTGAAACTAAAGACTGACATATTTGGTTCATCTGAGGCAACAGGCTATGTAATTATGAAGACGTGAGTGCAGATTAGGAGATGATATAAGCATTACTTTCATGGTTTTAAATTTACCTACACCTGGATGAGAATTCAGTAGTGATAACATAACAGCTCTTCACAGTAAGAAATACATTACTACAATGCAGTTCATCCATATTAATATTTCTTAGTAGAAAGAATAATCTTTTTTAACATCATATAATGACAAGTTATGGGTGACACTTATTACCTCTTACTTTAAGCCAAAATAATTAACAATGCCATCAACAATACCTTGCACAATAGCCCCATAATGTGGCAGTTTTAATACTGTGCTTCAAACTGGCGAAGTTGTTGGGAAAATGTAAATTATAATCTAATTTTTACTCCACCTGTCCCTGTTTTTCCCTCCTGCCTGTCAGAAATACAAGACACCAAACTGAAGAACCAAAAGGATGAAAATATTGATTCTGCCTATAGAAGCAAAGGCAGAAATGAAATCTGTGTTAATTTGTGCTTGTGTTAATATTGGTGTATAGTTTGGGATACCTATGTGCTAGAGGCCATGTTCTTCTTCCTGGGTGCAACCTGCAGCACCTTCATTACAGAGATAGGATAGAAATCCGAACACGGGCCTTAGGGAACCAGCAACCAGTCCTCACCACTGCCTGAATCTTTTGAGAAAGGATCAACTGGAATTTGCATGTGATGTCTTCAATTTGTCATATACACTGTTACTATATCTTCTGGCTGACTTTAGCAACTTTTAGTATGAGTACTGAGTTATATCATCTGGCTATTACTGTAAAACAGTATCGTTTTGTTCCAAGTCATTAACCATATTTTCAAAGTATCTCAAATTTTGGCAAATGTTGCACACTTTAAAGTGTTTACTGACTTCCTATGAACTTTCAGTCCCTTAAGGGGCAGGTGGGTGTTTTGGGAGGCTTCTTGTTTTGGCCAAGGAATCCACGAGATCTGAATCTCGGAGCCTGAGTCCCAGTAAGACCCAGCAGTCAAATAGGTGATTTTGTAACATGTTTCTGTAAGGGTATGTGGAAAGAGAGAATCTATTTTTTTAAGGTGTCTGGTCAAGGACCTTTTTCAATACAACAAGGGATAATAAGAAAAGGAGGAAGCCATAAACAAGAACATACAGGGACACAAACCTCAACAACAAAGAGTAAGGGAGGCACAAACCAAACCTGGTCAGTCACACCTAATTGATGAGGGCGTGTGAGAGTGTGAGAATGTTTATTCCAGCGAGGTTATCTGATCAAGGATCTTGCCAATTGGGAAACTAAGGGAAAAAGGGGAAATCAGAAACAAAATATAGAGAGACACAGACCTGACAAAACAAACACGGAGATAATGACAAGAAACAAACCTCACCACTCAGTAACTGATGGGCTATCAAGAAACTACGGGTGCCACTTCAGGAAGATCAGCCTGAACTTTGCAACTGGTAAGATTGTAAGCCAGAGGGATCCCAGACTGGAAGGGGTGTGGGAATTGATAGATCTGTACAAATCTATGAGGGATGCACAGGGGGAAGAGGGAGCAGGAAGGAACAAAGAGGGGGGTAGACATAAAAGGGTATAAAAGGGGCCAGTCATGTATGAAACAGGGCCAGTCAGCGTGCTTGTCTGGCTGAGTCCTACACCTGATCACTGCAGTCTGTCCTATCTTCTCATTAAATCTTTTTCTTAACTATCTCTCTGCATAATCTCACTCTCTATTCTCTGTGTGTGTGTGTGTGCTGCAAGGACTAAGTGCCAGCTACCAGTGAGACCTGTATGTGTGCAAGTGAAAACTGGTGCCAGACACTGGAGTCAGACCAGGGGTGCGGGTGCCCCGGACCTGTGGTGTCAGCTACGGGAGCGAGTGGGGTCTCAGAGTCAATGACTGGAGCGAGTCGGGGTCTTTAACTTCCAGCCATGGGGTGGGAACGGTGCGTGTCCCAAAACCAGATACTGAGGGGACAGTTGTGAGTGAGGTGAGTGAGGGGATCAGCACCAGCAGCTGAAGCAGAATGGCAGGACACAGCCTGTGTGCCAGGTGCCGGCTGCTGGGGGAAGTGAGTGCCTGTATCTTCCCCAGATCAGGTGTGCGTGTGTATCAGCTAGCAAACCTCAATGTGGACCAGCTGGCGAGTAGGGAGGCCTTGGGTTGGGGCAGGAGTATTAGGTGGGTGGAGGGTCCATGCTGGTATATGGGGGACCCACAAGTGTGGTGTGCTGTGGGATGAGTGTGTGAGTGCTGCATGTGTGCAGCAAGCACTGAGCTGGACCAGCTGGCAAAGAGGGGACCTGTGGGGCGGGTAAGGGGGTCTGGGATGTGGGCAGGGCTGTCAGACACACAGAGGCACTATGCTGGTACTTGGGGTATCCACAAATGTGCATGCGCTGGTGAACCTGGAGAGCGTCAGGTGTGCGCCAGCACTAGTGACTTCCCATCTCTGCCAGCCCAAGAGGAGGAGGGGACTTGGCTGTCTGTGCTTGTGTTTATGTGAGTCCTCTATGTAGGCGCTGTTGAAGGCAGCGCCTTGTTTGCAACAGTCTGTGTGATCGGCCGTGTCAGTGTCATGCTTGTGTGTCCGTGTGTGCCTGTGTCTCTGGGATACATGCTCAGCTTCACTACTGGTTGAACCTGCAAAGAGGAAAGTGGTAGCCGCGTCCCTCAGCCTGGGCAAAGACCCCAAGTCCCTGGGTCCCTGGGCTGGGCTCCAGCAGCCGGGCAAGAGTGGCTGGAGGAGGCAGCCGTGCTCTAACATCACTTAACAGTTTTGACCATCAGCTGTGCTCAAGACACGCTGGCACAGACAGCCTTCCTTCTACTCTGGATGTTTGGTACATGTAAGGTAGTCAATCCAGTACCTAATCGGTAGATGCTCCAGCCCTTTTTTGTATTTAGGCCCAAAATGCTTACCTGGGTGCAACCTTGCACATTCTTCCTCTGAACACACCACAAAATAGTTCTTATGCTTTAACTCATGCCTTGACTACAGCAATTGCCCTCACAGTCTGTTCAATCCTCCTACTTGTTTCCCTCTTCCTTAAAGGGAATGGCAATGATTTCATATCATTTATTACCTGATCATACATGTCAACTCATTTTTCTTTAATTACAGCCTCTCTTTGACTGACTAAATTGCTTGTGATTCACAGGAGTCTTGTGCCTTGTGTGCCAGAAGCTTGGAATTTGCACCCTGCCCAAAGATCACTGGCCTATATATCAGTTTCTTTGCCTTTTGATTAGAGTATGGAAAATGCCAAGTTCCTCTGTGTTTATACAGCACCCAGCACAACTGAGTCCTGTTCCATTAAGTACTCTTTTGGTGATTCGATGCAACACAATTGGCCATTAACATTAACAACACCAAAGACAAATAAATTCTAACGTCATTTTGAGTTTTCTTTTGGTTAAACAACTTAATATCTATTCCATTTTTATCATCACCCATAGGATCCTGTAAAAAGAATATTCAAACATATTTTAACAATTCAAACACAAAATAAATGATGCATCACACTGGTATATTGTTACTTTTCCTGATACTTTTTTAAATAACAGGTAAGGAACATTACATTTACTGCATTGTACTTTACTCTTTAATTTTCATACATTTTCCGTATTCTAAAAATCCTCTTGTGACAAGCACACTGAAATAATTTTAGATGTTTCCCATTTTTCTTATGTAAGACTTAAACATCATATTTTCTATAGTCAATTTGGCTAACTTACCACAGATTATCTCAACCAATAGAACACTAAAAGCAATGTGTTTGTTGGGATACAAAACTGGCAAAAGAAGAGTACCGATAATTTTTCATTTTTTTTTTTATCTACAGAAAGCAGCAATCCACAATCTGTTCTTAAAAAATGGAAAGCATTTAATTCCCCAGGATGTTGTCAAAGGCTTTTGCTGAACTCCAGTCACTTCTCTTTCATGTTTTGAAGTTTTAATCCTTTATAGTCAGACCACAGAAATTAGACATCATTTCCTCTTGTCTCTCTTCAATATAATTGCATATTTTTACTAGAAAATTTAATCCTCTTTATCATCATACTTACCATTTAATTTAATGGACATGAGAATTATTAGTTCTGTTATTACTATTATTATTACTATTATTACTGTAGTTCTCAAAAGTCTTATTTCAGATCTAATATTCTTGTAAGATTTTAAAATCATACGTGAAGATGTTCATGTCCTCAAATCTAAAGCAATAACCAAGCATTTGATACAATTGGACAGATGTATTAGAAAATCACTGCTTTCGTCATAAAAAATTTTAGTATAAGGCCTATTCTGGTATCCCCGCCATCCTTCAGCTTGAGAGGACTGGTTCAAAACGGCTCAGGAAAGCACAGGAAATGTTCAAGTTGCGAACACCATCACCTGTTTACAAAGAGGAGAAGTCAAATCTCTTATATCATGTTTGGTGTGCAAAATGGGTGATATTCAGCAATGGAAGTTCACAGTGAACTTCCGGATGGAACCCCCGTAATAAGAATTTAGGATGATCTTATCGGTATAGATAAAACAAAAACTTTATTTCACTAAAGCATCCATCAAAAGCTGAGAGAAGTTTCAACTACCTTCTCAGTGTAAAAATATTATTTTCTATACATCCTTGGACTTCCTGAAAGGAAAATTTACTTAATGGTGTAACAAATATTATTACCTTTGCTGGGTAGAACTTGTGGACAAATATAGATATGTTTTGGATAGCGTCATCTGCTAAGCTTTTTACAATTCATCCATCCTTACCTGAACAATTATCTACTAGATGTGTTTGAAATGGATTTGCATAAAATTCAGGAACTTACTACTTGTCACAGTTTATTAGAAATACTCTCTGTAACTACTGCCCTTTAATTCAAATCTGTAATAAATTTTATTGTGAGTATCAAAACCCAGAAATTCTTGCTGTATGATGACGGGGGGAGTAGGGGGGGGGAGGTGGGACATGACACCTAGCTAGGAATCAGCTTGGCAGAAAAGGACCTGGAGGTCTTGGTGGACACAACGTTGAACATGAGCCAGCAATGTGCCCTGGCTGCAAAGAAGGTGAATGGTATCCTGGGCTGCATTAAATATTACTTGAAGGATCAGGAGCGCAGGCAGTGTTTTCCTCCATCCCATCAGTAGCCAGGAGGTATACGGAAAGGAACAGGAAGACTCACCTCATTAACACGTGACTCGGAGGCTGGTGCCAGTGATGGAAGTTTGGTTTTTTTGATCATGGGGCAGTTTACATGGCACCAGGCTTGCTGGAGTCAGATAGGGTTCACCTGTCACAAAGAGGGAAAAGGATTATGGCTCAGGAGCTAGCAGGCCTCATTGAGAGAGCTTTAAACTAGATGCGAAGGGGGAAGGGGATAAAACCAGGCTTGCTAGGGATGAGCCTAAGGGTGGCATGCCTGTGTTGAAGAAGAGATCAATAGCCCAAGTGAAGTGCATTTACATCAATGCACGCAGCATGGGCAATGAACAGGAGGACCTGGAAGCCTTTGCGCGGCAGGAAAACTATGATGTGGTCACCATCACAGAAATGTGGTGGGATGACTCACACAACTAGAGTGCTGCAATGGATGGCTACAAGCTCTTTAGAAGGGACAGACAAGGAAGGAGAGGTGGTGGGGTAGTTTTGTACATTAGAGAGTGTTTTGACTGTCTAGAACTCAACGACAGTAATGATAAGGTTGAGTGCTTATGGGTAAAGATCAGGGGGAAGTCAGGCAGATATCCTGGTGGGAGTCTGTTATAGACCACCCAACCAGGACGAGGAAACAGATGAAGTATTCTACAAGCGGTTGGCTGAAGTCTCACAATCCCTAGCCCTTGTTCTCATGGGAGACTTCAATTTACTAGATATCTGCTTTAAATACAACACAGCAGAGAGAAAGAAGCCTCGGAGGTTCCTGGAGTGTGTGGAAGATGATAACTTCCTGATGCAGCTGGTAAGTGAGCCAACCAGGGCAGGTGCCCCGCTGGACCTGCTGTTTACGAACAGAGAAGGCCTGGTGGGCGATGTGGTGGTCGGAGGTTGTCTTGGGCTCCGTGACCATGACATGACAGAGTTTTCGATTCTTGGAGAAGTAAGGAAGGGGGTCAGCAAAACCGCTACCCTGGACTTTAGAAGGGCAGACTTTGGACTGTTTAGGAGTCTGGTTGACAGAGTCCCTTGGGAGGCAGTCCTGAAGGGCAAAGGAGTCCAGGAAGTCTGGATGTTATTCAAGAAGGAAGTCTCAAAGGCACAGGAGCAGCCTGTCCCCATGTGCCATAAGTTGAGCAGGCGGGGGAGAAGATCGACCTGGCTGAACAGAGAGCTTTGGCTAGAACTCAAGAAAAAAAGAAGAGCCTACCACCTTTGGAAGAAGGGGCAGATGACTCAGGAGGACTACAAGGATGTTGTGAGGTTATGCAGGGAGAAGATTAGAAAGGTGAAGGCCCAGCTAGAACTTAAACTGGCCACCACCATTAAAGATAACGGAAAATGTTTTTACAAATATATCAGCAACAAAAGGAGGGCCAGGGAGAATCTCCCTCCTTTGTTGGATGCGGAAGGTATCCTTTACCACAAAGGATGAGGAGAAAGCTGAGGTACTTAATGCTTTCTTTGCCTCAGTCTTTAATAGTCAGACTGGTCATTCTCAGGGTTTTCAGGCCCCTGAGATGGGAGATGGAGATAGGATGCAGAAGGAAGCCCCAGTTGTCAAAGAGGTAGCAGTCACTGACCTGCTCCTCCACCTGGATGTTCACAAGTCCATGGGGCCAGACGGGATCCACCCGAGGATACTGAGGGAGCTGGCAGAGGAGCTTGCCAAGCCACTCTCCATCATTTACCAGCAGTCCTGGTCAACCAGAGAGGTCCCAGATGACTGGAAGCTAGCAAACGTGACGCCCCTCTACAGGAAGGGTCGGAAGGAGGATCCGGGGCACTACAGGCCTGTCAGCCTGACCTCGGTGCCGGGGAAGGTCATGCAACAAATCATCTTAAGTGCCATTATGCAGCAAGTGTGGGACAACCGGGGGATCAGGCTCAGCCAGCATGGGTTTATGAAAGGGAGGTCCTGCTTCACTAACCTGATCTCCTTCTATGACAAGGTGATCTGCTTAGTGGATGAGGGGAAGGCTGTGGATGTTGTCTACTTGGACTTTAGTAAGGTCTTTGACACTGTCTCCCACAGCATTCTCCTGGAGAAGCTGGCTGCTCATGGCTTGGATAAGTGCACTCTGCACTGGGTTAAAAACTGGCTGGATGGCCAAGCCCAGAGAGCGGTGATTAACGGAGTCAAATCCAGTTGGCGGCCGGTCACGAGTGGTGTCCCCCAGGGCTCAGTGTTGGGGACGGTCCTGTTCAATATCTTTATCAATGATCCGGACGAGGGGATTGAGTGCACCCTCAGTAAGTTTGCAGATGACACCAAGTTGGGTGGAAGTGTCGATCTGCTGGAGGGTAGGAAGGCCCTACAGAGGGACCTGGACAGGCTGGATCGTTGGGCTAGGGCCAATTGTATGAGATTCAACAAGGCTCAGTGCTAGGTCCTGCACTTGGGTCACAACAACCCCATGCAACACTACAGGCTTGGGGAGGAGTGGCTGGAGAGCTGCTTGGCAGAAAAGGACCTGGGGGTGTTGGTTGACAGCCAGCTGAATATGAGCCAGCAGTGTGCTCAGGTGGCCAAGAAGGCCAATACCATCCTGGCTTGTAACAGGAATAGTGTGGCCAGCAGGACCAGGGAGGTGATAGTGCCCCTGTACTCAGCACTGGTGAGGCTGTACCTCGAGTACTGTGTTCAGTTTTGGGCCCCTCACTACAAGAAAGACATTGAGATGCTGGAGCATGTCCAGAGAAGGGCAACGAAGCTGGTGAAGGGTCTAGAGCACAAGTCTTATGAGGAGCAGCTGAGGGAGCTGGGGTTGTTTAGTTTGGAGAAAAGGAGGCTGAGGGGAAACCTTATCGCTCTCTACAACTACCTGAAAGGAGGTTGTAGCGAGGTGGGGGTCAGTCTCTTCTCCCTAGTAACATGTGATAGGACGAGAGGAAACAGCCTCAAGCTGCGCCAGGGGAAGTTTAGGCTGGATATTAGAAAAAACTTCTTCACCGAAAGGGTAGTCAGGCATTGGAACAGGCTGCCCAGGGAAGTGGTTGAGTCCCCATCCCTGAAGGTATTTAAAAGAACCGTAGATGTGGTGCTTGAGGACATGATATAGTGGTGGACTTGGCAGTGCTGGGTTAACGGTTGGACTTGATGATCTTCAGGGTCTTTTCCAACTTTAACGATTCTATGATTCTATGAAATAAAGTATAGGCAGCAGGTTGAAGCAGGTGATCCTTCCCCTTTACTCAGCTCTGGTGAAGCCACACCAGGAGTACTGTGTCCAGTTCTGGGCTCCCCAGTACAAGAGAGGCATGAACATACTGGAGAGAGTCCAAGAAAAGGCCACAAAGGGACTGGAGCATCCCTCCTGCGAGGAAAGGCTAATGGAGTGGGGACTGTTCAGCCTGGAGAAGAGAAGGCTCAGGGTAATCTCATCAATGTATATAAATACCTGAAGGTAGGGTGCAGAGAAGATGAATCTAGACTCTTCTCAGTGGTGCCCAGTAACAGGACAAGAGGCAATGGTCACAAACTGAAACACAGGAGGTTCCCTCTGAACTTCAGGAAACACTTTTTCACTGTGGGTGTGACTGAGCACTGGCACAGGTTACCCAGGGAGGTTGTGGAGTCTCCATCCTTGGAGATATTCAAAAGCTGCCTGGCCATGGGCCTGGGCAAGTGGCTCTAGGTGGCCCTGCTTGAGCAGGGGGCTGGACCAGATGATCTCCAGTGGTCCCTTCCAACCTCAACCATTCTGTGATTCTGTTATGTTTGTGGTGAAGAATATTTTTTTTTTTCCAATAGTTAGCACAGAGACCTTCATTTATGCCATGTTTGTAGAAATGCATTTGTTGAAGAAACAGTAAAAGTGCTTTCAGGCTTCCCAACATCTATTTACTTGTTAAAAATTAAAACTCTCCCTATTGTATAATTGTATGGTACTAATATGGTTTTGAATTTAAGGGGTCTACCCACATATTTGACCTTAAACAAGGAGTTAAGCATTTGCTGAATAGTGACGAGCACACACTTAAAGTTAAGGACATATATAATTGCTTTGCCATTCAAAACAAAAAAACAAAACAACACAAACCACTGTGTTATACCGTCTCTTGTTAGGGGCATTGTTCTACTGTTTCTTTTGTGGAGTGTGCCCGTAATTTGTCGTAGTAGTTCTGTAGCTATTTTCATATACAGAAAAGCAATGACTGTCAAATATTCCTTATTCTCTGTTTGTCTTTTTTTTGTCTATATACATTTCACTTCACCTGTGCATTTTACTTCATTACAGAAGTTCACTGTGCATATACGCACGGTGTGTATCTTAACACTGCAGAAAACTGGAACAAGGAAAGAATGTCACTTAATTATTTAGACAGTATTTCTTCAAGATAGTATATTACACCTATGATTTATTATCTGCATCAATTGCCTGTTGATTTTTAAGGTGGTGATAAAAAGCTGAGGCCTGACTGCCCAAGAGAAACTGTCATACTCTTTTTTGATATCTCAAGAATGGCACTCATTTTCTTCTGCTCAGAGAAAACTCGCACATTAAGTCTCTTAAAAATACACTGCCAAACACTTCTCTGTGTGTGAGGCAGGGGAACTGAATAAAAACGGACCACAGAAGGCAAAGGATGTTCTTAATTTCAATAGCCTGTGAGTTCTTTCACTGCTGCGTTTATTTAACAGAAATACAATTATCATTCTGCACTTGGACCATCCTACAGAAATTTAAAAATAAATATGAATAGCCACATTCTTTGAAAGAATATCATGAAAAGCTGAGGGGGATTTTTTGAAATATTTAATTCACCAGTATATTTATGGCCTTGTACTATGCTTTGACCATAAGCAGCAAGGCTTCACCTTTACAATTTTCAGATGAATATTAACTGAAACAAATCAGAAATGAGGACGTTTCCACAAAGAAAGGCCATTATGTCCCCCCTCACTGGCTCTCTAGCTAGGTCATGCATGTAACATACTTATTGGAGCTCTCTTTCCATCTCTTGGGTATTTCATTTTAAGTAAGATGGAGAATTATGTACTTGGTAACTGCCGAAGGTCAAAGATAAATATGCAGAGCAGAAGAACATTGTGCAAATATCTAACTGTGCAATCACTGTAGATTTTAAAATAGATTTTCTGTGTCTCTCAGCTGCCTAGCTACATGAAAGTAGTTAAGACAGCAAAGAAAAACAGTTGACACTGACAATCCACTCATTTAGCTTGAGCTACTGCACATAAAGAAGTACTTCTCCAATAAAAGCAAACACAAGCATCTGAACATCTAGTAAAGAGATTGTAGAAGTACCAAATAACCTTGGATTCTTTTTCACCTTTGTAAGACACTAGAAAGCAATTCAAACATGTACTGAGGCACTGGCATTGACACCCTTCTACTTAAAAATTGATCCATTAGTTTAACAGCACAATGCATACAATGATATGGTGAAGTTTGTGGATATATGGCATAAGCCTGGAATGCTCTATTTGAAAAAGCCCTGATTAGTATGCAGCTGATCCAGTTTCAAAATGGTTTATATGTTTACTAGTACTGGGAAACCACGTATCTTCAAATCTACCTTCCAGAACCAGGATTACTAAAACACTCATAATCTTCGCTTTAGTACTCCTCCATATGGAAAGTTTCCATAACAATGTACAACACCAGGCATTTCATATGGATGATAAAGCTGCTGAGAACATTTTGGAAACTCAGTGAAAACATAAAATATTCACTTTTTTGAGTACACAACAAAATAATTCAAATTTTTATTGCCTCTGTGGAGTACAAGTTCTTTATAAACCAAAGACAAATTTTCCTACAGAGAAATGAAGAAATCCTCAGGCATGATCATGATTTCCTAAATAAAAGATGAGATATATTGAATACAAAATATGAAAGACATGAAATCCAATCTTACACATTGTGCCACAAGTTATTAGTCCTTAGTCACATTTCAGAATGTTTTGGGGTTTTTTAGGGTTCCCCCCCCCCCCTCAAAAATCATGTTACATGAGCCTATTTATTTTGCCAATGAATAACATCAGACCTATATTTAGAATCAAAACTCTTTGTTGAAATGCAAATTTTCCAAAATTTCATGGAAAGACATTTTGGTCCATTTCTCAGAAATCTCTCAGTAGGTATGAAAGCACATGCCTGTGATCACAGAAGGCCAAGAACAAAGTTTTGTTACAGGGTCTTTCAAAAATATATAGTCCCTCCCCAACTCAGACTAGTATCATTTTCTGCTTGTTCTCAATACCTCTAACTGATCTACATTCATCTACAGGACATGGCAAAATGGTAGTATGCACTGATGAGATACCCCCTTACAGTAGAACCCATAGGCAGGGAAGCGGTGGGTCGTATGCAATAGGAGAGAACTGCTCCTGCATTCTAGAGATATTTTTCTGTGTTTTGCAGAACTTTGTATCCTCTGCAAATGAGAGAGTAGTGAAAAGGAGCTGGAGGAGGAGTTGACCCTTCTTTGCTCTATAGTAGCAAAGAAATGGCAGGACGAAGATGAAAGGAAACAACAAAAGGATCAAACCTGCAAGGCACAGAGCTGTTGCTGAAGTTGTTGAGTGCCCTTGTTAATCTCAGCTACAAGTGAAAGTCCTCAAGAGCAGGGACAGAATTGGGCCTTTACAGAACTCTAACGATGTAATAGGAAAGATTTGCTAGAAAGAAAACATCTTCATAAATAGGAAAATAGCACACAGGATGGAAAAGGACATGATATTTTGAGAACAATAGTGCCATTACAAGTGATGCCAATAAATGACATTAAGTTGATAGGAGGGGAATGAAACATAATCAGGGCTCACAACAGCAGCTTTTTCATGTATACAATACAAGAGATGTGTCCCACTGGAAGATCACTAATTATTAATAAACTCTAGCTGACTCTGTCTACAACACCCAAAATCCAGGGGCATTAATGAATTTAGATTAAAACTGAAATTACTCTTTCTTTTGTGAAGGAGGTATAAAGTGATAAAGGACTTGATTCTCCCATCACATCAGCTCTTCCCATGTTTGACTCTGAGGACTTTACTAGGTCAGTTCCTTATTTGCATTGCTGGCACTGGAAAAAAGGCTGACGCTCAGTAATTCTGTAGAGCAGAGAATGAAGTCCTATTTTACACATAACCATGAGTTGCCGTACAATATCTTTTCCACGAAATTTTTCAGTATGTATCTCTAAGCTTTAGAACACATCATTTGTTGGATATTTGAGATGTGGAGAAAATCCTCACAATCTGGATTTTAAAAGGGAGATGTGCTGAAGGATAGAATCCAGTTGTGGGTCTCAATAATGTCTTGAACATTCACTGTATGTAGTGAAAGTGGTGAAGCAAATATCAGGGCATTTGACATAAGTTTTCTGTGTCTCTCATCTTCTTCACTCCAGGCAGCCTCACTCCTGTAAATAGAATAACATTTGGATAAAAAGCTCATTGAAGACTGCAATGAGCCTGGTTTTCTGGAATGGAAGAAAAAAATTGCTCTCACGAATAGATCTTTTTCTAAGAAGGGCTCAGGTTACTTCCCCTTTCCATTGAGCTAGTGAGTGTCACAAAATGAGTCATCTTGATTGAGACAGTCAGGTTTCACTGGCCCAGTAAATGACATGCTTTAACCTTTCCTTGACTATAAGGGACACATAGGAAGATGTAGGTCCTTATCGGTCATTCAAGTGAATTTCAGCCAAAAATATGTTCTCTCAATATTCTCAAAGAGATGTGTTAGCAAGCTAACATGATATTTCCCTTGGTTTATTTGGTATCTGTTAAGCAAATAGGTATAGAGTAAAACTGTTGCCTGCATTTGAAAAAGGAAATACAAACTTTTAATTTACAGAGCACTTCAGTCTGATTCTCTTACCAATATTAGCCTGTGACGATTCTTAATCAAACCTCCCACAGGGTACAAATAAACCCATGATTTCAGCAGACTCTGTGTGTCTTCCTACAGACAGTAGTCTAGATGGAATTCACTTGTAATTGCTGAATATTTTGGGTATCTTGCATTTCTAATTCTGACCAGCTTGAGAAAGCATAAGAACAAGATATTCTAGAATAGTAGATACATAGTCAAAATCACATGGAGGCAACAGACAGAAACTGATATCTAAAGGTAGTTGTCATTTGGGATTACTTATGTTCATAATCCTGGCCACTTAATCCTACCATTTCAGGACAGATTCATACTTGCTACTTACCCACTTGGTATATCTATCTACTTACCACTAATCTAACTATGTAGGTTCTTGTAGAGTCAATGGAGAGAAGATGGATAACCATACCTTAGATCAGATGTTTAGTTAGTGCTTTAAAATCAGGTCTTTAACTTATCCCTCCATTAACTGGTGTTTATTTTCTAAGTGATGTAAATATATTTCATATGTCATTCTCTTCAAGTGCTCACTGAAATGTTATGCTTTTCTAATGTTATGCTTCTTTTTCTGGGAACTGTGATTTGATCACAGCTAAGCAGAGGGATACTCAGTTATGTTATATGTCTGCACTGCAAGAGAATGTGTTTTTCAAAATCTGCTGCCAAAAATATTCTTCTGATATGTTCTTTCCTTTTTATATCTGTGCTAAATTAAAGAATGTAGTGACAAGTGTAGCATATAACCAAAGTCTGTCATGTTAAGCATATTAAATAGTAAGTTGTTTCTTAGGGCCATGCAGTGTTATTAAAACATTACAGGAATAATAAAAAGCAATACTTTTGTGGGAGGAAGAAGAGTTAGGGTATCAAGGAATTTATACAGATTTTTTTTAATTTAGAAAACTATAATTTTAGGAACTTTTAAATTCTTTACTCTTCCTTTCTTCATGGATTTAAATCTTTTCATCTGTCCTTTTCCAAAAGGGATTTTGGTATATAATACCAAATATATGCCTGATAATTGGATTATTTTAATTTTCTCATGAATTAAATGCACTAAAAATAAATGCGGTTTTAAAGCCAGTGTCTCATATTTAGATTCATTTCAGCATTTTACTGAGATGCATGATTAATTTTAAAATCTACTCTGAATCCATGAATCCCTTAGTTATTACAAATGGCTACTCTTTATTCTCTTTGTAGTTGGTGGAGAAAATATTTTTTGTGTGTTTTATAATTCATCAAATCTGTTTTAAATGTCAATTTCAGTAAGAGATGTATTACCCCCTGTCCTGGTTTCAGCTGGGATAGAGTTAATTTTCGTCTTGGTAGCCGGTATGGGGCTGTGTTTTGGGTTTAGGATGAGAACAATGTCGAGGATACATTGACGTTTTGTTCTTGCTAAGTAGTTGCTAAGTGGCGCTCACAGTGGTAAAGGACTTTTCAACTGCCTATGCTCTGCCGGGTGCACAAGAAGCTGGGAGGGGGCACAGCCGGGGGGAGGGCTGACCCAGACCTGCCCAAGCGCTATTCCATACCATATGACATCATGCTCAGTATATATATAAGCTGGGGGAAGAAGAAGGAAGGGGGGACATTGGGCGTGATGGCGTTTGTCTTCCCAAGTAACCGTTACGCGTGATGGAGCCCTGCTTTCCTGGGGATGGCTGAACACCTGCCTGCCGATGGGAAGTAGTGAATGAATTCCTTGTTTTGTTTTGTTTGCGTGCACGGTTTTTGCTTTGCCTATTTAACTGTTCTAATTTATTTTACTTCAATTATTAAACTGTTCTTATCTCAACCCACGAGTTTCCTCCCTTTTACCCTTCTGATTCTCTCCCCCATCCCACTGGTGGGGAGTGAGCGAGCGGCTGCGTGGTGCTTAGTTGCTGGCTGGGGTTAAACCACGACACCCCCAAACTCCATTGACTATACTAACTAGGTTGACTCATTCAGATATAGGCGTCTCTGTTATAGATGTTTTCAGTGTTTGTTATGACAAACTAAGAAGTGTCTCTGGCATATTAAACATACAGTCTAAGGCCTCATTTTTCCAGTAGTATTGAACCGTAAGATTCTGAAAACACTGACCTGCAATCTCAGAAAATATTTTCAGCTCTTGTACTTGGTGTATATCTAAATCACTAGTCTTTTGGCTTTTCATTTCACAACACTTTTAAGACCAAACCTTTTTTAAGACCAAACCTTTTTTAAGACCAAACCTCTTAGACTTGACAACAAAAGTCTCATTCATCTCCTCTCTTACTTAGCAAAATATCCTTCACATTAATCTTCTGAATACTCACCAGCTCAAACAAAATGGAGCTGTTTAGTACTTCAGGTGCTGTCCCAGCCCTTGATCTGGCCGCATCATGTTCATTGTGCCTTTCCATTTGCATCCTCTTCGGGGCACAGAGTTGAAGTTTTTTATTATCTCCCCTTTCCTTCTTCACATTGCCTTTTTTACTTTTTCTTTTCCTTCTGATTCCAGTTTTGGTTTCTCCTCAGGTATCGATAGTGCTCCTCACACTTAAATGCTCTTCTATTTCATAAAGCTGAAGAAAAGCTAGCAAAACTACCCGCTTCGGTACTGCAGCTCACTGAAGTAATAGAAAACATTTTCTGTAAGATGAGGAAAATTTAGTCTATTTTTCTTCCCCAATTTTGCAAAATCTCCCCAGATCTCAAACATTCCCATAATGGTTCCTTAATTCAAATTTGATTTTGAAAACTGCTGTTTACCTATTTTACTTACTTTATAAAATATTTTAGTTACATGAGAAAGGGCCTATGGATAAGTGTAGCAGGCTTATCCTGCTATGGATGTTATGTATGGGCATCAATTGGATGATGGAAATTATAGCATATTTTACACATTAAAATAAAAAGAAACTTAGTCAAGTAACCAGCTAGGATAACCAAGAAAGTATTTACCTACTGGTATCTCCTGTTACTTGTGTCTCATTGTATACTTTATTATTTTACCCCTTTCCTATCATCATCTCCTCTTTCTACATCTCTCTCTTTTTTCATTTTACACCCTTCAGACCAGACATGAGTTAAAGCTATATGTTTAATGTTATGTGCTAACTTTATGCTTTGAAGGAGCCTAGCATATTTTAAGTATTATTGCATCAGAGGTATATGATAACTGCTAATAATAATGAGAAAGAAATCCATGAATGAATATGAGTTTCTCGTCAGGAATGTTTTATAATACAAACAGTAAACAAAAAAATTAATAGAGCTTGAAAATAACAGCTTCATCAAGCAGATGGCTTAAACCATTGAAACAGACTTGCTATATTATGAAAATGCAAGAATAACAGAATTTACAGTTACAAAATTAATAAAATTAGACTATTTGTTTAAAATCTGCTATCATTAACTTATTAACACTGTTATTAATTTATTTGTGAAACCAGCAATAGCAATAGCAACAGTAATAATACAATTTGCCTTCCATCAAACCAGTCAATATGCTATACAAAGTCCAGAATCTTTATAGTATAGGCCTCTATTACCTCAAGATTTCATATCCTAGAATACAGGTACAGGAATTTTCTTAAGCATTTATGGTCAGATTCTTTAATATCCAGCTTTATCTTATGTATTTAATGAGAGAAATAATAGATGGAACAGCAGGTTACAATCCATCATGAGCTATATTATCACAATTGTCGTGGTTTAACCCCAGCCAGCAACTCAGCACCACGCAGCCGCTCGCTCACTCCCCACCAGTGGGATGGGGGAGAGAATCAGAAGGGTAAAAGGGAGAAAACTCGTGGGTTGAGATAAGAACAGTTTAATAATTGAAGTAAAATAAATTAGAACAGTTAAATAGGCAAAGCAAAAACCGTGCACGCAAACAAAACAGAACAAGGAATTCATTCACTACTTCCCATGGGCAGGCAGGTGTTCAGCCATCCCCAGGACAGCAGGGCTCCATCACGCGTAATGGTTACTTGGGAAGACAAACGCCATCATGCCCAATGTCCCCCTCCATCCTTCTTCTTCCCCCAGCTTATATATATACTGAGCATGACGTCATATGGTATGGAATAGCCCCTTGGCCAGTCTGGGTCAGCCGTCCTGGCTGTGCCCCCTCCCAGCTTCTTGTGCACCCGGCAGAGCATGGGCAGTTGAAAAGTCCTTTACCACTGTGAGCGCCACTTAGCAACTACTTAGCAAGAACAAAACGTCAGTGTATCCTCGACATTGTTCTCATCCTAAACCCAAAACACAGCCCCCATACCGGCTACCAAGACGAAAATTAACTCTATCCCAGCTGAAACCAGGACAGTATCCACCCCTTATTCCATACCATTTACATCATGCTCAGGTCCCACATTATCCAATACATCCTTTTTAACCACCACCCCTGTTGTCCCAAAAATGTCCATTGAGCTCGTTTAGTCCATGACTTTGGGCTCCATCTGTGATAGTGGTCACTCAGGACAGGAGAGGTGGTGAGGTGGTGTGTTGCGTGGAGTTATTGGGCACCAAAGCCAGCTCAGGTCAGGTCACTGTTGCACTTGCCCTGCTTCTTGTAAGGCTTCTCCTCCATTGGTTCAGGTGGTTCCTGCTATGGTAATTCCTATAACATGCAACTCAGATCATGGGTTACAACAATTTAAAGGTATTTCCATCACAATCTCCACCCCTGGCCCCTTTGGGCTAGGTTTAACATTGCAATGAACTCCTCCCCTTACTCCTAGCCTGGCTAGCAACAAGGGGTTCCTGCTATAGTAATTCCCATAACATGCAACTCAAATCCCGGGTCACAACAATTTAAAGGTATTTCCATTACAGTCTCCACCCCTGGCCCCTTTGGGCCAGGTTATAGGGTTTAACACTGCAATGGAGTCCTCCCCTTGCCCCTGCTCCGGCGTGGGATCCCTCTGACAGCACAGTCCATGAACTTCTCTAATGTGAGTCCTTCCCACGGGCTGCAGTTCTTCACTAACTGCTCCTGCGTGGGTCCCCCACAGGGTCACAACTCCTGCCAGCAAACCTGCTCCAGCGTGGGCTCTTCTCTCCACGGGTCCACAGGTCCTTCCAGGAGCCTGCTCCAGCACAGGCTTCCCATGGGGTCACAGCCTCCTTCGGGCATCCACCTGCTCCAGCATGGGGTCCTCCATGGGCTGCAGGTGGAACTCTGCTCCACTCTTAACTTCCATGGGCTGCTCTGACATGGGATTATCCACGTCCACAGACGCTTTGGGGTGTCGTGCTCCCGCAGGAACTCGTCCACAGGTCACAGTCCCTTCGACTCGAGTTGACACTGGAGTTCCAGCCTGTCCAGTACAGCAGCACAGAAAAAAACAGCGATGCCCTGGCCATCTGCCAGCCCGGGTACGTGGCCATTGCTGTTATCAAAATGTTCCCAGGCACAACACAGTAAGATGACTCTAACATACAGTAAGGCAAGCAAGCCCCATGGCAAGCACAGAAGCCTGCCGATTAACAGCTAAACAGCAATAACAGCTATAAATTCGATCTAGCGCATTCCAATTAAATCTGTTGTTATCTCGAACCCTTCGAGCCCCACGTTGGGCGCCAAAAAGGACTGTCGTGGTTTAACCCCAGCCAGCAACTCAGCACCACGCAGCCGCTCGCTCACTCCCCACCAGTGGGATGGGGGAGAGAATCAGAAGGGTAAAAGGGAGAAAACTCGTGGGTTGAGATAAGAACAGTTTAATAATTGAAGTAAAATAAATTAGAACAGTTAAATAGGCAAAGCAAAAACCGTGCACGCAAACAAAACAAAACAAGGAATTCATTCACTACTTCCCATGGGCAGGCAGGTGTTCAGCCATCCCCAGGACAGCAGGGCTCCATCACGCGTAATGGTTACTTGGGAAGACAAACGCCATCATGCCCAATGTCCCCCTCCATCCTTCTTCTTCCCCCAGCTTATATATATACTGAGCATGACGTCATATGGTATGGAATAGCCCCTTGGCCAGTCTGCGTCAGCCGTCCTGGCTGTGCCCCCTCCCAGCTTCTTGTGCACCCGGCAGAGCATGGGCAGTTGAAAAGTCCTTTACCACTGTGAGCGCCACTTAGCAACTACTTAGCAAGAACAAAACGTCAATGTATCCTCGACATTGTTCTCATCCTAAACCCAAAACACAGCCCCCATACCGGCTACCAAGACGAAAATTAACTCTATCCCAGCTGAAACCAGGACAACAATACTTAACCAATGCTATTGTTGATATTCTGTTAAAACTTTCAGGAAGTCCTGTAGAATTATGATAATACCTGGAATGAGTCATGCTTTTTGTACCCTATGGTCGATACACCTTTGTCAAATCTAATGAAGGTCAATTAAAATAAGTTTCTTACACATTCAGTTAAGGAATGATGTTATCTAAATTTATTGCAAAAATGGAGGAACTGGAATATTTCAGATTAATTAGTTTGATGATCATCTATTATTGCACAATTTGAAAAGTGTTAAATTACTTGTAATCATATTAAAATCATGTTGCCAATTACTTGCAATCATAAAAACCCCACATATTTTCTCCTTTCCTATTACAGAGATGTGTTTGTCATTTAGAGCTTAATTTATTGCTGTTTTATTCCTCTTTTACAGTACTACAACTCTAATGAAATAAAATTAAAATAACATACTTTGCTTCAGCACAGTTCTCAAATATGTGCCTAAATTTCAGCAGTCAGGTAAATACCATGCTGAATCAGAACCTTTATTCTTAGAGTCTGCTTAAAATGAAAGATGTTCTTTAAAAAAATTCCGCTTTGGAAAAAGTATAAGCTGAAAGCAATGCATATTATTGGATGCTATCAGAAATAGAGTATATCTATTGCAGGCTCGGGGAAATCAATTGCTGTTTGTTCCTGCTGTACTTGCCCCTTTGCAGCTCATAACACGTGCTAAGCCCAAGTGGTCAAGCACACTGTACTGCTGTCCTGGTTTCAGCTGGGATAGAGTTAATTTTCGTCTTGGTAGCCGGTATGGGGCTGTGTTTTGGGTTTAGGATGAGAACAATGTCGATAACACACTGATGCTTTGGTTCTTGCTAAGTAGTGCTAAGCTCTCTCTAAATAGGTGCTAAGTGGCGCTCACACTGGTCAAGGACTTTTCAGCTTCCCCTGCTCTGCCGGGGGCACAAGAAGCTGGGAGGGGGCACAGCCGGGGGGAGGGCTGACCCAGACTGGCCAAAGGGCTCTTCCATACCATATGACATCATGCTCAGTATATAAGCTGGGGGAAGAAGAAGGAAGGGGGGACATTGGGTATGATGGCGTTTGTCTTCCCAAGTAACCATTACACGTGATGGAGCCCTGCTTTCCTGGAGTTGGCTGAACACCTGCCTGCCGATGGGAAGTAGTGAATGAATTCCTTGTTTTGTTTTGTTTGCGTGCACGGTTTTTGCTTTGCCTATTTAACTGTTCTAATTTATTTTATTTCAATTATTAAACTGTTCTTATCTCAACCCACGAGTTTTCTCCCTTTTACCCTTCCGATTCTCTCCCCATCCCACTGGTGGGGAGTGAGCAAGCGGCTGCGTGGTGCTTAGTTGCTGGCTGGGGTTAAACCACGACAACTGCTCACAAGAGATGTTTGAGAACATTGTCACATGTAGAAAGACAGTATAGTATTAAGCATTCTGCATCAGCTGTGTTTTTTGGAAAATAAAAACAATTCTTTGTATAAGGAAGATACAAGTTTGGCAACTTGTGGTACAATCCAAGAGACTGAGCAGTAAATAACTGCTGAATATTGCATGAACTTACAAATGTGGCACAAGAGTATCAGTGTAGCAGTAACACAACTTAACTTTTAAGACTGAAGGAATTTAAACTACTTATTTCACTACTAATTTTTTTATATTTCTAATAATTATTTCACACTTTCCTCATTTTTCTTCTCCTACTTTCTCCCTCTGACACAGTTGAGTCCTGGCTCTGGACCTTGTACATACATACACATATGCAAACACAGACTCACAGACATGATTCATTCTACCATGTGATGAGATTCTTTGTTATGGAAACTAAATGGACTACTATTTTCAGCACAATTGTTATTTAAGTGTCAGCCCCCTGAAAAAAATAATCACATGTTCTGTAGTTCAATACTTCTGCATAACGTGGACCCCCACTTGAGAACAGAAACAGAAAGATGTCTGATTGGAACTCTAATTTAAAATTATCATGGATTCAGATTATATTGCTGCCGAGGTACCAGACTGATTGACCATTTGGAGAATTTCCTTTGCCTGTCCAGCAATCTAGACATGAGAGCATTTAAACAATTGTAATCTCCCAATAAAAATCTAACAAAGGATTAAACTGGAATGAATGAATATATGTGTATTTCAAGTAATCAGTCAGGTGTTTTTTTTTAATTAAATATAACTAGCTGGGCCTGAGGTTCTTGCTTTATGCCACTCTGAGGGAGAATAAGAACTCCAGAACTAGTAATCTGAAAGCTTCTTTTTATTTTATGAATATTTTTACCTGAAATGTCTGTGTTCTGAGTGCACATAAGAATTCCAAGGCACATGTGGGAACCAGTTATCACTATCAAAATAATATAAATGGTAGAAGACCATATATTTGCCAAGCCTTAGTGGGCTGCATGTGATGGTCAAACACACACACACACACATATGCAGGTTACTTACCTGAGGTCCTGAGGGCCTGGAGCAGTTCTACTTTCCATTGACTAGTAGGTTATATCAATGTCAGGGAAGCATTTGTAATAGTTAAGCTCTGAGATGAAGCCAGGTGACAAAAAAAAAAATCAACTGTATTAACCATAGGAGCAAGAGGGATTTAGAAACAAAATTGGCAAAGCTTTGACATGTAGAGCAGAAAGAGAATGGAAATAAGCTCCTCATCACACATCAGTGTGAGAGGAAGAGAAAGAGTTGCATAACCCAAAGTTGAAAAGGAACATTTTGCATACTATAGTCTATAAAAATGTAGACTCATAGAATCCATTCCTTTGCCTGCAGATGGATGATGAGCCAACTGAGAGCTTATGGATGGATAAGGATTAAAGAGAAGGCAGGTAAGAGTGACATTGTAGTGGGTGCCTGTTACAGGCCAGCTGACCAGGAAGAACAAGTGGATGAGGCCCTCTACAAACAGGAGCAGCCTCATCTTCACAGACCCTAGTCCTCATGAAGGACTTCAACTACCCCAGTGCCTGCTGGAGGGACAACATAGCAGGACATAAGCAATCTAGGAGGTTCCTGGAATGCATCGATGACAAATTCCTCCTCCAGGTGATAGAGGAGCCAACAAGGAGAGGTGCTCTGCTGGACCTCATACTCACCAAGGAGGGACTTAGTGGGCATGTGAAGGTCTAAGGCACCCTTGGTAGAAGAGAATCAGATCAGGGAGTACTTAAGCAAACTGGATGTGCATGAGCCTGTGAGCCCTGATGGGAGGCACCCATGGGTCCTGAGGTTGCTGCCTGATGTCATTACGAGACCACTCTATAAATCTTTGATTGATCATGGTGGCTAGGAGAAGTGCCCGAAGACTGAAGGAAAGCAAATGTCACTCCTATCTTCAAGAAGGGCAAGAAGGAGAACCCAGGGAACTACAGGTCGATCAGCCCCACCTCGATCCCTGGGAAGGTGATGGAGCAGCTAATCCTGGAAATCATTTCTGGGCACATGAAAGACAAGAAAATCATCAGGAGTAGTCAGCATGGATTCAGCAACAGGAAGTCATGTTTGACCAACTTCTATGATGAGATGACTGGCCTGGTAGATGAGGGGAATACAGTGGATATTGTCTACCTGGACTTCAGTAAGGCTTTGCACACTATTTGCCGTAAGATCCTCATAGACAAGCTGTTTGTGTATGGGCTGGATGAACAGACGGTGAGGTGGACTGAAATCTAGAAAAATGGCCAGACCCAAAGTTTCATGATCAGTGGCACAAAGACTAGTTGGAGGCCAGTAACAAGTAGTGTAACCCAGAGGTCAATAGTGGGTCTGATCCTGTTCAACAACTTCATTAATGACCTGGGTGATAGGGCAGTGTCCCCCAGCAAGTTTGCTGATGACACAAAACTGGGAGGAGAGATTGATATGCCAAACAGTCATGTTGCTGTCCAGAGGGACCTTGACAGGCTGGAGAAATGGGCTGACAGAAACCTCATAAAGTTCAACAAGAGGAAGTCCTGCACCTGGGGAGGAATATTACCATGCACCAATATATGCTGGGGGACACCCAGCTGGAAAGCAGCTCTGCAAAGAAGGACCTGGGGGTCCTGGTGGACAACACCTGACCATGACTCAGCAATATGCCCTTAGCAAAGAGGGCTGCCTGCCTGTTGGGTTGCGTTATGCAGAGCATTGCCAATATCAAGGGTTGTGATCCACAAGTTGAAAAATGTGAATGATGTAGACCAGTTAGCCAGCCATGTCTCTCCAACTTGTCTCTACACATACTATGTGAGACTGTGCCAAAGATCTTGCTAAATTCAAGGTAAACCCCATCCATCTCCCCTCATCCATAAAGCTAGTCACCTCATCATAGAAGGCAATCAGGTTGGTCAGATATGACTTACCCTTGGTCATGTTGGCTGTTTCCAGTTATCAGGTCCCTCATGTGCTTGACCACAGCTTCTAGGAAAGATTTGCTTCTTAACATTCCTAGAGACTGAAGATAGGCTGGTCATTATCCACTTTCCTTTCTTCAAGTTAAGCTTGATGTCTGCCTTTTTCTATCGGGGACCTTTTCCAGTCATCATAAACTTTTGAAAATGATAAAAAGTATGCTCACAACTGTATCAAACAACCCCATTGGCGACTGTTGTGGTTTAATCCCAGCTGGCAACTAAGCACCACACAGCTGCTCACTCACTCCCCCCTGGTGGGATGGGGGAGAGAATCAGAAGAGTAAAAGTGACAAAACTCATGGGTTGAGACAAAGACAGTTTAATAGGTAAAGCAAAAGCCACGCACGCAAGCAAATCAAACCAAGGAATTCACTCACTAGTTCCCACAGGCAAGCAGGTGTTCAGCCATCTCCAGGAAAGCAGGGCTCCATCACGTGTAACGGTTACTTGGGGAGACAAATGGTATAACTCAGAACGTCCCCCCCTTCCTTCTTCTTCCCCCAGCTTTATATGCTGAGCATGATGTTATATGGTATGGGATATCCTTTTGACCAGTTGGGGTCAGTTGTCCCAGCCGTGTCCCCTGCCAAATTCTTGTGCACCCCCAGCCTCCTCGCTGGCAGGGTGGTGTCAGAAGCAGGAAAGGCCTTGGGTCTGTGTAAGCACTGCTCAGAAATAACGAAAACATCCCTGTATTATCAACACTATTTTCAGCACAAATCCAAAACATAGCCCCATACTAACTACTATGAAGAAAGTTAACTCTACCCAAGCAAAAACCAGCACATTCGCCACCCCTAGACTTGTCTTCCACTCTCCATTAGACTTTCGCACAGGTCCGCTGCAGGGAGTAAGCAAGTGGCTGTGTGGTGCTTAGTTGCCGGCTGGGGTAAAACCACAACAGCACCCTTGGATTCATCTTATCTGGTCCCATGGACTTGTGTATGATCATCTTGCTTAAGTGATTCTTAACTTGATCTTCCTCTAATGTGGGTAATACTTCACTCCTACAGACTGTCACCAGCTGCAGAAAACTGGGAATCTGAGGGTATACCTTAACAGTAAAAATGACATGTCTCTTAGAAATTCTAAGGGAAAAAAATGAAGAAAAACTGGTGCACAGCTCTTTATTCTGCATGATTATACTCTGCCGTGTGAGAGTCATCACAGCAGTTAAAGGTGTAAAGAATCTACATCCAAAAATGAATTTGTGCTGTAAAAGAATGAAAATAAATGCAACTAGAACAATTAGTGGACTCATTGCACATCATCCTTATTTTGGCATGCATCTCTTTAATTATATTATGCAAAATAAAGGCAATCACAGAGGTGACATATCTCTTATCCTTCAGACTGTGTTCTACTTGGCATAAATCACAGGGTACTTTTAAATGTTTAGAGACAAAGATCTCCCAGACAATGATCATTTGCTATAATGTAAAGGAGAAAAATCAAAATGATTACTTTAATTTTAGCCTTTATTCTGCTATCGTAACCACTATGTGCTAATTAAAAACTCTTCTGAGTAGAGTAGACAGTGTGGAGAGACATTCCATTCTTCAATATATAAATTTGGATCTATTGATGATGGTCAAGAATATCACTTGGATGAAAATTCCTCCTTTGATAATTTATTGCCAAATAGACAAAATATGTCAAAAGGCTAAGAATAAGATTGAGAAACTAACCTCTCCAAAGCTACTGGAATTTGGATGCACTTTTTTTGTCTTCCACTGTTATCTCCTCTCATATTCTTGCTTTTTATTTTTGTGAAGAAGCTTCCCTAGCATTCTTAAGGTTAGCTCAGTTGAGGACTTAACGTATATAGGCAGTATTTTTTCCAGGAATTAATTAGCTAAAGAGTAGATTTCATTATTCTTTCCAGAAAATTAATTTTTTAAGCCAGAAAAAAAAAAATTCTGCAGAAAATACTGTTCTCTTGTAACCAAAAATGTTTTGCAGAAATGTGTCATATTGATCACAAAATCAATGTCAAAGGGAAGCCTTTTGACTTTCTCATTCATATCACTAGTGTAAAAATATTTCATTTCACTGTCAAAATATTTTCTTTCACTTTTATTATTTCTTATTCATTTTGTATCTAAACGTATTTTAATTCTTCAGAATCAAATCTTTCATGTTTCTGAACAAATCTTTTTGTTGCAACTTTCATTCCATAAAAATACTTACGTTTAAGCTGTTCTTTCCAATTTGCAATAAAAGAGGGTACAAAATCAGAAGCTTGAGTTTTTTACTTGCTCTATTTACCATCAATTCATGCCTAACAAATATTTGGAAATATATATATTTCAAATTTTTCTCTGCTAGCAGCAGGGAGACATGTAACCTTACCTTCATTCTCATTTCACCCTTCCCTGTACTCAAATTCCACCACTGCGTAGAGTTGTAGATGTACCAGAAAGCCTTAGTATTCAGCAGTTACAACCTTTAGGATCTGTCTAGCTGTCTAAGGTTTGGTAATGTACCTATGCCTGTGAGGTTTCTAAACAATTGTCACTTTCCCTGTGAACTATACTTAAATACAATTTGCTGGAGAGGGACTAACGCCGTTTCTTTGGCCATTACAGGCAGGGTTTTTGATATCATTCCAGGAAACCTTGCTACTGACAGATTGCTGATAGTTCTGGGAATAAAGTTCAACTCCAGTACACTGGGCTTCCCAATACCTTAATGACATTCCTGGAAGTGCCTTTTTTAGATAGAAGTACTTAATGGAATGACATAAAAACAGGAAAATGCAAGTAACATAGCTGAAATAGACACGTTTTTGCAAGTGCCTCAAAGTTCAGGGACATAATACTGAGAATGCCACTAATCTATCTCCACATCAGTAGCTTGTCTTCTAAATGCAAAAATATAGCTGAAAACAAAGGCATTACAGACTCGTGCATCAGCCACAGAAATATTCAAGTCAATAACTTAGGTTTTCTAGATGGATTATATTAGCATTGCCTGAACATCTGCATACCTCAAAGGTTTATGTGATTGTCGTGGTTTAACCCCAGCTAGCAACTAAGCACCACACAGCCGCTTGCTCACTCCCACCTTGGTGGGATGGGGGAGAGAATCGGAAAGGTAAAAGGGAGAAAACTCGTGGGTTGAGGTAAAGAACAGTTTAATAATCGAAGTAAAATAAAATAGAACGGTTAAATAGGTAAAGCAAAAGCTGCACACGCAAACAAAGCAAAACAAGGAATTCATTCACTGCTTCCCACGGGCAGGCAGGTGTTCAGCCATCTCCAGGAAAGCAGGGCTCCATCACGTGCAATGGTTACTTAGGAAGACAAACGCCATCACGCCGAATGTCCCCCGACCCTCTCCCTTCTTCTTCCCCCAGCTTATATACTGAGCATGACGTCATATGGTATGGAAGAGCCCTTGGGCCAGCCTGGGTCAGCCCCCCCGGCTGTGCCCCCTCCCAGCTTCCTGTGCCCCCGGCAGAGCAGGGGAAGCTGAAAAGTCCTTGACCAGTGTGAGCACCACTTAGCAACTACTTAGCACTACTTAGCACTGCTTAGCAAGAACCAAAGCATCAGTGTGTTATCGACATTGTTCTCATCCTAAACCCAAAACACAGCCCCATAACGGCTACTAAGATGAAAATTAACTCTATCCCAGCTGAAACCAGGACAGTGATGTATCCTCACCACAGTCTTACAAGTTAACAAAATTCTACTTCACCATTTTGCTGTTGGGGAGATAAAGCACAAGGAGGCACTAGGCACTGGTCCCCCATTAAAGCATTTACATATGATAGTATTCACTGTTCACAGGACATATCTCGCTTACATACTGGAAACTACTGAAATCCATATCAGCTTGAAAGCTGCAGAAGAGTGAGGGATTCATCATAGGGTTCTAGTATCTTGGGTGTGCACCCAAATATTGAGGCACTGCATAAAATGTGGATATTCACCTGTTACAATTCGTGGTGCCAACTCAATTAGGAGTGCCTTAAGGATGGGTATTAGTTCATTTCTTGCTTGGAAGATACAGAGGAATGCCTATGTATTGGCCCTCCCAAAGCTTAAGGGTCATAGCTGTTCAATGTCTCCAAATATAGATGATTCCAGGCATAGTCTGGGAAATGCCATCAGGCACTGAGGCAATTTTATTCACCGGTTGATAACTCAATTGGATTTAGTTGCTGAACATGGAAATTCTCATCTGAGCCATATCAAGCTTAGGTATCTGGTCAAAGTCAACCTGCTATGAATACTGTAAGGAAAAGATTTGAACCAGTATCTCTTAGATCTGTAGAAAGTGACTTCACACTGCTAGATCAGACATCCTAACAGTGTTTACATGCTGAATAGTTCTACCATGGCAAAATGCCTCCTGCCACCTGAAATATGTTTTCAGAGAAGGATTCTGAAAAAATCAGATATCTGCATAGTCAGAGTGACATGCTCACAGATGGAGAGAAAGGATGCTGTGTGCAATTTGCTGCTGCAGTAAGGTATGGTGCAAAGAGGACTATTAAAGGAACTATCACACAGAAGACTGAGGAACAGAACAACATAAACATCTTGCAGGCTGGCGTCAAAAAGCCTTAAGTAGGTCCCACCCACAAGGTTAAATTCAGAAGAGGTGTCAAGTATGGTAAGAAGTCTGGTAGGAACTTTTTGTCTGGGAAAATATACCTCTCCTTGGAACAGATGCCCAGGAAAAGCTTGATATTTTTGTCTTCCTGTTCAGGGAGCAGAAAAGCTGATGAGGCAGGCAGACTCACATACAAGGCAAACAGGAAGAGTTGTGCCAGGTAGCCCAGTGTTTATAGCTTGCGTTCTTTTAACTCATTTTGCAAAAAGTTATTGTTCCTGTTTTTCTATCCTGTTCATCTAATGATGTGGTGAACATTATTTGACACTTGCATAGCATATGAATTTCAAAATCTCTGTGCTTTGCTATTTTTATCACACATAACTTCTTTAATGTATATGTCTTAAGTTCAGTGTGTACAACTATATAGATGCATCCACAGAAATGAATTATCCTGGGGAGGGCTAGGGGTCAGGAACATTAACTGAGACCATGCAAATAGTTTTGACAAACAAAGAGCCCTGAGTAATTCAGTCACAGAGAGATGGGGAGTGAAGGCCAGATTCTGATCCCAAGATGGAATGTGGAAAAGTGCTGAATGGGATATTTCTTCTGCAAAGGCCATTTGTGAAACATCACAGTGGGGGTTTTTATCAGCTCTTTGAAAAGAATCAGGCATCTTCCTTCTCTTACAAAGTGCCCCAAACCTTACCCACTTAATCATACTGCATAGGTTCATAATTAGAAGCTTTCTCTTGCAGTCATAGTAATTGCATGAGATTTTTTTGTTTGTTCTCCAGTGGTCTCATAAGCAAAGGCCAAAAAATCTGTTGGGAAATTCTGCAGACAAATGAAACAGGTGAATAACTTCTCCTCCAGTACTTCACACTAATCTCCATTGTTTCCACAGTTCTAGCTCTAGGTGGAGCTTTGTTGAATTCTGTCTATATATATTTTTACTGAGCCTGGAATTCAGTGTAGTAAAAGTCTGATGAAACTAGTTTACTTTTTAAGAAGTAAAGTCAATGTTTTTATACCTATTCTGGTATTCTATATAGCCAGAGGAACCCTTAATAGATATGTTAAGTTCTTTAAAAAATTATGTTGGAAGACGTAAAGGAATGTTCATGAATAGATAATTAAATTTAGGGACTGTAGTAATTTTAATTATATTTACTTTGCTAATCAGAGACATTGGGAGTTGCATCCATTTATTGAGAGCTTGACAGGTTTTATCTAAGAGCATTTTATAATTAAGATCATATATTGACTCCATCCTTGAGGTAATAAATATTCCTAGGTTATTTAGCATGGAAAGCAAGGTCTGTTACTCAGTTGAAAGTAGGCAGAGCATATTCTGGAGGAATAATTTTGTACAGGACAAGCCTCCCCCCCCCCCCCCCCCCCCTTAAATCTAAGGTTTAAAAGAGAAAAAAATCTTTGTTTAACATTTTGGGTTGGTGGAACAAAGACAAATCCTTCCACATATTATTTTGATCCAAATTAATATTAGTTTTCTTTATTTTACAATGTGTTTCCAGAAGCCCAGCAGCTTCTAGAATCTAAAGGAAAGTTAATAATTTTGTCAGGAGAAAAAAACCTGTCTTTTCTTTTTTCTTTTTTTTTCTGATGTCCTGCCTTGCCACACACTCAGAAATATGACAATAGCTGACAGAGTCAGTGGTGCAAAAATGCCCAATTCACTTAGTTTATTGGAGGATAGAAATATTCATGTGGGGAATCCACTCATGTTTAACTTTGGATTAATGTTCCATTATTGCCCACAGCCACGTTGCGCATCTTTGTAGAAATGAAGTGTTTATTTTTTTAATTGCACTAATGCCATTCAAGAATGAAATCCCACATCTCAAATATTTCTTCTTTCTTCTTGCTGGATCCCCTCATGCAACGTGCTGTCACATATGATGACCATAAGGGCCACAGAAAAATGTAGGGATTCTAGTAGGAATGAACCCCAATTTACTGAACCAGATTCACACAGTACAAATCAGCTGTTTGCATGGAGATTACATTAGTGTAATCTGTCCTAAGGGTTGAGGGAACACCTGGCTCCTCCTGTGAACTGACTAGGTAGCTGCTGTAAATTCCAGTCTTAATGATACAAGTCAGGGATATAACCCACTAGACTATTCTTTCCAGCACCAATATCAAGCAACTAAGATAGCCCACATTCCTGACTCTTAACCTGAAAAACTGGAGTGCAAAGAAGAAAGTATTCCACTGTCTCTTTGTTTGCTTTTTTTGAAATACTAAAAGTCCTTCATAAGTTGGAAGTGGAAGTTTGACTGATTACAACTGGCCCTTTGTTCCTCTCAACATGTTATTGTGCAAATTTGTAAAGCATGCAGGTAATACACACTCCCACTGTTCTGGTACTTGCATATCTCTGTTGCAAAAGTAGACATACGTAAGCCATCAACAGTTTGAGCATAGCTATACACAGATGTTGACATGTGCATACAATATGAATGTTAAAATCTTAACAACCATCTTTCAAACTGCAGCAGTAGTGAAGTGTCACCTTAACATTTTTAGTAGCTGTCCTTGAATTATATTTTTGCACTGTGTTCTCACCAGAGTCCTTTCTAGTTGATTGCTTTCCCCCTGCCCCAAACACAGCACTCCATAATATGTACCACTGAGAAATGAAATGGTGATATAAACACTAATATGCATACTCTTGGATGGAGTAGTGCTCTGGGTATACAAATATGCCTTTCTAGCACAGATTTGAGGCTAATTAAATACCAGTTGTGTTGTAAAACACTCTCAGGATCATTCTGCCTTTAAGTGTTATCAAGACTTTTTAAAGCCCTCAAAGTGGCACTAAACAGAGGAATGTACGCATTTAAGCACTGTTCTCTTTTTCTCATTTTCTACTGAGGTCTCCTGGTTATTTAATTTTTAGAAAGAAAGATTGCAGTGGGTATTCCTTCCTTGAACACACTTTGCAGCTGTCCAGCTTTAACTGGCAAATTCTACTAAGATAAAAGTAGTAGCACAGTGAACAAGCATCAGAAGAGAAGTAGTGTTAGAGCCTTGATAAGCATGTTGAAAAGCAGCTGATTATTAGCAGTTCACAAAAATCTTGCAGATCTTCATATTTCAGTGTTGTGAAGGGTAAAACTAACATTTTGGTAAAACTAATTTTGGTAAAACCTTTTGGTAAAACTAATGAATCATTTGCAAAACACATGGAATGAAGCTTACACCTTGCTGGTAATGCACACACATGAATTCTTTAGCACAGTTATTTTCATGGAAGATTAATAATTCAAGGATAAATATATTGCTTCAATATTACTCTTCCCTTGATATTCACTTAAAAAAACCACAAATCATTGAGTTAGTATAACACAACAAATATTTAAGACTAACTTTCAAGAGTATTTTTCCCTGGTGATTTTACCAATTGGAATAATGCCTGAGAGAATTTATGCACATGATATGGCCTATCAGGAGTATAAAAATGCCTCAGACTGAGAAAAAAGTTTTAAAAAATGCCTATATGTTAAGGAACAGAAAAAAAGGTGGATTGCATTGATAAGAAAGACTATAATTCTTCTCTGGCTATTTTTAAAATTGTTTCGTAAAAGGAATTTTAAAAACATATGTATCTTCCATAGCAGGTTTTGGCCATATCAAATCATTGATTTTAAAGGAGAATTCAGATTACTACAAAGCATTTGTCCTGGTTTCAGCTAGGATACAGTTAATTTTTCTACTTAGTAGCTGGTATAGTGCTGCGTTTTGGATTTAGTATGAGAATGATGTTAACACACTGATGTTTTAGTTGTTGCTAAGTCACATTTATACTAATCAAAGACCTTTCAGCTTCCCATGCTCTGTCAGGTGCACAAGAAGCTGAGAGGGAGCATAGCCAGGAGAGCTGACCCAAACTGGCCAAAGGGCTATTCCATACCATATGACATCATGCTCAGTATATAAACTGGAGGGAGTTGGCTGGGGGGCAGCGATCACTACTTGGGGATGTGCTGGACATCAGTCCGCGGGTGGTGAGCAATTACATTGTGCATCACTTGTTCTGTATATTCTTTTATCATTATTATTTTTTTTTCTTCCTCTGCTGTCCTATTAAACTGTTGTTATCTCAGCCTGCAGGTTTTATTTTTTTTTCCAATTCTCTCCCCCATCCCACCGGGGTGGAGGCAGGGTGAGCCACAGAGTTCGCGAGAGCAGAAAGGCAATCTTCTAAAAGAACTATAAATCATCAGTGTTAATCTTGTAGAACAATTAGTATTTTAGAGGATATTAATACAATAGAGGCAATAAAACTCAATAGAATTTTCCTAATTACCTTACATATTTGTCATTTTAAATTTTACTAAGCTTCCAAAATATAAGAAATGTCTTCTGTATAACAATAATGTTCTATGACATATCATTACAATATGAGCACTGTTTCCTTCTTTAACATTCTACATATCATTAGGCTAAAACACTGTTCAGATTTGATATTTCTTACAATAAACTTTGCTTTATGAGGTTTAGCAGAACCTCGAATAATAAAGTAAATCAATTGCCAATACAGCTCTGTGATATTGTACAAACTTTATACTTTTCCTCTGGTGTTCTCTTTAAACAAAAAGGAGTCTGAAAAATTCTTGCTTCCCCTCTAAGTCTGTTAAGATAAACATTCCCCAGTGGAGGCACTGAATGTAAAGTCAGTAGAACAGTCCATGTAAAGAAGACAATTTGGGGTGGTGCCTCGCATGTGCTTTCATTTGTTTGGTTTTATTTTTTTTTGCTATTAATACAGATATTAATGAACAAATTGCTTCTCATGAAAGGACTGGCACATGTTCATCTCAATATTTCCACCCTTTAAGGAAGGACTATAAGTGAAAAAATGTATAATAATTTATTAATTTTTTTTAGCATTTATGCATCAAACATACAGTGATATATATATTCATCTGAAGAAAATTACCTGCTTCATATATATCTTTCATAGGTATACGGTATGTCATTACAATGTGGTATGCTTGTATACTATAGCTAGGTTGAAGCCAAAGACAGATAGAATACTTGAGTCACGCATTGCAAAATTATGTATATTTTAATACCTCTCCAATATGAAGCCAATTCAATTTACCACCACTATAAACTTCTTACCACGTTAAACCAGGACCTTCACCACATGCAGCAAAATTGAGATCAAACTCGGGGAAAGACAACCACTTGCAGGGATGAGGATTTTTCTCAAGATGTAATGCTGGAGAGACCTTATTTACTTCATCATGACTAGTATTAGCACATGTTCGACGTTAAACGCATGGTCAGTGTTCTACAGCTAGAATTGCTGTACTTTTAGTACCTCGTCATTGACTTGACTGATACACCGTGCATGTGTAGGCACAAAAGAAAGGTAAAGCTCTTCCATGGACAATTAACTATGTTACTCTGCTCTTCCTGCTATAGTAGCTATGTTACTTCACACTGTTCAAACATTCTTAGGAAGTTATCATTTTGCCTTTTAAAAAACAGTTGGCCTTATTATTTTTAAGCCCTTCTCATACTGAAATTGATTTCTGGCCATTAAGTCATTAATTCTTAAGTCAGCCTTGACAGATATAAGTATTGTTACAACTACTGTACAGTTGAAGAAACTGAGCTTAAGACTCAGGTTAAGGTGAACAGTCTGAATTGCAGAGATGCTGCTACTTAGATATTACATTAGCTCCCAAAACCAATGGAAAGTGTAAGTAAGTGCAGCTTCTGAAAGGCCATAAGACAGTTGCCTGAGGCTACAGAAGAAATCATTATTTGGGGTGGGGTTAGAGTACCTTTACTCACAGGAAGATTAAACCTTACTGTTTATGAATAATACATGGCTCACATTCAGTATTTCTATCAGGAAATCTTAAAGCACCGAACAAAGTGCCATTGTAATCCTTCACATTTTATCAATGACAAAACAGAAAATCAAGAAAGGGCCAGTCATATGTCTTAGTTTACCCACCTGACTGAGGGTGGACTACACGTTGCTTGAGTCCTTTCACTGTTATGAAGTGCTGATATCCTTAAAGAAACTGTCAAGGGAAGTAGCAAAATGATGACATTCAGCAGGTTTATGCAGTGGCTCTCTTCATAATGCATATTTCCATTCCTTTCTCACAGGGTTTGGAAAGACTTAAAAATTATATGAAATCTTTATTAAATGTTTCCTTGTTAATCTATCATGTTACTTTAAACACTTGCCTAATACAGTCATATCCTATTAGTGACCAACCACCCTCGTTAATTCAATAGAAAAAATGTTTTATCGTATTGACAGTGTTTTTATTGAATTAGTGGAGATGATTAATAGTAGTGTAATTCAAGGAAGCAGCTACTCAAATGTTGTTTAGACATTTAGACATATCATAGCCTTGCAAGGGAACTTATTGTTTAAAATCATATTTGTCATTGCTTGACAACAAAACAGCCCAAATGTCAACATTTCTTGTAGACGTCCATAATGGAAACATGGTTCTTGTTATCTTTATATGTTGCAAGCTACTTTATAATACACACAGAAGAAAAGTGCAACAAAAGGTAAAGAAGTTCACCCATTAAAATGCCCCTTTTTGTCCCTGAAGATTTTAAAAGATTTTTGGTGTCTGCTCAAGGATAGAGGCAATATCTCAGATAAGAGCAGCAGAGCAATGAAGCAGTTCTATTCAGCTACATAACCATTTGTTCCATTTTCAAGGGAGGTGTGATGAAAAGCCTATAGGCACATATTTGTTTAGCAGTTATGTTTGGGGAGATGCAGAATTTTTCCTTGAATTCATCATTAGCTAGGTCACTCAAGCATAGCTATTTTTGTGTATCAAGGAATAGGCTCTTCAGCTGAAATCTAAGAGATTTTTTTTTTTTTCTCAAACATGTTACACATGTTTCAGCAAATACAGTAACAATATTTCCCATGGTTATTATAAAGAATATAACAATTTCATGAGTAGAAATTAATTACAGCTCATCTGAACCCTGACAATAGACACTTAACAGTAATTAAATCTTGCTCCTATCCCGCCCCAAAATGTAAGTCTAGATATAAAATCAGAGATTAACTTGATGCTAATGTTAGGTTTTAAGATAAATTAATATATATGAAGTCACTTAGAAATGAGTAAATATGGTGAATTAAAAATAAAACACACAAAAAAAAAAAGGGAAAATAAAAGCAAACAGCAAATGTAGGTAAAAAAGAACCACTGTTCTTTTCATTTTTCTTTGTTACTCTCAATTTCTTTGCTGTCATAAAAGGGACTGGTTTTGGCCTATTTGACCCCACCTTCCAGTGGTTTTAATAACATAACATTGCTGAATGTGGCATCAAACATTACTTATTTTTGTACCAGGATAGCTGGAAAGCAGAGTTTCCCTCAGCTGCATTATTGTGTTTTCCATGGAAAATTTTGTGAACATGTGCCCACATTTTATATCTTTCTTTTGGCAACACTTTACCCTCCCACCTTTGTAATCTTTTCAATGGCATATGAGCACTCAATATTTTCTTCCAAAAACAGCAGACACAAATTTGATTACAAGAACAGTAAAAATGAGCACATGTCTAGAAAACACCTGGCACTTGCCTTTTGCCGTTCCCAGTTATAATCCTGGGTCTGTTTATTGCTGTCTGCTTTCCAGCTCTTTGACATATCTAGGGAATTAGACTTGTCAGATTTGTCTGAATCAAGCCTGTATCACACTAGTCCCATCCCCTGGGCCCTGTAGGTATCTTTGAAAAGGACTCGTTCTCCTTGCACTTTGTAAGCCGAGCAACCCACATGTCTAGTGGGACACCTGACTGGAAATCCGGACCAGCATTATCAAAAGCAGATGACTGGTAAGTCTGTCTAGTGATGGTTAAGGCACAACTAGTTAGAATAGGACAGTATTAAAGTACAAAGCACTTGGGGCTTCTCTAAAAGTTGCTGTGACCCCAAGGGCTACTTTTTTGCAAAGTATACAGTCATTTAGACCTGTATGAAGAGATTCCAAAATATGATCTTTCTGATCTGATAGTTTTAGCAAACTTTCTGAATGGGGGTAGATAATACACATATTGTTTGGAAGTAGGTCCAAAACTTCACTTCTTTCCCTGCTTCCCAAGCTCTGACTCTGGTGGTGCAGGGCAACTAGCTGGTAATAAGAGTAAAGGACCCAGTTTTGTTCCCATATTGTATGTAAATTTATTCAGATTACTCTCATCCAGGTGCTGATCAGATGAAGTCCCTAGTGTCAGCAGAGAGTGAAAGTAGAGCTGGCTATTGGTGATGGATTACCAGAACATGAGACAGGACCATTTCCTAATTCACTTGAGATTCTTCACTGCTATTTCATCAGGGCAGTTATTCACAGACTCGTGGTAATAACCTGCATGAGTTTTGAAGTTTAATTATGAATTTAAGGAATAAAGTAGCAAAAGTTATTACATCTGGAGCTGTAATCATTGAATTGTAGTTGCACAGCAACCAGATAGCCTTTGCACAAGCACTGTAGAGTCCAGTCAGTGGAGTCACTGTAAACATGTATCTCCTTGAAAAAGAGGAGCTTCATGTTGCATAATAATGCATGTTTCTAGACTTATACAGAGGGAAACCTGATGGACAAAAATGTTCCCTGAGTTAAACCAGATTCAAATAAAAGGAACAGGATTAAAAAAAGAACATGACTAGACTTACAAAGCAATTAGAAGTGTAATTTTCTGGGCAATTTTTGATATTCCAATGTACAAAGAACTTTTTAAACAAGCAAATACATAGTTGCATGCATAACCCTTCATATAGCGAGCTGAAAAGTTCAGTATCTTATATTTATGTTTTTGGTAACCTAGAAATACATTTTCTTGATACTGACCTGTGATTTTTGTAGTTCATCCTAAATCAGATTAGTCTTTTCTGAAACACCAGATGGTATAAATTATGCAGTTGTAAAACTCTGACAGAACCTTTACAGTGTGTTACTAACTCCCTCTTATAAAAAAAAAAAACATTTTATGATGTGTAATTTCACTGTTTTAAGCAAGTCTGTTAAAAATTCAGTGAGCAGATAAGACTTTCAAATTTCAGATTTTATTAAATACTTCTTATGCTCTATTTTTTTTTTTTTTTTTTTTGAGCGGCACTGCATCTTTTAAAGAGATTTTTCCCACTCATTTTTGACCTTTGAACTGTTCCACATATCTGATATTATGTAAACAAAAGGCTACTCAAAGGGGAAGACAATCGGTCTTATGCTACTTCCTTCAAAAATCTGCACATCTCTTTTTGAATCTGCATAATGCACCACAGATATGTGTAAGAAATAATGAAGCACAGTATTCTACTACTGTATGCCTCTCTTGGTAGATCTACCTTGGGACCTCATTAGTATGTGACTCTTTTGCAGTCAGTGAATGTACATCTCAGAATTTTATAACTCTCTGAAAAACTAGGTAAAAGTAAGAGCTGAATATTGTTCTTTTTTTCTCGTTCTTGTCAGTGGCAACAGAGCTAAATTCAAATTGGTCCTTGCTGATCCCCAGTCAATAGGATTAAAAAAACTTCTAAAAATAGCTTAGTATGAGACGTATATGCATAAGGAACCTAATATGATACAACTTACACCCACTCAGTGACAATTCTCGTAACACTTACTAGACAAAATTCCATGGACAAGAAGAATAAGATACTATATCATTAGAAGAAATTACCATATCTGTTCAGACTAACACATGACTAGAATAAGTCTCTAGTATCTAGTCCATCCTTCCCTCCCCTCTGCCCCCAAACTCAAAGCAGGGACAACTTAGATCACATAGCTGGGCTTTGCCCAGTCGAGGTATGAGTATCTCCAATAATGGAGAATCTGCCTGTGCAACCTGTTCCTGTGTCTGACCATCTGACGGTGATCTTTTTTTCTTAATATTTAAACAGGATTTCCTTTTTTGCAACTTGTGACTATGGCTTTTTGTCCTTTCTCTGTGCGTCTCCAAGATGCTCCATCTCCTCTATAAGCCTTCCTTTAAGTGGCTGTAGAGAACATTAAGTCCACCTAAGTCTTTTCTCCTCCAGGCTAACATAAATCAGTTGACTTCAGCTTCTGTGTTGTGTGTTCCACCCCCGTGACCATCTTGGTGGTATCTGGGGGACTCACTTCAGTATGTCCGGTTTTCTTCCACTGGGGAGTCCAAAACTAGACTACAAATATGGCTAGCAGAATATCTATTTCAGAAAATTTGTTCTGAATCTGAAGATTTCACTTCAGTAACTGAATCCAGTCCCTTTGATGTTGTTTGTCACTTAATGTTACACTTACTGCTTGTCTGTTTTGCCTGTAAAAAATCTTAGCCCTTATCCATCCACGTTAGTCTGGATTGCAGACACAGTCTTGAACAGGTCTTTGCAGATGCATTTCAAGTAGGATCCTAAAATAGGAGTCTAATCCACTACCATATCTTCTGTCCTCTCCTATGTGCAAAAGAGCACACACAAAGAAAGGAATTCTTATTGTCTGGTTCTGGTATAAAACTTAGGTTCCTATATTGGAAGCTTATGTTCTGTACACAGTCAAAAGGGAGAAGTATATTTTCACAGGAAGCTTAAATTAGTGTGTAGAGTCTCACTATATTTGAGCTCAGGATCTTTGCATAGGCACTTAAACTACATGCTCTTACATAGATGGTGATGTCTAATAAGCCTCAAAATTAATGGAGATTGACTTTTTTGCCAAATATGTAGTAATCTCAAAATTATAAATATTCTGGCTGGAGAAAAAGGCTAGCATATACAAATCTGGACTGAAACAAACAAACAAACAAATGAAAAACATTCTGCCATAGAAATATTTTTATCCAGCATGCCACTGAACAAGTATAGAAACTGTATGTTTAATGTCTTCCTCTTTCCAAAGGGCTTTAAACTACTCTCTGTGAGAAGTTTGTAAGCATTGGTCTACAAGGTACGCTGAGGCTGAAGAGGAGATTGACTCACCAACCTGGTAAGACACCCATGCAACAGGGCAGAGCTCTGGGTCTCCAATCCCTGCCCCAGTGGCTGCTCATGACTTATGTAATTGCAGAGTGATGATAACAGAACAGTGTCCTCCCGCCTGATGACTGTCACTCTCCAGAGTAAAAAGCTTGAAAATCTCTTCAGACAGAAGTATAATTTAAAGTCAAGCTTTCCACATACTCAGTCTATGCCAGAAACTGGATTGTTAACTGAAAGAGAGTCCTGTTACCCTTACCACATTCTTCCACGCTTTTGGCTTCAAAGTCCATCTGAAGAAAACCAGTTATTCACAAAGCCAACCTCATATTACTAAATCACCTTAACGTATCAGTGCTGGACCTGTCTATGGTTTATATCCCTAAATACAGTCTCAGTAGCTAGGTAGTTTAGTTGCTGTCCGTTCAGTTCCTTCTCTAATTATTTTGCAATTTTTGTCTTAAAAGATAACTGTGACAGGGAGGTGGGGAAAAAAAACACATCAATAAACTCTAATCTCAAACTCTTTTTCACAAGAAACAGTAGTCTCCTCACACTTCACTGCTTTTACAGCCCTTATTAAGAGAACTGAGAATGCAGTCTGTTTGATTTATAATTGGAAATCATAAACTATAACATTCACCTGCTGTTCATATGCACAAATGAAATGATACAAGGCAGTTTCATCACTCAACATAATAATTGGCATGAACCAGCTCTGGTATGCAGCATTCAGATCCCTAAGGTCCACTAACAAGTTGCTGTAACTACATGCAGCTGTAGAGGAAAAAAAAAGGAAAAACAACACAACATTTTTCATATCACAGTTGTTTTGATTAATTCATGTGGGGGAAGCAGTGAAGTCTGCCTTAGGTTTTGTCCTCATCCTACAGATGTTACTGTAAAGTGAAGATGACCCCACTGATGTTAAGGCCTCAAACTAGCCTGCAAATGATACTAGAGAAGAAACAACTGGAAAGTAGCAACATTCTTTACCAAAAAAAGGGCCAAAATTAATATAAGTGATCTCATAGTGATCTACCCCTCTGGAGTGTAAATCGCACTTTTGAAAATTGGTAGCATACAGAAAAGCTAGGCTTCTTTGTTTTTAATCTACCAAACTTTGAAAAATAATCCAAATTAAGTCTCCAACTCATTGTTAATTCTTGCCCAAGCAGACAAAGGACCTAATTCAGTGGAATACTTAGACAGGTATATGACTTGAAACATAGCACTGAAGTCCATTCATGCTGAAGTTATTCTTGTCCTTTAATATTCCTTGTACAAAAAAACAAATAAACAAATAAAAGACCAACAATGTGTCACCTGTCACTTGAAATGTTGAAAATTTTCATTAAATTTCACTGACTATGCTGCATTCCTGTGACTTATTGTTCTGTGGTAGGGCTTGTGGCTAAGGATGCCGTAGAATAGTGCATGCAGAAAATAAGGGTACATAAAAAAAAGAAAATATTTAGCCCTCTCTCAGATTTTCTTTTCCCTTCTCCCAATGCTACTGAAATATAAGGGATTCAAATGATGATTTTTCAAAAATTTTACCATTCATGGACTGAAATAGGAAATAGTGGAGATTTTTTTGAATAATTAAATCCTCGGGTGGACGTTTAAAAAAAAAAAAAAAAGGAACCTGTAATAGTACAGGCAAATGAATGCCTGTATTACCTCTCTTAAGATGTATGGGAGATGATGTGATACAACTTGATTCCTCTCTACGACTAGCAAAGCTTTTAAGTACATTGTTGTCTCTAGGCAGGTGGGAATTTTTATGGAACTATGTGTGACCACTCAGACATTAAAAATGTGAGTGACTTGCTGGCTTGAAAACTGATAGCAATAGATATGCTTTTCTCACAGTCGTGTGGTATGCAAACATCAGTTAATATAGTGGCTGCTTTCAGTTCCATAAAGAAAAGTGCCATTCAGTTCTATAGGAGGAAACTTTTGCCCATGGTCTTAGATTCTATCGGTTCAGAAGGAAATAATTTTCTGCTCAAAGATTCCTGTCATGAAAGATATAATACATAGACCTCCTGCATATCAAATAATCATTTCTAAATTTAGCATAGTTTGTAAAAAGTTATAACAAAAATGCAAGCAGAAAAGATGGAGACACAGCAGTGATTCATGTAAAAGTAAGTAATCACACTTTGGGGGAAAAAAAACAATAATATTAAATGGTAGCTTTCTAAGGAAACCTCTTTTAGACCATTGTGCTCTTTAGTTTATTTATGGTATAATGACAGGAGGAACACGCAAATAAGTAAACTCATAGTTGAAGAGCAAATCAAGCTGGCCAAGTACTGTGTTATGAAATGGATCTAAGTTAGGTGTAAACGTATATGCATTCTTGTAGGTGTATGTAAAATTATTAATGGCATCTTTACATAATTCTAGTTATTTCTTTTGCTAAATGCAGGAAAGTGCTGTCATTTCTGATATCACTCTGCAGTAAGACTGGATAAATGTTGACCTTTTTTAACCAAGCAGTATACCCAAGACAAACATGAAAGTAAACATAATGATGAAAAGCCTTCCCTTTGTTGGAAGGAAATGTTAACGGCTGCTTTTGTTATCTGTGTATCTAAACCCAGTCTTGTCTAGTGACTTGTTTTTGTAAAGCAAAAAATTGTTCTTGACCTTTCGAACCACTGTGGCAAATGTGCTCTATGACCAGATGTGGGTCAGTGACACTACAATAGAAAAGGGGTGACTGTCATTTACAAAGCTGTTTTTCTTTTACACTTAACACGTTAGTGGTTAAATGAAACTAGTCTGTGACCTGAGGTCTGTATTTTTAGAGGCAGATGAATAATTAGAGCTAGCTGTCTCAAAAAATATTTTTATATACAATAGCTTAAGAAAGAGCCACTAAGAGCAATGACAAGTGTTCATTTTTAAATGAAAACTACATTTGTCTTAAGTGACAAAAGGGGGTTCCTTTGTTTGTCCTTGTCTTTTAATCTAAAATACTGTATTAAATATGCCCTAAAATATCTACTTTAGAGCTTCTGAAAATAATATGCTCTGTAGAAAGGTGGCATTTGCGATCTTTGCAGTGATTCATAACCCATCTTGATGATACTCATAATGCCTAATGTCATTTCTGCCCAGACCACTCTGACTAACCCCACCTACGCTGGGACTCTGTCACCTCAAGCTCTGCTAAGCTTTAGACAGGGATGGGATTGCTTACTCCCAGTCATGATCTAATCCTGTAGGTATCTAAATGCACTAAATACCTTCTCGCCTGTTCTGAAGCTTCTCATGACACCTAACTTCATTTGCATTAATATGCCCAGAGGGACCCTAATCTATGATGACAGCAGCTCATCTCTCATCTGGAGCTTCACTGTCTTTAGCCTGGATATCTGTCAACATCCAGAGATGCCCCAGAGTTGACAGTGCTCATTATCAGGATCAGAAAGTTTCCATGCCTGTGGGCACCTACTGTTTATTATCTCCATATTCAGCTCATTCAGGGCTGGATCACCCTGTGGAGTGACCCCTTACCTTCTCTGCTGACTGGGGGAAATCAGGAATGCTGTTTAAGGATCACTTTTTCTTCTCCCAGGTTTTTAGATGTCCCACCAAAAACTAAATGCTTAAATCTAATACCTTCATGTCTTAAGGTACCTAAAATAATCATAACAAATCTAGTCCCCTCTTTTACCCTTTATCTCAAGATGGCAATAACTGTCCAGTGGATGGACAGGGCTCTGAATTACTGAATTTCAGGAGGTTACTTCCAAAGCTTTTTGATAACAAGGAACGTATGTGTACTAATTATTTACTATGGCCTCCAGAGAAAGTCTCATTGAATGAGCTTCCCTTGTGTACCACAGCAAAGCTGATATCCATGCGATTCTTCACATGAAGCTGCATTCTTGGTTTCTTCTTCTGGGTTCAGGGAAACCATTCTTTTTCAATCCCACCCCTAAAAAAAAATGGTTACTACTACACTTCCACAAAAACTGCAGAAACCATGAATAAGCACTGTTGATTTAAATCCACTGGCTTTTTCTGGTATCATTGCAACTATAGGCTCTCAAAGTAGGATCTGACCAAGGACAAAACTTGTCTGTTTGTGTAGCAGTCTAGGCAAGTGACAAGATCATGGTAAACAAAAGATGTTGCAGTGTCCATGTCAGTATTCTGCTTACCATAGGTCCAAGGTATCCCAGTTTAGGTATTCATTTCTGCTTCCATTCAACCCCCAAAAACATATGTTTTGGAAGAAGAATAATTCCCCAGTGTCTCCTGCCTAGGAAACATGACAGTAGAGACAATCCCTGAATCTCCAGGGCCACACATTTACTGCCATTATCTCCCATTAAGAATTTTGGGCATTGTTTGCCATCGCACCTTCCTCTGAAAAGCATTACAGGCAGAACTTCTGCTTCTCCACAATATCAGCCATCTATCCCCAACATCCTTCCGTTGCAATTCAAAAGAAGAGCAATTGCTCTGCACAGGGTTTATTCTAAGTTGGGGGACCAAATACCTGAAAATCATTGCTTTTTCCTTCTTATTATAGATTTTTTTAACTGAAAGTGTAATAACTATTACTTATTTCACAGAGTGAGGAGATAAAGTAACATTCTATGTACAAAAGCATCAAAGTTTCACAATCCCAGTTGCCAAACACTTTTCAGGGGCTGGATGGGAATCACAGATTTTTCTCTTATAAGTGGTCTCATTTGCTGACATGGTATTGTTCCCAATCTTATTAAAATCACTGGCAGATCTATAGACCTGGGGGAGGGCAGGAATATGCTTTAACTGTGTCCTGCACCATGGTGGTACAGCCCAGAATATGTAAATAGATGAGGATTTTGAAAAACTAATTTTTATTTTTCTTAATGTTTTTAATTTTATTGTCTAACTTCAGCTTATTATCATTCACTGGAGATCAGGAATTTCATCACTAACAGCTAACACAGCTAATGCATACCAGAAACCTGACACATTTCCAATTTCCCCACAGTTTTCAATTTCTGTCTTTCTAAAAGAATGGATTAAATGGCTTTAGTCCTGTTGTATTGTGCATCAGCCCACAGGGTTCTTTCGTTATCCCTACAAAGGCCGAACATATGAAGCTAAAGTCATTCCTGGTGTTGTGTCACTGATTTCAGCAGATTTCCTCCAAGAAAACATTTGGCCCGTCATCTCATAACTGCAGTTTGGGAAAACAATCTCCATTGTTTCTAATATCAGCAGGACCACTGAAAAGTAAATTTAAGCTAGGGAATTATGAATTGTGGTGATTTCTCTTGGTTATTATCCCTGATAAATACTAAGCTATTCTAAGGACATTTACAAGTCTATTTATTTATTATTTGATGATTAGGAGAAAACAGCATAACTATTAAAAAGCTTTCCCATTGCTAAATTACTTTTTATACTTTCATTCTGTTTATTTTTTACTGTATTTGTTTCTGTCACTTCTCTTTATCCAGAAACAATATCCTTTTATCACAAGTTTTAAAGGTAGAAAACAAACCAACCAACCAAATGAAAACCAAACCCATATCAAACTGTAAATTTCCTAATGGCAAAGGCATCTTTCTCTTCTTTCACTTCAAACATAAGGCTTCCACTTTAAAGGTGTGGTACAGCTAGTCTTTAGACCTTGCTTGTTGCTCTTAATTTTCCTATTTATACAGAGTAAACTAGGTGGGATAAATGGATTTATGGAATAAAATGGATTGAATGATTTTCTGCTTGAAATAGAAGACTTCCATGGGATTTATATAAATACTGGGTTTTCTGTGGCTCTTCTGAAGAAATTAAAATTCACTCTGTTTGCTAGAAACCTTAGTAATCTAGCTGTTGTGAAACTGTGAAAGAAACGGGCTTTGTGAGAGTGCTTTTCTAGCAATTCACGCTTCAACCTTTTGTTGCACCTCATAAAGGTGATTGCTTTTCTTTTCCTTTAAAGGTTTTATGTTTGTAGGTTTGCTATGAATCTAAAGTTTTTTTGGCAGTACAACCAGTTACTTTTCTACTCAGCTGGCCTTTACTGCTGAATTAATTTACTGGTCTGAATCTGCTACTGTCCTTAAAGGAAATGCCATATTCTCATTATATCCTTCCATTATACTAAACATACTGCCATCATTTAGGTTATGTCTGGCTTTAATGACATTTAGTGACATTTCCCGTTACTATTACAGTTAGTTATCTACTCATGGTCACAGTCTGCTTCTTTGTATCTCTAGGGTGGTTTTAATAAAGCTGTATGGGGACAATGGCTCTATTAGCACTTCTACAGGTCTTACGCAAACGGTACTGAAGATCTGCAGAATTTTTCCACTGTCATATGTATATTTTTTTGATTCATTGGTGCGACATCTACCGGTATCATTTTCTTTGGAGCCATTGGGTAATTTAGTTCTGATATGCAAATCAAATTTAACTGTCTTTCTCTGTAAGTGTAGCCTGCCTGAGAGAATATATTTTTACCATTGGGTAATTATTTTTTTAAAAATAGATCTCTTCTAAACTAGTAAAAAAACCCCAGACTTATGGAAACAGCTTTGGCTGTTAAATTCAACAGTGCTTGCCTGCTAGATGTTGTCACATAGAGTCATATTTGTCATTAAGTCATATTTGTTTGCACACGCAAGCACACAAAGTTCTCCAACTGGTTTGATTCGTTCAAAATTTCAAAGAGGGAAGGCTTTTTGAAAACATTTGAAAACCTAATAAGTAAGCTTTGAATGCCAGTTTCAGCTTTGTTTTTTTTTGTCAAACTCACTTGAAAGTAAATGAAACAAAAAATAAAAAACAAAATAAGGATGAAGGTTCAACTAGAAAAACTTGGAATTTATTAAGCATCTTTTTCTCTAGATTTCACATGCAAAACCACTGAGCTATATTTGACTAACTGTAGCTTAGGACTATCAGTGCTTTATCTCCCTGGCATTCCTTAGCTGCCAGTAGTGGAAGGCACAACAGGTCCTGGAGCTAGGGCAGTGGATTTGGTCTCAAGATACCCTCCTGCTATTCCTGGCCTTGTTAATGAGCTACTGTATGATACAGAGTAAATTACTCCACCTCTCTTTGTCCCAGTGTCATGAGGATAGCTACATAAAGCATTTTGAGATCTAAAGATCTTTGAGTTATATGCTATTGTCATTTATTATTTATTCTCTGCTCTTCTGTGAGAGTTTTTAAAAGACATTCTGTGCCAACTAGCGCACATTTTTCTGAGGCAAACAATCCACAGTTGTCTGAAGAGTCAGGCTGTGAGTACAATGAGAGACAGCTTTTTTTTGTCTTGTTTCCATAGAGTTCCTGCACAGATAAGTTTCCTACATGAAAATTATGAGCTGATCAGGTACCCAAGTGTATGAGTTTCTAAAAGGGAAACACAATCTCCCCATTTATTTCTACACATTTCTAGTGCATCACCATTCAAGGTTGAATATGATGCGCTTGGCTAAGCTGAAGCCTGTTTGAAGTTTATTCATACCAACTGCAACAATATGGTAATGCACTGACTGGTGCAGACTGGAAGCCATCTTCTACCAATAGCTGACACTGTAAACACCGTAATGCTGAAGGTTTTCTCTACTAGAAACATGCTGCAAACAGTCCTGGAAGAAAAAATTTAAAAAACTACTTTTACCTTTTGTTTCCAGTGTTATTCCATCCTGGATTTTAGATTTTCTTTGTTTGCCAGCCCCAGCTGTTGTTTTTATTAGCTTTCCTCAAAAGCTGGCAATAATACCATGAGGCTCTTTCAGAGCTTTTTCTTCAACTCTTAACGCCCACACAGCTGTAGCAAATGCGATGGTTTCTAGTTGTGTGACAGTTTAGTTAGCAACAGAAACAGTACAAAACTTGGAGGTGTACCAAGAAAAATTTTCACCTCCATTCTGGTCCCTTTACTAACTTAGATGGATTTAAAGCGGTAGCTGGACTCTAAACAGCCTTGTGCAAGAAGTCAAACTCTTTTTGCTTGTGCTCCATCACCCAGATCACCACGCTGGCATGATATAAAGCCCTCCAAGCAGGGCATATTACTTTGGGTTTGGCATGATGCTGACTGTGGTTACAGGTTTGCCCTGATTTGGAAGGTGGGCTTGGAGTGCAGTCAGTACCAGCTTATGTCTGCCTGCAAATGAGCTGGACTCACCCACCAGCCCCAAAGTTCTCCTGCAGATGGCTGCAGGCAGCTTTGCTGGTAAGGATCCTGGTGAAGGCAATTGTCAATGGTGGAACAGGGAAAGGGTAAAGACCAGCCTGCCACAACCTGCAGCACTGAGAAACTCTATAAATGGCTGCTGCTTGCAGGCTGGCAGGCAGAGCAGCTCCAAATCGGCAGGGCAAAAGAGAAGCTTAGCACAGAAATCACTTTGGCACAACACCTGTTCCTGTTAGAATTCACACTGCTGTACCTTATCTTTCTTCCTTGGGAAAACCACTACTAGCAACGACAGGTTGTTCAGCTTATAGGCACACTGCAGTCTGGGTTTCTTTGCTGCAATTATTACCTCTAGTGTCAGCTGCCACTTAATTCCACTCATGCTGTTTGGTTGTGCTGAAGTCCATCATTAAGATTTTTAAAGTTCCAAACATTTTCTTTATTCCAATCTCCTTGAAAGCTAAAAAGTAGCAAAGAAAATAAAATATGCTACTGCTCTTTCATAAGAGCTGCAGCTCTAGCATTTCCTAAAAGTTTATTCTCATCATTTAAGAGACAATATTAAAAAAGGGTAGAAAAGGAAAGGATGGATGGGAGAAGTTTTGCAAGAGGGAATAATGATTTTGCAAGTAGTAAGTAGATCAGGTATACAAAGAATTTATGTTACCAGAAAAATTGATTGCTTGTTCTGTTATAGAGACAGAATTATAGAAGTAACAGGTAAAAGAAAACAGCAAATGTGATATATTTCAGTAAGGATTTAATATCACTGACAAAAGGCTAGAGTGTGAATAGGCCTACGAGGCCAGGTATTGGAAGTTACTATTCATTCCAAAGTGGTAACACTGCTTCAGCAGTTTCATGGTCAACAGTCCTTATAAAAAAAAAAAAAAAAAAAAAAGACAAACCAAAAAAAACCAGAGGTAAAGACTGAGTCCTATAGTACCAAATCCTGCCCTGGCTCTATAGACAGTGAATACTATACCAGGGAAGGAATGTCCATGGACCTAAATATTATGATGAAATCTGCCTAAAAGGAATTTAATTAAGAAAAAAAAAATCTTAAAAAATAAAAGCTGGAGAGCATCCACACATTAGAGTAACTGTATCTAATCCTCCAACTATGACATAAATTCATGCCTGTGGACAGCAGATACCTGATTAGCTGCTTCTGTTTTGCTGCTATTGTTTCATACAGACTAAGAGAGAACAAAGTAGCTCATGATTTTCACTATAAGTAATAGCTCCTTGGTCCCAGCGTGAGGTCCTGACTCATCATCAACATTTTGTTTCCTGCAATTTCTGCTGTTCCTATGTGTAATTAATAAACATAATGTTAGTGTATTTAGTTGCTATAGAAACTATTATTTCTTTAGCTTCTCCTGAGGATTCTGAGCAAATCTAGGGTAAGTTTGACTCAACTTTGTCACCTTTTTACAGTCTTGAATGAAATAAGTTATGACTCCTAGGAGGAATGTTTGAATTTCTGTCTATAAGCAAAGTTTTATAAATCTACATAGTAATTTGCCCCCATAGACTGTTACTAAATATAGTCTCAAGACCTTATAAATTATATCACCCAGAGAAATGTTATTAAGCTTTCTTTCATTGCATGAAAACAATCAGTGTTAGTAATTTAAATGTGGTTTGCTCAAACTTCCTGCTAATTTGAAAATAATGTAAAATGCAGTCAGTTGTTAGAATAAATAAGGTAAGGACAAATGATATGGAAAAGTCAGGGCTGGACACAACTTTTCTTCCCTGAAATGGAGAATACAAGAATCCCGACAATAATGAAGGTATTGTAGCACCCTCCAATGCTGTGAATTTTATAAACATCTGGTCCACACCAACATTTGAGCAATGAGAAGTTTTGCAAGCAGTTCCTGGTATTTTAAAACTGTGTGTGGTACACAAATGCATATGTCAAAGTTTGTACAGTACACAAATATAATATAATATGTTGGTGAGGTGGACAAAAGAACTGATGTCTGTGAGAGTGACAGGGAAAGGCAGTTTAATGTATAAACCATCAGCATGGACTGGAACACAGGTATGTCTCAAATGAATATCTCAATCTGTAGGTTAGAGAACCTTGTTCATACCCAATAAATTTTTAGACACACTGATATAGCTTTAATTTGAGGGAATGACAGCATCTCCCAGACCACTCTAATACTCACAGTGCCTGAACTAGTACACACTCACAAGAATTGTATTAGAGTACCAAAATACTGAACTACTGAGAAACATATGGAAGGCCTGATGGCTCCTTTCACTGTGGCCATGTTCTGACAGAAAGTGTAACATTGAATTTCTCTGTGGCACCTGATCTCAGAGACCTGTTTGATAAAGTTTGTTGTGAAACGTATGTGACAGAACCACAATTTCTGGATCTGGGTGAGACTTACACATGAGACAGTCACAGAGCTGTTCAGTATGATAAGGAAAAGAAATCCATATGTAGGCTCCTACAGAGTTAGTAGCAGCTGAGGAAGGGGCTGTACAGAGATGCCTGCCTCAGCCTGCATCCTACTTTGGGCACTCTGTACATCTCAGCCTGGATTCCTATGTCTCCCCCCCCATAGTTTGAAAGCAAAAAGTTTTACATTTAGTCAAAAATAAGTATTGGTGTAAGTACCTGCAGAATCACAGCCCGTGTTTGTACAACCCCACCATATTATGGTCATGTAAATGTATTTAGGAGTGGTCAAGGTTCTTTAAGTAAAAGGACTGATGGATAATGTCCTGCTGGACACTTGTAATACATGTTAATAAAAAGAAGTCATAACAATAAAAAGGAAAATGCCATGCTTACAAAAGCTTTATCCTTTTCTCATTCTTCTGTCTTTTCTCTAAAATGAGATTTTGACAGAGGACACTATTTGAGTGTTGCTCTTAATGGGCTCTCAAATATGCCATTATTAGGAAACGTAATGAAGTTCCTCCCTTATGTCCAATTCACTTTTATTTGTTTATTTTAGGGATGCAGAAAGGGCTGAAATTTTTGCCCCTGCGAACTTTATGGAACAATGGATCATTTCCTCTAATTGTTTTCTCTTTTTTTGTTTACAAAAGGATGACTTACTAGACATTCTGTAAAGGCCCAGGGATGTCATTATGTCTATTGCTATTCATAATTGGATAACTCCATGTAATTTAAAACTATTAATGAATAAAATATAAGAGTACTCTCTCCACACAAGTAAACAAAACACTTTTACAAGATGGTAGGGTTGTTTTCATCCCTTCAGAGAACAGTTGATATTTTCTGATGAAAATATCCATTGTGTTTCTTCAGAGTATTTAGTAACAAGTGTAAGGGAAAAGGAAAGACAGTGGAAGAGTTCAAGGCATGATCAATTTTATATGAGAACAGTCAATGTTTTTAAAGACTCAGTGATACTTGCAGAACACAAAATTCTAAAGCTTTTGCTTTTTTTAACATTCTTTTACTAATGGTATGACCTGCTACTATGAATATGTTTTCAGATGTTTGTTTCAGATGCTTTCATAACTGTCTTGCATATATCTTTATGACATTGCAAAAGTGAAGTAAATTGTGTGCACCTGTGCCCAATTGCAAAATGGCACTAAAAAGCTTCCTAAGATTATCTCTGTTAACAGCAGGAGAAAACATGAAATAAGGGTGGTGTTCATATTTTGTAATGGCCAACTAGAATGTGTATGTCAAATGCATACGTTATGACAAACAATTACTGATATCAGCAAAATGGCACAACTTGGTTTAAGTGTCTGTGTGCCTTTAAGAAGCTTGCAGAGTGCTTTCCACCTTCACTTTGGAGACATCATCGACTCTTTCAAATCTATTTACTTTTTCCACTCTCTTAAGATATTAATTTATTACATATTAATGCAATAATTTGACGAATTGAACATAACAGAAGTAGTAGTGAGCAGAAACTTCATCGTATAGCCTCAAAGCTTTACTGACCTGTAACAGGGAATATGAGGATGTAAAATCGGACACAGGCAACGCTTGCATTCCTTCAGTCATAGGTCATATTTATGGCTTATTTCCTCGTATACCTGAAATAGCTTGAAGCTGTCCTATACTTAACTCCTGTACTTCACTGCTAGCATAATTATGCTGACAGGAGAAGATATACTGAAATTTTCCCCATGCCCTCCTGCAGTGTTCTCTCTACAGAAGAAAAATGATACCATCCAGGGTTTTCAGAGAAAATCTTCAGAAGCACATGAAAGTGTGTGTTGACTGGTCTGTGATGTCAGAGTTGTTCAAATCAACTGGAGAATATCTGTGAATGAGATCCCACATCAATTATAGGTTACTTGCTATTGAGCTGCACCAACAGAAGTACTCTTTGAAGAGATTTGAGTGGGTCTTGAAAGAAAAGGTGTAAATCCCTAACTCTTTTAAGGATTCAGAGATAAATACTTTAAATCTATAAGGTGACAGTTTTAAGACACAACTGCCTTCCCAGAATTTCATGCATAATAACTACATGGTGACTGGTATGAACTCCATTTTGCTCTCCCTGCTTACTTGGGGCTGTGGATCCCACCAGGGATCAGCTTCAAGGCTCAGGGTTACCATGCCAAAGCTGTTTTGTACAACCCACACCTTTTAAACACAAAGAAAAGAAAGTTGTACAGGAAAAGCTCCCAAAACAGTGTTTAGGAGAAAGTCTGTAATCATTGAAAGTGAATGGGAAAATAGGAAACAAGATTCCAAATGTAGGTAGGCATGCAATTATACAAAAGCTTTAAAATGAAGCTGTAAGGCTTCAAATTCCTATAAAAACAAGGGGAGTAGCGGAATTATTTAAATTAGGGCATGATGTAATCTATGTAAATCTGAGTAGAAGATTGGATGATTACTTATTAAAATAAATCATGATTTCATCCAGTAAAACAGATTAGATTAATCCAAACCTGATACTTATGAGATACAAGCCAGGCATAGCATTACTGAAATAATACCAAGGAATTTTTTCTTTTACTAACAAGAATATACAGTTGTGACAGTTCTCTCTTCATAATTATGAAGTGCTTTCTAAGAAAACATTCTTTTTCAATACTATAACAATGAACCATTCCCTATTTCACATGTTCATATAATCTAGAGGAATAAATAATGCAGAACTTTGTCAGTAATTGACTGAAGAAAAAAGAAAAAGCAAAGAAAAATCATACTGGAAAAAGATTCCAGCATGATACCAAATGAAAGTGTTTGGGGTCAGTCTCTCCCAGTATGGGAGCTTAAGTCATTGATCTGTTTTATTCTGTGGGGCACTTTGGTGTTGTCTCTGGTTGGACTTAATGAAGGAGTCACTGTACGATCACTGTATGATCAAGTACAAGATAAGAAGATCAACTCATAAACAGAAACCCAGTGTATTTTTCTTTCTTTTGACTGTCAATTAGATAGTTTTACCTTGCACTGTGGAGTAATTAATAAACCTAAAATACAGATTTTTTTTTCTTTTCTTTAATTAGTTTATTCATTTTTTCAAATGAATGAGGCCAAGAAATAGGTCAAGGCATATTTTGACTGTATGTAATGCTGAGGACAAACCAGGAATCCAGATGTACCACTAGTCATGGATATTAAGGGTCCTGAGACAAATCACATGGACTCTAGGATGCTAATTGGAGAGAAATGTTATCCACACTGCAGTCTTGGGGTGAAGTTGAATCTCTTGTTCTTTTGTTTTCTCTCCTCCAATTTCTTCCTTCTGTATCCTTCTTCCTCTTTTCCTTCTTTTCCTTATCTGTTTCTCTGTGGAATTCTTTCTTAAAATAAAAGCTCTCTGTTAAACTTTTATCATTAACAAACAAAGAGAACCAACATGCATCCAAACCTCATTTCAAGGTAGAAAACCCCCTCAGTTTTCTGTCTTTTTAAAATACTTCCGGATGCCCTCTTTCAGAGTATTGTAGAATATATTAACTTTGGTGTCATGAAGGTAAAAAAAAAAATGATGAAAGACTGATAAACCAGTATACTGAACTACTGATATTAAAAGTTACTTAGCTGAGACAGATTTTTACAATTACTGGATTTTTTTTTTTTTCCTGATATTTTCTTCCAGAATCTCTGCTTACTGGTGTGACATTGAATTCTTTAACACTGAGTTTCCACTCAGAAATGTTTCCATACCTGTTCTTTCACTGCAGAAGCTTTCCTTACAAAAGTGTTAATGGAGTTCAGGAAAACTGTCAAGAATTACCTCTAAGTTTCAAGGTCACCTTTCTTGTGTGGAATAACTGGAATGGCTCAAAGCCCATGGGACACTACAAACAATTTTGCTAGTACACTTGGCTGTTTACCAAAACAGAACATTTGTTTTCTATACCCAGAACTTTCCCAATAACAAATTATTTTCAGCTATGGCTTCTCATCAATACCATAGAGAGAAATTAAAATACAAAGCTGTTGGTTATGGAATATGTCTATGGCCATACAGATCACCTCTCAAAGCATAGCTACCTTAAAGCAAGTACCTAGTGAACAATATCAAAATTATTGTGACTAGTGGACTAGATTTCCCTCTTGTTCATTGATTACTCAGCATACTGTCCCTGTAAGCTGTGCCCTTATCAGCAATCACATTTGATTGCAGACTTCAAGCCTTCAACAGATAAATAGATAAATGGGTGAGAGAGAAACAAGGTGGTCTAAAACTGTCTTTTTGAAGGCCTTGGACTTGTAAACAGTTCCAACATGCAACATAAAATGGGATATTTGTTTAAAGTCTCAATGGATCTGCTCCAACACATTCTTCTCATGCATGACGTGGTCTGGGACATAGTTCTGCATGAACAGCATCCTATCTACACACATCTGAGGTCACTTGCTTTCAACCTCAACAATGAGCATGCAGCATGCAACACAAACTTGCAATCCTCTCTGCATCTGATTTTTCCTCAAAATGACAATGATCTCACGACAGTTGGCTTAAGGAAGATATTATTACCTCATCCTTTGAAGTGGTTTATAAGCTGGGGACACAGATACAAACACCCAGGTACAAACATACACAACATCAGTATCTGTTAATTTAAACTTCTGAACAGAATTTGAACTGAACCTAAAATCTAAGTCCAGCCTCCCAAATTTCAGAAAAAAAATGAGACACAGAAGGACCTTGTGTTTCAGCGTTAGTACCAAGGTGACTTTTTAAATCCTGCAGAAGGATGTTCTAGTCGCCTAATTTAAGCACTTAAACTTAAGCGAACTAGATTTTCTTGTGAATGCTTGAAAGGCATCTAATGATATATCTATTAATATATAAGGAACTGAGATAACTTTCTTTGCAGGAGTGCTTTACTAGACACCTACAATTTGAGTTTAAGGTGGATACCTGTATTAGGTTGAATCATATCATGATTTTTTTTTTTCCCAAGGTGAGGTGAGTGGAAATCAGGAAACAATTCTGCAGCAGGATTTGTAATGCATCCATCTAAGCAGCTGGTTGTTTACATGAAACAAATGTTTGAACAAAAGAATACCATAGAGAATCAACCTACTTCATCTTGTGGGAAAAGTCAAGAGATCCAACTGTTGACTTTTTTTTGACAGGAAGTTACTGCCTTTTTTTCCTCAAGACTACAGAATAAAAAGTGTTTGTGAACAAGGACATATTGTTAACACAGATATTTAGACAGTACTGAGAATGAAAATCTTCTAGAGCTGTTCCTCTGATATCCTGTCATTCTGCCACCTGAGAATGACAGTCTGATAGTATGCAGCAAGCAAGAGGCAAGGAAATTTCACTTCGAAAACATCAGCAGCCCTTGTACATCTGTTAATTAAAGCAATCTGCCAGTGTTCCTCTTAGGCATGCAATGAATCAATGCTAAGCTAACGTGACACATTTTCACTGCTGCTGTAATAGAATTGAAAGTAACACATTTATTTATCAGGTGGCACCAATCTACACCTCCTTGTCTGATGAGGGAGTTTGTCACACTATCACCGTCTGGTCTAGGTATGACGTACTGAAGACTTTCAGTCTGTTTCAGTGAAGTTATAAAACAGCACGTGGACCACGTTTCTGCTTGACTGTTCAAGCACTGTTTGTGCCTTGGGTTTCACTAACAGTATTTTTGCTCTACATTGTTACAGAACTAGAGAGCAACAGTTTCTGGCAATAGATCTGCAACAAAAAGATTCCTTCACTTTTAAAATCTTCAGTCACAATTCAGGGTTTCATACAAATTTCTATTTCAGTTTTAAACTAGGGCTTGTGTTTCTGATATTTTTTTAAATGTCAATGACAAGAGCTGGTATAAAAAAGTATTACTTTTTCCTGGCTAATGGCAAGAATTTAACTTCAGAGACCTACATTAGATGCCTTTACTCCTTATTGTTAATCTTCAGAGAGCCCTGAACCAAGAGAAATTCAAGTTCAGGCTGTTTCCCAAAAATCAAGTACTGCAAAGCATTGAAATGAGGAGAATATTATTGGAAAACACAAACGTAGAATACAGCGTATAAACAAAAAGCAATGTGATATAAACACGATGTAAAAGAAATACACCTAGATAACAATAGTTTAATAAACAGAAGAGAATGACTGAAGGTGGAAGTTCTAAGATATTGAGAAATACAAAGTCAAGATCCTTGGTGTACCAACCAGGTCTGAAATCTCTTCCCTCACCCAGGGATTTGGCTGCCTGCGTTCAAGGGCAGCACCAGAATGGGATAGCTGTGTAACCTTGGATCAGACTTTTGTGAAAATGAGTCAGGTTGTGGGAAAGACCTGTAAGAAGCTTTATGGAATCCAAGCCCATTGGCTTAGGAGCTGCGTTTAATAACAGGCTCTTGCCCCTACCTGAGCTACATTGTATGCCCAATATCTTGCTGATTCTGACCTTGCTTTGCTGAAGTTGGACCTCAGACCTCGACTGGGTTTGTCTGACAGTCACTAGGCTTTTGTTTGACTCTGGTTATGGTCCCCAAACCTGCCCTGCTTTTCTTATGTGGGTGCTGTGGGACTGGGTCCATGGTCAGTGGTGTGACTGCTCTGCCTTGCTGTCACCCTGGGCTCCCAGCTCTCCTTCCTTTGCAGAGCAACTTGTTCTTGCTGCTATCTATCTAGCATGTTAGGAGGTTGCCAGCCTGCTATGGATGATGCTTGCAGAGGTTTCACATACTGAACTCTTGTCTGTAGGAGCAAAGAAGTTCCACCAGCAGGTGGAAAACACCTCACGAACATGAAACCAGTGTCAGCAGAGCTCTGTTGCAAGGCAAAGCTGTTGTGTTAGGTTGCAAATGCTAAGGCAGAAGAGAATTAATACAGATAGACAAGCAGCTGTATCTGATTTCATTACCTAATCTGCAGGAAGACAAGATCCAACTTCAGTGCCATTTTTACCCTGTGGATAGTCTAATGTCAAAGGCAAAAAAAGTTATTGCTTCTGCAGTTTCTTACCTACAACCATTTTACATTGTTATTCTTTTCACCTCTCTTTTTGACCTACTTAGGCTAAAATCTTTCAATTATATACTGTAGCTTGTAAAGTATTCAATTGGCAATTTCTATAATGCATCCTAATGTTCACTGAAAAGTCTAGGAAGGCCTACGACCCACTCAGTCCTTGTTTGCACAGACCTTTTGCCTGAGGTTGAAGATCTAAGAGAAGACTCCTATGTGTTTGTATAGCACCTGGCATCTCTTGACCATGTAAACTACTTGGGCTCTGTCGTGGTTTAACCCCAGCCAGCAACTATGCACCATACAGCCGCTTGCTCACTCCCGCCTTGGTGGGATGAGGGAGACAATCAGAAGGGTAAAAGTGAGAAAACTCGTGGGTTCAGATAAAGACAGTTTAATAGGTAAAGCAAAGCCATGCATGCAAGCAAAGCAAAATAAGGAATTCATTCACCACTTCCCATCGGCAGGCAGGTGTTCAGCCATCCTCAGGAAAGCAGGGCTCCATCACACGTAACGGTTACTTGGGAAGACAAATGCCATCACTCCACACGTCCCCCTTCCTTCTCCTTCCCCCGGCTTATGTACTGAGCATGATGTCATATGGTATGGAATAGCCCTTTGGCCAGTCTGGGTCAGCTGTCCTAGCTATGCTCCCTCCCAGCTTCTTGTGCACCTGGCAGAGCATGGGAAGCTGAAAAGTCCTTGACTAGTGTAAATTCTGCTCAGCAAGAATGAAAACATCAGTGTGTTATCAACATTATTCTCATCCTAAATCCAAAACACAGCACTATACCAGCTGCTAGGAAGAAAATTAACTCTATCCCAGCTGAAACCAGGACAGGCTCCTAGATTACACTTAGGCCAACACTGTATGATTAATGGAGAGAAAAGGCTCCATCAAACTAGTAACACTGGAGGGGAGGGTAGTGGTACTACTTTGCCCCTGTGCAAAAACTTTTGACAATGGGTTTTCAGAGTTTGCAGAAAAAAAAAAAAAAAAGTGTCTAGCCATGAATTTCACATTTCATTGCAATGCCTCTTACAGAAAAATAAATAAATAAATATAAAATATAGATAGCCTGCTGCTCTAGTTCTACAGTTTAAAATTGATTGTTTTTCTTTAATGTCTTGTCTGATATCTGTGCCTATTGCAAAGCATAAATCTGAAGCAGCATGTTTTTAAACTAGTCAGCATGTCTGGTGTGCTCTGAAACAATCATCCTTTACTTTGAACAGCTCAGCTCAGTCAGTGAGTCTTAGGTTGCTGCTTTTAAAGGAATGCAGATGGTGTCTTTTACTTGAAATGAAGTGATAAAAAAATTCACGTAATTCTTCAAGATGTAGCCAGAAATCTTTAGAAAAATAACACCCTTAAAAAGTAAAACTAATCCTCTTAAGATATTTTACCTTTTATAAACCTCAAACATCCTTTGCTTTCTATTGTTAAGAGAAGTGCCAGAACACTTTGGTTATTCTTACATCTAGAATAAATATTCTACAATTATCACAGATTGTTGTGCATATGTGGTAAAGGATAACACTGCTTTGCACAAAAATATAATATGACTTTTACTCAAGGTGGATTTATAAAAATAGCATAAATGCTGACGGCAGAAGGGACAAAAAAAGAAGTCGGTCCCAGCACATCTTTCCAAAACAACCTCATACAGCGAAATCTTGGAAGCTCATAGACAAAGAATCACAACTAGTATTTTGCATGTGATCTGATCTGTATTCTCTCAGTGCCAGGAGGCATACAAGGCACAAACATCGTTCTTCCACTTCGATCGGTCTGCGGCCGCATGCCGTGCCGCTTCCCAAGAGTTCCAGCCTGCACCACTCCTCTCAACCTCCACCATCCGACGCCAGGTCGTTTTTGGGCGACCCTGCTTTCTTCTTCCCTTTGGAGTCCACCCAAGGGCCACAGCGCAGTCTTCTGTCGGTTTTTTCCTCAGGACATGACCGATCCAGTTCCATCTCCTCATCCTCACTTCGTTACTGATTTTCTCCATCCCCGCCATTTCTAAAACTGCCTTGTTTGAGACGTGCTGCTGCCATCTAATCCTCAATAGTCTCCGGAGACATTTGGTTTGAAAAATGTCGAGCTTCTCCTCTTCACCTTTAGTCAGTTTCCAGGTCTCACATCCATAGAGTAAGACCGACAAGACCAGGCTCTTGAAGAGGGAGGCTTTCGTCTTCCTGCTTATGTTTGTTGTCTTCCAAATGTTAGAGAGCTTTCTAAATGCTGTACTGGCAAGGGCTATCCTTTTCTTGATGTCTGCAGTGCCTCCACCATCCTTGGTTATGTTGGCACCCAGGTATATGAAATCTTTCACCTCTTCGACTTCACTGCCTCCAACTGTCAGTTTAACTTCGCTCTTGCTGTTGATTCTCAAAGTCTTACATTTCCTCACATTCAGTTTCAGTCCAACCCTTGCTGCGTTATTTTCCAGTCTTGTTGTTTTCACCTGAAGATGATTCATTGTTGATGACAACAGGGCGATGTCATCCGCAAAGTCTAGGTCTTCGAGCACGGTGGTGAAGTTCCATCGAATTCCAGTTCTCTCTCCTTCTACTGTCTGCCGCATAACCCAGTCTATCACGAGGAGGAAGAGGAAGCCTGACATGCAGCAGCCCTGCTTAACCCCGGTCGTCACTGGGAAAAATTCTGTGGTCTCCTTTTCATCGATCACAGAACACTGGAAGTCCTCATACAGAGTTTTTACCATCTGGATCAGTTTCCGAGGTATTCCATATTTCTTCATGATGATCCAGAGGCTGTTTCTGTGCACTGAGTCAAACGCTTTCTCGAGGTCCACAAAGTGAACGTACAAGGTCGCATTCCACTCGTTGGCTTGCTCTAACATGTTCCAGAGGGTGAAGATGTGGTCAACAGTTCCTCTGCCTCTCCGGAAACCTGCCTGCTCTTTCCTGAGTGCGTGGTCAACTCCAGTCTGTATTCTGTTGACGAGGATCCTACTGAGCACTTTGCTGGCTACAGGTAGTAGGGTTACCCCTCTCCAGTTGCTGCAATCCTGAAGGTTTCCTTTCTTGGGAATTTTGCAGATCAGTCCTCTGGTCCATTGTTTTGGCACCTTTTCTCCTGTCCATATCAGATTAAAGGTGCGTTTTAATTCCTGGCTAGTCTGCTCTGGGTCTGCTTTCAGCATTTCTGCTGTAATTCGGTCTGCACCAGGGGCTTTCCCATTCTTCAGGCTCTTCAGAGCAGCCTTTATCTCCTGCGTGGCTGGTGCCCCGACTGGGATATCCAGCTCCTTTCCTTCTTCCCCTTCGTCTTGTGGTGGTGAGTCTGGTGTGTCCCTATTCAGAACTTCCGCAAAGTGTTCCTTCCATCTGACAAGTCTTGCTTCTCTGTTCTTCAGTAGTTCCCCATCCTTGTTCTTTACTGCTGCAGCTTGTCTCTTGGTTTGTCCTGTGAGCTGCTTCACGATGCTATACAGTTCCCTCTGTCACCCGTTCTCTGCTGCCTTCTGTGCTCTTTCAGCCTTCTCTGACATCTACCTCCTCTTGTCCTCTCTCACGCTTCTCTTGACCGCTTTATCCTTTTCGCCGTATGCTTCTCTCAGCCTGTTCTTAATCCTTTCTGATCGAGTGCTATCAATCTGGGTCTTGATGTCATTCCTCCCGTCTATCAGCTTCCAGGTGTCTTCACTGATCCATGGCTTGCTCTTCCCTTTCCTGAAACCTAGCACCTCTTCTGCTGACTGTATATATGCCCTCTTCTGTTGCTCCCACACTTGCTCAGTGTCTTTGGTCTCCTCTCTGTTTTCTCTAAGCTTCCTTCTCACCATGTTGTTGAATTTTTTCCTTGTCTCCTCATCCTTCAGTCGCTCTACATCCAGTCTTGGCTTCACTCTGTTCCTCTTCTGGTGTGTGCTGAGGCGCAACTTTATGTGTGTCCTCACCAGATAGTGGTCACTGTTGACGTCAGCTCCTCTCTGAACCCTGGTGTCTAGAACAGAAGATCTCCACTGTCCACTGATGAGGAGGTGATCGATTTGGTTCCTCACCTTTCGATCTGCTGATATCCATGTTGCTTTATGGATGTCTTTGTGGGGGAATAGTGTTCCTGTGATCACCAGTCCATTGCTCTGGCAAAATTCACACAGCCTTTCTCAGTTGTCATCCTGTTCTCCCAGTCCATGTATGCCCATTGTTTTTTCGTATCCAGTGTTGTCGCTCCCAACCTTGGCATTGAAGTCTCCCATGATGATGATGATGTCGTTCTTGTTGCATCCGTCCAGGGTCTCCTGCAGTTCTTGGTAAAACTGGTCCTTTAATTCCTCTTCTCTCTCACTGTGTGGGGCATATGCTTGTATGACTGTCACTTTCCGGTATCTTGTGTAGAATCATGCTGTTATGATCCTCTTGCTGATGGGAGTCCATTCCATGAGTGACTTCTCTGCCTGTTGGCTGATCATGATGGCAACACCACACTCATGCAGTTTATCATCTCCACTGTAGATAACCACCTGTCCTGAGACTAGCCTCGTTCTACCTGCGCCCGTCCACCTGCACTCGCTAATGCCTAAAATGTCTAGCTGATATCCCTCCATCTCTCTGGCTATCTGTGCTGTTGCTCCTTCTCTATACATTGATCTCACATTCCAGTGTCCGATGGTCAAGGTTTGTTTGGGTGTCACAAGGGATCTTATTGGACGCTGAGCTTCCCAAAGGCTTTGACCCATCGTCGTCATGTTGCCATTACTGGCGATCCCCGCTTCACCCTGTTTTTTTTTGAAAGTTGATGTTCGTCGTTTCTGCAACTTTTTATTTTTTTTTCTGGGAGGAGGTAGTTGGCCTCCTGCCCAACCCCCATGACTTCGAGGGCCAGTGGTTTTTCTGTCAGGGTGGCCTTCCCTTAGGCTGTGTTGGTTCGCGGCACCTTCTTCAATTTTATCCGGTGCCCCCTCCAGAGAGGGATGCCCTATCCACTACCCAGGGGACGCGCCTTCTAGCCGTGCAGCCCCAGCCGAAGGATTTTGCATGTGATACTGAGGGACAAATGAGAAAATAATCCTTACAAGAATGAAATCTTACAATGAAATATGAAAATACCCATGTAAAAATATTGTGAAAGTTTCAATTTAAAACAACAAGAGCCAGATAATTCAAAATTAAAGGTGAAACTTAACTGACTTGGTGGTGCTGGTGATAGCAACCTTACAGGACAACCGTACTTTTCATAGTGGCTAGTGAAATTAATCTTAGGGATACAACACAGTTGTCCAATAACTTATTCTTGGGATTCAAGTGAGCATTTGGTGTGTAAAATATTAACTTATAGATTTAAATCCCTAATTTGAAATCATGTGATTTACCACCCTTGAGTCTAATGGGATGACTTCTACTCTTTCCTCATGGTAACAGCCAAAATTTAGACGAAGGCAGTAAAGAAATTAGAAGTCTCAGAGTGGTAGCATCTGCTTGCTGAGGATTTGCTGCATCCTCTTCATGTGGATTTACAAACATTTTTAGCATCTCACTTGCCCTCAGTAAGGCTACTAAAACCACTAGTTTTTCTAAAACACTACTTAGTGGCATTTCATGAGAACTTTTTCTATGTGCACCTGTCTAGAATCTTAATTTGTGTTAGGTAAGCCATAGAAATACAGTAAAATCTTGATAAAGAAAAAGACCAGAGTGTGGCTTATTTTGAGTTCTCCATGCTCAGTGTTTGGCTACCTGTTTGTGAAATTTAGCTTTATTAATTCTATGGGAAATATGAATGGTTTACATTAAAACTTAAGTCTTTTTAAAAAGGATATATCTTTACACTAAGTCCATGTTTCAGATGGGAAACCTGATGTAAAGTTAGACGAGGTACTTGAGCAGTCACAATAAGCGAGGCAAGAAAGGAGCACACAAAGTATAAAGTCCTGGGTCTACGATGCAGTTGTTGAATTATTTTCCCAATTTGGGCAATTGCTATAATGCACTATTGAATCTCAAATCAGAGAAAAAGTAGATTTCAGTAATTACTTCATCCATATAAAAAAAATTCTAGATTACTTCCAAAAGTCTATTTCTAGTGTTCTGTGCAATGTAGTTGTAAATAAGCCTAGTAACAAGTTTGTTATCATGTATTTTTTAGAAAACTAGAATACATCCTACCAGGCCTTTCTATAAGACAACACATATTCAGACTATATTTTACATGTAACTTTATTCACTGATGAAATAAGTCAGTATATATATGATTGTTTATGTGGTGACTGTAAATTTATATAATCTAATCAGAATCTCAAATGGAGTTAAACATATAATGCGTGAAATAAAAATTAAAGGATTTTCATTAAGATATTTGATATTTTTAGAGAACAGAATATTAGATTTAACATGAGATTAGATAATTAATATTGTTATATTTCTAATATAAAAGTAATAGAAGAAAAAAAAGTACTCTGAGTCCAAAGTTCAAATTTCAGAATTTTAAAATTACAATTTTCAGAGGGTTGTTTGTAAATTAATGTCTCTTTTATAGGAGCTGGGAAACATTTATTTTTTTCTTTTGTTCTTTTTGTCTCCAGGTCTCAATTTTGAGTGAGCCAGCATTGGCAGAATTACTGACCAGTCTTGCAAAAACTGAGACTAATCACTGTTGTGAGTGGTCCTCATCAAGCAAAGCTGGTGAAGGAAAAACATCTTGAATCTTCTTCATTTCTCTTAGAGTTCAGAACATTAATCCATTAATATTTCTTGACTCAAAAGTCCTGTCTTAAAGAAACTGGCCTTCCTCTTCCACGGCTGTATGCTTAGAAGAAATACTTAGAAAGAAGTCCTGGGAAAAATGGAGGAATCTAATAATTATACATCTAAGTTTAAGCAGATATCCAAGACTCACTATCCAAGTCTGATCCAGTTAATTCTAAAATTATTTTCTGATATAGTTGAGATGATTATCTTCAGATATTTTGTACTTTTCATTATAAAGAACTGAATAAAAAGCAGAAATTTATATTCTAACTTTTAGATATTTAAAGATAATTGAGATGAATCACACTCATACGTTGTTCTTGAGGTGCAATGAAGATAGTAGAAATAAATGTTATCAATTTAAAAGCAAAAATTTGTACAGTAGTAAAATCTTTGATCATTCTATCTCCAGGAAACTAAGGTCATATATTAAATTTAAAGGAAGCCCAAGCATCTTAAGCTATCAGAATGCGTAAGTAAAAGAGGACGGTATATCTAACACTGAAGAACAGCCTTCTGTCTTTCCTCCATGTGAACAGAGTTTTGAAATATAGTGACCAATCTCATAGATGACATAGTATTTTTTATGGACTCTGATGTTTTGTTGACATATTAACCTATATTATTTTCTCCAAAGTACTATTTCCAGTGCTGAAATGGAAATAGAATCTGTATTGTTCTAACCTTATACCTACACTACTTAGATAAGTGGCTGTCAATGACTTAATAGCTCCTGATCCTTTGAGGAGCTTAAAACCTTCTTCCCTCTGGGTTTTCTGTAGTTATTTTCATATGACTAATGTTACAAAAATGTCATCTTTTTTTTCTTTCTTTCTTTCTTTTTCTACACAAATTACTTTTAAATCTACAAAGGAGAGTGCTCTCCTGAAAACCTTCTGCAAGATAAATCCCTCTGTTATTCTCCCAGATGCTCAATGACACAGTGAGAGCATTTCACCTCTCTTCTGCTGTGTCCCAAACTATGAAGGATTCAGCAGATAGAATCAAGAAGAGCTGAGTCATGCTGAAATCCTAACCATAACCACAAATGGATCTGCTGAAACAAGTCAGGTCCAGGTCTGTTGGAACCAAAATTACTTCATTCCCCACCGCCCTCCCGTGACTCAGGGCTTTCAGTCAGCCTACTTGAGAGCTGGCTAATTGTAGAAGAATGATACCGCGGTGAGCAAAGCTCTAAAGATACTGATCCTTTCAAAAGCATAGACATTCCTATCTATTTCTTCACTGTGTGGATACAGTTCTGTCTGAAGACTCTGACTTCATACACGTGTTATACTAGCACTCTTGGAAACTCATAAAAATGATACATGCAAATAACTGCCTGAAAATGAGATTACACCCTTTTGGCTCTAATTTAGTCCCTTAGGGAATCTTTCACTTCTCTTTTTGCTCATTATTCCTGCTGTGTAGTTGCAATATTGCTGTAGCAAGTTAGCTATGTTCATCTTGTTTACTTTCTTTTTCTTTTGGAAGGAACATTCCTTTTCCTAACTCTAATACTGAAGATTAAAAAAGAAATTATTCCTTGATATGTGTCCACCTTCTACAGATATCAATACCAGCAGCAGCATTTCATATTTGTCTTTCCTACTGAGTTCAAACCATCTTGGTGTCTGACCCAGACACTTAACTATATGGTGAAAGACGAATGTTATGCTTCAGTATCTTATTTCAGTAAAATCTTTCTGCCTTTTTGAGAAAGTTTTTTTAAAAAAGTAAGTATAAGATAACATTTTCAAGGCAGGAGCTCTAGCAGCAGTGACCTAAAATGTTCATGCCAACTCACAAAATGTCAGTTCTTTGAGAATGAAAAGTAAAAGCCAAGAAGTGGTATTGTTATCCTGTGGGCTTAAAAAGATTTGTGGATTTAACTTCCAGAGAAAAAGTTGTCAAAATGTGCAGCTCAGATTTTAATACAAAGGAATGCAGCAAAAATAATAACAAATGAGATATGGAATGCATCATATTAGTATTCAAGTATTATCAGAAGTATTGAATAGAACGTTTTCAGAACAGAGTGACTTATTGGTATAATACAACTTTCATTATCTTCTTTTGTATCAACTCCCAACTTTATATTCACTAACATTTCCTTTACTATTATCACCACTAAATAGTGTTTATTTTTATAGTAACACACAACAAAGAGAAAGATCCCAGAGTACTAACCACCTACAGAGGCAAAGCAATTAAGTGATGTTTTACTTTCTAGTCTATATTTGAGAAAAAAATATTTGAGAAGGCAGCAAGATGCTTTTTATTTTTATCGCAGTGAAGTGCCATGCAAAGCTGTACTGTTGTATAAGTACATCTTCATGATTAAGAGTATTACGCTTACATAAAGCCATGGAAAGAAAAGACATGATGCAAGCAGCTTATTATTAATATACTGAGAGAAGGGTGCTTTCATGCTTGTATCTTCAATTCCATAGTTGTCAGATGGGTAGTTTCATCAGCAAGATGTTGAAGGTCATTTTCTTTTTCCTCTTCCTTTTTACTTCAGTTAAAAAAATTATCTTTATTGGATTCTTTTAATTTTCTTAGTCAGGCCAATTGACCTCATTACACACTTGCTGAATCAGGTTACTGAGTAAATGACATCATGCAGGACAAAAGTTAACAATTGCAATATCCCATCAAAGAGTTGATATTTGCATTTAAAGTCATTTGAAACACAAATCTGAATCGTTAACTCTAAGTCAGCAGAGTTAAATCCAGTCTGAATTCCCTCTTTAATTACCTGGATAAATGCATTTGAATCTTTTCAAGTTATGAACATTCATTTACAAATCAAAGAGATTTTTTCTTAGTCCTCAGGCAATCCAGCCTTTTGAAGTCTGTAGCCTTAAAATCTAGAGTAACAATTAATTGTAACAATACATTATCAATACTACAGAAAATACTGGATGCTAGAATAGTTCTTATGGCTACCCATCCATTATATACAGACTTAAATCCAGTCTTAAAGTCTATTCAAATCCTGTTTCATCACATTTTGACTAAGAATTTATGATGATTATTCAGATTTCTCTTATTTTGCAGAGTGCAAGGGAAACGAGCAGTAAAAAGACCATGGAAAACTTAGTGAAAAGCATTCAATGAATTAAAACAGGCCCATCTTGGCACTTTCTTGGGTAAAAGCCAGTACAAACACTGCTCAATGTGTACCATTCATTTAAGCTGTTACTTTTGCTATAATAAAGCTCACAACATACGTGGCTCAGTTGGTAATTAAAAATGCTAAGTACATATGAAAACACAATTTTACCTTCCATTATTCTAAAAGTATTTTTATTTCTAACTTATCAACATAAAATATTGCACCAGCAGGGCTTCAGGATGTGAATTCAAATTAGTGTTTTTTGGAGCTGTGAAACCTTTGCTTAGGAACAAGTTATACCAAATCAAAGATTGCCATCTTACTGTGAGTCAATTATCTTACAAGTTAGAAAAGGGCATGGTGTGTGTACATTATGATGATTTTTGCCTTTTTAATGAAGCTTCTCCTTCCCCCATATGTGAAGTATGTGAAAATACATAAAGTATGTGAATACAGATGATAGTGTCTATCAATTAATTAGGACTAGTTACTGCTTGTTATACACAATGTAAAAAAGCATAAATCATTTTTGATTATCGCATGATTGGGATATCTCAGAGTAGTCTCTCACTTCATGCAGTGTCCTGGTGAGAACAAGAGAATTATATTTGTAGTAGGGATCGTAGAATCATAGAATAGTTTGGGTTGGAAGGGACCTTTAAAGGTCATCTAGTCCAACCCCTCCTGCAATGAGCAGGGACATCTTCAACTAGATCAGGTTGCTCAGAGCCCCATCTAACCTGACCTTAAATGTTTCTAGGCATGGGGCATCTACCATCTCTCTGGGCAACCCGTTCCAGTGTTTCACCACCCTCATCACAAAAAATTTCTTCCTTATATCTCTCCTAAATTGACCCTCTTTTAGTTTAAAATTATTGTCCCTTGTCCTATCACTACAGGCCCTGCTAAAACATTTGTACACATCTTTCTTATAAGCCCCCTTTAAGTATTGAAAGGCCGCAATAAAGTCTTCCTGGAGCCTTCTCTTCTCCAAGCTGAACAAACCCAACTCTTTCAACCTTTCCTCACAGGAGAAATGTTCCATCCTTCTGATCATTTTTGTGGCCCTTTTCTGGACCTGCTCTAACAGGTCCATGTCTTTACTGTGCTGAAGACTCCAGAACTGGACACAGGACTCCAGGTGGGGTCTCACCAGAGCAGAGTAAAGGGGAAGAATCACCTCTCGGCCTACTGGCCACACTTCTTTTGATGCAGTTCATCAGAAGTTGGCTTTCTGGGCTGTGAGAGTACATTGCCCGCTCATGTCCAGCTTTTCATCTACCAGTAGCCCCAAGCCCTTCTCTGCAGTGCTGCTCTGAATCCCTTCATGCACCAGCCTGTTTTGATACCAGGGGTTGCCCCAACCCAGGTGCAGGACCTTGCACTTGGCCTTGTTGAACCTCACGCGGTTCATACAGGCCCACTTCTTGAGCTTGTCCAGGAGGTCCCTCTGGATGGCATCCCATCCCTCAGGCATGTCAACAGCACCACTCAGCTTGGTGTCATCTGCAAAATGGATGGAAATGCGAGACTGATGCATACTAATGGTTCATTCTAGTCATTGACATAGGAATGAACAAGTTCATGTGTGCAAGACTTAGTCTGTCTTTATATTTAGGAGATTTTAATGAAATCTAACAAATAACAATTCATACTATTCCTTGAATTGTAAATAAAGAGTGCTTCTGAGTAGAAAGCATTTTTTTTTAGTAGTAAAAAGGTATTTTCAATTCATAAAAGCTGGTAACTGAAGTTTCCGCATTTGACAATATGCTAGAAATGTTCCACTCATTTAAACAAAGCTGAGGAAAATAAATTTCAGCCATTGCTTTTTTATTCTTAAGAATATTTTGCCCACTCTTCTACAAATATGGTAAGGAATATTATAAGATATACATATCCCATCCCACCACCAGATGTTATTTCATGTTCATGTAGCCACAGATGAACAGTAGTGACCTAGTCACCTACACTATTACCTAATAATATCAAAGAAAATAAAGCAGCACATTTGACACTGACAGCAACTGGATTTTCCAGATCTCTTGGTTTGCCTGGAAACAATCCTGAAGAAGAATAAACACTTCTGCCTGCAGGGTCTCTGGAAAAAGAAGTGTCTAGGCAACTGCAATAGGACTGGGATGCTATTTTCAAATTCTCTATTGATGTGCCGTACATATTTGGACATGTTACATAATCCTCATTTCATTTCTCCTGCCCTTCATTAGTTTCATCCTTTTATACTGTGAACTCTTTAGGGCAGGCATAGTCTCTTACAAAGTGTGCAGAAAGGTTTCTTGAGGACTATGGGGTATAATTGGAATTGAACTGACAACTGCAATAGAAACAAATAAAAAGTAAAGGATCTTGGGCTGCATCCGCAGCGGAATTACTAGCAGAGATAGACATGTGATCATTGCATTCTACTCAGAGCTTGTCAGGCCACACCTTGAGTACCATGTCCAGTTCTGGTCCTGACAATTTAAAGAAGATGCAAACTGACTGGACAGTGTCCAAAGGAGGGCCATGAAGATAATCAAAGGGCTGGAGAACCCGCCCTATGAGGAAAGATTGAAGAAGTTAGGTCTGTTCTCCCTGGAGAAGAGAAAGCTCAAGGGGGACTTCATCACAGTATTACATTACTTAAAGGGTGGCTATGAAGAGGATGGAGACTCTTGTCTCTCTTCACATGGAGAAGATGAGGGGCAATAGATAAAAGTTGCACTGGGAAGGGTTTCATCTCAATAGAAGAAAGAAATTTTTTACAGTGAGAAAAATCAATCACTGGAACAACTTCACAGGGACATGGTAGAGTGTACCTCACTGGAGGTTTTCAAGATGCAATTGGACAGGGTGCTAGATAATCTCACCCAGGTGTCCTTTCCCATGAAAGGCTGGACTAGATGATGTTTCAAGGTCCCTTCCAACCCAGGCTGTTCTATGATTCTATGATTCTAAAAATCAAGAAGAACATACCTGCTTTTCTTGCTCTCCTTCCACCATTTTTATTGGCCCCAGTTGTCTTGTATTTGTTCATTTCTTATCCTCCATGGCATAGTATGGAAGAGATCATAAGGATAATGACAGCAAATAGCATCATGTACATACTTAATCAGGTAGTAGTGGGTAACATGAGCATTTGCAAACCAAATGCAAAATAGAGCTCATGGTATCCACAAGAGGTAAAAGAAGTTCTTCAAGGTGTGCTGTGGTCAACAAGAATTCATTGTTGTCATAACAGGAATCTTTATCTTTAGTTTTGTTTGCTGGATTCTTTCAATTTCTGCAAGTGCCACTAACAATGTTTTATTAAAAATATAAATTACACTTCTTCCTCATAATGTCACCATTTAATGTGGATTTTACTTTTTGTTTGCAACATGCTCTCATTGAAAACTTCTTGCATTTTCATGTTTCTAGATTCCAGGAAGGTTCAGAGTTATGATAGACCACACAAAATGGGCCAAAAGAAATGATCTGGGCTAGAGAAAAACTTCTGGAGTGGATTGTGACCTTTTGTTGACTGTTCTGTATAGGTATGTTCTTTCTTTAATGGAAAGGGCAGCTGATAATGTGGATTAATTTATAATATCAATTAAGACTAAATGCCAGACTCGTGTCACAAACCTGAGTTGCTATGGTCAGGAGCTTGCAGGCTTCGCTGGCTGAAGAAACCACTAGATACCTCCAGAGGTCATTTCAGCCCATTACAATCTGATGGGCCGGTGGTACATACCTGCCAGAAAGAGCTATTGCTGTTCAGTGACTGAGATATATTGTTTAGCATTATTAATCACAATAATATGGGTTTATTATTTATACTTTATGATAGAGGTCAGCTGTTTCCTTTTTTTTTTTTTTTTTTACATCAACTTGTCTTCCACCAAAAGCCTTTAATTCCAGCCTGGAAAAAGGAAAGAACAGATCATCTCAAAGTTTTCAAAGTTTTTTTATCTAACATGAATCCTGAACAACTCATTTTAGTTTTAATAAGAAATCCCAATACACTATCCATTGACTGTAATGTTGGCATCTAGCAAGAACTAAGTGAAGTTAGAGATATTTAATATCTTTTAAAGATTTGCCGTTGTTTTATATTGAGTACTTCAGAATAGATTGTACTTCAGAACAGATTGTCAGACGATTGAGTCCTTTCTGTATCTGTAAGGGAAATATTTTAAGCACAATTTGGATATTGTTGCAAGAGAGTGGTAGTGCTTTCTGCCACTGGCCTATCTCAAAGACATATATTGATCTAAATAATTATGAATTGCTAAATAGGATAATACTTTCACTCCTGAATACGTCTCCTAGTCTGTTGATATCTAATCACTGTCAACATCCTGAGATATGGAGAAAATTTTTAGTGAATGTGAAAAAACCTGCAACAATGGGAAGTGATTTTAAATTATGTCTACCTACCATACCTCTACTGATTGACAGTAAAAATAAGTGATTTGGCATACTTACTCAATATTATTAGTATTTATCAGATTGCTTTTTGTGACATTATTCTTTTTCATTTGAAGTATTTTAGAAAATGATTAAACATGCTAAATATTCTGCTTTATAGGTGAGGTAGAAACTCTAGATTTAAAGTTACATTTCACTGGGCTTGACTAGGAGAGGCTTCTAAGCTAGTTGGAATTATATGTTTATCAGAAGTGCTGGTCTTTTTCCAGTTGCTAGAGAAGCAGCCCAGACAACCAACTAATTCCATATGCCAAACCATCTCATGGATAAAATTTGGTGGAAAGACTCCCACCAACAAGAATTGTTTAACTTCTTTTTGCAGCTTTCTTTGTACATATATTTGGATTTGTTTGCATGTTTTCCCCTTCAACCTAAGCCTGCCTTACTGTTTTTTGTCAGCTGTTAAGTTGAACTCTTTAATACAAGCCATTTCTTTTGTGGTGCTACAAAAGTGACTTGTCAAATTATCAAGTCATGTAAAGATTTGTAGTAGATCAAAAAGGAAAGTAGTCTTTAGATCAGTGAAAATGTGATCCGACAGATGACAATACATAAATAGGAACTTTCATAAGCTATGTTCTACTCTCAAGTACAGAACTTGAAGCCTGATTGTCAGTCTAATTAGGCCAAAGACTATATATATAATTTTTTTTTAATCTTCATTCTGAATGATCTGTATTTTCCCATTGTTTTTTACTGCTGAAAATAACAGTCATGCTGATTAATTACCTGGCAGAGCCCACGCCTACCCAACATATCCTAGCTTCCAAAATATATCCTGCTCAGTGTAAATGTTGGTCTTTTAATGGCAATCACAGTATGTGGGGCAGTCTGGAATTTTATTAGATTGCCATTAACAACAATATATCATTCTCCAGCTCTGCTGAGTGTTTTAAAGAAGCAAAGTAATAAAATTCTGTGCTTCAAATTTGGTTTAAAAATGGACATCATTGGTTGGTATGGGCTGAATTATTGCAGTGTAAGTTTTGCCTGCATTAGTTAAAAGATTTTTGGTGCCCACATTTTTACTGCTAATTGTCTAAGCTCTTTAAAAATAATTCACCAGAAGATATTTAACCAGCATCTGTTTTCTTTTGGGAATTTACTTTCATACTGGAGATATTTCTAGCATCTTTTTTCATTTTTTATTGTGAGGGTTATAACATCCATGGATTGCTATGGATACAAACAGTTGGATCAGTCTATGAACCTCCAAAATACTTAAGAAACCCTGTAAGGGTCAAATCAGGAGGTGGGGAAAACAGGAGAAAAATGAAACATATACAGAACAGCTGCTAGTCTTTCCCTCTACACAATACTTAACTAGGTCAGCAAAGACATGAAAATTATTTGCATATTTAAATAGATCTTCAAAAGCTGGGAAGCTAGTAAGCTCGTTCTCTCATTGAATAGTTGCAGCTAGAGTTGTTGCCACTTGATTGTCCTTCTGGCAGCCAAAACAGGGTATAAAAATCTTTGATGACAGTATATCAAAATATGCAGTCCAAGAACAAACCAATCTCCTTTCCTGTTTCAGGATATATATATATATATGTATATATGTATTCATTTAGGTAGGAGTGGACAAATCATCATATGTAGAGCTCATGTCCTAATCTCTGATATTCACCACGCTATTTCCACTATGACTTAATATGAAAAATCTCCAGAAGTTCATGCTTTGTTTTGTACACATAATGCATTATGTCTGAATAATGCACAAATGATCAAGTGTTTATCCAGCCTTTAACCAAACAATATGAACTTCCTCTGTTCAAAATGTCTTAAAGTGTATTTATTATCATTTTATTATTGATTTTATTCTATTATCTACTGTCGTGGTTTAACCCCAGCCAGCAACTAAGCACCACGCAGCCGCTCGCTCACTCCCCACCAGTGGGATGGGGGAGAGAATCAGAAGGGTAAAAGGGAGGAAACTCGTGGGTTGAGATAAGAACAGTTTAATAATTGAAGCAAAATAAATTAGAACAGTTAAATAGGCAAAGCAAAAACCGTGCACGCAAACAAAACAAAACAAGGAATTCATTCACTACTTCCCATCGGCAGGCAGGTGTTCAGCCATCTCCAGGAAAGCAGGGCTCCATCACGCGTAAGGGTTACTTGGGAAGACAAACGCCATCACGCCCAATGTCCCCCTCCTTCCTCCTTCTTCCCCCAGCTTATATACTGAGCATGACGTCATATGGTATGGAATAGCCCTTTGGCCAGTCTGGGCCAGCCCTCCCCCTGGCTGTGCCCCCTCCCAGCTTCTTGTGCCCCCGGCAGAGCAGAGGAAGCTGAAAAGTCCTTGACCAGTGTGAGCGCCACTTAGCACCTATTTAGAGAGAGCTTAGCACTACTTAGCAAGAACCAAAGCATCAGTGTATCATCGACATTGTTCTCATCCTAAACCCAAAACACAGCCCCATACCGGCTACCAAGACGAAAATTAACTCTATCCCAGCTGAAACCAGGACATCTACATAGAATCTTTTACACATGAACAAAGATATCTATATACAAATAACTGTAGGTACCTGTTCATGAATACAATTTCTGGCACCCCAAGCTTTCCTTCAGACTGGAAGTGGGACACTGAGAAAAGAGTATTCTGTTATAACTTGTGTTCATAACACTACAAAGTAATCAGTATAAATGTAGAAATATCAGGTCTCTTTCAGATTATGTTCTGTGTATTCTGTAAGGTATTACTTACCTGGAAAAGACAATAGGAAAAGGACATGGGATGATGTATAGGCTACAGCTGAAAACAGAGATTTGATTTTTCTTCTTTGTGCATATAGTTTCTAGCCCAAGTAAAGGGTTGTCTTATGACACCTTAGCAGGAAGATATGATCAATAGATAAGCACAGAGATTTAGTGAAGTAATAAAATTGTAATAAGTAGCATTCCACGGGTGACAGCACATTGTGCAATCCTTAATTCCCAGCAGCCTGGTTTCTGCTGCAGAAAGCATTAATATTCTGTAGGACAAAAGTGGAGCTACATGATCCAAGGCATCTTCATCAGACAAAGATCTTCAGCCTGACTCCCAGAAGCAAATAGGTTTTTGTCACGAGGGTCACCTATGAAGCCAAAGAAAATAGCATACTCCTTCATATCTTTATATTTCTGGGTGTGAGGGTCCCTGTACTATTAAAAAAATCCAAAGAAACAAACAGTTTTAAAAAGCCACAGGAGAAAAACTGGACAATCAGGAGAAGAATGATTGGTAGGAATGGAAACGCTAGATATACTAGTGGAGATGGCTGCAGTGGAAGGGGAAAGCTTCCTGAAAGTTATCTTGGAGAATCATTGAGTTTCTAGTAAAAGAGAAGTTCCTTGTGACTGGTGTATGCTCAGGACAATAGCAGACAATTAATTGGAGAGATGAATTTGTTACAGACTTACAGCCAGTACTATGAATCTAGAATATTTAGACTCTTATTAAGACCAGATTGTCTCTAGGTGTAACAGCATGAAGGTCCATAAACAGACATTAAAATGGAAGAAGCTGACAGTGGGAAAGCCAATGTATATATGCCAAGCAGCAGATTAGAAAGAAGAGGAGAAAAGCCCTAGAGAAAGCTGAAAGAAAATGACTGTGAGTACGAGCATTAAATCAGCAAAGGAAAAAATCAGAGATTAAATTGTCCAAGAACAGAAACAGAGGCAGTAAGAAAAGGATTTGCAGCAATCAACAAAACTGAAGGAGATACCCTACACTCTGAGAGACAGGAAGAACAGAATGGAGCTTTACATCTAGCTTATTAAACTCAAGAGTACAAATAAAGCAAGAAAAAGCTGTTATGGAGTCCAGCATGGGATTCCTTAAGTGAATGAGAACAGTCTTTATGTGGAGTAACAGAACACTCTGCATCCTCCAGGGGCTGGTGCGTATGTGACATAAAAACCTCACAGAACAGCAGAAGGACTGGAAAGAGAGGGAAGGGAATGAAGAGAGGGAAGAAAGAGGAAGAGGAGGAAAAGAAGGAGGGAAGGGTAAACATCTCCCATCTAGACAGATACAATCAAGTGATGAGTATAATAAATAATTTTGCCCTTTTTCAGCAAGTCATCATGTTCAAAGTTAATCCATCTGCAATAGTTGTAAGCTTACTAAAATTTTCTTTCCATGTTATGAAATTCTATGAATAGAAATAGTTCGTGTTGGATCGCAGTTCAAGCATAAGAAATTTATATATTTTAGGTAGTATTGTGAATTGTACAGTTAGATATTTTGTTTCTTAATTTTGTTAATGTTTTTAAATGAAGAACTTATCTTGAAATGCATCTTATCTTGAAGTAGATAATACAATGACCTCTTAGCCCAACCTTTATAAAGCAGTATCATTGCATCAGAAAAAATATTAGAACAATAATGCAAGATTTAACTGAATATTTTCAGACTTGAGTAAGTGTTCACATAGATTTTTTTTAAATAAAAGTCTGTTAGTTCTTCATGCCGTCTCCTTCACTTCGTCCTTCGATTCTTCTAAACATATTACGTTCTGTATCTTGAAGGATCGTCTAGTCTGAAATGATAACTGTTAAAATTAATTCTGTCAGTTCAATAGCCCAATTGTACAAAACTTTCTTAAACCATGACCACATTTTTCAGAATCACACCCTAATCCTGCAAGCAGAATGTGTGTTTTCTTGCAGGTCTGGGTTTGCTCTTACCGCGTCATCAGATGCCAAGTTCATGTTCTTGTATTCTGTGTTAAATGAGATTTCCAATACCTACTGGCATTTTTATCTTTTTATAATAAAAAATAAACTAAATGAACTAAATAAATAATGCATTCCTATGCCATGCTTGTCATGCTTAATTTATTTAAATCCTGAAATTTAAACTAATTTTATGATTTTTCATATCCATCTGTCAGTTCGTCCATCCATTTCTGCACCTTTCACTGCTATGATATTTGAGCACCTAGCATAAATTGCAGCAAAAATTGATGTAAACCTGTTCTGAGGTGTGCCTAATTTCAGCTAATTTAACTTCTTGAATTCTTAAGCTTACATTTTTTGGTGGGGCTATGAACTGTTCTCTGGGATTCTCAGTTTCACCATAATCTTGTACAATGACATCATGCAGACAGTTACATATTTATAGGAGAAGATTCAGTTCTATTTGAAAAGATACATTTGCCTTCTTGGACTTGTTTCTCTTATTTTTTTCATATTGTGAACAATCTGCTGTTTAAAATGATAAGACATTTTACAGGTTTAAAAAGACTAAATGAAGAACATTGAGCAAATATATGCAAACTAGCCAACATAGCTGTTGACAGAATGCAGATAATTTTTCCTATTGAAACTGAGTCTTACCACTCAGTCTTTTGTACCTAGAACTTCTTGCTACACTTGAAATTATTAATTATTAAATATTTTTAAAAAAAAATGTATCTGTGAAACATGCAAGGGACAAATCTGGGATGGCTGAAGTATGAAGACAGGAGATAATCAACTGTCAAAGTTGCCTCTGTTCCTCTTTTTCCCTTCGTAATTTTATACCTCAACTTCCAGTGACTCATTAGCCATAGGTTATAGGCTTCTCCCCTTTCCACATCTCTCTTTTCAAGACATTGCTATTCTAGCCACTGATTGTACAAAAAAGTCACCTAACTGTACAGAGAGCACCATTCAACAGAACCCAAGAAAAACAAAAGAAGAAAAAGGAAAAAAAAAAAAAAACTAAAGAAATCCCACAAGGAAGCTGGCAAGGGGAGGTCACTGCCTGAATGGCTCAGGTGGAGCCAGATCAGCGCTAGGTCTAAGTTAAAAAGCTGAAGCAGTCCAACAACATCTGTATTGCCACAGCACCAGTTAACAATCACATCATTAGTGTTAATCAGAAGCTGTGCTTTGTCATTATTGTTATTACAAGTACACACCTGGAAGCTAGAGGAGAGCAACAGACTATAACAAAATGAAACTCAACCTTAGGCTGTTATTTAGGTCCAATACCTGAGGAAAGCTGACAAGAGTTTGTAATATAGAAAGGTTTTGCCAGAAAAATTGCTTCCCTTTTTCTCCTCCTTGCTGCACTCTAGGCTATGCCATCCATTAATTACAGATCCCTATGGCAGGACTGCATTCACTGTCAGTGGAGGGAGACATGACTGTCTCTACCTACTTGCTCTGAGAGGAGGATAAGTAATTGTTTACAGCTTCACACACAGCTCCGTAACTCACACATATACTGACAGAGGTCTTGTTCCTCATTACCATCCCCTCTGTGTGTATGTTTTTCCAGTAACAGTCTGGTCCTTAAGTAACAGCTAAAGAAGTAATTTAGCAATCAGTCAAATTGCAAATGTAATTTTGGGAAGTGATGCGTTTCAAGACATTTTTGAATTATACTTTTTTATTTGTGGAACAGAATTAGACTCTGAGTTACTACTGACACAGTGAATCCTTTCCTATTACTACTTCCTGCTATATAGGCTTTTATTATTTTTTTGTATGGACCACATGGGACCAAATTCTAAAATTTATGGATGCCATATTTATAGAACACGTCAGTGGACAAGCGTCAGGAAACATCAGTTTTATAGGGGAATTAAATGAGGTTGTTATAGCAAAATTTATTGTTTAATCCATGAAAGCTCTATAGACTTCAAAGGTTAGACCACCAAGTAATAAAGATAGAACATCACAATCATAATCTCAATAAGCAGTATAACATGGCTATAAAATAAAAATGGACAGAAAGTGAAAGAAATATACAAGTATGCCTAATATAATTTCTAGTTCTATTAACTTTTCCTATGAATCTGGAATGTGATTACTGAATTACAGGATGTCAGAAGTGGATTTTAAGGTTTCCTTGCTTCCTTTCTCCTTTTCCCTTCCATTTCCAGAGACCTAATTTGAAAACACACTCTTAATCTATATTGCCTTTGCAAAACAGGAGACGTGGATCCTGTAGACTGTGGAAACAAGAGCCACTCTGGCTGAACATGCAGAAAATACAGCCTCACAGCTTTCTGGCAAAATTTACTGTGCTACCAAATAGCCTGTGTATTGTTCTCTATTCACCATAAGACTAGGGCTCTCTAACAGCATGCAAATAGATGTAAAACAGTGACCAAGCCAACAGGGCAATTGGCAGCAAGGAAACACAATGTAACATTAAATACTGGCATATAAATTCATGTCCTGGATTTTTAAAAACAGTCACCTGATGAGCCAGCAAACTCCAGTGCTGTATAATGTTAACTACTTCATTAATAATATGCAGTGCATTAAGTAGCTAAATCATAAAGATAACGGTGTTCTCTGGGGACATGCTTGCACTCCAGTTGCCTGTAGCTGCATTTACATTGTATTGTTGATTCACCCTGAGGACGCTTTAAGACTGCATTCCCCAGCCACAAATATGGTGTAGCTGTTTGAGCACCCAGTGGAGCATGGCAGTACCCCAGGTGACATAGCAAGGCTTGCTGTCTTGAGGGCACCATGCTCTTAAAGGCATCTGTAAGGATACCTCACATGCAGCATGGACAGTGCATGCTCCTTGTCACCACCATCTCAAATACCTCAAACCTGCCTCTGTGTCTGTCAAGCAGCACACCCGCTGCAAGGTCACTGCACCAGACTGAGTGGCCAGCATGCCCGAGCAATGCCGGTCAACCTAGAAACTCCATGACGAGTGTAGAATGGACTATGACTACAAAATATCTGACTCAACATCCAGGGATCTCCTGCTGGAGGCATCTGATAGCCCACTGAGGACAGCATTCACACTCTTTTCCGTGTAGAAATGGTAGGTTGCAAGAAAGGAATCTACGCGTAAGATCTGTATGAGAAGACTCCTCCAGGGTCCCAATGTAGAGTCAACACCAGGCCATATTGCAGCACCAGCCAACTGCACACCTTGGAAAGGCTTTTAATGTAGTTGTTCTGCTAGCAGTAACCTGAAAATAAAAAAGAGAGAACTTCAAACCGCAATTGATTTTAAATGCAGATATATTCACACAAGATAATATCATGGAAAGTAGAAAAAGATGAAAATTGCCAGATCTACTGTTTTGGCCAATTACCTGTTACACACCTAGTGTGGCTCTAACCTGCACGTGCTACATTTCAGCCCTTCTACTTTTTGATCCGCCAAAATTTTTAGGTAATTTTGTATCAGTCCAAGTTTTCTGATTAACCAATTGACACACAGTCAGAGGACCTGAATTGCCAGAGGCTGACTACTCCCTCTCAGTGATGCACCCCAAGGCTGCCCAGTACTGAGGCTATCAAGCCTAGGAGACAGTCTCCCAGAATTACAGCTTTGTTGTGTTCCTCTCAAAATATTCATGAATCGTACAGAGATATATTCAAATATTTCTTGTGGAGGTATTCAACACATACTGTCTTCATGTTCTGAAAAACATCAAGATTTATATTGTGTCTCAGACTGCATATTATTGAACCTGCTTTTTGTGTTGAATAAATATCGATGTTTACATCGACAGGACTGAGTATTTTCCTAGTACAGATAGAAGACTGAAATTATTCACAACATCCTGCATTGTGCAAGATGCATGAAAGCTATGATGAAAAATGATTTAATACAATAAAATAACAGGTCTTTAAATTCCAAGGAGTATTAGTGATCTCAGTATTAAAAACATAAAACATTTAAGTCATTGCTAGGACTGTATCTTTTATCTGCAATGAAAAATGGTATTTCCTTTCTGTTGTATTGCCATTGTGATTGCCATCCCTGTAAGCTATGAGATGGTATGGTAACTATTTACAAAAGCACTGGTTTTTATAAAACTTTCTATATAGCTACTGTCTGAAAAGGGTATATGAGGTGTATCTGGTGTTAGTCAAGTTCTGTTGAAGTAGTTACTGGGGAAAAATTTAGAAACATGATTTAATTTTTAACTAATATGAAAACCAACTATTTGCCTCTTTTACCTTCTCTCAAGACTGCACAGGAGGGAAAATTTCTCTGCTATCATCTCAGGAACTGCTGCAGGAGCAAGTACACCCTCAGGCTGTGTGGCATGGCTGAAGAGCCATGGAGAAGCTTTCATTTTTAGATCTCTAACTATGTTCATTCACAGTACCTACCAACACCCTGTATCAGCTTGTCAGCACTGAGATCTCTACCACAGGCTGCTGGGAAAAGAATAAAAGACAGAATTCTAACTTAAACCAACACAGTATAAGTGTGCTTATCTAGTACTTTCTACTCCCAGATTTATCCCAGCGTATTAGCTGCTGATGAGTGATGTTTTTAGTCTGTTCAGAGATTCTGAGGTAGATGCTACTTGTGGTCAGAAAACCTGCAAAAATTGACTTGTTTTGCCTTTATGCATTTGCTGTTACAAAATAGCAAAAGGCAAGCTGTCATACACCATGATAACAATTAGTTGTGTGAAAAATTATCTTTTTATAGAAAAATATAGCAAAGCAGCTCACCTTATAATTAAAAAAGGAAAATCTTTGTAATTTTATCTTAAATTTCATATGTTTATAAAGTAAAATGTAAAAAAAAATAATTGAAAATTATAGAGCATATTTGTATCACACACTGACAATTTGTGTGATCTTCAGTTTAAACTGTCAAGTTACATAGACTCAGGGGCAAAAATTCAACATTGCTGTTCAACTTCAGCCTCAGTTTTCTCAATGCAAAAGCAAGGAGACATTTAATCATTACCTCCAAGGGACAAATAAGCTTCACATCTGTCATCATAATAAAAATCAGACAAATTTATTCTAATATAATCATGTCTTTCCATGCTGGTCTACAACTGACACTAGAGATAAGCTTAGAAGGAAAAGATGAATGGGTAGAGGAGAACAGAAATGGGGAAAAATCAAATTACAGAAAACCTAAGGAAGGAAATGACCTAAAAATGGCAGAAACAGAGAGGGGTACAATAGACCCCCTCAAGAGTATCAACAGAGCTGGTTGAAATCTGCATCACGACTATTTTAATGCATACGTTCATAAACCTTTCTGATTTAAAATTATATCCTATACCAAAAAGATTCACTGTTTTAACGTCCTAGACATTGAAGGGTTTTGTTAAAATGGAAAGTACGAAGCACTTGTAGATATTATTAGAAATTGCTTTGCTAAATCCTCGAAGATATGTCAAGATATCTTTTGCTTTTCTTCTGCTCATTAACACAACTTAGAGTTTTTTCTAGAAATAAAATTTGTTATTCATGTATTTTTACAAAAGGATTTTGTTGAGACATATTTTATTGTGCCCAACATTTTATTTTAGCAAAACACAGGCATGAAGCATTGTAGAACTAATATTGGGCAAGAGAGAGACAGCAAACAATATACAGTGGGGTGTTGCTCTCTCCTGGCTCGTGACACAGACTGTGATTCATGATGCAAATGTTGCTGATGAAAAAGGCTTGCTAGTTTGCTTAAATGAACTGTCTTATTTTGCTGCTTTAAATGATATAAAACTACTAATTGTCCCGGGAGGTAAATACAAATCTCACCAGGAAATCTCTCCTTCTCCAGCCCTCCTCCCCCTCAATTGTTATCCTTGCAGGACCTTTCTAGAAACAAAAGGGAAATAGATTCTTTAATTGAATAAATTGATTACGTATATTTCATTAGTTGGTTATCTTTGCAACTCACCTGTATATGGTGAAGGAGTTTACCATGCAACAAAATAGGGAAAAAAAAATCACATCTAAAAATAGGTCATTGGAACTCACTAATTAAAAGCAGATTGAAATTAAAGAAATCAGGTTGAAGCTTAGCTCAGCTGTAAAACTGCAGTCTCCGGGCAGATTCACTCATACATGGTTTACCTTCAGGATGCTCTGGGTTCACAGATGGGCCAGCATGTAGCCACACCTTTTCCATGAACATTGCCCTATGCAGAGGGCACTCCCAGCCTTGGTCTGCTCTCAGAAACATGGAGCCATCCTGAAACTAGGGACTATCCCTAACCTGACACTGTCTACCCCAAACCTGAATTTATTTTTTAGAGTCACAGCTTATAAGAAAAGTGAAAAGGAGAATCCATGACCAGGTAGGCCTGAGAGGGATGTCCACATGAGCTCTCAGACCCTAGTGTGCTGGTTTTGTCTGGGATAATTTTCTTTATAGTAGCTAGTATGGGGCTGTGTTTTGGATTTGTGGTGAAAACAGTGTTGATAATACAGGGATGTTTTCATTATTGCTGAGCAGTGCTTACACAGACTCAAGGTCTGTGCTTCTCACCCCACCTCACCAGTGAGGAGGCTGGGGGTACACAGGAAGTTGGGAGGGGACTCTGCTGAGACAGCTGATGCCAACTGACCAAAGGGATATTCCATACCATTGACGTCATGCTCAGCATATAAAGCTGGAGGAAGAAGAAGGAAGAGGGTGACATTCAGAGTGATGGCATTTGTCTTCCCAAGTAACCGTTATGTGTGATGGAGCCCTGCTTTCCTGAGGATGGCTGAGCACCTGCCTGCTGATGGGAAGTGGTGAATGAATTCCTTATTTTGCTTTGCTTGCATGCACGGCTTTGCTTTACCTATTAAACTGTCTTTATCTGACCCCATGAGTTTTCTCACTTTTACCCTTCTGATTCTCTCCCCCATCCCACTGCGGGGGAGTGAGCGAGTGGCTGTGTGGTGCTTAGTTGCCGGCTGGGGCTAAACCACGACACCTAGACAAAGAAACATTGGCTCAAAAGTGTGAATTACCTCTTAACATCCATGTCTGTACTGATAGAAGAAGGTATCTGATGAAACACAAGTCTGACATGATAGTGCAGAAGGGCTAGGGTAGAGGGGACAGCTTTTTAATCTAACTTAGTCTCGCTTGTAAATCATTCCTTTAAAAGAGGGAGTGACTGAGTGAAGCGCACACTCTGGAAAGAGCAGAGCTTGCCCCTTCATGAGGAGATGTCTTATGTAGTCAGGACACCCCTTACTTCCTCCTTTACTCACTCTACATTATTTTAATAGTTAAATATACATGGGTTTATACAGTTAAAGCTTATGAGCTCAAAAGCAGTGTCTTTGCTCGTCTTTGAGGTGAATTTAGGCAGATCCCTTTCTAAGTGTTTGCAGGTGTGAGGTTATCTCTCACAAGCAATTGACACCTGCAGTGCAATTTTAGTCTGTTTTTAAGGAAATTACTACCCCTTTTTCTCAAAATAATTGTCATAGAAAAAAGTAACTCGTATCAGGAGAGAACTCCTAACCAGTACAAGCTGGTCAGAAGCTGTTGCATTGTCTTCTGAAGAGAAAAACCCTCTCACCTGTGGCAATTCCACAAAGTACCACTTTGACATCTATAGCAGGACACACTCTCTTTAACAATTGAATACCATTAAATCAACAGATAGATCATGAAATAAGATTAAAACATCCAACCCTGTCTTTTCTCAAGATTATGTCCAAGAACTTATGTATTTTCTACTCCTCTCTACTTTCCTTTTCAGCAATATTATTTTTCTTAGCTGTATAAAAGCATTAATTAAAAACACTGATTTCTTTTTACAATTGTTTTGAAGTCCAGAATATCATACATCTGTACTGAGTGGTGTACTTGATCAATTAGTTTCTGTCTCATCACTTAAACATGATTGTTTCAGATCAGCAGCACTTGAGGAGAGTTAAAAACCAGAAATTGTTCATTGAGTTTAGATTTAAGCTCATCTCTTAGCTGCACAAATTACAATCTCACTTCAACAACCAAAAGTATCACAACTACCAGGAACAGGTGATGGGTTTTTTTGTGTCCTCATATCTCTGAGTGTGTAGACTTCAGGCCAGTTATTCCACCATGGGGTGGAGGGGGATGGGAAAGAAATCTGTAATGCTCATGAACAGCCTAGGGGCTGGCATACATAGAAGCTCCTCAAAAGCTACTGAAGCTACTTCAGTCTTCTAAAAGGGAAACACAAAATTGCAGCACACTACAAAAATCTAATCGTCATCCAAGCAAAGTTTTAAATCAGCAAAGAGAAATTCCTGTCTAGTCCAGCACAAGTGACTGTTTCTGTTTCCCGCCTTCTTGACATCTCTGTCTCCCTACTGTCTGGGTACTTCTGTGTTTGCACCTCGTTCATTTCCATAAGTGGTTAACTGCCTTTTATTGAGATGACTGTTTCTAGACATTAGATCTGATGTCAGATGGAGAGGGAACAGAACCCGGTAGGACTTGCTCTTGAAAGACAAGATCCATGTGAGAAGAAAGAGCATCAAAGCTGGCCGAAGGAAGCAAAATGTTTGGATACAGCATGGTGAATAAGAGCAGTGATACATTCAGTTGTGCCAGCTGCTGAAAGGTCTGTGCATTAACTACAGTGATATGAGCTGGAGGATCGTATCTGGCACTGTTGCGGGGAGTACTCTCATCCAGCATATATTGTAATGGACATTTGTAATGTTTAATTATATTGACAAGGCATGCACAGAAGGGACAAATACAGAAGCAGACACATAGCACTGAAATGGAAAAATCTAGTCATTAAAGCAGAAAACATTATTTTGAAACAGCTCATGAATGAGCTATGGACAGAGCAGGATCTGGTAGCTACAAGCTTCAGAAACATACCACCTCAGCTAAGAGACAGAAATCACAGCTGGAAAGGTGAGATGGAGAAAGAAAACATATTTGTTATTCTGTTTCATGTTAGACAGTGTTTGTTCAGGATTAATCATTCAGTCATATTTGGTCTGAATATTCAAAACATAGTACGTCCTCCATTTGAACTTCCAGACTGGCAGTCCTGTGGTATGGAAATTAACCCATCATAACAAAAGCCATCTGAGGTGAACTATTTCTTTCCCCTGATAATTCCAATAGGGTTTTCTTTGTTTGTTTTGCCATATTTTGTTTTCCTCAAATAAGTGCTGGAAAGGGCAGCCTGTCTATAAAAATGTCTGTGGGACTGGGACATTATGGGGGAGTGATAGGGAAGCAGATGACTTATCTAAGTCTGCAGAAGGAATGAAAGATGCTCAGTGAACTGTGACTGCCCTGGAGTCATCTACTTGATCACTTGCCCACATATCAGTTGTTACAGCTGATGCACTTAAAAAGTTCATTCTCCTAGAGATAGACTGTGCAAAAGGCCGTGCACTAAGTTGTCCAAAGTAACAAATGCCAGCTCTCAATCTCAGTGCTGTTACACAAAATTGTCTAAATTGTCTAAATTGGCAAAAGACTGAGATGAAAAAAAAAAATGTATATGCAAAATGGAACGCTCAGGTTGAAGAAATTGCAATAAGCTGACTTGCAGGCTCCTTGTCAGAACACCATACAGTACCAGAAGAAGCTGAAACATCTCTGGAAGTGATGTTTATTGTAATATTTCCAAAAAGTGTTTAATTTATTGATGTTCATGAGAGTGGAATGTCACTCTTTAGACAGTGTTGATTGGAGAGTCTCCAAAGGGGTGTTGATGTGGCAATTTCATTTCTACTTTTTCCAGACCACCACTTTCTATGACTTTAGGGTTGGGCATATCTGTATTTGAGCTTTGCTCTCTATATCCTGTCAGGCATCCTGAGTGGACTAGGCTGGAAAATAAGATATTTGATGAGGTTTAGCTAATTTACATAACACCACCTGTTAGAACTCTGTTCCCGTTATTACTCCTTCCTTCCTGAATTGTTTTCTTTCTTTACCTTATTTCTCCACTTTTCTATCATTCAAATCCTGTTTTCTGGCTAGCAAAATTCTGATTCAGCTTGCCGAGGAAACTCTACTTTTTGCAACATTATCAAGAACTACATTGTCTTCAGCACTCTGAGCCTGCCACACATTTGATAAATCTCAGAGTAGCTGATGAGACAGTCCACAAGGCCCTCAATAGTATGTTTATGAAACAAATCCCAATGACTGGTCACAGTTTTCAATAGAAGTGACTAATCTAGGAGAGACAGCCAAATCATCAAGCTTTCTGCCATGGTATCACGTACAATGCCATCTGATTCCTTAAGGCTCTCAGATTCACAGGCTCACTGCATTGGCAGGATGCCTGTGTTTCCTACTTGAACATTTTCCTGGTACCTCTCTCCTACTCTTCGCAGGCTGCCCAGCTGGTAAATGGCCATATTGCCCATTTCCTCAGGCTGCTTGGCTCTTTGGGTTTTCCAGCTCCCTCCACTTCCTGGACACTTACCTTTCTGGCCTACTGAGCTTCCACAGAGACCACCTGTTTGGAAACCCAGCATCCCAGCTGTCCTCACAAGCCAGACTGGAAATTGAAAGGTACAAGAGGAAACAGGCCAATGATTTAGTTGGTGGACCCAGCTAATAGGGAGACAGGTGACTGCCCCACGAACAGGAAGGCAAGGTCCATGAAAACATTTTCAGTTGTTTTCATTCATTGCCCACTATTACATTTGGTTTTGTATACACGAATTTCCTGATGAGACTGCAGTTCTGTTTACCAGACTGGTAATAGTGCATTTGTACTCAGGTCATCCACAGAGATAGCCTTATGCATAAAGCAGAAATATCATTCACTCATGGAAAGAAAAACATGTTAGAAAGGAACTTGATTGAGTTTGCACAGCAACGTGATACTGTATCGGATTTGCGTGGCAAGGTTTTGGTAGTGGGGTGGGTGGCTTATGTGAGAAGATGCCAGAAGCTGCCCCCATGTCCGATAGAGCCAATGCCAGCTGGCTCCAAGACGGACCCACCATAAGCAAAGCTGGGCCAATCAGCAACAGTGGTAGCGCCTCTGTGATAACATATTTAAGAAGGTGGAAAAAAATGCTATGCAATAGCAGCTGGAGGAGAGAGGAGTGAGAATATGTGAGAGAAACAACTCTGCAGACACCAAGGTCAGGGAAGAAGGAGAGGGAGGAGGTGCCCCAGGCGCTGGAGCAGAGATTTCCCTGCAGCCCATGGTAAAGACCATGGTGAGGCAGGCTGTCCCTCTGCAGCCCATGGAGGGTAACACTGGAGCAGATATCCACCTGCAGCCTGTGGAGGATCCCACAGCAGAGTAGGTGGATGCACTTGAAGGAGTCTGTGACCCCATGGAAAGCCCATGCTGGAGCAGGTTTGCTGGCAGGACATGTGACCCTGTTGGGGACCCACGCTAGTCCTGTTTCTGAAGGACTGCACCCCATAGAAGTGGCCCACACTGGAGCAGTTTGTGGAGGACTCTCTCCCATGGGTGGGACTCCATGCTGGAGCAAGGGAAGAGAGCAAGGAGGAACGAGCAGCAGAGACAAGGTGTGATGAACTGACAGCAACCCCCACTCCCCACCCCCCTGCACCACTCATGAGGAGGAGGTAGAGATCGGGACTGAAGTTGAACCCGGGAAGAAGGGAGGGGTAGGGGAAGGTGTTTTAAGATTTGGTTTTATTTCTCATTATCCTACTCTGATTTGATTGATAATAAATTAAATTAATTTCCCCAAGTTGAGTCTGTTTTTTGCCCATGATGGTAACTGGTGAGTGATCTCTCCCTGCCTTTATCTTGACCCACTAGCTTTTCATTATATTTTCTCTCCCCTGTCCAGCTGAGGATGGTGAGTGATGGAGTGGCTTGGTAGGCACCTGGCATCCAGCCAGGGTCAATCCACCACAGATGCATTATGGCATTTTTTTCATTTTACATGCTGAAGTTTGCACTATTCATCATTTTTTAACTTAAATCTAAATTAACTTATATCTAACAAGAAAAAAACTTTTGCAATATATTAGTTATTTGCAAAACTAAAGGGAATTTCCTCCTCCTCTGCATATTCTACTAGCAGTTTTGAAAATTTTAGCTCACCCATGCACATTTTTGACAGGATAACTAAGGAAGTAGATTATTATCCTCTGTATGGTCCTGTATTGATCAGTTATGGAACACCTGACAGCCAGGTTTCACAAATATTAGCTGACAGAGAATAGAATAATTCCATCCTATCAAAACCAGCTTTGGTTTGATGTAAGGTTGGATCCTTCTGGCGCATTTTTTAGTTCTGGTACTCTTTTTTTTTTCCCTTCCAAGGCCTGGCAGCTCACCTCACTGTCGCATGAGTGTGCTCTCACAAGCTTCACATCACAATCCAAGTCCTTTTACCCAGAAAATTCTATTTTTGCTGTTTTAGGCTCCCATTCCAGTCCCAGGCTGCCTTCACTCCTCTCTCACAGTCCCTCCTACCATTTCACTTGCAATCAGCTTTTTATTTAGTCTCTTTGGTGAATCATTTCAAGTACATCCCCTTACCCTCTCTTATGCTCCACATTGCTTTGCTTTCCTGCTGCTGAAATTTGCCTCACTTAGTTCCAATCCATAGTTTTTCTCATCCTTTTTCCCTGATTCCTTGGCTCGGTCCATTTCTCTAGGTATTCTGCTTCTCCACATGCTTTAACTCTTCATGAAATTTACATGCCCTGCATATTTACCTTCCTGCCCCATTTCATTAGTCCCTTCTCCCATATTCTGTCCAGTCCTGGTCTTCCCAGGGTCCAGCATTAACCTTTTTAACCAGCTGCTGTCTGTCTCTGGGCACTTGATTCCAACTCAGGCTCTCCCATCGGTTGCATTTCCATTCGTTTTGCCTTTTCTAGGACAGACAACACACAGAAAGTTTCAAGATATAAGAAAATCCTACAACAACTGTCTTTCTCTAACCAATTATTCCACATATTCCTTTGGTCTTCTGACTCTTGAAGTAGCCCTTAGAGCCTCAATGTCTTGTGTTCTGCTACCAGTTCCTGAAACCAATGGCAAGTATTTGCAAACAATTCTCATTGCATATCAGAAGAGCCGCTTGCAAACCTGGAGGTCTTAGATTGTGAAGGACTACAGTAAATTTTCTGCTATAAACACTGAAAACGATAATGTTCTGAACTAAGCTTGGCCTGCATCATAGATCTCAAGAAAATCTTCAGAACAGGGCTACTTGGAGTCATGATAGATACTGTCTGAAACAATTGTCTGTCTTATATTATGTCAGTTATATTTTCTAAGAAATCTGTCTTGCATATCATTGTGTAGTTACTCAGATGGAAGGCAGCATAGGGGAAGCAGAGAGAGAAAGACAGAACATAAACTAGGTTGAATGTTTAAATAGTTAAATCTTTTCCTCAACTGAAAAAAAGGAAATAAACTATGGCAAAATTCTTACAGCAAACACAAAACCATATTCTGCATCCAGTATTTCTTGCGGAAGCAGTTAAAGTCTGATGCTAAAGCAATAGCATTTTCTCCCATCCAATTTCTATGCAATTAAGGTTCCCGTCACACTTCCTAGGAGAAAGCACCAATATTTTCACATGGTTAACCACACTGTTTTTTGTAGTGAGAATGACAGAAGGTTGTATTAGGTATATGAAGGTGGATTTACACTTATTCGGATTGTATCTAATTTTCTTATATGCTACTTGTAGTAATATTTGCATTCAAAGAATCTACTTAGAAATGCTGAATTAATTAAAACACAAAAACAAGAAAAAGCTGTATCCAAAACCCCCATGGCACTTGAGCAAAATTACAGCAGTTGAATTCATTTTGTTTGCAAGTATCAGTAGTCAGGTGCCTTATGGTTCCACTGTTTTCCATTGAAATACTTGTCACATACACTGGAGCCGTCTACCTGATTTCAAAACATTTCTTCCAGAGTTCACAAATACTGTGTGTGTGACAGTGCAATTTGTAAATGAATGTGTGTGTGTGTGTGTGCATATGAATTTCATAAAAGCTTCTCCCCATGTCTCTTGACCAAAAATGTTTTTGAAAAATGACATGCAACCACTTAAAAAATATGATACTGCTTATTTTATCTCAACATTTCACTTTCACAGTGTCACAAACACAAACTAATCTCCCAATGGATAAAAGATATCTCCTAACTGTGAGATGTTTGAAGATATTGCTGCAGTGCTGTGTATAGGCCTATATACTTCATATTTTCATAAAGGTCAAATATTCCCCACTATGTGTACTTGTTTAAAGCTGTACACATTTTATTTCATACATACATTTGGGAGCCTAATGGAAACACAGACTTGGAGGTGCAACATAGGCATTGAAACTGGTAGAAGATTTTTAGGTCTTGTTTTCAATATGACTTACTGTTAAAGCTGAAACATTTGATGGACTTGTGTTGATTTTAACAAAAAGCTTCTGGATCCAAGGCAGACTCTTTTTTTGTTTCCAGTGAGGAACAGAGGTAGCAAAAGAGATATTAAAAACTTGGCCTATTTGATACAGTTCCATTTCCTGAGAATGGTCAGAAAAGGTTGGATTTTTGTTGTGATACAGAACACAAACAGGTGTTTAAATCCTGAGAACTACAGAATAAAAACCAGCTTGCACAGTCACTTTCTTTTCTTTGGGAAACTGCAATTTTTTTTTGCCTTCACATCCTTTCATTTTCTCTTGTTATTTGTTAATCACACAAGAAGCTACTAAAAGAGTTGCTGACTACAGCTCAGAGAATTCATGTATACTACAGACAACGTATTTAAGCAAACAGTTAATTTCAAAATTTAAATCAAAATGCATAAAGTAATGGTAAAAATGCATTGTCATGATTTGAGACAGCCTTTATAATTTCAAATTGTAATTAATTCTAATGAAGAATATCTGGCTTGATCAAATAATTTGAAATGGATTCGGGGGTATCATTATTTTGAACTGGAGCTTAGTGCTAAAAATGACAAAATTATGAAATAGGTCATCTAAGTGACCCTGCACATGAGGTGGTCATTTGAGAAAATTTCCTAGTACAAAAATAAGTTCAGTACAAAAGGTTGAACAAAATCTAAAGCTTGTAGTCTAAACTCAGTTGAACATACACATTCATTCTCAATTCATCAGCTATACCATAAGCTTTCTCAAAATGGCCATTGTTGCACTTGAGTGAGTTTTAAAAAATATTATATGCACAAAACAGACAATGAAACCCCACATGTGGAAAAGCAGACTTTAGATTTGTGTTCATTATCTGATCCTTCAGTTCCAAGTGTACTATCAATTCATGACCTTTGAGAAAGAAAGATTTATTAGTAAATGCTTTCTGGTAATTTCCAAATCTAAATATTTTTGTTGAAGTTTGTGCTGGGTTTTTAGATCACAGGTTGTTTAGACCTCAGGACAAAAATGATATCATAAACACTGCCAATTTTAATGAAGATTATGGATTGAAATGTTTAGTTTGCTTTATCTGCATATACCTTGCCTTGTATTTCTATAGGCACATAGTAAAAATAACCTGAACATTGCAAATATTGAGGCTAGCTAATGGAAAGTCTTATCTGAGACAACGGACAATATTTAAATATTACGAGGTTGTGTGTTATGATAATGAAATGAAGCCAAAAGACAAACAGAGATACTGTTCCCCTTACCTCCCTCTATCTCTGTGCCAGGTTAGGGAGTGTCAGTAAAAGATGATCACTTCATGATTATTAAGGACAGCCAAAAGCAGCAATCTGACATTATTGCTACTGAAGTTTTTCCTACAAATTATTACATAATATCATATGCAAGTTCCTAAACTTCAAACTCAAAAGTTGTGGCAGTAGGCAAGCAGAATAAGGCAGTGAAGAAGTGAAGAGACTGGAAAGAGGTGGGTTACTGACAGAAGTCTTTTTCAGTAAGGGTCATCTTTTGTTAAAAAAGTTCCTACCTTTCAGACATTATATCCCTTCCTGAACAGACCCATACCAACTTTGCATCTTTCTCACCAGACTGAAACCAGGACACACATCCAAACCTTTATTCTCCCATAAAGATTTAGTGGCAACAGATTTCCAAAATGTTTTCAAAAGCAGTCATTGTTTTCAACACAGCATATTAGGTTCTCTCATTTGATGCATCATTAGTGTACGAAACTGGGAAAAAGTGAGGGAGCTTATAAGAGACTAAAAGCACACAGTATAAATATCTGGTTTGGCATGTGAGAACCAGCTAACTGGGGATGTCTGAAGAGAGTTCAGTCGTCCATGAGTCTGATGTCCTTAATCCTTACCTCCTCATAGTACTGGAGGAGTCAATAACAAGACAACCTGAAATCAGAGGTGTCAGTGGCAAACATCATTGATGAACTCTTCAAGAGTAATGTCAGTAATAAACTAAGGAGGAATATAGGTACTATTACTTTGGACCAGAGATGCTGTCTGTCTAATCCAATATTATACTGCTAGTGACACTAGGCAAAAACTCCGCATGAGGTAGACATAAAGTTATATACTCTCACTATGAGCATGCCATTCTCACAAAATTGTGGGTGTCTTGTGACTGTCTTCTGCTCCTCAATGCGGGGCTTTAGTTTCCTTCTGATACTTTTTTTTTTAAATGAAAAGAAAAAAAATAACAGCTTTCTAACTGTCATTCACATTCAATGGCTACATCTATAAATAAGAACAAATGTTAAAGGAAAAGCAAAGCATATCATATTCTCAGATTTTAAAGTTATTATTATGCAACAGGAAAAAAGTTATGCTACAACCCCTTTGCCAGACCTTGGAAACGATAGATTTGTAGCTTGAGGAAAACTATGCTGATTGTACTTTTCCCCTTGTCCCCTACCTTACACATAGCAGTTTTGAGATAAAGAGAATTCTTTGTGTCGTGCACCCGGGAATAGCTGTCTTTCAGTGGAATCACTCACCTCTCACTGACATCATCCAAGCGCAGGAAGCATGAAGGAGGCAAGGCTTTTGCCAGTCTTTTTCAGCAAAGGACAGTTTCAGCTTGGGTGAACATTTTGTAGGTCTCTCATTACTGATATTAGAAGATTTTTCTGCAAGCCTTTCATTCTAATATAGTAATTCAGAAGTAATTATAAAACACAGAATGTCATCTTAAATGAGAAATCTACTAGTCAAGATATGAACAAAAAAACCCTTAAATCCCAAGAACAAGAACAAAATAGGAAGAAATTATTTATAGCTTCTGTTGAAGCCACATTGCCTCTGATCCAAATCTGTCCCAGGGCAACTTTGCTTCAAAACTGTAATGAGTAAGAGCCCTGAGGCAGGCAGGAGCACAGTGGGGCAGGGAGCAGAGAAGAGCTGTACCATGGGTGCAGTGGTACTACAGCAGGATCTAACCCTAATGATGCTGCATTCAGTTTCAATTGCAGTGCTGTTATGATACCGGTGTATTTCCCATCACTACTTTAAATCTGGTAATAGCAGATTTTTACTTTTTAGCAAGACTTTCTGATTTCACAGCTCCCTGTTTCATTTATCACTTTTTTTCTATGAATCATCTTATGACTTGGATCAGAATTTTTAATTCTTTTTTTTCTATAAACCTGTTCTATTCACAGGCATTGATTGTGAAATTCTTAGTGATATCAGCAATCAAAGGGAAGTTGACAGAAAGAAGTCAGTTGGACAATAAAAGTCAATGAAACTTTTGTTGCTGGGAAGACAGGCAGCAGCATAGGTTTGAATAATTTTAATAAAAATGTATTGGAATGTTTTACGTAGAAGTCTATATAACTCATGGAGATTTAGGGATTTTTACTCTCTGTCCCCTCTGACTGTATTGCTTATGAATATATCCTCAGCATCATATGACATGCACAAATTCACACTGCAGCTTTAATCTCACCTGTATATATATGATGATATACCAGGTGAAAATTTGTATATTGTAGCAGTGCTCTACAATACATACACACCTGCTTTCTGCTGGGACTGGGTGTAGCAAAAGGAGCCATTTTCTCCTGGGGGAATTCTCAGCTGATGACTTGCTGCTGAATTACACCACTTTAACAACAGACTGTAATACAAAGTGGATGCTTACAAATCTATCCCTGTAAAATCCTTTGGTTTTTTGTATTTTGTTTTTCTGTTTCCCTTTATTTTACATCTTAGATATACTTTGGTAGTAGTATCAATAAAGCCATAGTTTCATCTCATCTTATTGTGTCTTCCACACAAACATCTCCATTTTCTTGGAATCACTATCACAATGTTCTTGTTATGAATAGGATTTTTAAAGCCACCTTTTAAGTATACATGTACAGTGCCTAGTGCATACCCTTATTCCATTAAACATGCATACTACGTATTTTTTCCATTGTAAATCAATATGTTAAAGAAGCCATTGTACTTTCTCCCATTTTCATTGCAAAGCTAAATTGAGAGTTAATGTTCCAAATCAACACAGACTATTAAAATAATCCTTAAGTGGACATAATAATAATAATACTGTAGTAAGAAAACAATACAGTAGCTCCTAGACTTGGAACTGAGAACATCCCTCGTATCATCAGCTATGTATTTGCACTAATCAGGAAATTTTCATACAGAGTGCTAACTTCCTTATAGAAGAAATTTTGACAGTAAAGGTTTCTCAGGTCCAGGAAAGAATTGATCAAAACCAGAGTGAGAACGAGAGCTCTGTACTCACTCTCTGAATAGCCAATATTGCAGTGATTACGACGTTCATCTGGGACATATTCAAATCCTTGCTCCATCAGCTCAGCCTAGGATCCAGATGAGCCTCCTTGTCACTGTCATTCAGGTGTGGTTCTCTGCTTTAAAATTCCTGGTGTCATCCTAACATTGAATATGAATGTTCTGAGAAAAGGAGGAAGGAAAACCTAATTTTTTGTGCAATGTTATGTTATGTAAGATAGAAGACAAGGCATCTCGTGGGTACAATGACCATAGACATAGATTCCATTTGGAAGAATGTAATGGGATCGAGTCTGCTTCCAATAACCAGTGTTACAAACTTAAGCAATATCCAAGTCAACCGGTCCTGCACGGCCAAATTTCACCCCGAGTTACAACAGTGCAGCTGAACTGAATGCAGATATGTTACATTGATATCATTAAGTAAAGGTCTGACATATGCAATAAAAATCTATATGCAAAAAATCCACTACACTGTGCAAACACCTCATTTAATGAGCTTTTTATGATGCCATTTGCATGGCATAATACTGTAAATTCCCTGTAGCATCAATATTTTTTTTTTACCAGTTTATCGTCATTCAAATCCCCCAAAAGTTGCAACAGATAAATAATCATTAAGGTTTTTTTTTTTTTCCCAGTGTAGTCCAAGGGAGCTGATCACCATGTCTCTTTTCACAGGGTCAGGGTTGTGCGGGTAATACCCTAGAAAACATTTTTGAAATGCAATAAATATTGCCTTGTAAATATTCACATTTTTCAGTTTTGCTTCATTTTGCCAATTACTGTCATAACAGAAATATTGCTAAAACATGATTTTCTAAGTACTTTATTGGAGTGATTATTGCAGAGAGTACAGATCTTCAAACCCATCCACATCCATCTTGATAAGCACATAAACAGAAGCTTACTAAATAGCCTATTTTGTCACACGTTGTTACACACATCTGAATGAGAAAGATTTTTGCCTTTTTTTTTCCTTTGCTAAGTCTGATATCCTAAATACCAAACTGGATATATGTAACCTTTGTAGATACAACACCTTGCTCTTTCATGATCTTATTTCTGACTTTTGCAAGATATTGACTTTATGTCATAATGCAATGATGAGCCCCTTCTCTACATGGCTGGTTGTACCAGAAATTGGTCTAGTGTTTATGCAATGGCTTCTTTGTCCTGGCCTGAAAATTTATTTATGGCTGCACAATTAAATCAACTCTATTCCTTCATCTTTCCCTCCCCTTACTGTAGACACAGAAGGAGAGTAGGATTGCGCATTCTCATTTGAAGTTCTAACTACCACAACAGTCAGTAGCGTTCTGTACCTCTGCTCTTTTGTGCTTTCTCTAGTAATTTATACCTTGGCATCTCTGCACATTCTGAAGATCATATGCAGGCTTTACAGAACTGAACATTTAATAGCTGACAGAATAGATATAATAAGGTAGCAGATCCAGAGTAGAGGAAAATTAAATACTCCTGAGTTATTTTATTGAAATTTCAGTTCTTCTGAGTTTATAGTTGTAGGCAGGGGTGGAATTTCAAAAATGCAATTTCAGAGTACTTTTATGGAGTTCCTCGCTTGACTACTGAAAGCTGTAATCGTCACAATAAAATCCTGGGATGAGGTGCCGGTATAGCATATTTTATGCCTGTGTAATAAGATATGTTCCACAAATAAACTCTACTAGAATCAGGCAGATTGATCCAGTCCTTCCTAATAGCATTTCAGGTATTCACAACAAACTCTGCATGTATCCAGTAATTTTTTTATGTGTCTTTAATAAACACCATATTTTATCATGAAGGCAGTGCAATATTTTATTCATTGGATTTTGATTCTACAGGATTATATGGGAAGCCATTGATTCCGTAAGCAGAAAGAAACTACTTAATAACATGCAGCTGATGCTCTTTAGCTAAGTACATCACAAACAATGTTTCCCCCCTAGAGCTCTCTTCACTTCAGGATGCTGTGAAATAACTCATGGAAGTCTCAGACAGCTGGAAGTTCAAAACCTCACAGAAGGTGCTGAATGAATTGTTGGAGTAGGTTTCTTGACTGTAAGATGCAGCTAGCAGGACCTTGGTTTCTTCTCTCTCTCTCACAGGGAAGAACACAATTTCAGCACTTAATAATCTAATTGTAACACTTCCTTTGAAGGTGATGGATTTGTGGAAGTAGATTTTTAAACAGTTATTTAAACAGAAGCTGGACCCCTTCAGACACAAAGAACTCTTGCATTTCAGTAGAAAAGGGCAAAGAGGACATGCATAATTAGGTAGGAAAATCAAGATTAATGAGTATGACAAAATCTCTCCCAATCTATAAGGCTTGTGTTTGTTTCCCACTATCTTTCTTTAAGACAGACACTTCTGGTCATCACCGGCCATTAAAAGATATTACTGTTACTAGAAATCTGCATGCTTTACATGACTTAATAAGGTAGGAGAGATGAGTACAGAGCAAAAATGCACTCATTTTATCTTCCTGTAGTGTTTGAAAGGTCTCAACTTTTCCAGAATAGTTACAAAATAATGCAAGCAAAGAGGGATGCTGTAGATCAGTGAGTGTTCTTTGGACTTAGATCAAAGACTTTGAACATGGATGTGTTAAAATATGCATTGTTTGAATGTACATGGCTTGCCAGAATAGTTGCCTTGACCACTTTTGTTTTCAAAATTCACAGTTGGAAGATTTGGATGGTATCTGTTTTTCACTTTTTTTCTAGGATGTTAATAAAAAGACTGAATGGCAGTGAGCCAAGACAAATAACCTGCATTAACCCATGAGGAAAAAAAAAATTCATTTGATTCAGAAGATTTTCAATTACACGTACTTTTTGACATGCATAACTTAGCCTGTCTTTACTTCATTTAGTACATATCACATTGATTTCTTATAGTATTATTTTAAACATGAATCACAGAGCTACAAAGCCACATATCTCTCAGGAGATTCTTTTACCAATGTAATTTTCTTTGTCACAGTAGGTTTTAAGTTAAATTCTTAAATAAATTATACTTGAACAAAGTTAATTGATAATAATGTTATCATGTTATCACTCTTTTGTATTTAGATAAGGGACTCCTGCACAACCCCATAGGAGACTTTGTCCAGAAGTGATATCAGAGGCACTGACCTATTGATATTTGAATCTTGCAGTTTTTCCCTATCAATATTGACATAGTATTTTTTCCAATCTTCTCTAGCTGTTCTTTCATCCTGAGACTGGTTAAAAAGTAAAAGCAGTGACTCAGGGGGCTCCTTAGCAAACTTTTGAAAAACTTCTGAATGATTTTTTTTTTTTTTTTTTTTAGTTTAAGCACATTTCAGCATAGGAGATAGATGATGATTAAATTTCTCCACAGTTATTGCTGAATGGAAGCATGTTTTAACTTCGCAGCAGGACATGTATAATATTGGCAGCAGGAAGAATTGGGATTTTTTTTTTATATGCAGTTCCTTAGTTAGAGTCCAATTTTTGCAAATAAATGTGACTGGCTCAGCCCATCAACACATTATCCTATTTCCTAAAAATAGGTTCTTCTCCAGCAATATTTAGGAATTCTTTACCAAATCGGTAGCACTTGTTGTTCTACAAACCCTAAGTGTATTTTTGTCTAAAAAAAAGGAAAAAAGACAAATCAAAGAAGGAGAAAGCCTCTCTTGATATGAAATATGGTATTCCAAAGAATAATGTTATTCCAAAGAAATTCCAAATAACAGCTGTCTAGCTAATGGCCTGAAGTCTCACTTCAGTTCAACATAAGATCCACTCCTCTGAAGCTCTGCTCACTGTTCCAGTGAGCATCCCAGGTAGTGAGGAGGCAGGTTTCTGCTGCTGGTCTGTTGCAGTCTAGATGCCCACCATACAGAGTGCACAATCTTGCATTGGAGATCCCAAAGGAAAATGGAGCCCTTGGGCAGGTCCGGGAGGCTCTGGCTGAGCTTTTCTGTCTGCTGCGACTGAACCTCTGCTTTCACTCACAGCTCAAATTATTCTACTAGTAAGTTTAAGGCAGCTCACTCACCCTACGGCATATTCTTCACAGTACCCGTGGCTTTATTATAAGCATAGTGATAAGCACCATTTATATAGTCAAACCTGTTTCCAGGTGAATAAGTAAATCTCAGTAGGCAGAATTATAGGTAAACATAACTGTAATGTATGGAAGTGAAGTCAGCTAGAGGTGATCTTTGTGCCTTAGAGACAGAACAGGATTCACTTTTAAAACCAATTTTTTGTCTGGATTTCTTTCACCTGGAGCAAAATCTACATTTTTCATTCCTGAATTAGACTGAGAAGTTCTCTAGTATCAGAAATTTGGTGGCCATGAGCGTGTTTATAAATTATGATCAGTGTCTTTTTTATGTTTTGCTCAGGCTATGGACAGATATATTATTGCATGGCAACAATTTATCTTGACAGTCTTATCCTACAGTAATACAAAGTAATGTTTACTGTCTTTCAGGGGAGAAATATGAGAGCAAATTCATGTGCTTACCACCTTAATTTTACTAAAGATGTTAAGTTTCTAAACTCTCTAATATTCACTACACAGTGGAAGGGGCGGGAGGTTTCCCAGCTCATCTCATACTTGTAATTATTTTTCTAATTTTTTTCCAAGCTTTCCAAATATATTTGCCAAACCTAAATATTTACCTTGAACATATACATTTCCGTATAGATTTCAGTAATGATGTATGAAGAAGTAATGTCTCCATACTAGTTTTATCCAATATGCTCCAGTGCATTTTTATTCCTCTGAGATCCAGTTCTCATATGTTCCTCTCCTGTCAGTTTTGTTAATTTAGACCATAATTTAATAAAAAAGAGAAGAGCATTTAAAGGACAGGAACACCTTCAGTGACTACAGCTAATTGCAAAATGCATATATTTCAGGATATTAACCTGAAAATCAACCCAAAACAAAAAATAAATCATATGGCTTCAAACAGCTGAATAGTCACAGTGTAAACACTGACAGCTTCTCATGCGTTTTTTTCTCAGATACTGAAAAAGTAGTGTCATAAAGGAAACCTGACTTTAATCACATTATCCACCCAGATTTCATTAACACAAGCTAAACACAGAATCTTTTCAGACACAATGTTAATGATAGTATTTTTCCACAGAGCAATTTTAGCATCTACTGTGAAGAGAATGCTATAATGTATATTCTGTCATCCTCGCAGCTCCCATCTACTCACTGCCTATAGAGTCTCTTGCTCCCACCAAAACACATTGCTCTACAATGTAAAACTACCGCGTGCAGAAAAAATATTTCCTACACAACGTGATACATTGGACCTGTTATCTACCTTCTTACACTTAAACTATGTTCTTGACCAGAACTATAGACTGTCTCCCCAGTAAAACACAATACCAGTGATCAGGTTTCCTAACAATAGCAGAGAAAATTCTAAGATATAGAGATATTTTCCACATGGAAGTGATTTTTTAATTTTTTTTTAGAGACAGCACATGTTATGTAAGGCCTCAGAATTTGTGACATCTGCTACTAATGCAGCATATGTTGTACTAGGGCTACTTGAGGAGGTGTTACATTAGCATCATAATGTTTACTGATTAATAGCAATACATTATGCCTGCTTACTTGCCCTTGCTCACCCTCACAGGAATTCTGTCAGAGATTTCTACAGTGATTCTACTGTTACACAAGTTACTGTGCTAATTGGGCCATACTTAGCTGGTGTATCAACTCCTGAAATGCCGTGCTGTATGAGATCATTATTATATGGTAGGTATGATACATACAGTCTATGCAAACCTTACAAAAGTGTTTATTAATAAGACAACGTGGATGATACCACATGTTAGGTTTAAAAGAACCTTACTATCCACCCAAGTAGTTTCCAGAATGACATTTTGACAAAACACCAGCAGATACTGTATTTTCTCACAACACACACTGAGCTGCAGGAAGGAAAGTATTTAAGAAGAAAATTCAGAGGTATTATGGGCAGCTTAAGAACAAAAATAGGAAAATCAAATGTCTCTGCTTTGTTACGGAGCTCTGTCATACAGCTTGCAAAACCAGCAACATTGTGCCCCACTTCTCAGGTAGAGCCCTCCACCTCCCCCACGCATAAGACCCAGACCTCATTCTCAGGAAGGCAGCTATGGTACTTCCAACAGTATGTGACAGACAGCACCATTCAGCCACCAAATGGATCATCTTTCCCTCTAAGCCACCACGTTTTCCTATTCTATGCTTTATTCTTTGTCCCTTTCTCATTTATCCAGTTCTCCACCATTTCCTTACGACTTCTCTTCCAAAGGAGTCAGGAGTCATCAGAAACGGAGACAGAAATAAGATCTTTATATCACAGAAGCATCCTGTGCCTGAGACTCTAAATTTAGAAGAACATCTGGCAGTCCCTGGTAAGCCATCCATCCAAGGTTGTTTTGTTTGTTGTTTTTTTACTAATTTCCATAGTAGACTAGTTCCCTTTCACTAGTTTCTTTAACTGACACAACACCACAGGTGCAGCCATTCTGGTACACTTGAGGATATGTCAATGGCTATAAAAACAAACAACTGATGATGCTGAAAAAAAACACAAATAAGGAAATTCAGGCTGAAGAACTAATGAAAAAAACCCAAGGTGATTCAAGAGAGGAAAGATAAAGGGTTGAATAAGGAAAAGGAGAAGTATAGATAAAGAACTAGGAGGGGGGGGGAGAAAGGGAAAAGGGGACTGAAAAAGAACTGGAGGGAAGAATGAGGGGAAAAAAGCTAAGAGACAGAGAAAGAAAATAGTAGAAAGGGAAGAGTGAAGTGAAAGGACATGAAGAAAGGAAACAGCTCCATGTTGGAGACTAAAGTGAAAAGAACCAAGCTGAAGTGCTAGGATAAACAAATTGAAATCAAACATCAAAGACAAAAACTTATGAAAGTATGCTGAGAAAACAAGTAGGCTGACAGTGAAAAACACAATTACTAAATGGAGACCTACATCATGCTATGGCATAAGTGGACTTGAGAAGGTTTGAAATATAAATAGCATTGAGAGAAGAAAGGGAGTTTTAATCCTGAGTTCACATATAGCTATCCCCATCACTAAAATACTGCCTGTTATCTAACACAAGTGTGTAGTACAGGCAGGAGCATATGCATCAAACTTCAGTGGAGCATGAATAAAATAAAAGTGATTGCAGCCATTGTAATCTCACTACCACTTCATTTTCTTCAGCTCTTGGGTGAGAGAGCAGAATTACTGTGTATGTTATTTTAGTGGCTACACTCATCCTGCTATGTCACTACATTCTCATTGTTTAAAGCAGCTTTATGATGAGTGACATATTTATAGTCTTACCCACATTAAGGTTTTTATTAAGTGGCACACTAACATAGCAAGAAAAATCCATATCAAATGAACTTCCATTTTTAATGGTTTATTGCATCTGCTCTAATTTCTGACTGCTATTTCGTTTAACGGGAGACTGAGATTCTTAAAATCTTTTGTGAAATGAACATCTTACTAGAGAGATTGCTCCTTGAACTGAACCCACCTGGAATAAATTCTATCATGCGCTGCCCTTCATACCTATAAACCTGGAGCCTGAATACCCCTTTGTATATCTGATTCTTGTTCCTGCATTACAGGTATTTTTTATTTGCTGATTATTCCCTCACTCCTCCCAAGCACTCACTTTTGTACTATCCCATTTCCATGATCTGTGCTGTTCAACTGATCCATTTTCAGATAAGTGCAATATTAGTGCAGACACTGTTCCTTCACAGGTGTTTTTTCTCCCCAGCTGCTGCAGACTTGCACACATATTCCAGAATGTTCCAGCATATGGTTGCAACCAAATTACTATTGTCGTTACTTTGGTGTGACACTGTTTTTTCTAGAATCTGTCCTTGAGGTCCTTAGTGTGTTACTCGCTTGAACTGGTTCATGCATTACAGTGGAAGAGCCCTGAACTGTTCTGTGTAGTGGGTGGCAGAGCAGAAGCCACTGGAGCACACACAGTCTTATGAGTTCCTCATTCACCAACCATCAATTCAGGTGCACAATAGTATGGAAACGAAGAAGGATCTCATCACCATCCAAACAAATGAAGTCCAGTCATATCACCTGTACATGTGGGAGTGCACGCTCATAGAATTGCTGGAAAATTTCATCTGCCTCCCAAACTAGGACAGACAAGCCCAAATCCAAATGAAATGGGTGTTATTTCTCACTAAAATATTGACAAGGTGGATTGCCATAAATGCACATGTAACCAGTATGGTGCTAACCAATGAAGTACCTAACAGTGAAAGTTTGCACTTCAGCTGAGCACTGCAGTTATTCAAGTGTGGCAAAGTTAGCTGAAATAGTAGTTAGCATTGAGATAATGCAGACTTGAAGCACCTTGAGGAATTTTATGGTGTACATGTGCGATATTTTTCTGAAACAAAGCACCAAAAAACCCACATCAATTGCAGAGGTTACCAATACTTCATAGCTGTGCAATAATTAGGTAAGATCTGTTTCCACAGAAAGAGTGTTACCAATGGTCTTGTCCATCCTACCTATGGGAGCAGAACTCCTGAGTGAACTATCCCTTGAACTATTCCATGATTTTTTTTCTCAGAAGAAAGTAGCTAGCTCAGGAGAGCCTGGGTCTTAACTAACATGTATGCAAAGTAGATGACCAGGAGACTAGGTCTGGTAATGAATCCAGAACTAGAGCATTTAGCAGAGTATGGGTGCACCTAAAAAGATGTCTGTGCCTTCCTCAAATCCTCTGTGCTTTTTTCAATTAAACTATGCCCTGGCAATCCACAATCAGGCAGAAGAAGGTTTAATGAAACAGTTGGCAGTTGCAGGATGGTGGTAGCCTGAGCACTTGGCAAGCTGAAAGCAAGGTAGCGCTGCTTACAACACTATTTGTATGCCAGTGTGGTTAACACCATCTGTACTACTGTGACCTGCTGTGCCCAGCACAATATCTGGGTCAGAATTTTCACCAAAAGTGAGAAAACCCTCAATCTCTTCCAGTTTAGACACATCGTGCAGACAACTAGAAAATTTACCTGTCATTTCTGGGGCATATACAAGCAAGCTCCTGACTGAATGTCCACCACCAGTACAATGGAAGTGGTATAAGAGGGAATTTGTTATAGTGTTACTGCCATAATTTTTACATTCTGATAAAAACAAAACCAGTCCTCTCCCTTTCCCCTCTCTGCAATTACTGTGCTTAAAAGGCAGCATGAAATAAGACCTTTGGTAATCAAAACACAAACTGCTAGTCTTTTAAGATGTCAGGCCCTATTTGCAAGAGTATATAAAGGTGAATTCATATACTACCAAATCTTGTTCAAATCCTATCTAAATTTCCCTGCAGTTTAAGCTAATGGGGGAAATTATTCTTTGATATGTTTCACTTTGATGGTATCATACATCAAAACCTCACTAATCTGCATTCCACTTACTTGTGTGTTGTATGAGCAGCCCAAAACTCCCTTCAGTTTCTTCCAGTCTCTCCTTTAAAGACTGAATATAGAAAATTGAAAGTAGTTGTAATGAAAAGACTTCTGTTTTCAGGCTGTGTTCCAGTATGCATATGGACACTACCATACTCACTTCTGGAACACCCCAGAAAAGAGATGTGGATGATGATGAGGAAGAATGACAGGTTTTGCTCACCTGTGTGTTTCCCAGTATGATCCCTTCTTTCTGTAGGTGTTCTCTTGATTGTAAACTTCTTGGGGCAGAAATCATCATACCATACATTAGGTGTTTTGCTAGCACTTAACTAAAGAAAAAAAATATCACAGATAATTATAGCCAAACTACAACTGTTCAAATGAATTAATGAAACATTTGTGGATTAACTACCCTCTGGTTTTCATAATTTATTTACTTTGATGCTAATTTGCAAAATTCTTTAATTCACCATAGCTGTCCCTATCATTAATGCAAATTAACAAGGTTCTACTGTAATGCAGATATTATTATCTTCCCTTGCATAAATGCACACAGTTCTCTAATTAAAACATGCTGTATTTTTTTAAATCAGATTACCAGGTATAATGGAAACAGAAAATATGAACAAAGTACTCAGCTGTTTAGATAAAAGCTAGGAGTATGGAGAATGACAGAGGTCATTCTTTTTATATTCAATAAAAATTAGTCAAATGAAAAAGAGAAATTTTAATGAGAAGGTAGGAGTAAATGTTGTCTTTTAGAAGCACTGCATTCATATGTATCCATTGAGGACCAGATATTCTATGATTCCATGATTAACAAACCACCAGCCCACTTGTAGACAGATTATACAGTTGTATGTTACATACAGTAAGTTAAATAGTAGAAATGAAAAACATAAACCTAAATAAACACCACTGTATAACTTCTAATATAAAATATATCATTTTTCATCCTTATCAGTCTAGTTGCTCTTTTCTTATAACATACATGATTTTTTTATTCATTGATGATAAAGATTACTGTATAGTTACTCAATAACAGCATTTTAAAATAAGAATAAGAAGTATCCTAAGACAAAATTCTACATTCACAGTAGAAATGGAAGAGGAATTCTGTATTCACAATAGAAATGTAAGAAAAATTAAGATGGGTATTCAAAATATTAATAAGCAATTCTCCTTTTTTTGTCCTTTTGTTTTTATGTTCAGTAGTTTTCATGTTCAGTGTGTTTCTGAATTTTGGACTTATGCATAGCTTAATAGATGATTTTGCTTTTATATACAAATGAAGGTTGTCATGTCACAACATGTAGAAAGTACACAATTTTCTGAATGAAAAGTGGTATCAAGCTCACCCATTCTATCTTTCATTTATATTGGCTTGACTTTTGATGTATTTTCTAGTATTTGGGAGGAAAAAAAAAGGAGTTGTAAAGTCTTACCATTTTCACAGTTGGACTTGTTACACTACCACTCCCATCAAGATTAACTGAAGAGAAATGCAACACATCTGTCCCTTAAGAAATTTCCCTCATCAGGTGTCTTCTACTGTCATGTTAGCTCACATTCAATTTCACGCTCAAGCCCAAATCTCCCAGTTGTCCAGAATGACTGCTTGTTGGCTCACACTTTTGCTCGACTGCAGAACAAAGTGACTGGATCCTCAAACAGATATGCTGTCAAGGGACAGCAGCAGATGCTGGCTCGTGTTCAAGTCCCAACCCTATAGGCTGTCTGAATGCAACAAGCAGCTGAATGGCGCAACATGACTTGCCCATTCTCCCTCAGACTTGGCCAACCTGTATTAGCTGTATCTTGCTTTTGCTACTTTTCCAGGTGGTGTGTGACATGCCAGCAGCATCTGGATTTCCTTATTCATTTTTTGGACTGTTTCTGAAAAAAATGAGCTCATTCACCTTGTTAAAGCTTTTTGCCATCTTTTGCCTCTCTGATCCTTAGTCTTCACATTTCTCTTCCACAGCTGTATGGCAGCATGGTCAGCCCCCTAATGAGGAAGAAAGGCAGGTTGCTGTAGCCAGACAAGGAAGACTCTATAAGCAACATAAAATAGTTCCCAGAGGGAGATGGTAAGTGCTTGTGAAAGAGGAGGGAAGGGGGAGGAAAAGAACTGTAACACAAAGGATAAGCACTATTTTTAGAATGAAAAAATGGAATTTTCCAGGATAAACCTGATCCCAGAAAATGAGAGAGCCCCCTCACTGCAGGACATACTTAGCACAAAATGGAGGGGAGGCAGGAGGCTGAAGAAAAGTGGAGGAACCACTGGTTGAATGAAAAGAGGGAGAGGAAAGAAAGGAGTGATTGACCATGGAAGAAAAAGGGGAGGATACGAATAAGGAAACTGCAGTGTGGGATGGTGTTTGTAGCCATGAAAATGGCTGCTTATCCTAGCAGCAACCTTTAACTAAGAATTTTATGTTTTGTATGAGAAGTGAGGAAGTTGAGTGATAATGGAGTAGAAGTAGAGATGCCCCATGTAGTAAAACAATTTTGGCATGTAACGCAATGATCTGGGTTGAGGTAAAGCCTGCAGAAATAAGTTGTACAAAAGCTAACTTCTGTCTCCTGGAGAAAAAATGTAATAGTAGAAGAGACAAATTTTTACTGGAAGACAAAAAAAGTTTTTGATCTTAGTTCAATGCAGAAATAAACTCTGAGATGCTGTCCCATACTAGGTAGGACCTGAGGACTTTAATGTCTGGTGACAGGAAAGTACCACATAACAGCAAGCTTGCAAAGGCAACACCAAAAGGACGCAAGCCTGGAGCTTCTACCACAAAATAAGCACACCCATCAGCCTATGTAAATAGATACCACATGACTGGTATGTTATCCAGTGCTGTGTTGAATAGGGATGGACTACACTAGCAATAGCAATCATGGGAATTAGTAAGGAGTGTGACATAAAAAAAAAAAGCAAGGAGGTCAAATGATTTCTCTATTTATTGAAAGGGATGTGGTCCTTTGCCAGAAAGTTTCTGCAAATGACAAACAGTGAAAGATATTTTGTGGGATAGATAACACCAGTTATGAAGGAGTCAAAGAGAGGAAATTCTTTTTGACAGTGAAAAAAATATGACTATATGTCAGTTAGTGTATTCCCAAATTTTAGGAGCACTTAGAACTTAAATCTGAATGTTATGACTTGAGTCCATCTCTGCCATCTGAAGACCTAAGAGCTGAATTTTTCTGCTCTGAAACACTTTAGAGGAAAAGAGAGAATCTCTTATCCTACAAAACAAGATGTTCAAATAAAAACATAACATTTCTAATCTGATTTATTTTAAATAGAAAAAAAAATTGTAGACAATCTCTCCCTATATGAACAGCTTCCAGAGACGATTGACTTTTACCTAGAAAATTTAGTTATGTTTATATTTTTTCTTTCCATTTGCAATTTCATTTATAAAATGTTTCATTGTCTTCTTCTTTTCACTTTTCTTATCCTTCATGAGACAAGCATAAAATTTAAATTTCATTTAAAAAAGAATCAGTGTTAGAGTGGCAAGGACCCCTAACCTGCAGCTCACAAATGAAGGTAAAGAGGTGAAAGGGTATTACTTTTCTCCAAATTTATGGTTGTTACTTGTGTGTACTTTGTAGGGCTTCTCAGTGGATGTCAATCAGCAGCCTGCTATTGGTGTAAGTGAAGCTGCACTAATTTACACCCACAGAGAATCAACTTCACAATGTGTTAAATGTACTAGATTGGGAATGAATGTGGTATTAGATTTGAATTCCAAATGAGCGCAGCATCAATTTTTTCTTTCTTATCTGACAATTGGAAAGTTGGAGACATTGTATGTGAAAAAGAATAATGTTACACTTATTTTGAGAAGTTGACAGACATGGCTGGAAGTCTGATATGATTAATACCTCAGTAATAGGGCTTCAGTACGTTAGTCCCAAAAGATTCCCAAACTAGAGAGAGTGCCAAGATACTGATAATAGTTAAGTGACTTTTATTAGATAACAAATTCCATTTTTAGCTCTGTTTTACCAAGGAGCTTTCATAATGCATTAAAACCGAAAGAATTAAGGAGGTCTCTTACACACAAGTGAGTGCAGAGGAACTGGTTGCAAGGGCTTGTGACTTCCATTTCTGACCAGAAATAGTCTGAGGTACCTACAAATTCATCTTCATATTCATTTTCTTACAAACACCTTGAGACTTTTTCCTTGAGATAAGTATTCAGATACGTATTTTTTTTGTCTTTCTTTTCTAGGGCACCTGCAGAGGTGCTGCCACACACCCAGTAGGGAAAAGCAAAATATTAAGTTTAAATGCACAGAAGCTCAGCTGCAAAGTAGGGCCAAAACCCATCATAAAGTCCTCCTTCTTGTGTTTCCTTTCATGCCTGAAGCAGGAACATTCAGGACCCTTTCCTTACCCTCACTGAACTTAAGGACAAGGTGTGTCTTTATACTGATAGAAATTCAAAACTTGTAGAAAGGGCTTGGCTATGGATTCCTCCTTTCTGCATCAGCCAGCAAATAGAGAGCAGCCTAACTTGCACAGCAGTATCATGTCAGGAATTATCCTTATCCAGAGAATACAGTTCCAGGAATAACTAATTATTGGAAATGTTATTTATTACTTGCTTTACAGCAGCATTATGGATAGGTGTGCTGGCTGAGCAGATAAGCAAATTTGCTGTAGATCCAGAGATGAGAGTTCGTCTTGCTCTGGTATTGTGCCAAAGACCACCAGCAGGCAGCTCCACCATGAGAGGCTATCTGGTTATTCACACTGGAGACTCAGAGGCAGTAGCACAGGTGCTGACCACTCCATTTTTTTATGAGGCTTTGCTTTGTAACCAGGTATACCTTTACCAGATAGGTTATCCAGGCTCATAAGTGCATAAAATGGAGAGGTTCCGGCTGTGATAACGATCTTATTGAACTGGGCACTGTGCATGCATGTTATTAGAAACAGTCCCTGTGCAAGAAAGCTTTAGTCTAATTAGAGAAAAAGGGGAGAAGAACGAAGTATTTCATAGGACTTGTGAGAAACTGAACGAAAAAAAAGCATTTAGGGGAAAATAAAGGTGTTGACGTGAAGGCAAGTAATCTCATGTCAACAGGCAGTGACAGAGTGCAGCAGCACTTTGAACACTGTATTCGGTGAGCCCCAGACAGGGAACCCCTGCAGGGATGTGGAGAGGGAGGGATGTGGTCACAAGGACAGGCTAAGGTGCTTTTCAGTGTAGGGCCTGTTATGGATGGGAGAGGGATGAGTAGGATGATCCAGTGGTAAAGGTGGAATATAATGAGATTTAGGCTAAATGAGAGATTGAGCTATGTATGAACAAAAATTAAATTATAGATATGGAGGTGTTAAGGAATAAGCTTTATAACAAATGGGGGAATGTTAAAAATTATCAATCCCAAATTGTAGTCTGGAATAAAGGGAATAAAAATATGTCAGCCAGTATAGAAGAGGAAATGAAGACCATGAGTTTACATTGGATATATTTAGATCAAACTGGAAAAAGCAGAAATCTGCTCTACTGCTTTAGAAGTAGTGCTGAAATATGTTGATTGTCCTTTTAAATTATTTTCATTCAGAAGTTAATTGTTAGAAATGATACTTTTGCTAGAAAGTGGATTAATCTACCTAATAATTGTGTACTTTCCTATTCATCTTCCTACTTTGAGAGGACTTATTCTGCTTTCTGTGTCTCTTTGAGCAATAATTTAGTTTGAAGGCTATCTCCAAAGCATGCTACTGGCTGCTGTTCATTATCTGCTGGTGAAAAGAGCATGAGGATATAATCTCCAAAGTGAGTTACATTTAAATTGTCTTAAAATGGCAAAAGCGATCAGATATGACAAAGTGGTGATTTTACACTTTAAAAGTATGAAAACGTAGCTTATTCACATTTTGATTGCAGTTTGAAATATTCCACCTCTTTTTACCCTGAGTTTTGCTTGAGCCTTGGATTTGAGCTGATAAATCAATGCTAGCATACATTCCCCCACTAGTGCTTTTAATGGTCACTCTCTTTGAAAGTTAAACATTCTAGTAAATTGCTCAAACACAGTCTTGAAAGGTTAAACACAGCTTTGAAATCCTTCTCATGTTAGGCAAGGTTGTCATAAGCTTTCAGCATAATTGTAAAAAGGCCAAAGCCTTGAAACTAGAAATGTGTTATAATAACCAATTTCATTGCTATAGTCATGGTAATCATTATGCTGATCCAAATATCCACCATTGTGTTCACGCAGATTTTCAATTCCTGCATGCATTATTTTTCAAGTCTTGTGGGCTATCTCGTTTTCAAAGTTTCAGAAATATTCTTAGCTGCAGAACAGATGAACAAACAGCAGACTGTCAGCAGATCCTGTCTGTTTACTCACTGTGAGTCGCAACATCTTCCTCTCACTATCAAATGCCTTCTTTCTTAATGTTCAGTTAAATCAAATGAGTATGAGCTGAATATTTAATGTATATAGACTACCTGAGATAATCTTTGTTTTAATCTTACTCCTGTTAATAGCTGCAAGGATAGGTCTTATTAAAACATAGAATGTGAATGTAATAGGACATGTACATTTATAGGAGCTCTCCCATTGTTTTCTCAACACACTGCTCAGCCTATATACATTACCTATCTCTTCCGAAAACGCCAGTTGCCCCAAACTCTTTGATGTCCATTGACAGCAACTGCTAGTAAAGCGATTCACCCAGTGATCATGAAGTCACTTCACACAGCCACTAGCAATGACACTGAGCCCTGCTTCCCTACTCCGTAAAACATTTGCCAGCCTAATACTCAGTTCTCAAATATCTCACACGCTTCTATGCCTCCTGCCTCCTCTCATGACAAACAGCAAACTCCTGACATCTGTTACTGAATCCTTTTCAGAAGTGTAGTGCTCCAAAGGGAGACTTGCTGTCATGGATTGGACAGAAATCTGGGAGGCAGGAGTTCCTCACATCTAGTTTTGACATTAATTTATATTTTCCTTATGTTTGTCTGTGAGTATCTCAGTTTACCACAACTTACTGGTAAATAGCTGTGGCCTTGAAAATGTGTTAATACCAAAAAAGGGAGCTGTCCTTAAAAGCAAAGCAGAAAGAGCTCAGGGCATCTCCTGCAGTGAGGCTACCACTCACCAGGTCACAGGAGCACTACTTGAAGCACTCAAACTGCTCTAAAAATTTTAAGTGCCACCTACAGTACATTGCTGTTAGGTTAAAAACACACCACAATAAATGGTGAAACAAATGCTGTTTGTCAATTTATCAGGATTAGGGGACCATTTAGTTTTCACTCATGAGAGTACTAATAATCATATTGACTCAGAAAATTATAGTTAAATGGAAGACATATTTAGAAATAATGTATGTAATTTCTGCATTGTGTATTTCAAATCCACAAAGAACTACTAAATGAGGCAGTGAGCACCAACAATGGGATATTGTACAATTAGAGAGCTCAGAGATTACTTCAAATAGACTTGATATACTGAGTTACTTACTTGCAAGATTAAACAAAAGGTACAAGAGGGGAAGTATAGCTATCACAAGACAATCACTTACACAGGTGAAATAGAGAACGCCACAGCGACAGCAATGGTCAAAACCCCACAGGAGAGTGAAAAACGATATATGTGACACCTCTACTTTCTGGAATAGCTTTATTATTACTATATCATAGAAGAACTATCCAGTGGAAAAAAATGTTATGCAGTTGTGCAGGGTAGCAATCTAGCTCATTGCTCCTGTTCAGCAGCCTGGTTTATATGAATTAAAAATCACTGAGCTGCTTTGTGACTGAGAAATATCATTCTTCATACATTATGATCTAATAATTGAGCACATAATAAAACAGACTGTCATACCTTGCAACAATCCAAAAGAATTCTGGCAAAAAAATGAAAATTATCAACTACAACAAAAATAAGAATATGCTTTTGTGAGTTAATGATGTCTTTCAAATCTGAGTATTTTACAAAGTAGCAGACCTCAGGAAAGGTAGCAAAATGTTTCAGTTTTGGCTTTTGTCCTCCATATTCTCCTAAGTTGTTCTCTTTATTTGTTGCCATTTTTATTCAGGAGAAGCAGATAAAAAATAATACTTTATAGTATGTACCAGTAATTCATGATACACCGACAGTTACAGCATCAGGTTCTCTAAATCTTCATGTTTCACTCTACAAACAAACAAATTCTCTACAAACAAATTCAATGGTGTGTCCTTGCCTTCAGATCCACTGTAGGCTTCCTGTATCCACCTGTATTTAAAACCATTAAAAAATGCATATTTCCCTCACACATAATAGTGGGACCTTTGCAACAACATGCCCAGTGAATTTCTCAGTCACTTGCTTTTCTCTCTATATCTTCATAAAGAAGGTTTCTCTCCATTTAGAATAGGATTGTTACTGAAGGAGAATTTTCAAAAACAACTAGAACAGGCCAAAACCCTTTTTTCGTGAAGCCATATGTAAAACTACTCTGGATTGTCACTGAATTGCGATTAGCTTTTTTTTTTTTTAAATTTTGTACATAGGATATAAAAGTGGGGTATTTTATACTTTGTAGTGTTCGTATCGCTTTGGATTGTACAAGATGATACGGAGAACAGGATTGTTATCACCTACTGCTACCTGGCAGATTTAGTGCTCTGAATTGTCAAGATTTCCTGGTAGCGATTTATTACCAGTGTTTTCTCTTTAGAGTTAATGTGGCTTCCACACATGGAACACAGTAAACACAATTTACTTCTATTAAAATGCACATTAAATTAAATCCAACCCTTAAAATCTACCTAGGTAACAAAAACTCTCTTCTTCCCTTATAATGTACCTGATATATTTTGTCTTAACACAATAAAAGCATATTGTGATCTGGCTTATCCTGTAATTATGTACATTAATCATTATAAATTGTCTCTGTCAGCAAAAAGATATAAAACAACTCCCCTTGAACATCACCAGTATTTTCACTAAAATGTTTAAAATTCAAGTAGGGAAGTAAGTATTGAAACTATGTAACTTGCCTTCAATATTTTAATTAATAGCAAGCAAGAATTAATTCTTGATTTATCTAAGTGAAGTACATGAAAACAGGCTTAGAACACAGGAAAGTTTTAAACAAAAAAGATGATAAAACACTGCAGCAAAAGTAAGACAGTTAAGGATGAAAGACCTAGTTAGCTGTGTTGTACTATGCACTATTAAGAGTGGGGTTTTTTCTGGTGACAGATAGTTGTTTTACAGATTACCACATCTGCCAAATTCCAGTATAAAATTACCATGCACAGCAGCCTTGTAAAAGAGATATAGAGTTTCAATGACTGCTGTTTAGCTCCAGTTTCACACTGGTGTAATTCCATATGAGCATTATGGGATACAAGAGGAGGAGAGCAACTATAAATGAAAGGCTGTAAGTAATTTAAAGAGGAGGAGAAAAACCTTAAGCTTAAATGTAATAAAGAGGTAGTTTAAAACCAAATACAGACATGAGGGAAAAAAGAAATCAGGGAAACAGCACAAGAAAAATGTAGTCTTTTTAGTCTGACACCTGTAGTCTGCTTTTAAGTGTTTAAGATAATACTTTTCATTATGTTCACAAATGCAATTTAAATAATGAAACATTAGTAATATGAGGCTCCCTGCTGCCTTGATCTGCTATTAAATCTCTGCAAGAAAGCAAAGTGACACAGGTTGGCAAATCAGTGGTGTGAAAATTAATGAGCTTTCTCTACACTGATCAACAGCTGCCCTCCCTCTACCATTGGCTGATTTATGTTCACTTTAAACGCGAGGATTTTAGTCTAAGCAACCCCAATGTCATTTCTGTGTATGGGAGTCTTACATTTTGGTACAACTACAAAAGAGATGTCTTAAATTAATATCACCTCCCTTCTTTCAACTTCTTCCACATTGTCATTCCTTCTGCTGCATCCAATATTAACATGTTATATTTTAATAATTCCATTAATACTGAAACCTTCTTAATATTTGCTGACCTTCCTAGTGCTAAATTGTAAATCCAGATTCTTCATTTGCTTCAATACTCAAGAGTAGAAAACATTAGTCCTCGTTCCTAAATGACTAATGTTTTGTGCACTTCAGCAGTCAACTAGATGAGAGAGTCTAGTGATAATTCAATATTCTCTTGATTAGGTGTGACTGAAGTAAACAGATAGATAAACTCAGTTTGAAAATGCACAGTAAATTCAGTATAATTCAATAAAGTCTGTATAGGCAAATGTATTTTACTAGAAGTTAGATACCCAGCTGGGTGAAACATCCCCAATTAATTGTTTAAAAAGGAAATATAGACTTCTAGAAAGAAAATCTTTTATTCAAACAAGCTACTTTTAATGTAGCTTTCATTAGGAGAAGTTTCTTAGATCCAAGATCAAAAAAATGGTAAAGCAATCAACCACCTCCTGAAGGTAGCCAGGTAAAGTGTCCAATCCTTAAACAAAGCACCTTAACAACCAGAGTATGTATCTTTCTTTTTTTCTCTCTCTTTCACACACACACACACACACATACACTCTTACGTAACTGGACTAATTGTTCCCAAAGAAGAACAGTTCCATCAAATAGACTTATAAAAGGCCTTCTTTACACCTAATCCTTAAGAAAGTCTACTGGCATGAAGGAGACAAAGTCAAATTCCCTGCTTTGAATGAGATCTAACGATCAGAAGCAGAGAGATGTGATTAGGCCACCACAGGTGAAATCCTAATCCCTGCTTCATATAGAGATGATAAGTGTCTCTATGCGGATATGTGCATGTATATAAGCATATTGAGTATGGTTCCTTTTTAAATCAACAATGTTCATAAGCGTTTTTTTCCAAGAAAGCAATGGGGGTTGGGTACCTATCTGCGTGCGTATTCCAACATTTGATACAGAAGTCATTTTGAAATATTTTCATTGTGTATTGTGTTCTTGATCAAGTAAACTAGCACAGCATTTTATCAATTTCTAGTCATATCCAAATTGCCTGCCCCATATTGCTTCAACAAATGGTGCAAAAGACAGAATTAAGGTTCTATGAGATAGACAAGAATTTTAAAAAACAAGATATCTGAGAAAATAATTTTACCTCTCTCATGTTTCTCATAGTTCTATTAAAATGTTTAATTATCCAGGCAGGAAGGATAATTTGTGTTCTATTCCCAAATCCAAAAACATTAAAATTTCATCATAAGCATTTCTCATAGGACAAAAATATAAATATCACATGTGTTTTTCTTTTCCTTTTTAATCTCCACTTTTTAGTATAAAGAGAAATATTTTATGAGGGTAGAAGTTTAAAATGTTTTTAAAATATGTTTTGTTTTTCTGTGCAGTAGTTATATGATCTAGATTACTAGAAGAATAATAAGTAAACTCAATTCTCTTTTCAATATAAGAATTTTAAATTGTGTAAAACTAATTTTGATCATGACTGTAGCTAGAACTTATTGCTTCAAGACTAAGATTCAATGAAATCTTCAGACATAATCTATAATAACTGCAGCTTCTGCATATCAAGTGTTTTGCAATAGGACTGTACTGTGAGAAGGGAAAAGAAAATCTCCAAAGAGAAGAAACTGAAGCTAGGTAAATTCAGACCACTCTTTCTTTCTGTCCCACTGTGCCTGCTCCCTCCACGCCCCCAATTTGCTGGAGTTAATGAAAAGTATGAGCTTGACTCAAAAACCTGGCTGGAATATACCCTTTCTAAAATACATAATTGCCATGTATTCCTATATTCTTAAAACATATGAAACTGTCAGCTGGAAATGTGATTGGAATATAAACATTTTCAGCTTATTGGAAGAGTGCAAAATAAATTATGAAAAAGAATCTGAACCAACAAAATATTTTATTTAATTACATAATAAATATTTAGAATAAAAAAAAAAACGACCACAGCATTCACTTAACTAAACCTGGACATCTACCATGCAGATGTCTGCAGCTAAGCTAGTTCCCTAGTAGTCAGTGAAATCAAATAGACCTGTACACAACTGACTTCACCTTTTCCTAAAGTAAACTTCTAAAATAGGTTGGATAGGCTACAGTCTTAAAGTTTCTTCCTCTCTGTTGAAGGAAGAGGAAGAGGATAGAGGAAGTCTAGGTGTCTAACTAATTTAAATATCTGTGCAGCAGACCTCTATGTTATCGGTTTGCATATTGTAAATACATGGAGGTAGTTCATTACTGACCAAAGTTTACTGTTTTTTAAGATAATGAGCATATTTGAGAACACCTTAAATTCAAGTTACTGTCTTTGTTGAATAAATTCTCCTTGAGTGTATTAAGTAGTGACAAACATCATAATAGGCTGCAGTGATTCTTTCATGTTTACTACAGTGCTGTTTTGTTTGTGTTCTCTTGTCCCAGTAGACTAATACAGAAATTCCAGTTTCTTGCAATAATTATACAAGATATAAGGATGTCTGACAAATGTAATCCTGTTAATATATGTCATATATCTGTTTATTTATTCTGCACTTAGTGTAGCAGTAGTCTCTTGAGTGTTGTAAGGTATACTTCTTTTTTCTTGAATCCAGACCTCAAATATGATATGTGTCTATTTTCTGTGTTATCCAGATAAGAGACACCATATTCTGTATAATAACCCAAAGCTAGGAGATATATACATACCAACATATATTGACCTCAGAAGAAGAAAAAGTAGTTTCTTAGTCAATAGCTTTATGAGTCATTAGCTTTATGTGCTTTATCCCAAATACTAAAGCCATTTTTATAACTCCAGACTATGTGTTGTGAAAGAGTCTCAAAGCTGGCCAATGGATAGCTGAGTTATTTCATATCAACCCATTAAATAAATAGTGTTCTATGGAACAGTGAAAACCAAACCAAAACCAAACCAACCAAAAAAAAACCCAACAACCTTAAGTATGAGTTTAACACTTAGAAACAAATCTTTTTATTCTCCAGAGTAAATAAATGTAACACTCAATATTCATCTGTAAATTGCAGAGTCACCATGTGGTAGGGTTTTTTTATAGACGAATCCATAGCTATATAAATGATATCTCTCTCCTGGTGTCTGCTGTGTTCATTTTCTAAGGGCAGCTGCCTTTACTGTTAATATTTACAGAAAAAATGCTTTAAATTTTATTTTTCCAATTCAGCAATGCAAAGACACCATTTTTCAATAACTGAATCTTTACGTAGAGTTGTAGGGAACTCAGTATTAAGATATGCTTAAGAAATGCTTAGGACAAACAATGCTGCCCTATTTAGCATGAGATGACTGTTGTATAAGCATATCTCTAGTCAGATAAGTAAGTGAGAAAATCATAGAAAACAGGCTAAGAGATTTGTATTCCTTGCAATACATAAGCAATTGCTCATGGCTAGTGATATGTTTCAAGCAGTCTGCAGTTCTGCCAAGACAATCCACTCTAATTGACTTCAGTTCATGATCGAAATCATAAACAGCCATTGAAAATATCTTCAGAAACACTGAAAAAGATCACATTGACAATAGGGGGGAGGGGCGGTTTGCCTAGTTACTGCTTGCAACTAAAAATGCTATGGATGTCACCCCTCACTTCCAAAATTCGTTAAGCATTCTGCATGAGCGACTCCAAAAGAGTGATCAAGGAGAGCACAGGAAGCTGATATATGCTTACAGGTAGATGTTTGATAGAACATTTGTATGATAATGTGAAAAAATTCCAAGTTTGAAATTGGGGATCCCTGGACTAAAAGAGGGAAATATTATTTTGCATCCTATTGAATAAATGACCCGTGTTTAATAATATAGCTTAAGCCTGTACAGAACTTTTCATAGTCTTTTAAAACTTCACTCATTCTAATTTTGTCTTAAAAGACAATACGTCTTGTCTTTTGGAAAGTTCCTGTTTGACATCTCCCTGGCTTTTGATCTTGACACTATCTTCTTTGGAGATATTTCAACTTTTACTTCATAAAATGTCTTGAAGATTGGAAATGAATAAGCTGTTCTTCTCTAGTTCATACCCAAAGATCAGAAATGGTTTTCGTCTGCCTTTAAAGATATAACATACTCTTTTCATAATTTCTTAGTTTCTTCATTCGTTGAACACCCCAATGTTCTTTGAGAAAGGACTATGCTGGAGTTCAGTCTCCTATAGAAGAGGAAAATTGTATCTGTGTCATTGAAATTTCTCAAACTAATTACTCTCTTCTCATTTCATAAGAGGTATAATCCTCCCTTTGAGTTTCTTTAATGTTTTCTTTCCTTGATTATTTTACAACTGCAACATGGAAGCCTCATCAGAAATAGCTTTGTCAGAAATAATGTTATGAAAATCAAAATCTCCTTTTAATGCATTGTGGTTAGACTGATCCTAAAAAAAAAGTCATCTTAAAACATCTATGTACAGAAACTTGAAAATAAAAAATGCAAAAAGCATTACTTTCCATTAATACATCATTTGTGTCTCTCATTTGTTTCATAAACATTCAATGTCATTCTTATATTTTCTCATTAAAACAATAATATTGACAACAAAATTATGTCAGTTGTGTACTCCTGGTCTAGCTTCCTTCATCCCTAATCCTTTCTGCCCACAAAATCACATTAATTTATAAATATCATTTCTGAGAACTAAGACCTAAAAAGTAATCCATTGAAAGTTTGACTATAATTCAAATTAATCTAAAAGTTTTCATAAATTCCACATACTATTTTTGTCCAAAATTCTACTCCCCAAAACCAAATTATACGTGAGAAGCAATGATGCTTCTCTTCTCCTGAATATCCCTTCCCCATAAAAATCGGTGGCAAACTCACGCTGACTTCAGTTCAGAGGACTAGATGATCAGGGAATGGAACAAAGTTATGGAGTCTTATATTATCCAAAGACCACTTAGACAGAGTATAATTGAAAAGCATTACTCTTCAGTTACTTTTCCTTAAATCAACGCAGAGAAGAGAGAAATGTGTCCATATAAGCACAGAGTCAAGTTTGAAAGGTACAGACCATTGAGTCCTCTCATTCTTCCAGAAGTCATCCCTCAGAAGTAAGACACTGCTCACTTACTCTGTAAAAAAATAACTTAAAGTTGCAGACCTGCTGGCTGGCAGCCCATGAAATATCCTTAAAAATATCTTTAATAGGAAAGAAGTAACATTTTCCTGATAAGGATTTTATAAGAATTTTGATGGGACAATATAAGAGAGAATACAGCTTCTTTCCTTGATTGTTGCTGCTGTTGTTTCGAGTTACATAATTATAGTACACAGAAGTCTGAACTGGATACTTTTAGAACTGCTAAATACTCAACAAAAGCAAATAATTGCTGATACGAAATTTAATACAGAAATAAAATATTCTAATGAATATACACAAAAATGTACACAGTAGTATTGTCAGGATTATTTATTGTCATAAAAATATTATAGAATAGATTTGGTGATTTTGATAAGGTGGATCCTACAGTGAAATCTTGCTTTCAGTTTACAGTTACAGACATGTAATTACATCTGACACTGAACTAATTTGTTGTTTTTTTTCAGGTGAACCAAACAAAATCTGAACAAGAATAAATTATAGAAATTAACACACCTTTGTTACTCATTTTGTTGGAAATTGCTCAGCACTCAGTAGCTGTCCAAAGACAAGGCAAACGTAGATAGTATTAATAAAACCACTGAAAACAAACAAGAAATTATTCATCATGTCAGTTGCATAAATACATTGTACATATGCTCTAGGATGTAATTTAGTTTGCTCAACTTTTGCCACCAAAAAAAGAAAAGTTCAAAGTAAATACAATAATTCACCTCATCCAAAAATGTCCAAGTGATACAATTTTAGAGATGCCAATGTGTCTGCATGGATTAAAGAGAGCCCAGATGATAAGCTGTGACTAAACATCTAACTTGATTACAAGTATGCCATCTTCCCTAGGAAAGATTAATTTTACCCCTTGAAAACTGCACATGGTTTTAACCTTCCTATCTTAGAAGGAATATAGAAAAACTAGAAGATGACCAAGAACAGAGATACAAAAAATATTTCCATATAGGAAACACTGGAGAGATTAGGCCTTCTTATGGGAAAAGAGACAATTGAGACAGGACATCACTGTCTCATGTGTGGCTAAGGAAGAAGAACGGGGTATGATTATTCACTATTTCCCATGCCACAGAAACCTGGCCATAACCAGTGAAATTATTTGACAACAGGCTCAACTCAGACAAAAGAATGTCACAAAATGTTTTGTTGAATTGAAAAAGGGATTATTTTGGTATACGGGGAAAAGTCCGTCAGCAGCTATTAAAAATGAGTCTTTGCCTAACCCACAGCTCAGAAGTTCTTAATCCTCATGATTGTCAGAAACTGATAGGATATAAAAGGAAAATTGCTTTATAATATTTTCCATTTTCCCTTAATCTTTCTATAAGATTTTTCTGGTTACTACTGCTACAGACTAGCTATTGGGCTAGACAAACCTGTAATCTGACCCTGCACAGCTGCTCCTACAGACTGCAGAACTGCATTGCTTTTCTGAACCAAGAAAGACAGAAAGAAGCCTACTGGTATCAAACATAAAAACTTTACATAAATAATAAGTAAGGATTGTATTATTCATGTTAACTGATTTTCTTTGTTTTTACAGTATAGCATTATCATTATTTATGCTGCAATTTTGGTTTCCAACTTTGGATATTTAAACTTATTTTCAGTATCATTCCTATCACAGAACACTTCATGTTATTTGCAGTTCAGATTTATTAGACTTAACTTTACTCCCATTTTATTCCCCCAAATATGATACGAATCAGTGTAGGAAGTTTGGTGTTGAAAAGCAGAATCTTACTTCTGAATTTCTAAGCAGCTGGGGAATTTACATAAGGTGGAAAATTGTCCTCTTCAGTTTTCACTATGAATCCCTGGCGTAGAGGCTTGATTCATTCTACCCATGTCGCCTGAAATTCCACATGCTGAACAAGTACAAAATATTCAAAAGATCATGGTATGTGTCTAAGGGGACAGTTCCACTTTTAGTTCTACTATACTTTGGTTTTGTCAGTTGATAGAGACCAAGAAATAATTTACTGCAGTACTGCCTGCACCCTTTGTGCCTTCCTCTGGGGTTTGGTGACAGGCTTTGGGGCTCAGGGGAGAGGGGAGATTTGAGTATGCTTTATTTGGATTTTGGGTTGGATTTTTTTTTAAAAAAAGAAATGGACTATGTCTAAGAGGTTAGAAAAGCGGCAGTTTTTAAAATCAAACCGCTTGCTTTCTTCAAGCCTTTTTCCTTAGAGGAAGGAAAAAAAAAAAAAAAAAAAAAAAGAGAGACAAAAAATTACACTGGCTTTTCATTTTATTTCACTTTTTAGTAACATAATCCTGAGGCAAATACTCAGAGAATATTCCTTTCCTCACAGAAAAACAGCATTTATGTCTGAATCAGCTCAGAAGTTGTAGTGTCTCCCTGCTGATTTTTTAATAGAGAAGGGAACTGAAATCACTCCTCATGAATAAAAAAAAAATAATAGGATAAGCATTTACTTTCCAGAAAAAACAACAAGTAGGCAGTTTGCAGGACTTTCCATTTGTAGTGGTTTGTCCTCTGTAATATATCCTAAAGCTCAAGTGGCACCAAATCTCGTCATAGATCAGCAGATATTATGCCAAAATTGTATACACTCAAGTCTTTCAGCTTTTTCTGAACTTACCCTGCTGCCCTTGAAATCCAAAGCTGATCTTCTACTAGCTTCAGTTGGAGAAGGCTCTTCTGATTTGAAGCTATCCTAGCTCAAGTTTGGAATATTTCATTGTGCAGCAGGTGCCAATGAGGAACAAAAAAACAGGGTCTGCTTGTCCAAAGGTAAAGCAGTTCCTGGAGGAGGCTCAGAGTACACAGAGCGGTTCTGTCTGGGCAGCTATCTGTATTTTACATGCAGTTAGAAGAGCTCATAAGCATAATTTCTTCAGTGTTTTCATTTCTACTTGTCACTGCTATTTTACTTTATTTCTGCATTTGTCCCTCAGCTTCTTTCAGGTAGATAATTCTAAATGCTAGTACCAGAATTGTTTTTGCATGTATCATACTGGGGAAATATATAACTGTTACAGGTGTTCTGTTCAGGTTTGTTCAGATGCTGTCCCTGTACTAGCAGACTATTGCCAGCAGGCATTTTCCTTCATCTTATGCCAGGGTTGCACATTAGATGAAACATTATTCATGGCATTTGTTTTACTATTGGATTGTTTTTTGTATTCATGTCAAAGGGACACCTGAGAATAGTAGGTTTTACCAGGAATTTTCAGAAAGCTGTTATTGTCTTCATTTCATATTTGTACCTCAATACAAACCAGATATAAAAAATAAACAAAATATGGGCAAGAAGGCACACTGCATGATGCAAGTTAAGCTATACTGGACAAAGTCTTAGAAAATACAGCATAGTGTACCCTGGGGAACATTTCAGTGCTAACAGAGGAAGAGCCTAAAAAATTTATTAGATTTTATCCAGCTCTAGTGTCTATGACTCAGAAAGTCTTATTGCTCTTTAAAATTTACTGCCTGGCTAAGTGTCCTGGTTGTGGCTGGGATAGAGTTAATTTTCTTCCTAGTAGCTGGTATAGTACTGTGTTTTGGATTTAGTGTAAGAATAATGTTGATAATACACCAATGTTTTAGCTGCTGCTAAGTAGTGCTCACACCAGTCAAGGACTTTTCAGCTTCCCATGCTCTACCAGGTGCACTAGAAGCTGGGAAGGGGCACAGCCAGGACAGCTGACCCAGGCTGGCCAATGGGCTCTTCCATATCGTATGGCATCATGCTCAGTATATAAACTGGGGGAGTTGGCTGGAGGGCAGTGATCACTGCTTGGGGACAGGCTGGGCATCAGTCAGTGGGTGGTGAGCAATTGCATCATGCATCACTTGCTTTGTCTACTCTATTATTATACTTTATTTCAATTATTACACTGTTCTTATCTCAACCTATGAGTTTTCTCACTTTTACCCTTCTGATTCTCTCCCTCATCCCACGAAGGGCTGGGGGGAGTGAGCGAGTGGCTGTGTGGTGCTTAGTTGCTGGCTGGGGTTAAACCAAGGCACTAAGGAACTAGTCCCAGCAGTGCATATAGTGTATTGCTACCAAGCCAATTCTTGGTGATGCTTTCTGCCTGTGATGAACACAGACCAGGGCTGTGTGCTGTTCCCACAGACCACGCTTGGCAAAATGGCCTGGGTAGCAACAGTTCTTAATGTATTAACATTATATATTAGCACGTATAGGAATGTTGGAATGGAACACCCAAAATGTTCTGGATGACATTTGTGCCAAATAGATAATGCTAATGAGGAAGATGATGATAATCATCAAATGGATTAAGCAGTTGCCAGGAGATTACCAACAGAATTTGAAACAAAGGAAAAGGCTTGAAAAGCAGCATGAAGTGTGAGAGACCCTGGGGGCGGGGAAGGGGGTGGGCAGGCAGGTGGGTGCTGCCCACTCTGTGCGAGCCAGGCAGCACTGCCTCCCCCAGGGAGGTTCAAAAATTTGTACGTGTTTATTAGCATTTGCGATTCGTATTTTGGGTCTATCTGTTGTATTACTGATACTGATCCTGAATCTGTAGTTCACTGATTGCCAGTTATTTGTGTGTCATTTATAAATCAATAAAGCACTTTGATCTTAATTTGTTTTAAACTACATAAATGGAGTATTCTTTCCCTGCAGCAAGGACCATAAACAGAAGTGTGTGATATTTCCCTGAAACGCTGGGCCTGTGTTGATTGCTAGATTAGATAAGGCCTGTTCAACATGCCTGACATTGGCTGGGTTTGACTCTATCCAGCCACTCTGAAATTATTGCAGGAAGCTGGAGGTTTACTTCAGCAGAATCTGACAAATGCACTATGTTCTTCTACGGATAATATTAAAATTAAGCACTTTCACAGAGCAAAATCTGTCAGCAGCTTGCTGTCTAGTTGCATGCTCAGACCTTGTTTACTTGGCCCAATTAAGAAGACAGCTTGGACTCAATAAATACCACATTCTGAAGTATTATCCTTCTAATATGCTTGTTAAACCACTGTTTTTTCTAATTTATACTTTCATTTTGCAGTCATTTTCAAATAATATTGACTAACGCTTTAATGAATCTCTTTCCTTGCTGGCTATACAAAACATTCATTTAAATATACATCATTTCTACAGCATCTTCACCACGGTTGTGTTCTTACTGCAATTTAATGTTACAAGCTGTGAACCAAAATAGCTGATGCCAAAATAATGCTAGTATCGAGTCCAAAAGTTCCAACCAAAACCACTACTGTATCTTACGCTTATTCCCCAATTAACCAGAGCCTCTTCTGCTTAAAAATCAGTACCAAAACCTAAATTTTTTTGCCTACAATTTTGCAAAGCTAAATACTCAGTAGGGTTAATAGAATTAATCCTTTTCCCTGTCCTCTCATTCTAGTGATATCATTGGCTCCTCACCAAAACAACCTTTTTTCAGTAGAAAGTTGTAGGTATTCAGTATATAAGTCTGCATTAAGCTATTTAAATTAGAAATTCAAATCATCTAACTGGCAAGAATTTATTTAGCATCTAACAATATAACAATGTATGTGTAGGTGCAATCTAGATCTCTGCTCTGGAACAGGTGTATGCATGTCCACTGGCTACAATAAACCTCTTCTCTGGTTTGGTTTTATTCAGTTCCAGTGAAGGGCATTCTATATTATTTTCATATTCAGTTCCATGCTTTAAAACTTCTCTCAATATTTAGCCTAACTAATTTTTGCAGAAATATATGTTGTTCTCTTCCAGTATCCATTTTATAACATCTCTTTCACATGGAAGAATTAACATCTCTCCTCAGTCTTCCTTTTTAAGGAAGAACAAACCAATTCTTTCAACAGATCTTGAAATTTCTTATCATACTTGCTGCTATCTTCTGGATGCTTTCCAAGTTATCTTTATCTTTCTCCAAGTGTGTTTCTCAAAAAATATACATGACTTGTATAAATCTTTATCAATCCAGAACCATATGTATCTTGAATACCCGACTCTTGCTAAGACATCCTAGAATGTTCCCTTTCATTTTTGCAAGAATATCACATTTTTGGGTCAGACTGCAACATCCAGATCCACTTTTGCAATATTGTTACCTAGTCCCTTTGTCTCAATTTTCTAATTCAGCTTCTCTTAATACATAATATTTCAGCTCTTTGTCTTGAATCTCAGCTTATTTCTTTCAAATTTTCCTTTCAGTTTACTAAGAATATTCTGAATTCTCATCCCTCTCCCCAAAACAGCTATTCTAGGTTTGACTTATCAGTGAAATGCATTATATTCTTTACTCCATCACCTGATCCATTAATGAAAATATCAAATAGATTCAGACCCAGAACAGACTTCTGTAAGGTTTCACCTGAAGTGTCTTTGGGGTGAGCAGTAAATAATCATAAAATCATAGAATTGTTTAGGTTGGAAAAGACCTTTAAGATCATCAAGTCCAACTGTTAACCTAGCACTGCCAAGTCCACCACTAAACCATGTCCCTGAGCACCACATCCACATGTCTTTTAAATACCTCCATGGATGGGGACTCAACCACTTCCCTGGGCAGACTGTTCCAGTGCCTGACTACCCTTTCAGTGGAGAAGTTTTTCCTAATATCCGACCTAAACCTGCCCTGGCGCAGCTTGAGGCCATTTCCTTTCCTCCTATTGCTTGTTAGTTGTGAGAAGAGACCAATCCCCACCTCGCTACCACCTCCTTTCAGGTAGTTGTAGAGAGCAGTAAGGTCTCCCCTCAGCCTCCTCTTCTCCAGACTAAACAACCCCAGCTCCCTCAGCCTCTCCTCATAAGACTTGTGCTCTAGACCCTTCACCAACTTCGTTGCCCTTCTTTGGACATGCTCCAGCACCTCAATGTCCTTCTTGTAGTGAGGGGCCCAAAACTGAACACAGTACTCGAGGTGCAGCCTCACCAGTGCCCAGTACAGGGGCACTATCACCTCCCTGGTCCTGCTGGCCACACTATTCTTGATACAGGCCAGGATGCCGTTGGCCTTCTTGGCCACCTGACCACAGTGCTGGCTCATATTCAGCTGGCTGTCAACCAACACCCCCAGGTCCTTTTCCGCCAGGCAGCTCTCCAGCCGCTTTTCCCCAAGCCTGTAGCGTTGCATGGAGTTGTTGTGACCGAAGTGCAGGACCCAGTCCATCGATCCAGCCTGTCCATATCCCTCTGTATAGCCTTCCTACCCTCCAGCAGGTCAACACTCCCACCCAACTTGATGTTGTCTGCAAGCTTACTTAAAAATAAGTGACAATTCCTCCAGAAGCAGAGTTTTCCACCAAGATGTGTGGTCATCTGATGATGTTTTCACACAGAACATACTTGTCCAATTAGTTTATGAAAATCTCACCTGGAACTGTGTTGCAAACTTTGCTAGAAGTCAGGCTATATCACATTTAGTGCTTCATCTGTCAGGCCAGTTAATCTACGAAGGCAATGTATTTAATGCCCTTTCTCCACATTATTCCTCCAATGCTCCATTGATCTGTAGTCTCCATTGCTTCTGCTATAATTTGTCTAAGATACACAGAGCACCTCAGGATTCATTGGGGTACCAAGGGAAGCAGGAGAATTAAATAGGATGATCTAGAGCACACCTTCGTATGTGCTCTGTTCAAGGGCAGTCTGAAATAAATGCATACCAGTCATCTTTGATTCTCTGCTGTCCAGTCTGTGTCCTAATCACTAAGCCAAAGACTCTCACTCTTACAGACTTTTTCTGGACCTATTAGAACTTTGATTCTACTTTGAATGTGGACAGACTTCAAAGAAGGGGTGAGTAACAAAGCAGTCTAATCTTGAAGTGGAGTAACGAGAGAATGATATATGCTTGGAGGTCAATATTATGGGTTTTAATCACTCCAGGCACAGGTAGAACTTAAATTCAGGGCCTTTTTTTTCCTGACTTGTGCTTTAATTGCTAAGTTACTTCTAAAAGTGAGCTGGCAGCTCTTCGGTCTATGTTTAGAAGGAAGGCAGCAGTAGCAATCTGATCTGAGAAAACCAACTGAATTGAACCTTTCGGGTAATAAAGGTGGATGAACTCACAAATCCTGAATCCCCACAGTGACTGATACTGAGCTGTTCAGCACCATTAAGATCAGCACATTTCTGTGAAAAAATGAAGGCAGATTGTTAGAAGTCTATGGAACGAATGTAAAAAGAGTTAACACAGTACTTTAGGCAATGCTGCCTTTGGAAGGTAGCTGAGATGAAAATTGTTTGGAATATAGTACTGAATTTTGCTATTTTCTGATTAAGAGCTCCTTTAATACCTAAAACCCTTTGCTGAGTCAGCCTGAATTTATGGAGGCTAACATATAAAGCAAAAATATAAATGATCTTAAGGGGTCTCTTATTGAACTGAACAGAAAGGGCGGTTAGTTATTACATGTGAAACTCCTGCCATTGAGCCCAGGCCTGGCAATCCAGCAAGATCAAAAGGAGCCTCCCAGAAATGGATGGAGAGTTTGCACCATCCATTAACACCTCTTAAAATCAATGACAGAACTCTTAAACAGCAGCAGACTCAAGGCACAATATAAGCTTGTGCTATTTCTCTTTAAATATTTTTATTCATAAATCATTTTAAGATTTGATTCATGCTGAAAAGCTGGATAATTATTTAATGCATGAAGTTCATAATCATCTATATCTTCCCTGCTTCAGCAGTTACATTAATCAGAGAATAACTGTTGTGCAGCAGCTCAAATGACTTAGTAAATTACATAAGCAGGAGTTTACTTTTTCTTTTCTCTCCTAAATGCTGGATAACAATTACTGTTTAGTAGATGAACAGGGCTATACAACAAGTAATACAACCTTAAACACTTCAAGAATCACTTCTAATCAACTTCTTAATTTTACCTGCTGTGTGGAAAACTCTAGTATATTTGTGGAATGATTGTGCTGATTTGCTAAACCACAACCTAACTCTTAAATGGAGGGAATGGTCATAGTCAAGGCATCCTGGTTTCAGCTGGGATAGAGTTAATTTTCTTCCTAGTAGCTGGTATAGTGCTGTGGTTTGGATTTAGCATGAGAATAATGTTGATAACACACTGATGTTTTAGTTGTTGCTAAGTAGTGCTTACACTAAGTCAAGGACTTTTCAGCTTCCCATGTTCTGCCAGGTGCACAAGAAGTTGAAAAGAACAGCTGACCCAGGCTGGCCAATGGGCTCTTCCATACCGTATGACATCATGCTCAGTATATAACATGGGTGAGCTGGCCCACGGGGCAGTGATCGCTGCTCAGGGCCAGGCTGGTCATCAGTCAGTGGGTGGTGAGTGATTGCATCGTGCATCACTTGTTTTGTATATTCTTTTATTATAATTATAATATTTATTATTATTATTAATTAATTATGATTATTATTTCCTCTTCCTTTGCTGTCCTATTAAACTGTCTTTATCTCAACCCACAGGTTTTACTTTTCATTTTTTTTCCTGATTCTCTCCCCCATCCTGCTGCAAGGAGCATGGTGAGTGAGAGGCTGTGGGGTGCTTAGTTGCCGACTGGGGTTAAACCACAACACAAGGGCACAAATTTTAAAGATATGGAAAATGAAAGCAAATAAAACATGCTTGACTGATTGCAATTGTTAGATTATTATAATAAATATATTGTTAATTACATATTCTCAAATTACGAAAACACACTTTCTCTACTCTGGTTTTCAGTGTACTGTGAAGTTTAAATATCCTAAGTGCATAAACATTTTAAATATTCAAGGTTTGCTTCCCCACTCCATTGCACCTGGCACACAGATAATATCCTCATAGCCAGAAAAGCAAGAACCAAACCTGGGAAGGCAGAACTCAAAATGTGAAGCCGTTGCAACAAACAGGTGATATTGTTCATAAGTTGAAGGTAAGCATAATCAGCTTTCATCAAATATTCTCTAAAATGTACAGGTTTACCAGTTCTTTAAAACAGAAACAGCTGGTTAGTCAATGGTATTCTACATCATTAAAACAGCAATGCCTACTGGTAAACCTTTCCCTTAAATAGTAGTTGTATGATGGTACTACTATTCTTTAGATGCCCATCACAGCAAAAGCTGCAATACTGTGTGGAACTTTTCAAATACCTTAAACTCACACTAAGTAGACAAGCTTGCTAAGTGCTAGTCTAATCTCTCTAGTCTTCCTTTGAGTGCAATGCCAGGATAGTTTGGAAATACTGTTTCCCATCTCTTCCAGGGTTTTGGGGAATATCCTTTGCAGCCATGGATAGAATTCTGCTCACTTGAGAGAGCTGACAGGGAAAAACTGGGTTTCAAATGGTGCCTCCATCAAATATTTAGCAGAACCATAGTACAATTTCCCGTGCAGTTACATATTGACGAAACTTGTTCAAATCATCTGTTAAGACACTGCAGACTAACTATACCCTTTGTTTGTCTCTGCTCACTCTTCCAATCAACCAGTAAAAGCACAACATGAGGAATGAGTCTGATTATCTTCTTACACTACCAATTTCTGGTACTAGAATTAAACATGAGGTTTAAGGGCCCTGCTCTCATAGGTGCACCACAGCACACAAACTAGGCATTTAGGGTCCCTTCATTGCCAATAATGACCTAGGCACTTCTGGAAAGGCAGGCAGAAAGTTTGCCTGTTTAACACTTCAATACTTCTCTGGAGCTTAGACATTCAAGGCACCCTATAACAGTAATCAAATATTGGTCAAATCTACATATATATATCTGAGTTAGTCACAGAAGTTGCTTTTACAATTAAAGAGGTGAAAACGATACTAATGGGTGTGACTCACCCATGATGAATCGCTCTCTAAAAGTGCCTTTTTTACTGCCTGCAAAGTAGCTAGGGAAAATGCATTTAGATGCAATCATCTGAACTTAGGTTCATCAGAAGTTAGTTGAGATGAAACACACACTGCATGTTTCTTTCTGCTCAAGCTGAGAGCCCTCTCCTGTGAATCAACGACCCAATGGGCAAGGTCTTTTATTTTTTAAGAGCTGAGAACCAACAATGCTTTGTATTCTCATGATTAGATGCTTTGCCTTGACTGTCATATCTTGGGCAGGAGCTGTAGCCACCAGGCTGTAGGCTTTGGCAAACATGACTTTTCTCTCCTGTTGAAGCTGCCCAGTTAGGTAGTCAAGAGTGCAAGAAATGTAGACATAAAGGGAAGCATGATTTAGCGTACTGATTGGGCACTCAAGAGCAAAGAGCAAGAAACATGAATTTAATCTCCTGATTAGGTACTCATCAGGGAGAAATCTTAGATTCTGGTCCCTCCTCCCTTGATTATTGATATTTTAATACTATTTTCTAAATAAAAACATTTGAACAGTTCAGGAAGCAACATATAGCCAATGCCTATAACTTGCTATATAGGTCTCAGCTTACTTCCACACAGTTTGTAGCTCAGCTAAATGAGTTCCGCTGTTCATAGCAGTGATTTTCACTATAATTATGCTAAGGTTTTATAGTAATCATACTGCAGCAACACAAACTTCTAAAAATACCCTTGTGATTTTTTACAAGTTCAGCCAGATTTTTTCAAGGCATTGAGTATTTATTGTCTCTTCAAAATATATTGAGATTCATTTTACATAGCCAATTATGAGCTGCCTGAGGGGTTTACATAAACGCTTCATCGACCCTTCTGAAGTTAGTCCCATTAAACATGAATGAGTCCAAGCTGGACTTGTTATGTTGCTACTTTCTGAACTTTCCCAGTGGGCACTTAAAAAAATATGCACCTATTATACATTAAGAAGTGTCTTTCTTTGTGTGAGTCTGTTTCATTCTTTTTCTTTTCTTTTTTTCCTTTTTTAATTTTTTTAAGATAGAATGAAAACAAAGAAAGCACAGAGCCCAGCCAGAACTTAATGAAATCTCTGGCTTATTTTGCATTTTCTATTCCAGTAGCGTAAAAGACCTGTTCAAGGAAAAGACACAAAAGGAGTCAAAGTGCCTTTGGTAGCCACTAGAAGTACAACACAAATAAAGAATGCCAACAATAAGCAATCCTCCCAGAGTTTGAAAAGTGTCTTGAAGCAAAGAAAACAACGTTCCAGCTCAACTTCCCATTAAAAAATGCCTATTGCAATTTGAGCATTAGTCAGCTACATCCACAAATCTCATGTGATTTCTTCCACTTAGCAGCATGAAAAACAGCAAGTAGGATTCTAGTACATTACAGCACTTGAACATATGCTTGTATCTACCTCTAGACAACGGACTAATGCAAAAAAATGAAATTAAATATCTGTTTAAGAGCGTTCATGAATCAAAAGATGAATTCTTTAAGTTAAACCTGACTCTTAAGGAATATTTACACAAAGTACAATCTTCACTGTCCTACAGAAAGAACAAGAATTTAATGTTTCTCCTGTATCTGCTTTAATTTATTATAAGCCATGAGGATTTTACCCACTGTTATTTTACTATATTAATAAATGACAACTGGCATCAAGTATCTAGTGTTTTTCTAGTGAAATTTTATAGTAACAGACAATGAATATAAAAGCCACTTGGAAAATGAAAAGCCAAGCCCTCTAACAGGGAAAAGATTGCAAAACAAAGAAGAAGAAGAATGTTAACTATTGTTTTTTCATTCTCATTTCTCTTGACATTTCATTAGGGGTTTAAATATAAGTGTTATTTTTCTGTTTTATAGATTCCTATGATATATATACTCTTCCTTAAAATTATTTTATTTTAAATGCGTATTTTAGTATTTATTAAGCCAAAAGCCTTGAAGTGGAATGCTTTAACAAAAGGACTAATTCTACTGTGAATCAGTAGCTGGAAATTGCAGAACATTTCATGATATTGCACCTATGTAAGAGAAAACAAAATGTATTACAAATTATTTATTTTTTATTCTCAGTGTTGTATCTGCCATGTTTTTCATCTCTCTCTCACCATTCAACAAGCTGTCTCAAAAAATCCTAATAGACTTTGGCAAAGAGCCATATTTCATACATGCTTAATTGAAGATCTTGGCCTAATCATTTGCTATGCCATACATACGCATTTTAAGTAAAGTGTAAGTAACCGGGACTGTTATTAGCTACAGAACAAATGCAAATGGATTACATAATGTATTTCTGTAATGCATGTATTTTGAGCCAATAAAATGACCTTTGAAAATTACTGAGATATGTGAAAATGCCATTTACTGTAATAGGAATCAGCAAAAGAAGGTGAACTGTAGGTGAGGCTTAACACTTCTTAAATTTTCAAAATCTAGGCAACATTCAAAGACTGTGCTGTGAATATTTAATCACCTTTAGGAAATACATACAGTACACATGCATCATGCAAAGGTATTAAGGTTTGTTGCCTTCACATTTAAACCAGCTTCCATTTTAACACTTTCTTACTAATACTACATTCATTTCTAATCAGAAACAGAAGTAAATGCATGGTATTAGAAGAGATTTGTGAAATTATAATTTATTAACACTACCTGAATACAAGCAGAGCTTTTGACAAGATATAACATTTAAAAAGTAAAAAGTCACTGACTTTAATATCTTATAGTTTAAAGAACAATGCAAAAGGCAATGACATACTTGGAGACTCTGAGGCCATTTTGTGATAGAGGTTCCACTAAACTGTAAAATTAAAATTCAACTTTCTCTTAAAGTATAGATTCAGGATGTTGGAAAAGATAACATGCCCTCTTGTCAAACTTTCCACTTCTTTTGAGACCTGATGAATTTTCCAAGGGTGAAATTTTACAGCTGAGGTTTTTTACAAGTGAAGTTGTTGTTAATCGGGTCATTGATGAAATTTCTTATCCAAGTAATTTTTTATTTCCATAAATGATTGCGAGAATAAAATAGAAGCGATTCTCCCAATCTCACTTAGAACCAATGACGAAATCTTGTGCAGTAAGTATTAGTTAAGATTGCTATTGTTTTTTTTTTAAATTGTTATAACTGTATACTCCACTAGAAGGACAAGGCCAGTGGCTCAAATGAACCTTAAATAGTACTAACGTGAAAACATTTAACCAGTCATGTCCAGAATTTAACAGGTGGTTGGAAGCCAAGATGCATAGGAGACAGGATCAAAATAAAAGTCCGTAAAGCACAGAGATACCATGATTTGAGGAATGGCCTTTCACACAACCTTGGTCTCACTACCACAACCCTTTCTGCAAAGGTATTCACTGCAAGTGGGCAGTTTCAAAAGTAAGCTTTGGCTGGTATCCAACAGTTGTCATTGTGAAGCCTCAATGCTGCAGATGTTTTGCATTGGCCCAGAGTAGCAGTGAATCATATTTTGAGTTAAAATGAAATATTTTCAGATTTTTGTTATGTATGTCCATATTAGAAACACTGCATGTATACATGCCCTGCAAGTTTATTTTTTATGTACTGGGTTTTTTTTTCAGTAATTAGTAAAAATAAGGGATTTTACTTAGAAAAATTTGTTTAAAATGAAGTTGAAATTGAAAGGATAGAGCAGAAATTGTGCAGTGAAAACATTAAAGAAATATTGCATCCTCTCCAAAGTGAGCATCTCCAAAGTTGCCAATGAGAATCTTAAGAATATAGCTTAATGAAATCTAAACTTTTCTCATTTACAGAAGGTAAATGAGCAGAAACATACAGAAATGAGTATTGAAGGCAACCAGACTTATGCTTCTTTGCCTTGTCATTACATGATGACAGTAAGAATCGACAAGAAAAACTGAGCAATTTTTTAAAATCTGCTTCACTGGAGGACTACAAATAGTAGTGTTTTTAACTGTAGCAACAGGACTCTATGCAGTCTCTGCAGTGAAAAGTCAAGATTTATTCCTACTTATGGATGCCTTAGAAATTAACCATGCTCTGAATTTCACTAGCGTATCACTTAAGGCCAAAAGGGAGCATTTTGATCATCTGCTTTACCTTCTAGGGAGCCGCATTGACATTTTTTCATTATTTTAATATACCTTCATATGTCTGTGTGCTGAGTGCCTTCAAATCACAATGAAATTGTCAATGGAAGTTTCAATTTCATAGATTTTAAGGCTAGAAAGGACCATGTTAATCATTTTGTCTGACTCCCTGCATAACACAGGCCATCATTTTTACCAAGTGATTCCCAAATCAAGCACATGACTTCTGGTTGAGCTAGATAATATCTTCTGGAAAATAATTCAGTTTTGATTTCAAGTGCTAAAGATTCCACCATTATTCTAAGGAAAATGCCCTTATTTTTAGCCCGCATCACCCATCATTTCTAATTGCAGCTTGTTTTCAGCCATTATGTTACGTTATGTTACATTACATGGTTTTTTAGTCTACTTGAGAACCCTGAGGAAAAGCTGAGAGAGTTTATTTTTTAATATTTTAATAGCCATTCATGTGTCAGGATTCAGTCTCTTCTTAATCTTCTTACTGCTAGCATTCTTTGTGCTAAACTCATTTAATGACAATTCTTTATTCTCTCCATCAGTGCTACTCTCTTGCCCTTGAAAACACTTTCAGATGTTTTTCTTTTAAAATTATTTTGGATCATAGTACCTTCTCTCTCTAAAAAAGTACATCCAGCAAAGAGGCAAAAAGTCCTTTTAATCTAATAATGTAATATTTGTAATGAAAGAACTTGTGTGACAGTACTAGATTTTGCTGAGATACTTTGCACATACATACTCACATCTCACACACATACATAAAATTATTCATACTTAGTTCAACACATATGAAAGAACAGTCTGGTCCAACAGTTTTTCAGAGCAAATGAAGCCAATCGAATGACCCAAGAATGACAACAGCAGAAGACCAAAAGTTATTAGGAAGCTGTAGAGAGGGGTCTTTAGCCTTTTAAACAGTATAATGTTAGTAATACTGATATTGTCATTCAAAAACAAAGAAAAAAGCCCAATGCAGAACACTTGTTCAAAGTCAGGATGAAACAAGCAGATGACAGAGACACTGATTTGATCAGTTTGTCTACAACACTATATACACTTCAATTCAAAAGCAGTTTTGTATTGGAAAGTTTTGTTGAAATATCTATGATAACTTTGGAAATTATTTTTTATCATCACAACTATGTTGTAAAAACCTGCACTACAGTACAACATCATCCACCAATATAAGCCTTTTTACATATATATAACTGCATTTAAGTTTGGAGATCTTTTCTATTTTAGAAAGGGTAAAACAGGCAAATCCCTGGTATGACCGAGCCTAAGAGACACTGAAAAAATAACACAGTAGGCTGGTGAGTATAGTCCCATGGCGACAACAGCATGAGACAGAAAAAAAATTATACAAAGAAATGCAAACAGATTCTAGAAATGCTGCTAAATCAGCCAAAATAATACGTATTGTAAATGCCATTTCTTGAGCTACATGGAAATGTGAGTCTCTTCTTTGAAAGTAAAACTGTGTGTAAAGACAGAAACAAGAGAACTAGCAAACTGAACTCCTTAATCAATGGAGCTGTAAAAAGTTATTCATTAATGTAGTGTTTGGACATGGTATGATAGATATTTAAAGTGGCGGTTGGGATGGTGTGAGCAACAGACCTGGTATTGACCTTCTGAACAAAGACAATCTCACTGAGAATTCATAAGTATTCAAAATGTCTTATTACTATCAGAGTAAATCTGCACATCAAAGTTTAAATCAAAAAGGAAATAAATTATTCATATACTAAAATCAGACTAGACATTAGGAAGAAATTTTTTTACAATGAGGGTGGTGAAACACTGCAACGTGTTGCCCAGAAAGGTGGTAGATGCCCCATCCTTGGAAACATTCAAGGACAGGCTGGATGGGGCTCTGAGCAACCTGATCTAGTTGTAGAAGTCCCTGCCAACTGCAGGGGCGATGGACTAGATGACCTTTAAAGGTCCCTTCTATCCCAAAGCATTCTATGATTCTATGAAAAGCACTACAAACAATGCAGAGTAGCACCCACAGGACAATAAAAAAGACCACCTATCAATAACCCAACATAGTGCCCCATGGTCAAATATAAATAAATGTTGAATGTTCTTTAAACCAATAAATACCCCAAACTGGTGTCCACTCTATTATCAGTCACAGATTAGGTAACTAACTAACACTAGTGCTAACTTACTCATTATTTTTTTTTCTAGTATTGACATTGACAGATTAGCCTGATGAGTTCAGGAGCTGATCTTCACAGCAGAGTACTAACGCTGATTTAGAGGGCTTTCTCAGTGTTGCAAATACTAGAAGGAAAACAAAACCTGAATCTTACTTAGGACAATGTCCCAGAAAAAAGGAAAGAAGGGCAGCTCAGTGGAAGGGGATGAGACCTCACATTTTGATTTCCGCTCCTAGGATTGTCTCTCTTTCTTTTCCAGTCATATTCTTCCATAAATATGCACATGTGCCATAGTGCAGGGGTTGAACCAGTGCCTTTTTCATTCTGTACAGGTGAGACCTGTGCTTCCATCTGTCTGCTTGCTGCAACGGGAGGGACCTGAACTGTTCTTTCTGCCACCCCTTCAAAACACCCTGTAATTTTGGTGTGGTTGGGGGGTCAAGCCTCCTCAAGGTGAGAAGGACCCCGAACATAGGCTTTTGGGACACTTTTGGCATCATTGTGTGCTGCAAAAAGAGGCAACTTTTCTCCATTAGGCATCTAACCACAGCAGAAGGCTAGGCAGCCTCAATCCCACATGAAGTGTCCTTTGTTTTTCCTCTCAGTTCCCCATACAAATCACAGAGAGACAGGAGGTATAGCTTGGGTTCCCATGGTGGCTTCCAGATGTCTTCAGAGGTTCCTTCTTCTTTCCATTGTCTGCAGCAGAATATGTTAGGTCTACTGGGGCCATAGGTGTGAGCATAGTACCATTATTTAACAGCAAATAGTATGCAGATGGATTTTAATGGGAATTGCCAGTCTTTTGAGAAGATAAATACTAAATGCTAAAGAAAGCAACGTAAGAGATTAAACAGCCTATTTGTATGTTTGAGCATAATGGCACTGAGAACTTGAAACACCGTGCCCTGTGATTAGAGCACATAACGCCATACCACTTTTTTTTCCTGGAGACCACAGTGACAGTTTATTGGATAAGATTGAAGCTATTTTTCAAACAAATTGCGATCATTTGTGTTACTGTGGAAATGCCATTATACAGTAAAGTTAACAAAAAATACTTGTACTGAACAAAAAAAAAAAACACTAAAGAAGTAGTTTTGTTAGTAAAGGTTAAACAGGCTTCTCACTGGAAGTCGTGGAGATTATCAGCTCAGTGTGTGCATGTCTATCTTGTCAAGCTGTTGGGCAATAATTCTAGGATATTTCAGTATATTGAGCTAGCCGAATTCTCTGTGCATTCTAGGAGAATAATCTACTCATTTCAGATGATAGGAGAGTTTTTAAAAACTGAGTTTTGTCTGCAGAAATAGGAGGTTTTTAATTCTCCAATTATGAAATGTTATAGTTGTACTTTGCATTAGAAAGGGGGATTTTATTCCCAATGTGCTTGACAGGATTCTTCTGTTTGCAGACTCCCTGATCTATTTGCAAAACTCATTATCATTTTTTCTTAGTATTAATAATATGTTTAACAATGTTTTGCATGCACAAGCCAAAGAATGGTAATTATTTATCAGCCAATGTATTCTAAATAGTTTCATTTATGCTATGACACAGAACATTTGCAATCTAACAATTATGCCTTGTTGTAAGGTGTAACTATAATTTCTCCTGTGTTTAAAATATTGCTTTCATCCCTCATAAATGCAAAATTAGAAATAAAAACAACATTAGAAGAAGTTGCCTATCCTTTCAGGGAACTGGATGAAATTTCCTCTAATCAAAACAGTTACTATATCAACTATTGCTTTGCACCTGCCATTCATCTGTGTGCAGCCTAACTGACAATGCAACTTGTACTTGGTTTGCAAAGCCTACATTTGTGACATGTGTGTAGTGATCTGGAAAATATACAACATTATGGATACATACATCGCAATAGGCACAGACAACATGGTCACTGGGGAAATCTCCTGGTTGATGGGGTCTTCCTTTCCTAAACTGCCTCAACTTTGATCTAGTAAGTCTCTTATTAACCTCCCACAAATTCTACAAACCTCAGTTTCTTACAAGGTGTCTGAGAATGAGCTAAGGTTTCAGGGGTTGGTTTTTGGGGTTTTAGGGTTTTTATTTCTATCCTTTTATTAAAACACATTTACTCACATGTTACACAGGGATCTGCGTTCTTATCCAATGTATGTTAAAGAGATTGTGTTGTATGATCAAACACAGGTGATGATCACCGTTATGATAAAATTAATTAAAGACAATGTTAATATAGTTACTGGATTCCATGTTTGCTTTATTGTGAACTAGTCTTGTGTAATAAGAGCAACAAAATTTAATTTAGTAACTGTAAGAAAGGCATTGAATCAACACTAAGATAAAAAAAGAGTTATGTATTACAATAAAAGCATTGCAAACTCATTTAAGCTTACCTGCATATAGATTTTCATTGTAAGCCATACAAAGCAATAAAAGCAAGTTACTAAATGATGAAAGAAGTAAGTGGACAGGAACACGTCTGTGCATACGGTTGATTAGAAACATTATCCATGAATGCATCTAAAAATAAAAGAACAAAGGGGAAACATATATTTTTCTTCAAATGACAACTTAAAACAGGTCCCCAGAATGCTCTTTGAAGTGTAATGAAGACATTTTCTCTTAAATATATGGCATCAAACTGAAAGATTTTTGCTTTCCATAAAAGATAAAATTAAAGATGCATAACAACTTAGAACCCTTATTGAATCATATCCATTGTATGATACACTGATATGATATCTGGAGTGTTGGTGAAAAACAAAATGTTTTCTATGGTTTGTTTATAAAGAAAGGTCAATGAAAATTGTTCTTTTTCCTTATTTACTAATGACAGAAGAGGCTGCATGTTTTTTAATGCACAGCCCAGTTGTACAAAAAAGAGATGCTATCACAATATCCTTTTTAAATAAGAAGAAAATATATAATTGCATGAGACTGTGACAGAATAGGTACTCTGCTGCAAGTCAATGTCCAGTTGGTTTTTCTAGCATATTTTTCATTTCTTTGTTAAGGTTTTTGCTAGCACTGTAGTAAAGAATAATTCTTTATCTGCTATACTGGGTCCTTCTTATTATTCAGAAGCATAATTCATTTACATCACTCAGAAAAATTACCCAGAGAGCCTGTAGCAACCATCTTTCTGTAAATTAAAACCCCTTAACTTTTTGTGCTCACTAGAAGGAATAAAACTTTATAACCAGGCCTCGAACTTTGAGAACCACAAATGCATGCTTCCAGATTAATAATTCCTCTTTAAAGTGTCCATATCTGCACACCTGATTAAGTAAATGGCAAAAGTCAGGGGGAGAAGGAAGGTATAAAGGAATCTCAGATCTTCTTAATACAGAAAAATGGTTACTTACCAAAAATATAAAGAATGTTTTACTAATTTGAATATTAGAACATAAATTTTGAAATTAAAAAAGTGGCTGATAATGGTCAAAGATAAATGAAGTTCTGTTCTTTTTTCCCCTCTCATTCTATAAGGCATGTAGAACAGGAGACTTTGGGGATTTCAGACCTGATAAGCAGCATGGCTTATAAGTCAGTCTATTTTTCTTTGTTAACAAAAAAATTATTGCCCAATTACAAACATGTAGTTTACTATTCAACTAGTCCAAATCCATGTTCCAAAGTCATTTTAAAAGTAAAAGCTAAATATTTTGATTGTGGGATATCAAGTCATGAGTTTGAACATTAAAAATGAAAAAAAAGCCCAAAAAATTGTTTAGTCACTTGGTAATCGAGTACCTCTCAGTAGTTCAACCCTTTCCCCCAGATTTTACCCTGAAAAAAATATCCAAAAGCATGTTTTCAGTCAGCTCAGTTCGGGACTCCCCACCAAAATTCAGCAATTAACAGTTGGTGTGAGAGTACCTATGTTGCAATTTAGCCATTAG